>NW_028270184.1:40584508-41784508 GCF_037043375.1 Chiloscyllium plagiosum
CAAATTTTAAAGGACTATACCTGACGGCCTAGGTCTCTGTTCTACAACACTACCAAAGGTCCTACCTTTAATTGTATAGGTCCTGCTCTTGTTTGATTTACCAATTCAATACTTCGCAATATCCAAACTAAATTCTACTTGCCACTCTTCAACCCAGTGAGTGATATTACCACCTCCTCACCTTCCCCGTTTAATTTTAAAATTCCTTCCCCTCTGCAGGATGCCTTGATTCCGGCCTTGATTTTCACAAAGACACTGAGCGAGGGTTACCTTGTGTTGTGAGGGGGATGAGGGACTGATTGCAGACATAGTCAGTGGGGTGGAGAGGCTGGACGGTAATCAGCTGCCTTGTATCATTTCGTGGTTTGAGGAAGAGGGCAGTCACACATGAGAGGTGGATAATACTGATCCGTATTTTGGGGGCAGAAATTATGGTTTTTCTCTTTCTCTGTCTATTCAAGACCCTTCATTGTGCAGAGTGTGTCTGCAGGATTTCATTCCCTAATATTGCAGACTATAGATAATAGCGATTAACGATGGTCATAGTTAATTTCGATGGCACAACAAAAAGCCGGGAACTATAGACCCGTGAGCCTGATGTCAGTGGTGGGTAAGTTGTTAAAGGTGATTCTGAGGGATAGGATTTACATGCATTTGGGAAGGCAAGGGCTGATCGGGGTAGGCAACGTGTATTTCTGCATGGGAAATCATGTCTAATTAATTTGATTGAGTTTTATGAAGAAATGACAAAGAAGATTGATGAAGGCAGTTTGGTAGATATTGTCCACATGGACCTCAGCAAGGTGTTCATAACATTCCGATTGGTAGGCAGATGAGTAAGGTTCGGTCACATGGGATATAGAGGAAGCCCGTCATAATTGGCTTGAAGGTAGAGGCGTATATTTCAGACTGGAGGCTTGTGAGCAGCACTGTGCTGTAAGGATCAGTACTTAGTTCACTGCATTTCATAATTTATGTCAGGGATCTGGATGTGAATATCGGGGCCATAGTTCGTAAGGTTACAGATGACATCAGAAAGATGGTGTAGTAGATTATTTCAGAGTACAACGAGACCACAATTAGATGGGACAATGGTGCAAGGAATGACAGATGACGTTTAATTTAGATAAACACGAGGTTTTGCATTTTGTGAAGACAAATCAGAGCAGAAATTATACACTTAATGGTAAGGTCCTGGGGAGTGTTGTCGATCAAAGGGTCTGAGTGCTGCAGGTACATTATTCCTTGAAAGTGGAGTTGCAGATAGACAGAACACATTTGGCACTTTTGCCTCCATCAGTCAGAGCATTGAATATAGGAGATGCATCTGTACAGGATGTTGGTGCGGCCACTTTAAGAATACTGCATACAACTTGTTAGTCTGCACAAAAGATTGACACGTGTGTTCCAGGACTGGAGGGTTTGAGCTTCAGGGAGAAGTTGATTAGGATGAGGTGTTTCTCCCTGGAGTGTCAGAGGCAGAAGGGTGATATTATAGTGGTATATAAAACAATCAGAGGCATGTACATTCCGAACAGGCACTTTCGGTTTCCCAGGGTCGGAGAGCCCAGAACAAGAGGGCATAGGTTGAAGGCGAGAGGGCGAATGATTTAGAGCGGAGTTAGAGTAAATGTTTCACACAGAGAGTGGTGTGTGTACAGAAAGTGCTGTCAGAGGAAGTGGTGAAGTTGGTTACAATCGCACATTTAAAAAGTATCTGAGAGGAGGGATATTGGCCAAATGCTGGCAAATGGGACTTGATCAGATTTGATATCTGATCGGAGTGAACCGATTGGACTAACGGGTCTGTTTCCGTTCTGCATGACTCTCTGATTCTATAAGAGGGATGACGAATAATTCTGAAAGAACCTTTCAAGTCAGAATTCTCTTCACTGCAAGTTTATCGTGCCTCTATGTTCACATTGATTGAAAGCTGCGTTAGTTAAATATTTGACAGGGAAGTGAATCACGGATAATGGGACACAGACAGGAAAGTGGGGCTGAGTCCACAACCTGATCAGCCACAATCTTAGTGCCTGGTGGAGAAGGCTCAAAGTATCTAATGACCCAATCCTGCTCCGCATTCCCATGTTCCTGTGTTCCATTCTGCACACCAAACCTGTTAGACAGGAACAGTGGGAGGCTACTTATTGCTATAAACTGGTGCACAGAAACAGAGGAGACCATTCGGCACTTCAAGACTATCACACACGCTTTGAGGCGATTTGGGAAATGTAATTGGAAAGCCCAGGCTGGGTATGAAAGAGGCCCCTCATCTCTCTTTACAGACCTTCTTCTGTCTGCAACTTGTGCTTTATTTGTTGGTCATGTTGTAGACCCAAATTCACTGTAAATACATCTCACATACCTCACCCAGAGATGGCTAACAAAATCCTCGGGTCTCCCTGACTGCAACATTCAATAACAGAACATTCTTGAAAATAACACCCACTAACTTTCCAATAACTGAAAGTGTGAATATTAGAAACAGGGGCAGGTCATTCACTCCCCAAGCCTGCCTAACATCATGACTGATCTGTTCTTTGTCTCAAATCCTCTTTTATACACAATTCTTCAAAGCCCTCAACTCTGTGACAGGTCAATATCCATCGACCTCCTCTTCATATACTTTCAGTCATCTAGCTCCCCGAACATTCTTGAGAAGAGAAATCCTCACATTCAATACCACCTGTTTGAAGAAAGCACTCGCTGCTCCAATATCATGGCTTATTGGTGTGAACAAAAGAAGTTGACACAAGGGTTCAGGTAAAAATGACTGAACCTGATATGAAGGCAGTGGTTGACTTCTGCTGGCATCAAGGAGCTTAACAAAACTGGATTTAATGGGAATCAGTGAAAACTCTCCAGTATTTGGAGTCAAACATGGCACAACAGAAGATGTTCATCATCTCTTTCCTGGGTCACCTCTCTGGGAGATCCTCAGGGTAGTTTCCTCTTCACAAACATCTTCAGCTGCTTTATCAATGTCTCCCCGCCCCCACCTTCCCCACCATGAGATCAGAAGTGGGGATGGTCACTGACGATTCCACAATGTTCATAATGTTTTGTCCCCCATCAGCTCCTGAACTGGTCTGTGTCCATGTGCAGCAAGACCCAGACTCCATTGGGGCTTGTGCTGTTAAAGTGTCCGTAAGATTCATGTAACAGCACTGCCTGACACTACACATTTCCACAGTAAAATAAGAGTTCATTCAGCACCTCACTCTAGTTTCACAGGAATATGAGGAAGTCATTCAGCCCATTGACATTATTGGAGATGAACAGGGACAGCCAATTCAGTGTCTCTAGCCTATTACTCAGGAAAAGAAGGAGTCTAGTGTAATGGACCACATCGGAGCCCTCGAAAATATTTGAAGGCGGTAACCTAGACTCTAATGCTTTCATATTTTAAACGAAATGTCAAACGTCTGTTCCAGATGCAATGTGACTGGTCAAACCACTCGGTGTGAAGAAAAACACCATTTATTTAAACATGAAAGATACGATCAAACCAAAGAAAGAGGAATCTAGAAAAACTTAAATCTATTGGACAGGTTAACAGAATAATGGTTCTTCGAACTATTACTAATGAACTTTTCTTATGTACGAAAAACCCATAAACACAGCCCCTGGCAAAAAGAAATATTCAGATACAGATTGTCACAAACATTTCTCCAATCTAGGAATTAAAAACAGCATCAAGAGAAAAATCAGAAAGAGTAGCAGCCAGGAGACATTCACTGAAGCTTCCAACTCTGTGGAGACCCCAATAGTTTCTGATATTACTGAGAAACCAAAATCCAATTATCCTAATCTGTGAGAGCTGGCCACACACATTCAGGCTGCATTAAAATTAACCTAAGGACTCCCTCGCTGTTTACTCAAGTGGTCTGAACTAGCCAGCTTGGTAACGATCATTCAAACTCTCTCTGAAAAGAAACCAGGACAAAATAACCTCTTGAAGCTTCAGCATCATCGCACTTTCAGCACATCGAGCTGTCAACAGGAACCAGGGGTAACCCAAACAGGCCCTTGGCCCTGTCCAATTGTACGAGGAAGAAGCCAGTCAGTCCCTTGAGTCACTTAAACAGCACTAAGATGAGGCCATTCAGCCCCTCAAGCCACTTATACAGGAACAGGAGGAGGCCATTCCCGCCTCAACGCAATTACACAGAGACAGAATGAGGTAATTGATGCTAATTCCTGATGAATGGCTCATGCCCGTAACGTTGATTCTCCTGCTCCTCGAATGCTGCCTTACCTGCTGTGTTTTTCCAGCAATCCACTCTCTACTCTGATCTCCAGCATCGGCAGTCCTCACTGTCTCTTAATTGATGCTCTAACATGATGAATAAGTGGAGCTGAGGCTGCACAGACAGACTGTTCCGCGTTGTTCCTCCTGGCTCCATTGATTATGATACACATGTGGGACTTTAACGTGGTTTTCTCGCTGTGAGGATTGAAGTCATATGTCTTGTGTGAAGTCTCAATAAGGCATCTTCCATCTCCGAGAGGCCAGCCTGGTGTTCTCTATGGCGAGCAGAAGCTGGTGGGAATGGCTACGTGTTTCAGAATGAAGGTATTGTGGCTACTGAACATGGCGTTTAGTACGGGAAAGTTAATTAAGGCACATAAACAATTAGCAAAGCCACGTTAGACTGATGAATGGACTTTCTAAGTTCAAATCATACTGATCTTGTTCATGGTGATCATGTCTAGTGCATGTCCTGTAGTATAACCTGTGTGCCTTACTCTGTCCAAGTCGATTTCCACCCTATGATCTGCCGGGCCATGCTGATATTGATCTGCCTTTACTGCTCATAAATAAAGTGTTTCCCTGTACTGAGGTACACGTGACAATAAATCAGATCAATTAACCCTGGGTAAAGTATGGAATTTCTCACCCTATCAATGTCATTTTTGGAAATATGTGATCGCTGTCACTCCTCATGTTTTAGCATTGCTATTTCTTCGTCTCACACAGCTCCACAGTCTAAACCAAAACATCTTCACTCTATCCTCATGTTACCATCACCTATGTCTGGGGTAAGGAGATCATTCCTTCCAAGGCAGATCAAATCGGTAGAGAGTGCTCCAAATACTCTCTCAGCAAGTCTACAACATCAGGAAGATGGCTTTACTTATGTACTCGAATCATCTTACAATGAAGGACAGCATACCATTGACTGCATCCACTATTTACACAGGGTTTGATTCGGACCAGTCAGCATAGACTTGTGAGTGGGATAAAATGCTTCCCAAATTTGTTAGAGTTCTTTGATGTAGTGACCAAGAAGGTTGACGAGGGCAGAGTGGTAGACGTAGTCTCTATGGATTTCAGTAAGGCCTTTGATAAGGTTCCACATGGCAGGCTGCTCTGGAAGGTTACATCACGTGGAATGCTGGGGGAGCTGGCCAATTGGATACACAGTTGGCTTGATGGTGGGAAACAGAGGGTTTAGTGGAAGGATGCTTGTCAGACTGGAGGCTGGGTCCATAGCTGTTTGTTATCCATGATTGGGTTGAGAATGTACAAGGCATGATTAGTAAGTTTGCAGGTGACACTGAAATAAGTGGTAGAATGATCAATGAGGAAGTTTAGAAATTGCAGCATAACCTTAATCAAGTGGGGAAGTGGGACGTAAAATGGCAAATGGAAATTAATGTAGATGTGTGGGGTCTTGCATTTTGGAAACTCAAATTAAGTTAGGAGTTTCATAGTGAATGGGAGAGCCTTCAGGGGTGTAGTGGGCAGAGAGGCCTTCGCGTTCAGGTGCACGGTTCTCTAAGAGTGGAGTCACAGGTAGAGAGGGCAGTGAAGAAGGCTTTTGACACACTGGTCTTCATCAGGCAGGATATTGAGTATAGATGTTGGGAATTTATGTTGCAGTTACACACGACTTTGGTAAACCCGCACTTGGGAGTATTGTGTTCAGTTTTTGTCACGTTGTTTTAAGAAGGATGTTATGAAATGAGAAAGAGTGCTGACGAAATTTACGAAGACGTTGCCAGGACTCAATGGTCTGAGTTATAGGAAGAGGTTGGACAAGCTAGGGTCTTTTATTTAGAGTGTAGGAGTTTGGGGGGGGGGGGGTGCTTATAGAGCTGTATACGATCGTAAGGGTTTATCTATAGGGTGAATGCTCAGTCTTTTTCCAAAGTTTAGAGAATTGAGGAGGAGAGGGGATCAGTTCAAGGTTAGAGGGGAAGGAATAAAAGGGAACCTGAGGGGCCCCTTCTTTACACAGAGGGTTGGTACGTGGATTAGCTGCCAGAGATGTGGTTGATGGTGGTGGGGGGGGGGGGAGGTGGGGGGGGGGGGGCTGCATTAACAACATTTTAAAGTATTTGGATAAATATGTGGATAGGAAAGGACTAGAAGGATATGGGTCAACTGCATGGAAATGGGGTTAGCGTGGATGGACATTTACAAGGTGGAGTCGAACCCCTCTGTTAATTAAAACCAAACACCCAGAAAAGCTCGCCTCACCTTGTAATCTGTTAAAATATGAGCGACACAGATCTCCTAAATTACACTATTTTAAAAAAAGAACAAGTTAGTTTCTTAACTTTAATAGTGAACACTAAACAACAACTATTCACTAACACAAGCCCCTCTTTTTAGCTACTTACTATCTGACTCCTAATCTGTAAAAATATGCTGTTCCAACAACCCACATATTAAGTATTATAATCTCAAGACCACACAGTCTCTATCTTCCCCGTTGTGTTCACTCTTCCAGCTGCTGATCTCCCTGGGTCATGTTTTTTTTTTAACTGCAAGTAGGTTTTACATGAACATGTGCCTTTGATAGAGAGTGTTTGAGATGGTCAGTTAGCATACTCCTCTACAGCAGTTACACTGCTGTTGGGTGGCAGTGACTCTCCCTCTCGTGTTCAAAATGCTGGGATTATATACTTCCCATGATACAATAATTCTCATAATTTGCTTGCTTTCCAGGTGTCCAAACAATAATAGTCGAATTCCGTTGGCTTCTGGTTTCCTGAGCGTTGTTTAAAATCCTTGGTTATATTTGAATTGGTGATAAAACAGCCATTTCTTACCTAATTGTTACATGTGGAACAGCCTGACCTTTAGCTCGCATCTATGGCTGTACTTTCTATTCAGCAAAACCCGTTCTGTCTTAAAGTGACCAGACATGCTTTCAGCTTCATAACATCTCCCCACTTCAGAAAAATATGAACCCTCTGAATGAAAAGATAACTTCATTTATTTTTCTCTAATTCTTAATCCCATTATTAAGAAATACAAAAGTATTAATATCTGTTATGCCATTCATACTAATTCTGCACAGATATATAACACTGGAATAAGTCAAATCTTATCTACGCTTCGTCCTTTAAATCCTCGATAACACATCTGCTATCACATATTTCGGATCCACAGCATATACATTTTGTAAGTTTAAAGTCGGTAAGATAAGACTCCAATGAAATAGTCTCATATCCTGGTCTTTAAATATTCCAGAAAATGTGAGAGGATTGTCGTTGTCCACAACCATCTCCGACAATTTGTTTGTCATATAAACATTAAAATATTGTCAGGCCAATACGAATCATTCTTGTTCAATAATGGAGAGTTTGTATGTTGTTTCTGGTGAATATTGAGTTTTTTGGACAAGTCGCCAATTGGCCATTCAATTCCATCATCATCTTACTGTATCAATACATCGCCGACACCTATACCCCTCGCATCAAACACAATTTTCAAGGGGTTTCAAAATATTTGGTGCAGATAAAGCTGGTGCGGTGATTAATCCTGCTTTAAAGTTCTCAAATGCCTCCTGGCATTGTTATGTCCCCATTCAACAGATTATCACCATGTCAGGAAGAATGCAAATACTTCTATCACTTACTATTAGAGGCTGAGAGAAAGTGTGGACTGCAGATGCTGGAGATCAGAGCTGAAACGTTTGGGGCTGGAAAAACACAGCAAGTCAGGCAGCACCCGAGGGGAGGAGAATCGACATTTCAGGCACAAGTCCCTCATCAGGAAAGTAGGGGATAAGGGAGCGGGAAGTGGTTGTGAAATAAATAGAAGGGTGAGAGTGGAGCTGGGTGGAAGGGAGCTTGGAAGGCAATAGGTAGATGTAGGTGGGGTGTGATGGTGATATGTCGGAGAGGAGGTGGTAGGACAGTTGAAACCGTCAAACTATACAGCATCAACGTTGACTTAACCAATTTCCAAATCGCCCCTCCCCAACCTCATCCCAGATCCAACTGTTGAACTTAGCACCACCCTCTTGTACTGCCCAAACTGTCCGTCTTCCTTCCCAACTATCCCCTCCGACATATCACTATCACTCCCACCTACATTCCCTATCACCTTCCCAATGACCCTCCCACCAGCCCAGCTCCTAACCTCCTATTTATCTTTCAGCCCCCTTGTCCCCCCACCACATTCCTGACGATGGGTTTATGCCTGATATGTCGATTGTCCTGCTCTTCGAATACTGCCTGATCTGTTGTACTTTTCCAGTGCCCCAACTTCTCAACTTTTAGAGAATGAGCAGATCCCGTATCTTACAAAATTATATCTTCTTGTCCTTCTCCCTCTGTTCTTTCTGAGCCAATTTTGCAAATATTACAAAAACGGTTTTGACATTTTCCTCACCGAAATATGGCAATATATTAACGTAGTAGTGTACATCTCTACATTCTCCCTTCATCTTCATCTGCTAATTTAACTTTCTTACCTAATTCCAAACATCTGAATTTCAAATTCCCCCTCTCTTTTTCCACTCTTTCTCTTTTTTCTCTCTCTCTTTCTGTATCTTTCTTTATCTTCTAGCTCATGTTGCCACGTGTGCAATTTAAGTTTTTCTAACTCGCCTGCAAATGCCTGTTTCTCTGATACACAAAGTGCTTGACCAACTCCATTACAATTTCAGCATTCCTTTTGTCCCTAGTGAAACCCAATTCTAATCTACTTGTTAATTCTAAAAGTCCGCCCTTCCTATGTCTTTCCACGCCTTCTTGGCAAATTTGGGAATCACCTTCAAACCCCAGAACCCCTTTAGTAATGTTAAAAGCAATTTATGTTAATTTAACCAACCACAAGGAAGCAAAATTAAATGAATTTGCTCACCAGTTTTATTTGAAGTTCTAGGTCACTAACTGCCAAGTGATGGAATCTGCTGGGTCCTTTTGTACCACAAATCTTTTCAAATCCCGTACGACTAGCCCTCAAACCATTATGATGTCAATGTCGAAACCCTCTGTTAATTAAAACCACACACCCAGAAAAGCTCACCTCGCCTCATACTCTGTTAAAATATGAGTGACAAAGTCGTCCCAAATTCCACTATTAAAAGTAAAATAACAATTTATGTAAGTTAACTCGCTGAGCTGGAATGTTTGTTTTCAGATGTTTCGTTACCATGACTAGGTAACACAATCAGTAAGAGTCTCCGGTGATACACTGGTGGTATGTCCCGGCTCTCTATTTATAGGTTTTGGTTTCTTAAGCTGGGTGATGTCATTTCCAGTTCTTTTTTTCAAGGGAAGGTAGATAGGATATAAATTGATTTGTTTATTAATGTACTTCTGTTTAGAAGACCATGCCTCTCAGAACTTTCGTGCGTATCTTTGTTTCGCCTTTCCTAGGACGTGTGTATAGTCCCAGTCAAAGTGGTGTTCTTCCTTGTCTGTATGTATGGAAACTAGTGATAGCGGGTTATGTCTTTTGGTGGCCAGTTGGTGTTCATGTATCCTGGTAGCACGACAACAGGACAGTTTGAAATGGAGGAAAAATGATTTTATATACACTGTTTAATCAGTGTGTGTTCAGATAAGGAAGATTGTTCATATGTGTACAACACATTCTGAATGAACAACGGAGACACAGTTAACAAAAAAATGATGCATATGATGTATAACATTTATAAAACATTAAAGCATTATTTTATCCTCATCTAAGTGATATGTTCCCCTTCTTACAACGTTCCCCCTTTTCTGGGATTCCCTACTCTTGTCTCCCATTCTTTTCAGAATGTGTGTTATAAATCTTGGTTATGGTGTCCCAACCTATTTCAGTTAATCCCCTTTCTACCAGGAATTAAATATATTGGCCTGTTGGGTTCTTTCCAACGCTAGTGTCTGTCATATTATTGGAGAGAAAAATTCTGGCATCAGACCCAGCATTTGAACATACTACTCTGTTGTGCATGCATTGTTTAAAGGACCACAGCACACAGGATTTGCCAAAACATTGAAGGATGTACATCTACTTCTTTCGATAATCTAGTTTTCTCATTTTTCTTATCTCCACATCTACATTCTGTCGCTCGTTCTCTCTTTTTATCTAGTTAAGAAATCCACCAATTATTCTTCATGTCCTATCTCTCAAAACTCCTTCTTTCAGTTTATATCTATTGCTCTCATCTCGATGTAATGTGATTATAAGTGAGTAACGTAAGTACAAAGAAATGTGGGAGGAGTTGACCAGAGTTAATTGGAAGGGAAGCCGAACAGGGAAGACCATGGAACAGCAATGGCAGAAGTTTCTGTGGATAATTCGGAGGATATCAGAATTTCATCCCAAAGGAGATGCAACATACTCATGTGAGGACAAGGCAGCCATGAGCGATAAGGCATCAAACCATACGAGGAAATATACAATGTGGTGAAGATGATTGGGAATCCAGAGAATTCATTGGCTCTGAAACTACATAAGGCTGGCATCACTGACACTACAGAGCTCTTAATCATGGTCAGGGAGAGAAACAGGGAAACACATTCCCCTCAAACACAGAAGATGGCATTAGTGCAGGAAAACTACAGATGAATTAAATAATTGAATTAAAATCAATTAGATGCTTTTGCGGAATGTGTCAGATTGAAAGCATGACCCAGGGAGAGACCCTCAGCAGAATGACGATTTGAAAATGAAAGTATTAGCACATCAGAAACCAGAGTAGGTCATTGAGTAGAGGGCTGATGGGTGAATGGGTCTCGATGTGAACTGGGGAACAGACAGCAGAATTGCATTGCAGATATTGCAGCTCAAAATTGTGTATTCATGTAGTGCTTCAGACCACAGCAGCAGGAGAAGCAGAACAGGATTCATACACAACCTGAAACATTTTGCCCTGGATAATCTCCTCAGTCTGCCATTACCATCAACACGATCTATGGTTCAATGACGAGTGTGGGTGAACGTGTCAGGGTCAGAACCACGTGAACCTAAACCTCATGCTAGCACATTAACGCTACCACACTTGACCAACAGATCGCATTGAAGCTCTGAAGTCCTGCCACATTCAGTCATAAATGGTGATGGATGATGAAGCAAATGACAGAGGAAAGGACTGCACAAATATCCCCATCCTAAATAATGAAACAGTCCTGCATATTAGTGTAAAAGACAAGCATGTAATACCTACACCACCGTCAGCCAGAAGTGTTAAGTCAATGATCCATCTCACTTTCGTCATGATGCCCACAGCATCACAGATGCCAGTCTTCAACCAATTTGATTCACTGCATGTGACATGAAGAAACAGCTGAAAACAGTAGATATGACAAAGGCAATGGGCCCTGACACCATTCCTGCAATAGGGCTGAAGACTTGTGCTGCAAAACAAGCCGTGTCCCTGGGAAGGCTGTTTCAATCCAGCTCCAACTCTGACATCTCCCTGGCAATGTGGAAAACTACTCAGCTATGTCCAGTCCCCGAAGAGCGGAATAATTACAATCTGACCAAATACCATGCCCTCAGTACAATCACGATAGTCAAATTGGTGGAAGTTATTTTTGACAGAACTGTCAAGCAGCACAGAACTAACCTGTGCAGTGTGGTTTCAAATAGGTCCCCATGGAGAGATGGTGCTGTTGTGGAAATGTCATTGGATTATTAATCCAGACCAGGTTAATGCTCTGGCAGCTGGTGTAAGTTAAAAACAATTAATAAAATATCGAGACTTAAAATCTGGTGCCAGTAATTGTTACCCTGAAGCCAATGTCGATTAAAAACAGCAGTTTGTTTCCCTCATGTACTTTCAGGAAGTGAATCTCCTGTGGTTTCCTGATCTGGCCTAAAAGTGACTTCAGACGCACAGACATCTGATAAACTCTTCAATGGTCTCTGTAATGGCTCCAAGATTATGATCCCTGCTTCGAGACTGTCTCGCCCTGTCAGAGTTTATATATTTCACTGAGATCTCCACTCATTTTCCTAAAGTCCATGGAATAAAGGCCCAGTCGCACCAAACTCTGCTCCCACAACAAGCCTGTCATCCCAGAAAGTCTGGTCATCCTTTGCTGCACTCCCTCAATGTCAGGTTTGTCCTTTATCAGGTAAGGAGACCAAAACTGCACACAATACTGCAACATGTTCGATATGGGGTCTCACCAAGGCCCTGTCCAGCTGCAGTAAGACACCCTTACACCTGGACTCAGATCCCCCTGAAATGAAGGTCAACACACCATTTACCTTCCGAACTGCTTTCTGTTCCTGCAAAAAATACTTTCAGTGACCAGTATACAGGGAGATCCAGATCCTTTACAATATTAAAGGTACCCAACTGTGGGTCTATGTACACTGGTAAGTGTCCCAATGTCATTCCCAGTATTTTCTGGCTTCAGAACTCACTGCCCTGTATGGACGGCGGAGATCGGTGAAGAATGAAACGAAAAGAGGCATAAGTCCCTTTATAGAGTAACATTTTTCAACCTTTTAAATGGTAGGCTGCCCTTCTATTTTTCCCATCAAAGAGCACAACGTCACATCTACCCACATTGTTCCTCATTGCCTCGCATTTGCACAGACACTTCACTTGCCTCAGTCACCTTGGAGCTTTTTTAACATCCTCCTCATCCACTCACAATCCGACATCGATTAATCCCATCAGCAGGATTGGAAATATTGTATTTGATTCCCTCTGACAAAAGTTTAGTGTGTATTTGAAATAGCTCGGGCCCAAGCACTGCATCCTGCTATATCCCCGAGTCCTCTGCTCAAAAACCAACATTGATTTATTCCTACTCCCTGTTTCCTGTTAGCTCTCCCATTGTAAAACCATGCCCTTCTGTTAGCCCCAGTCCCATACAATTCAAATTTTCATAGTAGGCTTGGGACTTGATCAAATCTCTTTCTGAAAATCCAATCGTATTGCGTTGATTGCTTCTCTATAGTTTTGCTGAAAGTCAGTTTCTCAAATATGATTCCCATTTGATAAATCTCTGTTGTTTTTTACTCAGTCCACTGCTTTCAATTAGAGTACTTTCTCCAGAACGTTTATTTGGTAATTATATTCTATTCCCTTTTGCTCTCTCACCAGATTCAACTTTCCTCATATTACGAGGAAGATTGTTTTTATGTTTTGTTTTCTTCTGTAAGGACATTACTGAAATATTTGCTGCATAGTTCTGCCATTTCCCTCTTCTCCATTCTCTGGATATAGACTGTATCGAATCTGCACGTATTTTTCCCTTGATTTTGCCATTGACGTACTTTATGAAGCGATTATAAGTTCACACTTATTACCCTTGTGCATATAGAGTGTTCTGAAACCCATCGATTTCTGTCTTAAGCTTTTCAATGATTGACCTTGCACAACTATGTACTCATAGAAGCATAGACTCTGCACTGTCAGAAAAACAGCACGGTCTAGAACATAGAACATAGAACAATACAGCACAGAACAGGCCCTTCGGCCCATGATGTTGTGCCGAACATTTGTCCTAGCTTAAGCACCCATCCATTTACCTATCCAATTGCCGCTTAAAGGTCACCAAAGATTCTGACTCTACCACTCCCACAGGCAGGGCATTCCATGCCCCCACCACTCTCTGGGTAAAGAACCCACCCCTGACATCTCCCCTATACCTTCCACCCTTCACCTTAAATTTATGTCCCCTTGTAACACTCAGTTGTACACGGGGAAAAAAAGTTTCTGACTGTCTACTCTATCTATTCCTCTGATCATCATATAAACCTCTATCAAATCACCCCTCATCCTTCGCCGTTCCAATGAGAAAAGGCCGATCCTCGTACGACCTATTCTACATTCCAGGCAACATCCTGGTAAATCTTCTCTGCACCCTCTCCAAAGCTTCCACATCTTTCCTAAAGTGAGGCGACCAGAACTGCACACAGTACTCCAAATGTGGCCTAACCAAAGTCCTGTACAGTTGCAACATCACTTCACGACTCTTGAATTCAATCCCTCTGCTAATGAACGCTAATACACCATAGGCCTTCTGACAAGCTCTATCCACCTGAATGGCAACTTTCAAAGACCTATGAACATAGGCCCCAAGATCCCTCTGTTCCTCCACCTCACTAAGACACCTACCGTTAACCCAGTATTCCGCATTCTTATTTGTCTTTCCAAAATGGACAACCTCACACTTGGCAGGGTTGAACTCCATCTGCCACTCCTCAGCCCAGCTCTGCATCATATCCAAGTCCCTTTGCAGCCGACAAGAGCCCTCCTCACTATCCACAACTCCACCAATCTTCGTATCATCTGCAAATTTACTGACCCACCCTTCGACTCCCTCATCCAAGTCATTAATAAAAATTACGAACAGCAGAGGACCCAGAACTGATCCCTGCGGAACTCCACTTGTAACTGGGCTCCAGGCTGAATATTTACCATCTACCACCACTCTCTGACTTCGACCGGTTAGCCAGGTTTCTATCCAATTGGCCAAATCTCCCTCTATCCCATGCCTCCTGACTTTCCGCATAAGCCTACCATGGGGAACCTTATTAAATGCCTTACTAAAATCCATGAATACTACATCCACTGCTCTACCCTCATCCACATGCTTGATCACCTCCTCAAAGAATTCAATAATACTTGTAAGGCAAGACCTACCCTTCACAAATCCGTGCTGGCTGTCCCTAATCAAGCAGTGCCTTTCCAGATACTCATAAATCCTATCCCTCAGTACCCTTTCTATTACTTTACCTCCCACCGAAGTAAGACTAACTGGCCTGTAATTCCCGGGGTTATCCCTATTCCCTTTTTTGAACAGGGGCACAACATTCGCCATGCTCCAGTCCCCTGGTACCCCCTCCCCCCCCCCGTTGACAGTGAAGATGAAAAGATCATTGCCAACGGTCCTGCAATTTCCTCTCTTGCTTCCCACATAATCCTTGAATATATATCCCATCAGGCCCGGGGGACTTGTCTATCCTCAAGTTGTTCAAAATGTCCAACACATCTTCCTTTCTAACATGTATCTCCTCTAGCTTACAAGTCCGTTTCACACTCTCCTCTTCAACAATACGGTTCCTCTCATTCGTAAATACTGAAGAAAAGTACTCATTCAAGACATCTCCTTTCTCTTCCGACTCAATACACAGTCTCCCACTACTGTCCTTGATTGGAACTACCCTATGTCTCGTCATTCTCATGTTTCTCACATCCGCATAAAGTGCCTTTGGGTTATCCTTGATCCTATCCGCCAGAGATTTTTCATGCCCTCTCTTGGCTCTCCTAATCCCTTTCCTCAGGTCCCTTCTGGCTATCCTGTATCCGTCCACTGCTCTGTCTGAACCCTGTTTCATCAACCTTATGTAAACCTCCTTCTTCCTCTTTACAAGACATTCAACCTCCCTCGTCAACCACGGTTCCCTCACACGACCATTCCTTTCCTGCCTGACCGGTACATACATATCAAGGACACGTCGTATCTGTTCCTTGAAAAAGTTCCACATTTCCACGACATCCTTCCCCGAGAGCCTATGCTCCGTTAGGCTCCTCAGATCCTGTCTTACAGCATCGTAATTACCCTTCCCCCAATTGTAAAACCTACCCTGTTGCACGCACCTATCTCTCTCCATAACCAAGGTGAAAGACACAGAATTGTGGTCACCATCACCAAAATGTTCACCCACTAACAAGCCCATCACTTGTCCCGGTTCATTATCGAGTACCAAATCCAAAATGGCCTCCCCTCTGGTCGGACAATCTACATACTGTGTCAGAAAAGCTTCCTGGACACACTGCACAAACACCACCCCATCCAATCCACTTGATCTAAAGAGCTTCCAATCAATATTTGGGAAGTTGAAATCGCCCATGACTACTACCCTGTGGCTTCTGCACCTTTCCAAAATCTGTTTCCCAATCTGTTTCTCCACATCTCTGCTGCTATTGGGGGGCCTGTAGAAAACACCCAACAAGGTGACTGCACCTTTTCTATTTCTGACTTCAGCCCGTACTACCTCTAAAGGCAAATCCCCCTCGAACAGCCTTTCTGCAGCTGTTATACCATTTCTAATTAGCAACGCCACCCCCTCTCCTTTTTTACCACCCTCCCTAATCCTACTGAAACATCTGTAACAAGGAACCTCCAACAACCATTCCTGTCCCTCTTCTATCCACGTTTCTGTGATGGCCACAACATCGTAGTCCCAGATACCTATCCACCCCTTAAGTCACCGACCTTATTTCTGATACTCCTTGCGTAGACGTATACGCACTTGAACCCATCTCTGTGTCCGCAAGTATTCCCTGTCAGTGCTACCTTCTTCACAGCCTCCCCACACACTTGAACATCCTGACAAACAGCTAGCCAACTTGCTGGACTACAAGTCCAGATCCCATCCACCTGCCAAAATAATTTTAACCTCCGCCCCCGAAGATAGCGAGCAAACCCACCCCACAGGATATTGGTCTACATTAGTCCCACGAGCTGGCAATGTGATGACACTTCAAGAGGTCGTCCAAGTACTTTGTAACAGCTCTGAGGTTACCAGTGACAACTCCCTCTCCGGTCGTACATACCAGGATAGATCGAGTGAATCCTTCGAAGAGTATAAAGGAAGTTGGAGTATACTTAAGAGGGAAATCAGGAGGGCAAAATGTGGACATGAAATAGCTTAGTCAAATAGAATCAAGGAGAATCCAAAGTGTTTTTATATATATATTAAGGACAAAGTGTAACTAGGGAGAAGATAGGGCCCCGCTAGAATCAGCATGGCGGCCTTTGTGTGGAGCCACAGAAAATGGGGGAGATATTAAATGAATATTTTGCATCAGTATGTACTGTGGAAAAGGATATGGAAGATATAGACTGTAGGGAAATCGATGGTGACATCTTGCAAAATGTCCAGATATACAGAGGAGGAAGTGCTGGATGTCTTCAAACGTTTAAAGGTGGATAAATCCCCAGGACCTGATCAGGTGTACCCAAGAACTCTGTGGGAAGCTAGAGAAGTGATTGCTGGTCCTCTTGCTGAGATATTTGTATCATTGATAGGCACAAGTGAGATGCCGGAAGACTGGAGTTTGGCAAACGTGGTGCCACTATTTAAGAAGGGTGGTGAAGGCAAGCCAGGGAACTATAGACCGGTGAGCCTGATCTCGGCGGTGGGCAAGTTGTTGGAGGGAATCCTGAGGGACAGGATGTACATGAATTTGGAAAGGAAAGGACTGATTCGGGATAGTCAACATGGCTTTGTGCGTGAGAAATCATGTCTCACAAACTTGATTGAGGTTTTTGAAGAAGTAACAAAGAAGATTGATGAGGGCAGAGCAGTAGATGTGATCCATATGGACTTCAGTAAGGCGTTCGACAAGGTTCCTCATGGGAGACTGATTAGCAAGGTTAGATCTCATGGAATACAGGGAAAAGTAGCCATTTGGATATAGAACTGGCTCAAATGTAGAAGACAGAGGGTGGTGGTGGAGGGTTGTTTTTCAGACTGGAGGCCTGTGACCAGTGGAATGCCACAAGGATCGGTGCAGGGCCCTCTACTTTTTGTCATTTACATAAATGATTTGGATGCGAGCATAAGAGGTACAGTTAGTAAGTTTGCAGATGACACCAAAATTGGAGGTGTAGTGGACAGCGAAGAGGGTTTCCTCAGATTACAATAGGATCTGGACCAGATGGGTCAATGGGCTGAGAAGTGGCAGATGGGGTTTCATTTTGGGAAAGCAAATCTTAGCAAGACTTATACACTTAATGGTAAGGTCCTAGTGAGTGTTGCTGAACAAAGAGACCTTGGAGTGCAAGTTCATAGCTCCTTGAAAGTGGAGTTTCAGGTAGATAGGATAGTGAAGAAGGCGTTTTGTATGCTTTCCTTTATTGGTCAGAGTACCGAGTACAGGAGTTGGGAGATCATGTTGCGGCTGTACAGGACATGGGTTAGGTCACTCTTGGAATATTGCGTGCAATTCTGGTCCCCTTCCTATCGTAAAGATGTGAAACTTGAAAGGGTTCAGAAAAGATTTACAAGGAGGTTTCCAGGGTTAGAGGATTTGAGCCACAGGGAGAGGCTGAACAGGCTGGGGCTGTTTTCCCTGGAGCATCAGAGGCTGAGGGGTGACCTTATCGAGGTTTATAAAATCAAGAGGGGCATGGATAAGATAAATAGACAAAGTCTTTTCCTTGGTGTGGGGGAGTCCAGGACTAGAGGGCATAGGTTTAGTGTGAGAGGGGAAAGATATGAAAGAGACCTAAGGGGAAACTTGTTCACTCAGAGGGTGGTACATGAATGGAATGAACTGTCAGAGAAAGTGGTGGAGGCTGGTACAATTGCAACATTTAAAATGCAGCTCGATGGGTATATGAATGGGAAGGTTTGGAGGGAGATGGGCCAGGTGCTTGAAAAAGAGACTAGAGTAGGCTAGGATATCTGGTCGGCATAGACGGGTTGGACAAAAGGGTCTGTTTCCATGCTGTACATCTCTTTGACTGTAGGAATCCGCGATTTTGTGACTCACTGCTTGTTATCTGTTATTCTGTATGTAAATCACCCTGAATCTCTCGATTAGATTCCATGCTGTAACTCACTCCTGGGTATCTGGTTTGCCGTATATAAACCACCCCGACCCTCTCGGTTAGATTCCAGTCTGTCCTATCACTCTTGGGTATCTCATATGCTGTATGTAAACCACCCCGAACCCCTCGATTAGATTTCAATCTGTCCCTCACTCCTGAGTATCTCTTATGCTGTACGTAAGCCCTAAACCCTTCAATTAGATTCCAGTCTGGAACTCACTCCTGGGGATCTGTTATTGGATCTGTGAAATGATCCTTGTTGGATGTTAGACCAAAGACAATATAAACTAAATGGTCAAATGTTACATTGGGAGCAGGAACACAGAAAGCTGCTGTTTCATTTCTGTTCTGTTACATATCTCCAAGTTTCAGATTGGGGCTGAATTCCTGTCACAATGGGGAAGGTCTCAAAAGCTGTTTCCTGTCCTGCATGAATGCATCATCATAACATGAATTCCCTTGCAAGATAGGAAATGGAAGCAGCTTCTGGAAGGTGCCTGTATCTCTGTGTGTGTGTGATTCTGTGTGCCTGTGTATGTCTGTTTGTGTGTGATTCTGTGTGCGTGTTCAATGTTTTATATAATTTCGAACTGCATTGATGTTTGCAGTCTCTCTTGCATTTCCTTATTTATAAACTCAATGTTTTGTTGATATAAAATGGTGGCTGTGGACAAATCTAAAATGTCTGCCTGACTGATTTGTGTCAGGAATACTTTCAGCAAGGGAGAGGGGGCAATGTGTCAAAAGCCATTTCCATTCATTGATGCGAGCAGAGATAGGAAATGGAGACAGCTCTTTGAAGGTGATTAAAATGCAAATCCCAGAACCTGTTTACAGTGAATGCGGAGAGACAACGTGACATTCCAGTAATTTCTGCCTTACTTTCCAACTCCTAATATATAAGAGAAACATAATATACAAAACCTGAAAAGCTCAGCCACTGAATTGTAGATTTGCAGCGTTGGATCAGAATCCTGCCTGGCTAGGCCTCATCCCAAATTGAAGGATTTCTCAAATCCCACACTGACCTTCTGTGGGTTTAAATTGTGTGTTGTCTACAAATAAAATAAAATAATGCACCTGCAACTGAACAAAACTCTTTCTGGAACTTTGTGCATCTGTTGGTTTAAGTATCTTTCAACAGGATTGAAGATAAATGAGAGAGTGAGAGATAGGTTGCACTGTAACCAGAATGGCAGTGCAGTATAAAAGGTATATTAATACTTTCAGTGAAAGGGGAAAACAGAGGAGGATAGTCCTCAAACTAGGAAAGTTGGGAGTCAGTAAAGTTGTGTAGTTTGTGACTGCATTATGGTTATGTGAGTCAACATTTCAAACCAGTTGGCCAATAGTACACTTTGAGACTCACTCCCAGTTACAAGTTATTTCACATAAAAATGTTAACATATCCCTCAATTAGATTCCAGGCTGTAACTCACTCTGGGCTATCTGTTATTCTGTATATAAACAACCCTGAACCCCTCGATTATATTCTAGGTTGTAACTCACTCCAGGGTATCTGTTATTCGTATATAAACCACCCTGAACCCCTTGATTAGATTCCAGATTCTAACTCACTCCGGGGTATCTGTTATTCTGTATATAAACCACCCTGAATCCCTCGATTAGATTCCAGGCTGTAACTCACTCCGGGGTATCTGATATTCTGTATATTAACCACCCGAACCCCTCGATTAGATTCCAGTCTGGAACTCACTCCGGGCTATCTGTTATTTTGTATATTAACCACCCTGAACCCATTGATTTGATTTCACTTCCTGACATGTTAAGCTCATGTTCCCAACACAGTCTAATCCCAATAATTATCAATATATCACTAGTCCTCCTATCTGCTGGCACTACCATCATGTTAACTTTCTGATGTTTACGTACATGATTACCTGTAGCAGTGAGTCGCAGGTAGACAGAGTGGTGCTGAACACATTTGGCACATTTGCCTTAATCAGTCAGAACATTGAGCATAGGAGTTGTGGTGGTATGTTGCATCTGTACAGGATGTTGGTGAGGCCACTTTAAGAATACTGTGTACAACTCGGTTTTCTGCAGAAATGACTTACACGGATGTTCCAGGACCGGAGGCTTGAGCTATAGGGAGAGACTGATTACCTTGAGGTGTTTCCCCCTGGAGTGTCAGAGGTTGAGAGGTAACATTATATAGGTTTATAAAATCATCAGGGACATGGATATTCTGAACAGCCATGTTCTGCTCCCAAGGATAGGGGAGTCCAGAACAAGACAACATAGGTTGAAGGGGAGAGGGCGAATGGTTTAGAAGGCACCTGAAGGTAAATATTTCACACAGAGAGTGGTGTGTGTACAGAAAGTGCAGTCAGAGGAAGTGGTCAAGGCGGGTACAATCACAGGAGGAATATTGGCCAAATGCTGGCAAATGGGACTAAATCAGATTTGATATCTGATCAGAGTGAACAGATTCGACGAATGGGTCTGTTTCCGTTCTGCATGACTCTCTGATTCTATAAGAGGGATGACGAATAATTCTGAAAGGACCTTTCAATTCGGAATTCTCTTCAGTGGAAGATTATCGTGTCTCTATGTTCACATTGATTGAAAGCTGCGTTAGTTAAATATTTGACAAAGAAGTGAGTCATGTACAATGTGACGCAGACAGAAAAGTGGGGCTGAGACCACAACCTGATCAGCTACAATTTTAGTGCCTGGTGGAGAAGGCTCAAAGTATCTAATGACCCGCTCCTGCTCCTCAGTCCCATGTTCCTGTGTTCCATTCAGCCGCTCAAACCTGCTGGACAGGAGCAATTGGAGTCTACTTACTCCTATAACCTGTTGCACAGAAACACAGGAGACTATTCAGCCCCTCAGTACTATCCCACACGGTTCGAAGTGAATTAGGAAATGTAATTGGAAAACCCAGGATGGTTACGAAAGAGGCCCCTCATCTCTCTTCACAGAGCTTCCCCTCTCTGCAACTTGTGCTTCCTTTGTTGGTCATGTTGTAGACCCAGATTCAGTGTGAATACAGCCCCCATACCTCACTCAGGGATGGCTCACAATATCCTCTGGTCTCCCTGTCTGCAACATTCAATAACAGAACATTCATGAAAATAACACCCACTAACTTTCCAATAACAGAATGGGACAACATCAGAAACAGGGGCATGTTGTTCACCCCCAAGCCTGCCTTGCCCTTCTTTAAGATCATGACTGATCTGCTCTTCGTCTCAAATCCCCTTTCATATCAAATTCTTCATAGCCCTCAACTCTCTGACAGGTCAATTTCCATGTACCTCGTCTTCAAATACGTTCAGTCATCTAGCTCCTCGAACACCCTTAAGGAGAGAAATCATTACATTCAATACGATCTGTTTGAAGAAAACACTTGCTGCTCCTACACCATAGCTTATTGATGTGAACAAAAGAGGTTGACACAAGGGTTCAGGTAAAAATGACTGGCCCTGATATCAAGGCAGTGGTGGCCTTCTGTTAACATAAAGGAGCTTAACAAAACTGAACTTAATGGGAATCAGAGTAACCTCTCCAGTGTTTGGGGTCAAACATGGCACAAAGGAAGATGTTCAACATCTCAGTCCTGGGTCACCTCTGTGCGAGATCCTCAGGGAAGCCTCCCCTTCACAAACACCTTCAGCTGCTTCATCGATGTTTCCCCGCCCCCACCCTCCCCACCATAAAATCAGAAGTGGGGATGGTCGCTGAAGATTCCACAATGTTCAGAACATTTTGTCCCCGTCAGCTCCTGAACTGGTCTTTATCCGTACGTAGCAGGATCCAGACTCCATTGAGACTTGTGCTGTTAAAGTGTCCGTAACATTCATGTAACAGCACTGCCTGACACTGCACATTGCCACAGTAAAACAAGAGTTCATTCAGCACCACACGCTGGTTTCACAGGAATATGAGGAAGTCGTTCAGCCCATTGTCACTATTGGAGAAGAACAGTGACAGCCCATTCAGTGCCTCCAGCGTATTACTCAGGAAGAGAAGGAGTCTAGTGTGATGGACCACAACAGAGCCCCTCGAAAATATTTGAAGGTGGTAGCGTAGATTCTCATGTTTTCTTATTTTAAAGGAAATGTAAAGTGTCTGTTCCAGATGCAATGTGACTGGTCAAACTACTCGGTGTGAAGCAAAACACCATTTATTTAAACACGAAAGAGGGAATGAAACCAAAGAAAGAGGAATTTAGAATAACGTAATTCTTTTGAACAGCTTAACCGAATAATAGATCTAGGAACTATTACTAATGAACTGTTCCAATATAGGAAACTTCCATAAACACAGCCCTTGGCAAAAAGAAATATTTTGACACAGATTGTCACAAACATTTCTCCAATCCAGGACTTAAAAACAGCATCAAGAGAAATTTCAGAGAGGGTAGCAACCAGGAAACATTCACTGAAGCTTCCAACTCTGTGGAGACCCCAATAGTTTCTGAAATTACTGAGAAACCAAAACCCAGAGATCCTAATCTGTGAGAGCTGGCCACACCCATTCAGGCTGCATTAAAATAAACACAAGGTCTCCCTAGCTGTTACTCAAGTGGTCTTAACTAGCCAGCTTGGTAACGATCGTTCAATTTCTCTCTTAAAAGAAACCAGGACAAATTTACCTCTTAAAGCTGCAGCATTGTCACACTAGTCAGTACACTGAGCTGTCAAACAGGAACCAGGGGTAACCAGTCAGGCCCTTGGCCCTGTCAAATCGGACGAGTTTGAAGCCAATCACTCTCTTGAGTCACTTACACAGGAACAGGAGGAGGCCATTCCCACCTCAATGCACTTACACGGGGGCAGAATGAGGTAATTTTTCCTGATTCCTGATGAATGTCTTATGCCCAAAACATCGATGCTCCTGGTCCTCGGATGCTGCCTGACCCGCCGTGCCTTTCCAGCAATTGATGCTCTACTCTGATCTCCAGCATTGGCAGTCTTAAGTGTCTCCTAATTGATGCTCAAACATGATGAACAAGTGGAGCAGAGGCTGCACAGACAGACTGTTCTACGTTGTTCATCTTGGCTCTGTTTCTTATGATACACATGTGGGACTTTAACGTGGATTTCTAGTGGTGAGCAGGGAAGCCGTATGTCTTGGGTGAAGTCTCAAGAAGGCATGTTCCATCTCCGTGAAGACAGCCTGGTGTTCTCTATGTAGGGCGGAAGCTGTTGGGAAAAGCTACCTGTTTCAGATGGAAGGTATTGTGGCTGCTGTTGGGGATTGTGAGCAACCTGACGTTCAGTACAGGATTCACTCGCCTGGGGATAACATGGGGATAGTTAATTTAGGCATATGAACTATTAGGAAAGTCACGTTAGAGTGATGAATGGACTCTCTAAGTACAAATAATGGTGATCTTGTTCATGTTGACCTTGTCTAGTGTATGTCCCGTGCAGTGTAACCTGTATGCCTTACTCTGTCCAAGTCTATTTCCACCCTCTGATCTGTCTGGTCATGCTTACTATGATCTACATCCACTGCTCATAAACAAAGTGTTTCCCTGTACTGCGATACACGTGACAATAAATCAAACCAATCAATCCTGGGTAAAGTATGGAATTTCTCTCCCTGTCAATGTCTGTTTTGGAAATAAGAGGTCGCTGCCACTCATCGTGTTTCAGCATCACAATTTCTTCGTCTCTCACAGCTCTACAGATTAAACACTCAGCTAATTCACTCTATCCTCATGTTACCATCACCGGTGCCTGTGTTAAGGGAATTATTCCTAACAAAGGACATCGAATCTGTACAGAGTGCCCCAAATGCTCTCTCAGCAAGGCTCTACAACAGCAGGAAGATGGCTTTACTTATGTACTCGAATCATCTTACAATGAAGCACAGCATACCATTGACTGCACCCATTACTTACACAGGGATTGATTCGGAGCAGTCAGCATAGACTTGTGAGTGGGAAATCATGCTTCCCAAATTTCTTAGAGTCCTTTGATGAAGTTACCAGGACGTTTGATGAGGGCAGAGTGATAGACGTAGTCTCTATGGATTTCAGTAAGGCCTTTGATAAGTTTCCAAATGGCAGGCTGCTCAGGAAGGTTACATCTCGTAGAATGCGGGGAGAACTGGCCAATTGGATACACAGTTGGCTTGATGGTAGGAATCAGAGGGTTGAGTGGAAGGATGTTTGTCAGACTGGAGGCTTGGTCCATTGCTGTTTGTTATCGATGATTTGGTTGAGAATGTACAAGGTATGATTAGTAAGTTTGCACATGACACGAAAGTAATTGGGAGCATGATCAGTGAGGAAGTTTATCAGAAATTCCAGCAGGACCTTAATCAGGTGGGAAATGGGCCGAGAAATGGCAAATGGAATTTAATATAGAAGCGTGCGGTCTTGCATTTTGGAAACTCAAATCAATGTAGGAGTTTCATGGTGAATGGGAGGTTCTTAAGGGGTGCAGTGGGCAGAGGGACCTTGGCGTTCAGGTGCACGGTTCTCTAAGAGTGGAGTCAAAGTTAGACAGGGCAGTGAAGAAGGCTTTTGGCACATTGGCCTTCATCAAGCAGGATATTGAGTATAGAAGTTGGGACCTTATGTTGCAGTTACACAGGACTTTGCTAAGGCCGCACTTGGAGTATTGTGTTCAGTTTTGTCACCTTGTTATGGGGAGGATGTTATTAAATTAGAAAGAGTGCAGAAGAAATTTACAAAGACGTTGCCAGGACTCAATGGTCTGAGTTATAGGGAGAGGTTGGATAAGCTAGGACCTTTTCTTTCGCGTGTAAGAGACTGACAGAGTCCTTATAGAGCTGTATGAAATCACGAGGGGTATGATAGGGTTAATGCTCTCAGTCTTTTTCCAAGGTGTAGAGAATCGAGGATTAGAGGGGATCAGTTTAAGGGTAAAGGGGAAGGAATAAAAGGGAACCTGAGTGGCCACTTTTTTATACAGAGGGCTGGTACGTGCATGAGGTGCCAGCAGATATGGTTGAGGGGGGTATATTAAAAACATTTCAAAAACATTTGGATAAATATGTGGATAGGAAAGGACTGGAAGCATATGGACCAACTGCAGAGAAATGGGGTTAGCATGGATGGACATTTACAAGTTGGACTCGAACCCCTCTGTTAATTAAACCCAAACACCCAGAAAAGCTCGCCTCACCTTGTAATCTGTTAAAATATGAGCGACACCGATCTCGTACATTCCAGTATTCAAGCAAAAATTATCAAGTTAGTTTCTTAACTTTAATAGTGAACACTAAACAACAACTATTCACAAATACAAGCCCCTCTTTTCTTAACTACTTACTATCTGACTCCAACTCTGTAAAAATATGCTGTTCCAACAACCCACATATGAAAATTAAAACCTCAAGACCAGACAGTCTCTATCTTCCCCGCTGTGTTCACTCTTTCAGCTGCTGATCTCCCTGGGTCATTTTTTTATTGCAAGTAGGTTTACATCAACATGTGTCTTTGATAGAGAGTCTTTGAGATAGCCGTTAGCACTCCTGCTCTACAGCAGTTGCTCTACTGTTGGATGGCAGCAGCTCTCCCTCCAGTGTTCAAAATGCTGCGTTTATATAGTCCCCATGATATAATAATTCTCATAATTTGATTACTGTCCAGGTGTCCAAACAATAATATTCAAATTCTGTTGGTTTCTGATATCCTGAGCATTATTTAAACTCTTTGATTGCATTTGAATGGCTGTCAAAACAGCAAGCAAAACTCAGGTATCCATTTCTCAGCTCATGGTGACATGTGGAACAGTGTGACCTTTAGCTGACAACTGTGGCTTTAATTTCTCTTCAACAAAACCCGATCTTTCTTAAAGTGCCCATATATGTTTTTGGCTTCATAACATCTTCCCGCTTCAGAAAATAAAATGAACCAGCAGAATGAAAAGATGGCTACATTTCTTTTCCTTTAATTCTTAATCCCAATTATATGAAATACAAGCGTATTAATCTCAGTTATATCATTCATATTAGTTCTGCACACCAATATAACACTGGAATAAGTCGAACCTTATCTACACTGCTTTCCTTTAAATCCGCGAAAACACATCTGCTATCACATTGTAGGAGCCGCAGCATGTACATTTTGTGAGTTTAAAGTCAGTAAGGTAAGACTCCAATTAAATAGTCTCATATTCTCGTCTTTAAATATTCCAAAATCTCCGACAATCTGTTTGTCATATAAACATTAAAATATTGTCAGGCCAGTGTGAAACTTAATCATTCTTGTTCAATAATGGAGATTTTGTATTTTTTTTTCTGGTGGATATTGAGTGTTTTCGACAAGTACCCAATTATCCATTCAATTCCATCATCCTCTTTCTGTATCAATACATCTCCGACCCCGATATCCCGATCATCAAATACAATTTTCAAAGGGGTTCAGAATATTTGGTGTCACTAAAGCTGGTGTGATGATTAATCCTGCTTTAAAATTCTCAAATGCCTCCTGGCATTGTTCTGTCCACCACAATTCTGTTTTCTTCTTTAATAAATCCATCAGTGGTGCCAAAACACTGTTGAAGTTTGGAACAAACTTCCGATAGAATCCACTCAGTTCCAAAAATCGAAGCACCTCTTTCTTCGAGCATGGTCGTGGAAATTCCTCAAAGTCCTTTGTCTTTGTGTTCCATGGGGTCAACCTCCCATGTCCAATGTAATGTCCCAAGAACGTCACCTCTGCCTTCGCGAATTCTGTTTTCTTTAAGTTTATGACCAAGTTTGCTTCTTGTAATCGTTCAACATGCTCTGCCAACTGTAACATAGGAGCTTTCAATCACTTGCTAAAGATCACTACATCATACAGATAAAATGCACCATTTGTACATCTGGCCACGACTCTGTTTCTGAGTCTTAAATGTGGCTGGTACATTATTCATCCATATGGATAATGGATGAACAACTTGATAAAGTATTTTGTCATCTTTGGTATCTTTACGAGATAGTTTAACTGACTCCACTTTTTTTTTAATTTCAAAGGGGCCACTAAACCTGGCTTTGAAGAGATTTGTTACCACTGGTGGCAATATTAATACGACATCCCCACGGGAAATCTTTAAAGTTTCGTGTTTTTATCTGCCACCTGCTTCACTCTATACTGTGCTCTTCAGATACTGTTTAGCAAACTCACCTACTCCAACTACTCTCTCCTTCACCTCATACACAGAATCCAGGTGTGAGATTTCCGACTTCGGTCCTGTCAATTTATTTTTAATTAATTTCAAAGGACCTCTCACTTCATGTACGAATATTAACTCAAAGGAAGTAAAGTGAGTAAATTTATTTGGGGCATCTCTAATGGCAAACAATTTAATGGGGCACCTTTATCCCAATCATTGGGCCGATCCTGATAGTATGCTGTTAACATAGTCTTCAGCGTCTGATGCTAACTTTCCAAGGCTCCCTGGGGTTCAGGATGGGACGCCCTTGATTTGAAATGCTATATGCCTAAACTACCCATGACTTCCTTAAACAGATGTGTGGTATAATGAGACCCTTGGTCTGACTGAATCTCTCTGGGTAGTCCACAGCGAGTCAAGAAAGTTACCAACTCCTCCACCTCCCTTTTTGCCTTGACACTCCAATAATGGAATTGCCTCTGGAAATCTGGGAGACACATCCATTATGGTCAGCAAGTGTTGGTTTCCACTTTTACTTTAGAAAAGAGAGTGACACAATTAATCATAACCCACGTGCAAGGTTCTTCGAATGCAGGAATTGGCAAGTAAGGTGCTGGTTTTATTACTGTCTGTTACTTACCTACCATTTGGTATGTATATCACGTACAACAAAAAAATAACAGTGTCCTTGTGCATTCCAGGCCACTAGAAATACTTCTGTACCTTAGCCTGAGTATTCTGTACACCTAAGTGACCGCCTGCAGTTAGTTTATGAGCTACCCGTAACACTGTAGTTGCTGCTAACACAATCTGGTGCACTTCGGCACATTTCCCTTCTGCAGTAACCTATCGGGGTCGCCATTTTATTTTTATGATTCTATCTTTAAGTTAATAACGTTCAACAATATATAGTATGATTCCTTTTCTGTGTGTGCATGTGTATGTGTGTGTGAATATGTGTGTATATATCTGTTGTAAGTCCATTCGCCTTTCTGGACTAAACACCTCTGCCTGATCATCTGCTTCTTCAGGTTTTTCCTGCACCATTGCATCAAACAGGGTGTCAGTTCACTGAGCATCAACCCATTTGTCTTTTTCGTTCGTTTTTCCTTCCTGATGTAACTTATGACAGTGGGATCTTGTTACTACACAGTCTGGAAAAATTCCTGTGTAATTTTCTTTTAACTCACCAATTCCCTAGTCCTCCTTTGGCTTCTCCACCACAAGGTGTGCCTATCCCACCTCGCCTCCTGCTAAATCGTTCCCAAGAAAACACTGTATTCCTGGAACTGACACTCTGTTACTCACTGTCACTGTTACTTCCCTAATCTTGATTTGGCATTCCGTCCTTATGTTACACAAGGGAATGCTTAATTTCTGTCCCCATTTCACAAATTAACACGCTCTTGATTAACATTCCAGAAAGAGTGAAGTAATATTTTCATCTCCTACTATTAGAGGGTGAGAGAAAGTGAGGGCTGCAGATGCTGAAGATGAGAGTTGAAAAGTGTGGGGCTGGAAAAGCACAACACGTCGGCAGCATCCGAGAGGCAGGAACGTTGACGTTTCAGGCATAAATCCTTCATCAGGAAAGTGGGAGGTAAGGGAGGGGCAAGGAGGTTGAGAAATTAATGGGACGGTTGGGGTGGAGCTGGGTGGAAGGGAGCTTGGAAGGCGATTGGTAGATGCAGGTGGGGTGTGATGGTGGTAGGTCGGAGAGGAGGGTGATAGGACTCCTATTGGTGGTAGGACAGCTTGAAACCTCAAACTGTACAGCATCAACATTGACTTCACCAAATTCCAAATCTCCCCTCCACCAATCTGTCCCAGATCCAACAGTTCAACCTAGCAATGCCCTCTTAAACTGCCCTAACTAGCCATCTTCCTTTCCACCTATCGACTCCAACCTACCCTCCGACATATCACTATCACTCCCACCTACATCTTCTTATTGTCTTCCCAGTGACCCTCCCACCATCTCAGCTACTACCCTCGTATTTATCTTTCAGCCCCCTTGTCCCCCCACCATGTTCCTGACGATGGGTTTCTGCCTGATATTCGATTGTCCTGCTGTTTGGATGCTGCCTGATCTGTTGTGCTTTTCCGACGCCTCACTTCTCAACTATTAGAGACTGAGCAGATCCCGTATCTCACAAAATTTTAACTTCTTGTCCTTCTCCCCCTGTTCTTTCTGAGTAAACTTTATCTACAGAGGTGTATTCTTTAGAGAGATCAGGCACTGCCTCCATACCCAGCCCTTGCCTAGGCTGTACAATTTCCTGCAGCTCCTCGGCTCCACTTGGGGTCTCCTTTACCAGTTTCACTAATGCCACTGGGCTTAGCCTCTTCTACCACATCTTTCCCCAAAGTGTCTTCCTTTAACGCCCAGCACGGTGTGTCCCAGCTTAATGCAGTGAAAACAACTTTTTCCCTGTGCCCTTCTTAAACCACCAGCACTGTAAGTTTATGTGTTCCACTGCCCTATTGTGAGAGCACCTGAGGCCTTTCACCACCTTTCAACCCCCTTGGGCTTCTTTCGTCACCTGTGGTAAACTATTGTGAGCTACTGTTCGCTTTGTAATGTGTGATCGTCTCTTCTCCCAATTTCTATCCCTCACAGAGTAAAATTCCTGCCAGAAGCTAAATTTCATCACATGCCACAATGCATATGTACCTGCCATTTCTGCCGTGCTTCTCACTTCTTGAACTTTCTATTCATTCACATGAATTCTTACTATCTCTAGAAGTAATTCTTTTAACTTCTCCAGCAGATTAATCTCCCTTCAAGCCTCACAGGTATTATCCATTTTTAAGGCCAGCACCCACCTGTCAAAATGACTGTGGTTAATTCTTTCAAACTCAATGTAAGCCTGACCTGATTCCGTCTTCTACTTTTCTGAACTTCTGTCTATATGCTTCTAGTACCAATTCATAACCAATCAAAATAGCCAATTTGACATCTTGATAATCTCTTGGTCCCACATCTGACAGCGCTGCACATACCTCACCAGCTGTGCCCACCAGCTTAGACTAAACTAGCATTACCCACAAGTTCACTGGACATGTCATCTGCCGAACCATTTTTTCAAATGGAATAAAAAAGTTTTTGACATTTTTCTCACCGAAATATGGCAAGTTACTAACCTAGTTGCATACATCCCTACGTTCTCCCTTCATATCCATCCTGTTAATTTAACTTTCTTGTCTAATTCCCAAGTTCTGAATTTCAAATCCCCTCTCTCTTTCTTTTTCCTCTCTTTCTCTTTCGTCTCTCTCTGTTTCTGAGCCTTTATTTATCTTCTAACTCCAGTTGCCACATTTGCAATTTAAGCTTTTATAACTCTACTCCAGTTGCTTATTTTTCTGATACATCAAAGTGCTTAACCAACTCCATTACAATTTCAACTTCTCTTTTCTCCCTGGTTAAATGCAATTCCAACCTATTTCCTAATTCTAAAAAAATGTCCTCCTTCTGTCTTTCTAAACTTCCTTGGAAAATTTGGGAACCTCTTTAGTAATGTTAAAAGCCATTTCCCTTACTTTTCATTTAACCAACCACAAGTAACAAAATTAAACGAATTTTCTCACTGGTTTTATTTGAAGATCAAAGTCACTAATTGCAATGAGTTGGAATTTGCTGGGACCTGTTGTATCTCAAATCTGTTCAAGTCAGTCCAAGTGCCACACGGCAAGGCCCCAAACTGTTATGACATCAATGTCGAACACCTCTGTTAATTAAAACCACACACCTAGAAAAGCTCACCTCACATCATAATCTGTAAACACTTGAGCGACAGAGATCTCATAAATTCCACTAATAAACAAAAAAAAACAATTTATATGTGTGTAGGTTAGCTCGCTGAGCATGAAGGTATGTTTTCAGAAATTTCGTCACCATGACTAGGTGACATCATCAGTGAGAGTCTCTGCTGAAGTGCTGGTGGTATGTCCCGCCTCTCTATTTATAGGTCTTGGTTTCTTAAAGTGGGTGATATCATTTCCGGTTTTTTTAACAAGGGAATGTAGACAGGATCTAAATTGATGCGTTTATTGATGGACTTCTGGTTAGAATACCATTCCTCTAAGAAGGTTCTTGCCTGTCTTAGTATGTGTGTGTGCTTTGTTCCAGTCAAAGTGGTGCCCTTCTTTGTCTGTATGTATGGAACATAGTGATAGAGCTTCATGTCTTTTGGTGGCTAGTTGGTGTTCATGTATCCTCGTAACACGACAACAGGACACTTTCAATGGTGGAAAAATGATTTTATACACACTGTTTAATCAATGTGTGTGTGCAGATAAGTCGCATTTTTCATATGCGCACAACACATTGTAAATAAACAACAGAGACACAGTTAACGAAAAATGATGCATATGGTGTATAAAATTGATAAAACATTAAAGCATGATTTGATCCTCTCAACGTTTCCTCCTTTTCGGGGATTCCCAACTCTAATCTCTCATTCTTACCAGGATGTGTGCTCCAAATTCTTGATTCTGGTGTCCCAACTTATTTCAGTTAATCCCCTTTCTACCGGGACTTCAATATGTTGGCCTGCTGGGTTCTTTCCAAAGCTAGTGTCTGTCATATTATTGGAGATAAATATTCTGGCATCAGACTCAGCATTTGAACATATTACCCTGTTGTACATGCACGGTACAAAGGACCACAGCGCACAGGCATTGCCAAAACATTGGGGGATGTTCATCTCCTTCTTTCGATAATGTAGTTTTCTCATTTTCCACATCTCCATATCTATATCCTCTCTCTCGTTCTCCCTTTGTATCGAGTTAAGAAATCCACCAATTTTTCTTCGTGTCCCATCTCCCAAAACTCATTCTTTCAGTTTATATCTAATGCTCTCTTCAAAATGTAATGTGGTTACATTTAAGCAATGTAACTACAAAGACATGCGGGGTTAGCTGGCAGAGTTAATTGGTAGGGGAGCTGAGCAGGAAAGACCATGGAGCAGCAATGGGAGGAGGTTCGGGGGATAATTCTGAAGATAATACCAGAAATGCAACCCCAAGAACTTGAAACATATTCATGGGAGAACAAGGCAGACATGAGTGATAACGCATCAAACCAAAAGAGAGAATATAGAATGTGGTGAAGATGTTTAGGAATCCAGAGAATTCATTGGCTCTGCAATGACATAACGCTGGCATCACTGATACTACAGAGCTCTTAATCATGGTCAAGGAAAGAAGCAGAGGAAAATCATTCACTTTAAACACAGAAGATGGTATTTCTCAAGGAAAAAGATTCAGGTGAATTAAACATTTGAATTAAGATCAGGGAAATGCTTTTGCGGAATGTGTCAGATTGGAAGCAAGACCAGGGGAGAGAGACCCTCAGCAGAATGAGAGTACGAAAATGGAAGTATTTCCACATCAGAAACCAGGTTAGGTCACTGAGTGCGGGGCTGATGGGTGAATGGGTCTCAGTGAGAATTGGGGAACAGAATTGCATTGCAGGTACTGCAGCTCGAAACTGCGTATTCATGTAGTGCTGTAGGCCACAGCAGCAGGAGAAGCAGAACAACAATCAACCATAACCTGTAACAGTTTGCCTGGATAACACCTCAGTCTGTCATTACCATCAACACCATCTATGGCTCAGTGACGAGTGTGGGTGAACATGTCAGAGTCAGAATCACATGAACTTTAACCTGATGCTAACTCATTAAAGCTACCGACTTGACCAACAGATCTGATCGAAGCCCTGCAGTCCTGTCACATTCAGTCATAAATGATGATGGACGATTAAACAAATGACTGGAGGAGAGGGCTCCACAAACATTCCCATCCTAAATAATGGAACAGACCTGCACATCAGTGTAAAAGAGAAGGATGTTTATCTGCACCATCTTCTGCCAGAAGTGTGGAGACAATGATACACGTCACCGTCATCATGATGCCCACAAAATCACAGATGCCAGTTTCAACTAATTTGATTCGCTGCACGTGACATGAAGAAACAGGTGAACAATAGATACGATACAGACAATGGGTCCTGACTCCATTCCTGCAAAAGGACTGAAGACTTGTGCTGCACAACAAGCCGTATCCCTGGGGAAGCTGTTTCATTCCAGCTCCAAACCTGACATCTCCCTGGCAATGTGGAAAATTATTCAGCTGTGTCCCGTCCACTAAGAAGGGAAATATTACAAACTGACCAATTACTATCACCTCAGTCCCATCATGACAGCCAAATTGGTGGGAGTTCTTTTTGACAGAGATGTCAAGCAGCACAGAAATAACCTGTTCAGTGTGGTTTCCGATAGATCCCCATGTGGAGATGGTGCTGTGGAAATGTCACTGGATAACTAATCTAGACCAGGCTAATACTCTGGCAGCGGGTGGAAGTTAAACGCAATTAATAAAATAGCGACATCTAAAATCTCGGGTCAGTAACAGTGACCTTGAAGCCAATATGAATTGTAAACAGAATTTCCTTTGCCAATGTACTTTTAGGAAGTGAACCTCCCACGATTTCCTGGGCTGGCCTAAAACTGACTCCAAAGACCCTGACATGTGATAAACATTTCAATGGTCTCTGAAACGGTCAATCAAGGCACTCATTTGTATCTAACTACTCGGAGGTCTGAAAGGATGAAACCGGACAGAACATCTGGCCTCAGCATCAATGTCGGAAAAGGGAATGGGAACACAGTCCTGTCGACACTGCAGAGACCTCCTTCCTGACATCTGAGAACTTGTGACAGCATTTACCGAGCTTTCCCAGAGACTGCACAGAAACAGTGGGAAAGGAGTAGGTCATACAATACATTGAGCCTCCCCCATTCTAGTTCATGGAAAAAAATCTCCTCAATGCACTTAACTCACACGATATACATATCCGTTAATGTGAGTAACCTTGGGAAGCTATAAAATAGGCAGTGCAGTAGTACGTTTGGTCCATCGAGTTTGCTACCCAACTCAATGTAATGATGGTTGGTCCTTCATTTCCACACCGTGCTCCTGCTCTCCGATCATCACTTTACTGTCTCTCAATCTTTATTTATAATCAGTGTCTTAGTTTCCAGGTGCGAAAGAATTCCCCATGTTCACCAGTCTGTGAGTGCAGACATGTATTCTCATCTCAGTGCAGAGTAACCTGCCTGTACCTAATACTGTTGCTCCTTGTTCTAGACGTTCTAGCCAGGGGAATTATCATCCCTGCTTCCAATCTGTCTCACCCTGTCAGACTTTTGTACATTCCACTGATTTCTCCACTCATTTTCCTAAACGCCATGGAATATGGGCCCAGTCACCACAAAGTCTGTACCGACAACAAGCTCGCCATCCCAGATATCAGTCTGGTCATCCTTCAATGCTCTCTCTCTCAATGTCAGTTTGTCCTTTATTAGGTATGGAGATGAGAACTGGCCACAATACTGCACAATGTTTGAGATGATGTCTCACTAAGGCCCTATACACCTGCAGTAAGACATTATTTCTCCTGGACTCACATCCCCCTGAGATGAAGGTCAGCACACGATTTATCTTCTTTACTGCTTTCTTCCCTGCAATATTGCTTTCAGTGACTGGTGTACAAGGAGATCCAGATCCTTTTCAATGTAGTAGCTCCCCACTTGCTGGTTCTATGTACACTGGTCAGCGTGGCAATGCCATGCCTAGTATTGACTTCTGGTTACAGAACTCACTGTGCTGCAGGGACCTCAGGGGTTTATGCAGAAGGAAACAACAAAAAGGAGCATACGTCCCTTTGTAAATCAACATGTTTCAACCAATCCTTTTCAAATGGTAGGCTGCCAATTTATCGTTTCCACCAAAGGGCACACCATCACCTCTATCCACATTGTTCTCCATCTGTCACGTATTTACCCGTTCACTCCACTTGTCTTAGTCTTCTCGGTGCTTTTTTACATCCTCCTCACCCACTCACAATCCCACATCCGTTAGTGCTGTCAGCAGGCTGGGATATATTGTATCTGATTCCAGCAACCCAATGTTTAAAGGGCATTGTGAACACCTGGGCGCCAAGCACTGATCCCTGCGACACCTCAGCAACCATCCTCTGTTAATTTCTATTTATTTATTTCGTGAATCTGGTGTCACTGGCTGGGCCAGTATGTATTGCCTGTCCCTAGTTGCCCGTGAGAAGGTGGTGATGAGCTGCCTTGTTGAACGCTGCAGTCCACCTGCTGTGGTTGACCTCCAATGCCATTAGGGAGTGAATTCCAGGATTCTGACCCAGCGACTATGAAGGAGCGGTGATATATTTCCAAGTCAGGATTGTGAATGGCTTGGAGGGAACTTAAAGATGATGGTATTTCCATACATATGCAGCTCTTGTCCTTCTAGATAGACGTGGTCGTGTGTTGGGAAGGTGGTCTCTGAGGATCTTTGGTGAATCATTTCACAGCAGCATATAGATAGTAAAACACTGCTGCTGCTGAGCGTTGATGGTGGAGCATTGTGGATGAAGGGACAATCAAACTGATTGTTTTATCCTGGATGGTATAAAGCTTCTTGAGTGTTGTTGGGGCTGCACTCATCCTGGCAAATTGGGAGTCTTCTATCACACTTCTGATTTATGCATTGTAGATGATGGACAGACTTTTGGAAATCAGGATGTGAGTTACTCGCCACAGTATTCCTAGCTCCTGACCTGCTTTTGTAGTTACTGTGTTTATGTGGCGAGACCAGTGAGTTTCTGAGCAATGATTACCCACCAGAACTTTGATACTGGGGGATTCAGTGATAGTAACACCATTGAATACCAAGGGGCAGGTTAGATTGTATTTTACTGGTGATGGTCACGGTCTGGCATTTGTGTGGCCTGAATATTACTTGTCATTTGTCAGCCTGGATACTGTCCAGATCTTGTCACATTTGAACATGGACTGCTTCAGTATCTGAGGAGCCACAAATGTTGCAGAATATTGTACAATCATTGGCGAACATCCCCACTTCTGACCTTAAAATGGAGGGACGGTCATTGATGAAGCAACACTGATGAAGTTTTTGTTCACTGCTCGTGGGACTCCTACAGACTTGGAGCTGAGTTGACTGAACTTCATCAACCACGACCATCTTCCTACGTGTTAGGTATGAATCTAACCAGCGGGGGTTTGCTTCTGATACCCATTGATTCCAGTTTTGTTAAGGCCCCTTGATACCACACAGGGTCGAATGCAGCCTTGCCAAAAAGCGCTGTCACTATCACCCCACCTCTGTAATTCAGCTCTGTTGTCCTTGTTTGAACAACGGTTCTGAGGTCAAGAGCTGAGTGGCCCTGGTGGAGCCCAAACTGGTCGTCATTGACCAGGTTATTGCTGAGCATGTGCTGCTTAAAAGCACTGACACCTTCCACCACTTTACTGATGATCGACAGTAGACTGATGAAGTGGATTTGTTTTGCTTTTTATATACAGGAGATACTTGGGTAATTTTCTACATAATCGGGGAAAGCCATTGTTGTAACTGTGTTGAAACAGTTTGGCTAGGGGAGTGGCAGGTTATGGAGCACAAGTATTCAGTACTATTGCCAGAATGTTGTCAGATTATGGACCCTATGGAGTATCCAGTATCTCCAATCATTTCTGGATATCACGTGGACTGAATCGAATTGGTTGATGACTGGAAACTGAATTGCTGACGACCACTGGAGGATCATCCACTCAGCACTTCTGACTGAAGATTGTTGCAAATGCATCAGCCTTATCTTATACACTGAAGTGCTGGGCTCTTTCATCATGGAGGAAGGAATTATTTGTGGAATCTCGTCCTCCAGTGAATTGTTTAATTGTCCCCAATGTTTATCGACTATATGTGGAAGGACTGCAGAGCGTAGATCTGAACCGTTGCTTGTGGGATCACTTAGCTCTGTCTATCACTTCCTGCTTATGCTGTTTGGCGCACAAGTAGTCCTGTTTGGTGGCATCACCAGGCTGACACCTCATTGTAAGGTATGCCTCGTGCTGCTCCTGCCATCCTGCACATTCCATTGAACCAATGTTGATCCTCTGGATTGATGGCAATTGTTGCGAGGGGGATATGCCAGGCCATGAGGTTATGCAGGAGTACAATTCCCCTGCTATTGATGACCCACAACACCTTATGGACACCCAGATTTGAGTGTTGTTGGATCTGTTCGAAGTCTGCCCTAGAACAGTGCTAGATCTGTTCGAAGTCTGCCCTATTAAACACCGTGATAGTACCACCCAAAATGGTGGAGGTTATTCTCAATATGCAGGTGTGACTTTGTCTCCACAATGACTATGCGGTGGTCACTCGTACCGATACTGTCATGGACAGATACTTCTGCAACTGGCAGATTAGTAAGGCTGTGGTCAAGTATGTATTTTCCTCTTGTTGGTTCATTCACCACCTGCCGACAGTTATGTCCTTTACGACCCGGCCAGCTCGATCAGTAATGCTGTAGCTGAGATACTGTTGGTGGTGAACATTGAAATCCGCTACCCAGAGTGCATCTTCCGTATGTGCTACCCTCAGTGCTTCCTCCAAGTGTTGGTCAGCATAAAGGAGTACTGATTCATCAGTTGAGAGAGGCTGGTACATGGTAAACAGCAGGGATTTCCTTTCCCATGTGCAAACTAATACCATGAGACTTCATGGGATGCGGAGTCACTGTTGAGGACTCCAAGAGCAATTCCCTTCCAACTGCATCCCACTGTACCGCCACTTCTGCTGTGTCCGTCCTGCTGATGAGACAGGAGATATCTGGGGAAGGTAATGGGGAGTCTGGGACATAGTCATGCTCACAGAATCATACCTTACAGACAATTTCAGGCTATTACTTGACGAGTCTGTTTATTTCTATTCACTGCTTCCTGCCAGCCCACCCATTCTAGAAACATGTCCATATATTAGCCCCAATCCACTCTGATTGATTTTGCAAATTGGGCTTGGAGCTTGACGAATATTTTTCTAAAAATCAAAATGTTTTACATTCATTGCTTCTCTTTCATTTGTCTCCCCAGTTTGTTTCTCAAACATAATTCCCATTTCATAAATCTATGTTAGTGTTGTCTATGACCATTACTTTCAGACACAATAATTTCTGCTAAACCATTTACTTACTATGTTTATTGTTCCATGTACTCTACGATTTTCCCTCACCAGACACGGTTTTCCTTGTATTGTTAGAAAGTTCTATGAAGACAGAACCGAAGTAGTGGCTTCATAGTTCTGCCATTTCCCTGTTCCCCATTCTCCATTCTCTGGTTTCAAACTGTAAGGAGTCTGTACTTGTTTTATCATATTTCTCACATTGACATAATTTAACAAGCTAATAAAGTTCACTCTTATAACCCTTATGAATATAACTCTTCGGAAATCCATCAATTCCTGCCTTAAACTGCTCAGTAGTTGACCTTCCACACCATATACCTCACAGGGGCATAGACTCTGTGCCAACAGAAATACAGCACGATCTATACTAGTCCCACTTTCCAACAGCAGGCCCATAGCCTGGAATGTTATGACACTTCCAATTGCTCTCCAAGTACTTTTTAACGATTGTGAGGTGATCATTCCCCTCTCAGGAAGTAATCCCAGAACCCCACACCTCGAGGTAAAAAAATGTTTAAATCAACTCTGAACCTCAAACTCTTCACTTTAAAAGTGCTCCTTTGTACTTGACCCTCTCACTAAAAGGAACAGCTGCTGCCTATCCACCCTGTCCGTGCCGCTTATAATCGTATCCTTCTGAATCACTGACTCCTCAGCTTTCTCTGCTCCATAGTAAACAACCCGAGCTTATCCAGCCTCTCTCCATAGCTGATATGCTCCATTCCAGGAACATCCTGGAATGTGGTTCCCGGAGCTACATACAGTACTCCATTTTTGCCGAACCAAAGCCCTGTATTACTCTTATAATCTACACCCTGATTAGGAAACGCTACACCCAAGGGCCAATTCTTAACTAGTCCACTAACCTGTCCAGGAGAAAGTGAGTAATGCATATGCTGGAGATCAGAGCTTAAAAAAATGTGTTGCTGGAAAAGCAAGCAGGTCAGGCAGCATCAAAGGAGCAGCAGAATGGACGTTTCGGGCATAAGCCTTCTTCAGGAATCTGCCCGAAACATCGATTTTCCTGCTTCTTTGATGCTGCCTGACCTGCTGCGCTTTTCCAGCAACACATTTTTAAGGATTAACCTGTCCAGTCACATTCAGGGATGTGTGGAGAAGCACAATCTGAGCTTCCCAATGTGCTGCCATTCATTGAGTCCTCCCCTGCCTGGTTCCATCTCCCAAAGTGCATCACTTCATATTTATCAGAGTTACATTCCATCTGCTATTGATGTGCCCATCTGACCATTCCATCTGCATCTTCCTGTAAACTTAAGGCCTTCCCCCTCTCTGCTAACCACCCAGCCAATCTTTATGTCAAACATACACTTACTTATCACACCTTCCCCACTCTCCACCTCGCTCCCTCCACATTCACATCTATATTTTGTTATGAATATCACAAACAATAAGGGACACAGCACTGATCTCTGTGGTACACCAGGGGACACTGGTCTCCAGTCACACAAACAGCCTTCTCCCACCACCCTCTGTCGCCTGCTACTAAGACAATTTTCGATGTAACTTGCCACGTTATCCATCATATTGTGAGGTTTTACTTTATTTTTCAGTTTCCTAGGTGGAAATTTGTCAAAGGCCTTCCTACAAAACTAAATAATCGACCTCCACAAACTAATTCAATCAAATCCATTGGATGTGACTTCCTCCTGAAAAGGTCATGATAATTATCCCTGATCAAGCCTTGCAACTCTGATTGGAGTTCGATTTTCTCCCTCCCTATGTTATCCAGTAGTTTCCTTAACAGTGATCTAATACTATCCCCTGAAACTTTTTGTTTCTCGAAATCCATCAAACTCAGTCTTCAACATGCAGTCCGATGGAACCACCACAGCGTCTGAGGTTATCGAATTTAAAATTCAGCCAATTCTGAATTCCCACATGTTTGTTATCCCTCGCCTAATATTCCTGTTTTGCATCTGCTACTCTTCCTAACATATCCTCTGTCACTGTAATTATTGTTGTTTTTAAACGCGGGTCTCTGCATGACTCGGTAATCGTTTCAATGATAAAATATTCTGCATTGTGGCTGCAGTAACATCGTACGAATCCAAGTCACTGCATTTTATTCCTTGTGACTCATGCAGAGAACACACAGAAAGAAATTAGTTGATATTACATGAAAACATTCTCAGAGATTATGATTACTTTGCCACTAAACCCCTCTCTCTCTCACACATCTCTGCGAGTCATATACAAGGATTCAGACTCACCCCTTCTTGGAGTCTTCCCTCCCTCCCACAAACACATACCTCCTTTAAGTTCCCCCTCCCATTTCCCTTACAATCACTTTCACATTGACCTCGTTCAGTTGGTGTTGCTGCGTTCACTGTTCATGTGTGACCATGGCCAAGTCTCACCATCGGGACCTTCAAATTAGTTGATCCATTTGGATACCGGGGTTGTGAGATCAATCCTCATGTAGCAGCTTTTACTGACATGGACCAGGGATTATTGAAACATTAGGCTCAGGGAAAGGGCACAGGGCAGCATTGAGGAAAAGAAACTTTATTTTAAAAAACACCAGTTTTTTATCGAATTGCACATCATTTATTTCACTTGTTCATTCGGCTCAAGCGAGACCAATGTGTGTAATTATACAATTTACATTATAGCAGGGATGTAATAGAACGAGAAACGATGCAGGGGAGACTTGATAAGATATTGTCTGGGCTGAAGAAGTGAGATTGGACAAACTAGAGCTGTTTTTCTTAGAGCAGAGGAGATTGATGGGGGCATGATTAAGATGTAAAAAGTACTGAGGGATATGGATAGAATAGACTGAAGTACATGTTATACTTTGATGGAGACTTCGACCACGGTTGGCCATCGATTTAAGGTCAGAGGCGTGGAAAAACGTTTTCAAACAGTGGGTGTTTGAAATCTGGAATACAGTGTATGCAAGGATCGAAGAGGCAGAAATCCCCATAACTTTCCGAAATATTCGGATGTGAATTTGTGATGCCAAGTCATACAAGGCTATGGGTAAAGTTATTTGAAATGGAGCTTGGACAGTTCAGTGATTGCTATTGAGCAATACAGATACTCCGTTCCAAGGACGGGTTATTAACACCTGTCCCTCCATTCTCGAAGGGGCATGTCACAGGAAGAACTGTTCTGTCTGAATCAATGTGTGGGAGTACTGCTGCTCTCGGGGAGACAGAGTGACAGTGATAGTGCAAACACGTGACTTCTGCAAGCTGTGCCTACTGTCAGTGTTTGAATGAAAATCATTAAATACTTTTGCTCCGGAGTGAACTGTTTATAGCATGTACCACAGGAAGATATACATTCTGCCCTTTCCCCACTAGCCCATACCACTGAATACCGGCACAATGCAGGAAACTTTCTCTCTGTACGCCATCATCCAATCCTTCTTGACTTCCAGCACTTCCCCATATGATACCATTCCACGCAATCCAAGAAGTGCATGCTGATCGTTTATGGTGTCTCTCCTCACTGTGTAAGTTTCAGTGATTTATCTGCCCATCACTCAATTTAGCAAACTGCAATGTGATCTCGTCCAGACTGGGGAGAGAAAAACAGAGCGGGTGACAAACGTGTGTACACCTTCGTTCCATCTGCAAGCAAAATAAGGCCGTGAGCTTCCAGGTTCCTGTCACTGCAACATCCCACTGTCTTCCCATGCCTCCATTTCAGTTTGGTCTGCTGTAGAGCTCCCGCATAGCACAGCGCGATTTGGAAGAGCGGAACGTCATTTCCTGCTGAGATACCGTGCAATCTTCAATACCCAGTATCGAGATCAATCATTTTAGACCCTGTCCATCTCCTTTCACATTCCTGCCCCACCTACACACACCATTCGTTCCAACGGCGGATCGTTTGGCTCGAAAATCTCTCCCCAGATGCACTAGATCTGCTGATTTTGTTCCGTTATTGCTGCTTTTCTTCAGATAACTTTATTCTGTTCTGACTGCCGCCTTCAGGAAACGTGTGTTTGCACCGGAGCGTGGTAAGAGGAGATTTACCAAGATGGTGCCTGAGCTCGACCATTTCCCCTGAAAAGTTAAGCGAAAGTGAGGGCTGCAGGTGTTGGAGCTCAGAGTCGAGACTGTAGTGCTGGAAATGCACAGTACGTTAGACAGCATCTGAGGAGAAGAGAATCGCTGCTTCTGGCACAAGCCACCGGCATTGCATTACCAGCCGATGCCTGGAGGAAGAACGTCCCATTTTCCACCTTAGGATCTTGCAACCACATGGGCCAAGTGTGTATTTTAATAGCTTCCTCATTTCACCTCCCCCCCACATTATCCCAGTGCAAAGCCTCCAACTAGGCACAGCTCTCTGGACCCGGCCAACAATCCCCCCTGTGAACTATCACCATCTCCCTCACCTTCATCCAACTATCACTTTCCCAGCTACCTGACTACCACTCCCATTCTTCTCCCTCAACCCCGACTCAAAAGTCTCATTCCTGATGAAGGGCTTATGCCCAACACATCAATTGTCCTGCTGCTGGGATGCTGCCTGACCTGCTGTGCTTTGAAAGCACTACACTCACGCCACTGCAAATATAGATTAGCTCAACTGGGGCTCTTTATTTGAGAGCAGAGAAAGCCGAGAGAGGAATTGATTAACGTGCACAGAAAGGGGATAGATGTGAGTGACGGGAATAAACTTCTTATGGGAAGGATTAATAACCAGTGATATAGATGAAACGCTAGAGAGAAAATGTTCAGAAAAGGTTTAGGAAGAATGTTTACATCCTGAGAGTGTCGTTTGTCTGGAACTCACTATTTGAACGTGTGGTGAAGCTAAGAGTCATTAAAATGCTTCAAGAGTACTTAGCCGAACACTTGAGGAGCTAGAGCATGCACGGATGAGGACCAAGTACTGTTAACTAGGGCGAGGATAAACAGATGTTTGATGAAAGACTTGAACATCGTAACTTTGGGTGCAGTAAAATGGAGGCTAGTACAGCTCTATGGCACAAGGAGAGACATGTTGGACTTCTACTGCATTGTTAAGATTGCGATTCAAAGTATGTGATTTTGAGTGCCAGCAGAAACGGAGTTTAGTTTGGATTTCAGCGGAATGAATGATCTTTCTGCTGATTCATCATCAGTTCCCATCGTCTGGAGTTCTCTGCCCTGCTACTGACCAGAGAAGATTCCTCATTTTCTGGGTGGTGAGTTTTGAGGGAATCATATCACTTGAAACTTGATCAGCCCAGAATCGGCCTCTCATTCACAAAGCCCACTGCAGAAGTCCACTGTCTGTCATCGCATTTCCCTCCCACAGTTGCAGAGTTTTTCGGTTTATTCAGTGTCTCTTTCCCTTTGGGCGACAGGTTGATGTGGATGGGCTGGGAAAAGACATTGACGGTTCGGTTATCCATGATGACATCAAATGGCGGGGTAGCGCTGGCGAGCGAAATGGCCCCCTCCTATTCCTCTCTGTCTGTGCTGTTTTTGATAGAGGGTTTTAAACAATAACATGATGAGGACACTGTGAATCGACACCACGGAATACCAAGGACCTCCACTTTATCCCACTGCTCTTACAGCAGGAATACACAGCTCCTGTTGTAGGTTTAGATCAGACAGGGGAGGATTCTCCCAGGCGCTCTGTCAGACTGCATGCTCCTTCACACAGGTTTCCCACTGGACACATGGTGCAAGTAATCGTGTGGATATTGGGGATTGAGGGACAGTTTTCCCCTTTGGCTGGCTAGAGTTCTTACCATGGTAATAAACATGAATTTGGGAAATTCAGTCTCTTTCTCTGGGTTCTTATCACTTTACAATTTAAATTGAAATTCAATTTAATCTTGCATAACATTCTTCTATCTTCAGTATTTATGAAAACTGTGCAACATGTCCTTGGATGTAACCATGATGAAGATTGATGATGAGTGCAGTATGTTACATGTTGTCTGTAGGAACTTTAAGAAGGAAGTTAGTGAAGTGTCGTTGAATCGAATTCTGTGCCAAATTGAAGCCGACCGAATGAGAAGCCCTGTGACAGCGATAATATAACATTGTCTATAAATAACGCAGCGACCCACGGAAATCCAGTTTTCAATCAAGGCTATTTTGCGCAACATTTTTCTGTGTCCCATTTCCTGAACATGATGCCTGAAAAGTCACAGGTCCACATCAGTTCATCCTCCTCTGCCTGAGCATTAATTCCAGAACTGCAGCAAAAGTAGAACATGCGGGTCGAAGGTCCCAGAGGTACGAGTAGGGCACTTTATAGGCTTGCTGCCGCTGGGCTCCAGTGGACCAACTGATCAGTGCTTGGTACTGAACAGTGTGTTAAAATGCCGCAGTTGTAATTTCAATCCTAATCTAAAGCTGGTTGTACTGACGTTGATCAGGAATAATTGGAGCATCAGAATGAAGCGTAGTTGAAGAATAATTTAGAATAAAGCAGCATCTATTCTAAAACTCCAGTTTCTAATTTGTCGGATTGTTCTGTCTTTGGGAAAGGTATCAATTATTAACCGTAAAACTGCGCATTTTCCCCAAGTGATTATCTATCTGTGGATCAAGAAACAGAGGTGATATTTTAGCTTGATGACCTTTTTCAAATCTCTGACACTGCACTGGATTATATTCTTGAATAGGCTGTTAAACTCGTTTCATATCATCCTGTTTACTGCAAAGTCACACAGCTCATTAAACCGTTCGAAAGGAATTAGATTTATCTCTTTGAGTAGACTGAATGTTGTCAGTGAATCTGGCAAAGTCATGACAAATAGTTTTGCTGCTGTGCAGAACAGAGGGTTCCAACAGGAATAAGAAAGCGTCTTGTCGCTTGATTTTTCGGGAGGAGATCAGTAAGTATTAAATGGACTCAGTCCCGTTCCTTGTCATTGTGAACAAATGTTCAAGGCAACAGATGGCAAAGATAATGATGCTTGACATCTACAGGTCCATTCCTACTCACTATAGTCACAATTGTATTACAGATCCCGTGAGCAGTGCAGATGATAATCCTTTTGGCAACCTGTTATGGTATAGAGTTGTTATTCTCACTCTATACCATAAACCAGTTAGCCAGCGGACTGAGCTAACTGGCTTCCATTTAATGCAAAGCTAAAACAAACAGCTCAGTATATTCACAATTTGTAGTAGTTCACGTCGAACCACCTGCTGCACCTTTCAACACCACCTGCTCTTCTTATACTTAACATATTCAGTTGCAGGTATGATGCAATTTCTTTCCGATGAACGCTAAACAATTCGTGAGTGTGTCACTTTTGCCTCCCCATCCAGGCAGCCCAAAGTCCCTGTCCCTGTTAAATTCGTTCCTTGTGTCTGTACGTGGCCAGTCAAATATGCTGGAATCATCTTCTAACATGTATTTTCCTTTCTGAAAAATCATCTCCGATTTCAAAAACTCAGAATAAGAAGTACCTGCTGCAAACCTCTTTGTCATTCCTCGCTGGTTTTGAAGCTCTAACCTCTGGTTATACGATAACCTGAACGAGATAATTTCCATCTTTTTTACCTTTACCAATTTTACATCCGCTGGAAAATCTCCATTAGGACACAACGCAATCATTCCTGATTTGCGTCGCATGATTCTTCATCTATTCCACAATCCCATTAAATCCCTTCTTTTCTTTTCATCCCTTCTTTTCTTTTCTCCCAGTAAATCTAATTTCCGTCGTCTCAAACGATTTTGTATCAAGGGAACTCTGACCATATCCTTCCTAACCATATTTCACACCCCAACCCCCGTGTATTTCATCATGTCTTTATATCCCAGTAAATTTCGTCCTGCGTAATGTTGCTGGGTCTCATTCAACTCATGAAAACTTACCACTATGCTATGGAATCTCTTTACCGGTACAGGAAAGGTGTGGGTTATTTCACTTGCAGTTGAGTCGGTTGGCTGCAGCAACATTGGGTCAAATCGCAGTCACACAGGTGACTGTTGTTCTCATTTTTATTTCTTCTTAACGTGTTGCTAAGTAACACAGTGAGGAATCAATTAATATTGTAAGACATACATAAAGGGGCGGGTTCAATCTGAGGTTATGAGATTAGGGCAGTTTTGATTAACATAGACCAGAGATTGCTCAAATCTCAGGCAAATGAGATTGACAGAGAGCGATGTTGAGCAAAATGTACTGTCTTGGCAAATGCCAGTGTAATGAAGTTTTGGGTCTAATGTACGTTTAATGGTGTTGAAATGTCTGGCTAGCACAAGGAGTCCAGAACAAGGTAACAACATAACATTTGGTCGAAACAACTAAGAGCTGTGTTACATGGATACAAAAATGAAATGCGAATTCAGCCAATCAGTTTAAATTATGCCCCAATCAAGTTTGAATTTGGTGTTTTTACACTGTTAAAACCAATGAAACGATCCGACGTTTTGTGGGACAAATATCGGACATTTTGAACAATTACCCAGAGCGGCAAGAACAGCAAAGAGAGCAGCTAAAAAACCAACAGATGTAGGATGTTAGTAAAATCTCCAAAGGGTGACTATCTGGATGAATAGATAGCATAGAAAAAAAGCATCAACACCGACCTGGAGAAAAAATCTACAGAGGAAGATACAAAGAGAAGATTCGACAACTAGCTGGTTTGTAAATTTTATGTTTTTGTAAATGTTAATGGGGTCGGGGTGAGGGAAGGTATTGTAGATGAAAAGGTTTAGAGAAAGGAGTTGTAAGTAGTTGAAAGTTTATTATTCTCTGTCACATGTTAAAAATGACAATAAAATTGTTCCTGTTAACTTAAAATAGTGATTTTTGGGATAGTTCTTTGCCAGTTGAATTTTAACAGAATACAGCACGGGATGAATCATTTCTGCTTTGCTGGTTTACATTAGCAGAGGGGGTTTATCCCGTCACGTAACACCAGTTCCTGTGGTTGCTTTGTTGTTTTGCTCATTTGTGCATTTTGCCTCATTAACGATTTTGAAGTTGTCCCCTCTACACAAAACGTCTATGCTTTTGCACCATTGTACAAAAGGAACAGTGGGTCTGGGCGACAAGGCTCCCTACAATAACATTCGACGCTGATTCAGTCTATCTGTCCTGATATTGACCCATGGAAACAACACTGTGCAATCTTCTCGAATCTTAAAAACCATCCCTTCACAGTTAATGTTGCATCCCGCTCTCAAGGGGCTTTTCATTCCATCGCTTTCAATTCCTCAGAGAATCCGTTTCAACAGAATTTGTCACTGAGTCATTCCTTTGTTTATGCTCAAATCCTGTGAGCAGAGCGTCACAGTTGGAGTGTGCTGACCCCATAAACCAGAGGTCAGACCATACTCTGTGAACTATAGTCTGCTGTTCATCATTTCACTAACAGCAGGTAGATGTATCTATGCTCTGTAAATTTTCACACCTGTTTTAAGAAGCAAGATAAATACTTCCTGGTTGTTGTCACACAGACAACAACAGTACTGGTCGAGACTATCTGCTCGGAGACATCTGTTTTTTTTCCCATGGGTGTAAAGATGATTATCTGAAACGCTTTCTTCTGTTCCCTGTCACTCTGGGATGATGTGAGCCGTGAAATCTATTCTCTGAGCTTGGGGTAACGTGATAAAGCTTATACATATCAGGCGCAGTGTGCCTGAGCGACAGGACTCGCTGCAGTAACATCCCATGCTGATTCAGACAGATGAGTACTCGATGTGACTTCGAGAAGGACACTGACATAGTTCCCGATGACTGGGAGAGATTCTCTTTTTCCCTCAGTTCTGCACTTTTCTATTTGTTTCAGATGGCGTTATTTGCACAAGGTTCCCAAAAGAAGATGGGTTCCTGTGCATGCGTGATCTCCCTTTTGTACAGCTTTCCAGAATTTTCATAACTCCCTCTCCCTTTAGCCCCCGCCCCGATTCCTAAACCCGTGTTTGATATGGAGCTGAAGAGCGCGTTCACGTTTCTCTTCCACGACACTGATTGCCAATAGAAGATGAGATCGTCCAGCTGCCAATGGTGGGAGCCCACTCGCGGGGAAAGTGGCTAGCACAGCTTCCGAGAAACCGGAAGTCAGAATGGCAAGGAACTGTTATTAAATCTCAATGCTGCCTTCACTCCGAAACAACAGAAAAAGCCTATTTTTACACAAAGAGACTCACCTGATTTATAGATCACGCACAAGCTGCGGTTCTGGCTTGTTGGTCTTGGGTGTGATGTCGCCGCGGGTGGGTGATGTACGTGTGAGAAGTCACACTTGAGCCCTGGAGTTTTGCATTTATTTCTATTTTTGACTCAGAATGCAAAATTTCGATAAGATCAAGGTCATATCAAGATACCTAAGCTTCAAGACATACACCAGCAACTTCTTGTCGGCCGTTACTAGACTGAGAAATGGATTCCCTAACTTCAAATGATGCTGATCCTGTTAATGTGGATCTTGCCGATCGCACTTCCGGTGTGAATTAACCTGAAAGCCTTACGCTGTCCAAAATGTTGTTTTTACTCACACGGTAATCTGCATGTCCTTGATTAGTGTAAATCTGCCTTTAACAATCGCAAACAAATGTTTTCACTGTATTCAGGTACATGTGACAATCAAACAATCAAATAAAGTCAATCAATCGAACCACACAGACATTTCCTTATTGTTTGGTGCCAGCACAACGAAGGTGGGCTGCATGACCTCACTTTGCACTGTGAAATATTTTCTGGTTCTAAATTAGATCACAGTTAAAGCAACGGAATGTGGAAGTTACCCACAGGTTATATTGACACAGCCGGGACACACCTGCACCACACACAATAATAGTGAAGACGTTTCAACATCATCCTCTGAGTTACATGCCACACGCCAGGCGAAATGCTGAAGACAGTGTAATTCATGCTAAAGTCAGCGCTAACAGAGCGGCCCAGTTGGTATTGGAAACGTAAGAATGCCACTTATTTAGGGGTATGATCTTCGCTCAGCAGCTTGTGTTAATACTGGCATGTGAGAATGTCTTACTTGAAGTTGCCATCGAGCCTTGGTCGTTTGATTTCACTTTTGCCCGGTCGCCCTATCAGCTATTTGATAAAAAAAAAGTGTAAATCAGGAAGTGGCCCCCCTTGAAATAACGTTGAATTCTGGAGTAAGAAGTGTCATTTTAGTAGGCATGGCACAGTACCACATGTGGTGAAAGCGAAACAAGTGTTTCAGGATGCTCACACACACAATCCTGTTCTGAATAAATCCTCCATCTTGGTTGATCGCACAGTTCTGCGTATGAAACTTGAGGATGTGGAGACATGAAATGATTGGAAACAGCGCTGAACAGGTTCATGGCAATGGTGTGGTGTATGAGGAATGTCAACAATAAAGGTGATTTTTAAGGTTGGGGCAGTTCTTCTTGGAGAGCAGAAGGCCGACAGCTGGCCTTGTTAAACCTTTCCAAGAAATGAGTGGGATAGACAGAGGAAATAAGGAAGGGAGAATGCTCGCAACGCCTGAAAGGATCGAGAACGATTCAGCAGAGTTCTAAAGTCATTAGTAAAAGAAGAAAAATGTACATGAGGAGAAACGTTTTCACATAGCGAGTGGTTAGTGTCTGTAAACCACTGCCTGAAATTGACAAGGACACAGTTTCAAGAAAGCAGGCCTCTGTACCGTGGCCAAGCGGCGTAAGCCGTGGGATTCAGGTTTCGAATCCCACCGCTGCAGCGTGTTCATGTGCTCTGGTCAAAGCCAAGCTAAAAGCAGCGGTATTGGAGAGTTGAATGCAGTGTTGGCGAGTGCAAACACCCTCAAAGGTGTCACAGTCCATGCAGTAGTCGCCTCCCACACCGAAAATCGCAGGCCTTACTGCTGATGTTTTGTTCCACGCGAGTTGAACTTTCACTGGAACCAAAAAGAGACTGTTACTTTATCGCTGTCGTGAAACAAAGTCCTACGGTGACTCTACTCGTCGTTATTTGGTGTTCTGACGAAAGGGAAATGTTTCCAATGAGTTACGATGTTACATGGTCTTAAGTTTCCTTTATTTCTATCCTGCAGACATTAGAAGGGAAAGGTAATCTAATCGAGACTGTCATTGGTGAACTTCACTTTTTATGGACCATTCTTGTTGTGTTGATTCTTCCTCTCTTTTCAGCACTTTCTGGGAAGTGGTGGTGCACTAAGGCTCCTGTATGTTTGAAAGAGTAGCTTGGAATTGCCCTGCTGTTAGTTGTGAGATTAGTTTATGGCTCATGCCCACGGTCTGTATCACATTCAGCGTTCATGCTTCGCTGTGTCTTAAAAACGCATTTACTTTTTCTTTTTTGTTTCTGTTCCGTGTTAAGTGCTGACTGTTTTGCCATTCGCTCAATACATTACGAGATAACACGGTTTCTGAGGTACCTTCCAGGAGCAAACATCCTCAACTGAGGATCCGGGAATACTTCCGGTGAACAGCCGCAGAGAGCGATGGCAAGCCCCACTAAAAGTAATCCTTTTAAGCCGGTGTAAGTAACACAACGTTATTGGGGCACACACCATGGAAACAGTGTCTTTGTGGATCTCGTCCATGCTGACCACATAGCCAAAATTAAACAAGTCCCACTTCCCAGCACTTGGCCCCTGTCCCTCTGAACCCTTCCGATCCAGAAAATCCTCCGGTTGCCATTGAAACCTTCTGAGTGTACTCGCCTCCTCCGCTTCCTCTGCTAGCCAATTCCATACACGCACACCTGTCTGTGTGGGAAATGTACCTCAGGTCCCGTTCAAATTTTAGCCCTCTCACCTGAAACCTACGCTCTCCAGTTTTAAACTCACCCCACCTTGGTTAAAAAACTTAAATATTCAGTTTACAAACTTTCCGTAAGATCATGCCCCAGCCGTTATGTTGCAGGGCAAATTGACCCAGCCTATTTAGCCTCACCCGACAGTCGATACATTGACAACATTCTTGCAATTTTTTAAGCAATTTCACATGATTTTCTTACTTTTTCGATGATGCCAATTACGCTGGACAACAACGGGCTATTGGAAATGGAAAGGTGAAGCGGAGCACTGCTGCAAATGACAGTGCTGGGCACCGCTGAACAACAGCAGGCCCTGGCGGGACTTGTCTCTGGTGTGTAGTGGTTATCACATTCGCTTCACACGCGAAAGGTCCCCAGTTTGAAACTGGGCAGAAACAGCCCTGTCCCCTTTGAGATGGAAGAGAATGGATCTTTCCTGCTTGCTTTCCCATCAGCAAACCTGGCTTTGCGTTTACTCGTGAAAATCGACTCTCAGGGTGAAAATTAATGCAATTCCATTTAAGTCCTGGGCGAAACGTTGTTAAGTGTTTCTCCAACCGGCTTCTGATCATACGCCATCCTGGTTAAGACTGTAGTTACCGCGTTCTGATCCTTCGACGAAAAGCAGTAACACATTTGCATTCCTTGCGCAGGCGGCCCGGTTCAAAGCCAAGGAGAAAGGTGAAGTGCTGGGTCACGTTGCACCACAGATTCCTAATGTAGCCTCTCTGTCAAAAGTATCCCAAGGTAGTCTCTGAAAGGCATCATTTGGAAGCTGACTGCCGTTATTCAACGTGCGAGAATTTGCACCAGAAGTCCTGAATCATGTTTTCGCACGTTAGCAACTCATTCCATCAGCAACAGCAATAACTGAATTTACAATCTCAGATGATCCTCTGGAGTTGTGCTATTATAGCGTCACTAATATTTAGGTATGCACCGAGATCTAAGCAATGTTGGAACTGAGACTGTGGAAATAAGGAAGAGTATACAGAATGTCATCGCATCCATTTGGCTTTCTTAATGTCACAGATAAGCAGGAAAATGTAAACAGGGAGGGGGAGGGGAGGAGGCAAGCGGGATAATAAAATGAGGCAGTTGCAGTTTGGTGAAATTCCTGCTCTGTGATTCACTCAACAAGAAACGTGAAGGTGACTCAGGCGGGAGAGATTTTCACATCGAGAACAAAGAACACTCACGTACAGTTAGCAACTCTTTGACATCTTGTGGGGTGGGATAATCACTTTTTGACTTCTGTTAATATGTTCAGAAACTATATTTTACATTGATGAGAACAGAAACTGCTTCCCTAATAAGCACCACTGAATTTTGTAACTTTTCTGAATCGCTTCCCATCGATTCCCACATTGGTTTCCACCTCAGCTGGAAGCCACGTCGCTCATGTCCTGATGTGGACATTCTGCAGCAAGTTTCATGGATCAGGTGAAAGACAAGGAAATGCCAACTCGTCCTGGCACCGAGGTTTGAGCATCCTCACAATGTGATCTGTCCTTGTCGGATTGCCCTGATACCTCAGCTTTTCAGGTGGAGAACATTCTTCGGGACGCTTATTTTGCAAAACAGTCGCAGTAACTGAAACTATGCTGCATGGTATGTTTGGAACACGGCCTGCTCAGTTTTGCGCATTTTCCCTGTCATCCAGTATGTTTCGTGTTCCGTTCTGTTTCGAGCAATGGTCGAAATAAGTTACCAAAGCAAGAATCGAAATTCCAGTAAATGTCATGCAGCTCATGATTATTTTATCACATCATGACAGAACATGCATTCTCACACACGCATACACATTTGTAGCTGAAAATAGTGTCAGAAGATAGATTCAGCTTTCCATTGAGTTTTGTGTGGGTTGATGGGTTATCATTATCTGCTGTGAAATTGATATCAGAGTCGGGCCTTTCCCAGCTGTTATGCGAGAAGGGCAAGGACCGCGAAATGATTGCCCTGTGCTTTTTCATCTGTTGTTTTCAGGATCACAATTGAAAATGTATGAAAATAGGCCGCAGGCGCGCGCGGATGTTACCGTGGCCAGTCTCGAAGGGGGCGACGCTTCCAATCCGACCACTGCCATTTCTGTTGGTCAACAGCAAAGCTGCAGCGTGTTTAAGTGCCGTATTCAAAGCAAAACAAAACCTGGTAGGTTTGCTTGTTGGAAAATTAACGACGGTGTGGGAGAGTGCAGTCTCTCTCAAAGGGGTCAGTTTCTGTGCTGTCATGGTCTTGCTTGCCTCCCACATGTAAAATCACAAGCAGCTTTACTGCCGCTGTTTTTATTTCCAGGCAAGTTGAGTTTTCAATGAAACCGAGAAGAGACTGTTATTTCATTGCTTTTATGAAACATAGTCCTACCGTGACTCTATCCGCCGTTATTTGGTGTTCTGGCGAATGGGAAAATGATTCCAATGAATTACGATGTCAGAGGTTCAAAAATTTCTCCCATTTCCTTCATTTCTGTCCTGGACACGGCGGAATGGAAAGGCAATTTAATCGAGAATCTAATTGATGAAATTCACTTTTTATTGCCCGTTCTTAGTGTGTTCTTTCTTTCTCCCTTTTCAGCACTTTCTGGGAAATGGCCGCGCACTAAGGCCCCAGGATGTTTGAAACAGTAGTCTGGAATAGCCCTGCTGTTAGTTCTGAGATTAGTATATTGCTCATGCCCCTGGTTATTCCCGCCAGAACCTACCCACGCCCTTCCTGACCCTCCCTGCTCCCGGATATCAACTACCCCTCCATCTTCCACCCATTCTCAGGTGGTTGGCCGTTTTTTCTGTCAATTTCACTGTCCAGCTTCAGCCCCCCAGGAGCCAGCATCAACATACCCTCCACTCATAGACTCGCATCTCTAGCTCACCTCCCCACTAACCATCACTGTCAGATAATTTGCCAGACCACAGAGTGTTGCAGCAGACGTGCAACTCAGCGCAGAGCAGTCTGGCCTGCAAAGACCCAGCGGCAGTCCCGCACAATTCCTTTATAATTAAGAACATGTGGCTCTCCAAAGATCTCACAACCAACAACACATTTCACAGCTTTAGGCAAGACACAGACCCTTTCATAGATCTTACACTGATTGGACAGTGCGACTTTTGTGTGCGCTGTACTCCCGCATTACTACATCTACTTTTACAAAACAAGGCCCAAGCGCTGCCTCCTCCAACGACAGCCCACTCTTATGAGCTGACATCCCATATTCACTGTGGGCACAGCAATAGAACCATGCAGGCCTGCTATTTTCCGCCCAATCACGTACAGTTACACTCAGGCAGGGAGCAATCCTGCCATCAATACAACAATACCCGTATCACCCGTGGCAGTATTGGGAATCAAACCAGTTATTGAATCACCTCTGCAACAGGGAATCCTCGGGCCCACAACCAGCCCATGCAACACTCCCTTCTTAACTGTCCCGAAGCGTGGAAGACCATGAAAATGGCGCTTTGTGCAAAACCTTAGGGCTGTCAATGCCATTGTTGTTCCCTGCTTCCCAGTAGTCTCGGACACAAATGCTCTCCTGATCAGTACCCCGCGTCCTCTTCCTGATATTCTTGTAATCAACCTTTGCTCAGCATCATTCTCCATTAAGTTGTTCCCTGAAACTTTATGTTTTTACATATGGCGGCTGCAAAAATACATGTGCCGACTTTCCTTAAGGGTATTTGAGAGCCCCAAATTTGTGCTGCTGCAATATACCTCACCCTGTCCACCCTTCACCTACCAGGCCACAACACGTTCCTCCAGTATGCGAATGGCCTGCTATTGGCTTCCACCTCCACTACTGCATGAAAGCAGTTTACAGTGGCCTTGCTCTGCAGTCTGGCACAGGATGGGTATAGGGTGCCTATCAAGAAAATGGAGCTCTGTCAGCAAAATGTCTAATATCTTTCCTATGTCCTCACAGCACTGTCCATGGAGCAATTGGCTGGCATCACCCAGCTTCCTCTACCTGCCACAAACAGGCAGCTGCAAGTATTTCTTGGGTTGGTAAAGAAATGCAGGCCTTGAATTCCTGCCCATTGTGCTATTAAAGCACCTCTATGGGAGGCAGCTTCCCGTAAACAGAATGAAGTGAAGAACCAAAATGCAACAGACATTCACTGAACTGAAGCATCAAATAATTTCCAGTCCTGCTCTGGGAGTCCAGATTAATCCCGGCCCTTGTGTCTTTATATAACCAAGCCAGAAGGATTCACGTCTGGCATTTTAACACAGCTTCATGGGGATCTCCATCTCCCTGTTGCGTTTTCTATTGCTTCGTTACCACCTGTTACGAGTGGAATGCTGACATGTTTGTGCGCGTTGGCAGCAGCCACAGTAACAGTGGATAAGGCCACCCCCATTGTGCTAGATAATCCGTGTATTGTTTTGGTTCCACTATCAATCTTCCTGCTGCTTAATTCAGCAGCAATCCAACATTTTACTGCAAATTCAGAGAACTGGTCATGCGGTCGCTTGGTGATCTAGGTTAACCTTTCCCGACATCGTGCCCTAGCTTTGATACCCGCCTCCCTAATTCCGCTCACCTAACATGATTCTGCAGACAACACAACTTCTTGGACCTGGTTCAGCATTCCTGACAAACGGCTCCGGCCAGAAATGTTGATTTTATTGCTTCTCGGATGCTGTCTTACTTGCTGTGGTTTTCAGCACCACTCTCATCTTGACTCTAATCTCCAGCATCTGCAGTCCTCACTTTCGCATGGTTCAGCAGGAGTCCTGACCGGTCTGAGAAAACCCTGACCAGATTCTTTTCACCAGCGGCTCTTCCTTCCGGCCATCAGACCAATACACATTAGCAGGACATGCCATCTGCAAACCCTTCAGCACTCTCGAATCAGCTGCATTACCAGATGGGGTGTCCACACAGGTGGCAGAGCTCTTTGCTCTCACCAGAGCCTCCAAACTGGCACAGGGTAGCACAACCACTATCTACACAAACTCCAGATGTGCCTTTGGAGTCGTTCAGAACTTTGGCACAATATGGAAACAGGGGTTTATCGGCTCAGCAGGGAGACGAATCAAACATGCTGCACACATTGCCAACATCCGAAAAGCAGTCCTGCTACCCGCCGCTGTCACTATTATAATATATGATGCCAACAACTCTGCCACCGACACCGTCACCTTAGCAAATGCCTCTGCTGATGCAGCCACCCGGGAACTCGCACTACCCCTGGTCAGTTATGCCCTGCAGACCCCCAGGGTGTTGAAACCTCCAGAGTCCCCTGACCCTCTCGCTGCAGTCCGAGCAGTTCAGCAAGCCGACCCACCAGAAGAGAGGGCCGCATGGGCCCACATTGGTGCCGTGCAATCACCAACCTTAAAGGTTCTTGCCCACCTCGATAGCTGCATCATCTACCTGAAAGCCCACCTGCACTTACTGGCCCTGGCAGCACACGGAATCGGACACACAGGCAAGATGCTTCCAGCCATTCCTGGTATGCAGCGGGATTCGCTGCAGCTGCCCAAGCCCTGCTGTCACAGTGCCTCATGGGTCTACTGTAAAATGCAGAGAAGCCGATGGCCAAACATGATTACGTACCAGTTCCTGAGGGTCCATTCACGCACCTTCTAACTGACCTTGCCCATATGCCTCAGAAAGAGGAATACAAACATGTCCTAGTGATTGTCGACATGTTTTCAAAATGGATAGAATCATTACCCATCAACAAAAAAATGCAACCAGAGCAGTGGTAAAATGTATCCTGCAGGACGTTATTACAAGAGTTTTATATCCCAGGGCGCTGAGAAACATACGGGGGATGGGGCTCATTTCACCGCAAACTTCATTACTGCTGACTGTTACACGCTCGGGATACGCTGGAGATAACACATTCTCTACTACCCCCCAGTCATCAGGAATGGTGGAGAGAATGAATGACACCCTCAAAACCACCCTCCCCAAAATCACTCAGGACACAGGACTGGCTTGACCAGATGATCGGCCACTGGTGTTTTACACAGTAAGAGGACAGGGAAACCGAATAACGGAAGTCATACCCTTTGAAGTGCTAACAGAACGACCAATTCCAACCGCCGCCGGACTGCCAAAACTAGCCAATGACACAGCGCTGCTCTTAACACAGGAAACTCTCTTGGATTACGTTCAAGCCCTTAGTAGAAGGATCACTTTAAACCACGATTTGTTCAAAGCTGCGGTATACTGGCCACTTGGGTGTTTCTTTTCTTCCTGCTGATGGAAACTGAATAAAGCTTCGCGCATCTTGTGTCCTTCACTGTGTCTCAAACTTGTACACACACAACTGGGGAAAAAATAAGCACTACCGTAGTTAGGTGGTAGTGTGGGGGGAAAACAAAAAAAACAAATAAAAAGCTGCGGTGTCCACACCACAGCAGGAACCATTTGATCCATTTAAACTGAGCACTATGTAACGTGACAGTCCCTGCCGAAAGATTCTCTCTCCCTGAGATGGAAAGGACCACTCTTGGTCTGTCTCACGACAATGACAGCTGTCACGCTCCAAGGGAGACCAGAATATGACCAGGTGAAAGAGGGGTCCGCCTCCAAAGAAGGACAACCAAGCAGAACAAGATACAGCTCCAGACACCACAGAGGGATCCAGCTGCTCCCTGCAGCCATCGGGATCATCACTCTTGGTCTGACCTGCACTTCTCCACTGATCAGTAATAGGGCACATAGAACAGGGCACTTAATCCACCTTGAGCCGTGGGTGAACATTTTTCTTGATATGACCCACATGTATGCCCAGAGGGTAAACGAGACCAGCCGCTGGGTCTGTGCCCATGTACCTGAAAATTCCCACCGGCGCATTCCCCACGGTGCAGTCCTATTTAACACGGCAGGGATGGCAGAGTTGTGGCTGAAACTGGACAGGTCACGGCGACACAATGCTCAGTCTGCTAACCTGACCGTCCATTCATGTGGCTAATAACTCAGACTGCTGGAAATCGCAGGATACAACCTCGTCAAATTCACAGGATGGCAATACGCAGCCCAGAACCTCTCACATGAACACCCAACCTTGACCATCACTGACACCACCGCACGGGGGTCACGCAGAGGATACATCTGCCTAAGGAGAAGCCAGCCATCCGTATGGGTGGCTGGGTGGAGGTGGTGCACTAACTCACTGCTCTTGACACCTGCAGCATCCTGTATTTACTTGGCCACAACATGTCTGCCCACAATTCCATTTTCAATAATATTTAGACAGGAACCAAAACCCACCATCTAAGTATATACAATAACACTTATGTTGTCTGCGGCCACAAGGCACACCCTGGCTGGCGTTGTCATGGGCTGGCACGTGGTATGTGGTACCACTCATTTACCACTCCTAGTCGTCTCCCTTCCAGAAGCTTATTCCCCACAGAAAACGCGCCCTCACTGCCCTAGACGATATACCCCCCACCCCGGGTTTTGTGTCCACTTACGAAACCCAGCACTTCGACATAGGGTCATATCAACTGGCCACCACGCTGGAGGAGATAACATGCCACGGCTGAAGTACTAGCCCTGCTGAATGCAGAGGCTGTCACCATTCGCACTGTCGCCCTACAAAACAGAATGGCCCTGGACAACTGGCTGGCCAAAACTGGGGCACTTGCACCTTCATTGGCACAGACTGTTGTACCTACATACCCGAACCCAGCGAAAATATAACGGACCTGACACACCACTTGCCACAGGCTGCTGCTGTCCCAAATGAACCAGAGTCCCACTTGGGACCTGTGGACCTGGGCAACGTCCTGGCTTGGCTCACGGGGCACTGAACTGCTAGAGGAACTAATATCCCGCATTGCAGTTGTGGGTATCATTATCCTGGCCATAGGCCTTCGTATGTGCTGCTGCCGGTTTTGTACAGCACTTCTATCCCTGCTCTCCTCACAACCCAGCTTGTACAAGTTCGCTGGAGTGAGATCCCCTCCCCTGACACAAACTACGCTTGGTCAGCTTCAGACACTGACTACTACCTGTCTGACACCGAAACCCAACTACCTGATAGCCGACCCGGTCCAGGCTACATTGCACTGTTTCAACTTGTTCTTAACAAAAAAAGGTGAACTGTGGGAGCAAATCTGCTACACTGTCCACCCACAGCATAAACACATAAAAAACACAGAAGCATGTCTGCGAAACACAGAAATCATGCCTGCTAACACACATAGAACACACCCACAATGCCTCAGTCTTGGCCAAATAGGCGAATATAGAATCCAGACATTCTAAGCTATTCCCAAACCAAATAAGACACTTCTCAAACAGCCTTCACATTAAAGCTCCTAGACTCGATCATCTCTTCAGTGCGAATACCCTAAGCACAAGCTCGTTTCCCATATAAACCGATGGCGCATAAACAAAGAGGCAGACTGAGAGACCGCGGAAGACTTTGCTCCCAGGAGGAACACAATGGATAGAACTGAATGCCAAGAGAAGGAACATTTGCACATACTCGTGCAGACAGGAAATACCGTTAAGAATCCCCGAGAAGACATTCTCACCTATTCAAGGAGATGGCTGGAATCTCCAGTGTCAATTACAATTGAATTGTTACTACCAGACGCTTGTTTAACTTACATTCAGTTTATTCTTGTTTTAATCGCTTTATAATTTTCACGATTGTACTGTTACTGCTTTACAACTATCACCTTTGCTTTGTACCCCTATGAAACCTGCCTGCACCCTCTGCTTGGGTGAGAACATTCTGGCCATCTGTGCGGAGAAACAGTTCTGTGTCATGCTGGTCAATGTCTTTTCCACCATGTCAATTTGTTTAATCGTATCTGGTCTCTGATCCATGGAGCTGAATTTCTCTGACACCACGTGTACGTGAATTGCTTATGTTTTTTCCCTGTTATCAGTCTCCCGCGTGGGATGTCAGTGAAACCCACATACACTACATCATTTTCACTCTGATCACTTCCGCAAACATTTACTTGGCCACACCTGGAGTACTGTGTACAGGTTTGATCTCCTTACTTCAGCAATGATGTACTGATACTGGAGGGGGTGCAGAGGAGGGTCACTAGTTTCAGTCGGGAATTGAGAGGGTTGGTGTATGTGGAGAGACTGAATAGACTGGGACTATACTTGTTGGAATTTAGAAGAATGGGAGGTTGTATTGGAAAAAAAAATAAGAAGGGAATAGATAAGATAGAAGCAGGGAGGTTATTTCCATTGGGGGGAAGAGCATAGCGTCAAAATAAGAGGGTATCTGATTTAGGACAGGGTTGAGGAGGACCTTCTTCAGCTAAAGGGTTTTGAATCTGTGGTATTCCCTGCTGAGTGCAGCAGTTGATGTTATCAACTTGAATGTCTTTAAGGCAAAATGTAGATTTGCCAACAGGAAAGGAATTAAAGGTTATGGTGAGAGAGCAGGAAAGTGGAGCTGAGGCCATGAAAAGCTCAGCCCTGATCTTATTGAATGGCAGTGCAGGCTTGAGGGGCCAGATGGCCTACTCCTGCTCCTATTCCTTCTGTTCTTATGTTCCCACTTTCCAGCCGTCCCTTGACCTGGGGGTTGCAAATAAATATTGAAAATTCTTACCTTATACCGTCAAAATTCACCTTTGTCCAACTTTGAACATCAACTTTTAGATCTGGTCTATTATTTTCTGCAACTATTTTAAAGCTAGCAGAATTATCGTCAGAGAATTCAAAGTGTGGAAGCAGGTCATTCAGCCCATCACATCCACACTGACCCTCAGAGCCTCCTATCTTACCCCTGTAACGCTGCATTTCCCATGGGCAATCCACCGAACCTTCACATCCCTGAACAATATGGGCAATTCAGCCTGGATTATCCACCCGACCTGCACATCTTTGGACTGTGGGAGGAAACCAGAGCACCTGGACGAAACCCACACAGACAACCTCAATAAGGTGATCATCCTGTTCCTATTTCCCAGTTCCACTCAAGTAATTTCAACGGGCGAACCCCCAAGAATATCCTCCCGAAGCACAACAATAATGTTAGCCCTAATCAAAAACATTCCACCTTCTCTCTTATGCCCCTTTCTATACTTCCTCTTACATCTATTCCCTGGAACATTAAGCTACCTCTCCTGGCCAACCTAAACCACGTTTCTGTAAATCCATTATCCCCCAGTCCCATGTTCAAAACCGCATCTTAAGCTCATCTGTTTTCCCTGTCAAACCTCTTGCATTGAAATAAATGCAGTGCAGTGCTATCAAAAGGACAGACTGATGGCCAGAGGGGGTGGGATGGCCCTATTGGTGAAGGATGACGTTCAGCCCCTTGCGAAGGGGGAGACACAGAGTCAGGAGATGTAGAGTCAGATTGGAGGGTGGCTAATGTTGTCCCACTTTTCAAGAAAGGTGGGAGAGAGAAAACAAGGAATTATAGACTGGTTAGGCTGATTTCAGTGGTGAGAAAGATGCTGGAGTCAATTATAAAAGATGAAATTATGGCCCATTTGGATAGCAGTGATAGGATTCGTCAGAGTCAGCATGGATTTACAAAGGGGGAATATACTGACTTGGATTGACAATTGGCTGGCTGACAGGAAGCAAAGAGTAGTGATAAACGCTTCCTTTCGGAATGGCAGGCAATGACTGGTGGGGTACCACAAGGCTCGGTGATGGGACCGCAGCTGTTTCCAATATACATTAATAATATAGATGAACATATTAACAGTAATATTAGCAAATTTGCTGATGACACAAAGCTGGGTGGCAGGGTGAAGGGTGAGGAGGATGTTATGAGAATACAGGTTAACTTGGACAGGCTAGGTGAGTGGACGGATGCATAGCAGATGCAGTTTAATATGTATAAATGTGCGGTTATCCACTTTGGAGGAAAAAACAAGAAGGCAGATTACTACTTAAAAGGAGTCCAGTTTGGTAAAGGGGAAGTACAACGAGATCTTGGTATTCTTTTACATCAGTCAATGAAAGCAAGCATGGAGGTACAGCAGGTAGTGAAGAAAGCTCACTGCATGCTGGCCATCATAACAAGAGGAATTGAATATAGGAGCAAAGAGGTCCTTCTGCAGCTGTACAGGGCCCTGGTAAGACCGCACCTGGAGTATTGTGTGCAGTTTTGGTCTCCAATTTTGAGGAAGAGCATTGTGGCTATTGAGGGAGTGTTGGGTAGGTTCATGAGGTTTATTCCCGGAATAGTGGAATGATCATATGTTGAAAGATTGGAGCGACTGAGCTTGTATACACTTGAATTTATAAGAATGAGAGAGGATCTGATAGAGACCTACAAGATTATTAAAGGGTTGGACACTCTGGAGGCAGGAAGCATGGTTCCACGGATGGGTGAGTCCAGAACCAGAGGACACAGTTTAATAGTAAGGGAGAGGCCATTTAAAACAGAGTTGAGGAGAAACATCTTCACCCAGAGAGTAGTGGACACATGGAGTGCACTGCCCCAGAAGGCAGTGGAGGCCAAGTCTCTGGATACTTTCAAGAAAGAGATAGATAGAGCTGTTAAAGAGAATGGAATCAAGTGTTATGGAGCTAAGACAGGAACAGGATACTGATTGTGGACGATTAGTCATGATCATAATGAATGGTGGTGCAGATTCAAAGGGCAGAATGGCCTATTTCTGCACCTATTGTCTATTGTACCTTGTCAGTCCTACCTCATTCTGTGCCTTGCCCTTGCCTGTTTAACTTCGCAACTGTACCAGCCTCAGACTTACCTCCTTTCTCACTATCTCTTTAGGTTTACCCCCACGCCCTCGCTGATTTAATGCCTCCCAGGTAGCACTAGCAAAGCTCTCTGCTTGGATAATTGGACACTTTCCAATTCAGGTGTAATCCATGCTTCTTATGCACGTCAATTCTACCCCAGCAGAAATTCCAATGATCCAAAAATGTGAATTCTTCTCCCCGCCATAGCCATGCATTCATCTGCTCTACCCTGCTATTCCTACTCTCACTAGCATGTAGCACCGGGAGTAATCCAGATATTACTACCCACAAGGACCTGCTTATTATCCTCCAGGCTAATTTGCTATATTCTCTCATCAGGACTTCATCCTTTTCTCTTATGTCATTGGTTCCAATGTACAGCGACCTCCCACTGATCATTCTCCCCTTTCAGAATATTCTTCATCCTCGGAGCCATCCTTCACCCAGACAGTAGGGAGGCACCACCCCATTTCACTGTCAGCTGCAGAAACTGCTGAAGACTAGTGAGCCCCTATCACCATCGATCGCTTGGAACCTGATATACCTCACATTACACGAGTAACCTGGCTGTCAGTGCGATATTCCCCTGAGCGTCTGTGACCGCCGACGCTTTCCAAAATAGTATACTTGTTTGAGATGGAAATAACCACAGGAGACTCCTGCACTACTTGCCCTCCGCTCCTCCCTTTCCGAGAGGAAAGCCATCTACCTGACTGGATCGGCAGTTTTCCTACCTTTCTGAAACTGCCACCTATCACACACCCCTCCCCCCAGCTCCTGTAAATTCTTCATTACCTTTATCCATCGCTCCATCTGGTCCATGAAATCCTACAGGATTTGAATCCTCACTTCCTGCAGACAATCAGAAACTTTCCATAATCTCCTACGTCCAACAGGAAGAGCACATCACTGAACAAATGGCCATCTCTGCACCTTAACAGTCCACAGACCTAGAAAAAGGCAGAGCCTTCCTGCTTCACAAAACACTACTTTAGAATAAATTAGTACCAATATTATAAATTTAAAAACTTAATCAAAGTATCATAAGATGTGTATTTAAAGAAATAAACCGTAGCCCTACTGAATGTTGTAGCTTTACTAAAATAAAACAGACTAAGATTTATCTTTGAAGAGACCGAAACCCACAGAGCTGTGAGTCACAGATGAACAGCACTAAACAGAACCTTCGGTCAAATTTGTCCATGCCCACCAGATATCCGAACCTAATCTTAACCCTCTTTCCAGCACCTGGGCCATATGCCTCTAAATCTTTCCTATTCATGTCAAGTATCCAAATGCCTTTAAAATGCTATAATTGTCAGCCTCCACCACTTCTTCTGGCAGCTTATTCCATACACGCACCACTCTCTGCTTGAAAAAGTTGCTCCTTAGTTCCCTTTTATATCTTTCCCCTATCACCCTGTGGTGAAACGGTTAAAAATTATGTCCCAATACATGTGTGAATCTAACCGGAATGGAGGTGTTGCTTAGTCCCGTGTGAATCTTATTACACACCTCCCCGTGTGAATCTTCTTATCTGTATGTAACCAGAATGGAATGTGTTTTTTAGCCTTGCTCTGCTGTTCACATGAATGTTTATATCTGGAAAAGAGTATATCAGCTGGAAAAGTCTCCAGTTCGGTGAGTCTGCTCCGGGGTTACGTTTAACCGCCGAGCGTGGGTTGTTGGCAACCGCTCTCCGAGAACTGACGGCTCCCAGTTCCGGTAACATGTAGAGTGAGTATAAGCCAGACCCGTTGTAAGTATGAGACCTGGTTGTGGCGACGCTGCGGGGAAAAACATGCTCATATTCTAGCAGACTCGCCTCTTGGTCGTTTGTTCTGTGTCAGACTACTCTCCTACGAACCTGACCTTGAGAATTTTTTAAAACATTTTGGCGCTGCGAGCAGGGTCAATCGCAATTGAGGAGAGATTTTGATACAGAACAATGTTTTGGAAAAAGACTAAGAAACCAGAAGAACAAACTGTGGAGGTCCCGACCGTCCCGGGATGGCATGGACCGTGGCATGACATGGCAGTTTGTTTGAGAAATGGTGGGGGGCGACCGGAGGAACCCCAGGGTCGCTGCTGTCCACCCTTGAGAGGATCCCAGTCCTGCCGAAGAACCCCTTGCCTGGGGTACAGCGGAGGATGTGGGCATGTCCAAAAAGCTGAAGCGGAGTTAACAGAATTGAATGGGATTGAACTGAACTGAACTGAGTGGAACTGAAGTGAATCAAATTGAACGGAACAAAATGGAACTGAGCTAAATTGAATTGAAATGGACGGAACTGAATTGAACACAATTGAATTGAACTGAACAGACCTGAACTGAGCTGAATTGAACTACACTGAATTGACTGAACTGAAATTAACTGAAACGAATTGAACTGAATTAAGCATAATGTAACACATGTATTGGGCCAAGCAGTGGAATGTGGTGTAAAATTATGTCCCAATACATGTGTGAATCATAATGTAACACATGTATTGGGCCAAGCAGTGGAATGTGGTGAAACGGTTAAAAATTATGTCCCAATACATGTGTGAATCTAACCGGAATGGAGGTGTTGCTTAGTCCCGTGTGAATCTTATTACACACCTCCCCGTGTGAATCTTCTTATCTGTATGTAACCAGAATGGAATGTGTTTTTTAGCCTTGCTCTGCTGTTCACATGAATGTTTATATCTGGAAAAGAGTATATCAGCTGGAAAAGTCTCCAGTTCGGTGAGTCTGCTCCGGGGTTACGTTTAACCGCCGAGCGTGGGTTGTTGGCAACCGCTCTACGAGAACTGACGGCTCCCAGTTCCGGTAACATGTAGAGTGAGTATAAGCCAGACCCGTTGTAAGTATGAGACCTGGTTGTGGCGACGCTGCGGGGAATAAAATGCTCATATTCTAGCAGACTCGCCTCTTGGTCGTTTGTTCTGTGTCAGACTACTCTCCTACGAACCTGACCTTGAGAATTTTTTAAAACCCACCCTCAACCAATACTCTCTATTTCTGGACTCTCCGACTCAGGGAAAAGACCTTGTCTGTTTACCCTATCCACGCTACTAATGATTTTATAAACCTCGACGGAGGGCACCTGTCAGTCTCTGATGCTCCAGAGAAAGAAAGCCCGAGCCTTTTTGCTCTCTTCCTGCAGCTCAAACTCTGGCAATATCCTTGTAAATCTTTTTTGAACCCTTTCACGTTTCACAACATCCTTCCAATTGACGGAGAACAGAAGTGCACACAATATTCCAAAAGAGACCTGACCAATTTCCTGTACATGACCTTCCGACTGCTATACTCAATGCTCTGATCAATCAAGGAATGTATTCCAAACACTTTCTTCAATATCCTATCTTCCTGCAACTCTACGTTCAAGGAAATATGAACCCGCACTGCAAGATATCTTTGTTCATCTACACTATCTAGGAATTTGCCACTAAGTGTATCAGTTCTGTTAAGATTTGCTTTTCCAAAATGCAGCACGTCACATTTATCTGAATTAAACTCCATCTGCCACTTCTCACCCATCTGAACAACATCTTCTTGTAATCTGAGGTAACCCTCTTTGCTGTCCACTATACTCCAATTTTGGTGTCATCTGCAAAATTACTAACTGTACCTCCTATGCTCATATATAAATCATATATATAAATGAGGAAATATAGTTGACCCAGCACTGATCCTTGCGGCATTCCATTGGTCACATGCCTCCAATCTGTAAAACAACCCTCCACCACCACCCTGCCTTCTACATTTGAGCCAGTTCTGTATCCAAACTGCTAGTTCTCCCTGTATTCCATGAGATCTAACCTTGCTAACCAGTCTTCCATGGGGAACATTGTCGAGCGCCTGACTGAATTCCATAGATCATGCCCACCTCTCTGCCTTCATCAATCCTCTTTGATTCATCTTCAAATCACTCAATCAAGTTTGTGAGACATGATTTCCCACGCACATAGTCATGCTGACTATCACTAATCAGTCATTGCTTTTCAGAATACATGCACATCTTGTTCCTCAGGATTCCCTTCAACAACTTGCCCAGCATCAATGTCAGGCTCACCGGTCGATAGTTCCCTGGCTTGTCCTTACCACCTTTCTTAAACAGCAGCACCACGTTAACCAACCTCTCGTCTTTCGGCATCTCACCTGTGATAATTGATGAAACAAATATCTCAGCAAGAGGCCCAGCAATCACATTCCCAGCTTCCCAGAGTTCTAGGGTACACCTGATCAGGTGCGGGGGATTAACCAAGCTTTACGGGTTACAAGACACCCAGCAAGTCCTCCTCTGTAAGGTGGACATATTCAACATGTCGACATCTATTTTCCCACATTCGAAATTGCCCATGTCCTTCTCCACAGTGAACACTGATGCAAAATATTCAGTTAGTATCTCTGCCATCTCCTGCGGTTCCATGCGTAGGCTACCTTGCTGATCTTTGAGGAGCCCTATTCTCTCTCGAGTTACCCTTTTGTTATTAAATGTATTCATAAACACCCTTGGGATTATTCATAAATCTATTTGCGAAAGCTTTCTCATGTCCCCTTTTTGCCCTCCTGATTTCCCTCTTAAGTATACTCCTACTGTCTTTAATGCTCAGGGTTTTTGCAAAATGCAAAATATTACATCTTGATAAAACAAACGAGGGCAGACTCACACTAATTAAAAACAGGGCCTCGAGTAGTGATATGGAACAAAGAGGCCGAAGGGTTCGGGTCTTTCAAGTCTGTGTCACATGTAGACAGGGTGGTTATGAAGGTGCTTAGCACACTTGCCTTCATTGCTCAGACCTTTGAGTACAAGAGCTGGGACATTATTTTGGATGTTAGGGAGGCCTTTTTTGGAATTCGGTGTTCAGTTCTGGTCATGCTGATATCGGGAGGACATTATGTAGTTGGAGCGGAGTCAGAAGAGATTTACCAGGATGTTGATGGGAATGGACAGTTTGAATTATATGCAGAGGCTGGATAGGCTGCGACTTCTTTCACTGGCGCGCAGGAAGTTGAGGAGTGACCTTATTAGACGTTTCTCAAATCATGGAGGGTTGGTATCAGTAACGTGAACAGCAGGTGTCCTTTCCAGGAAGGGACGCGATTCAAGATTGGGTACATACCTTTTAAGGTGACAGCAGAACGGCTTTAAAAAGGTGTTCGGGAATTTTTTTTTAATTTTTGTTCAGACAATGGTTTATGTGTGGAATGAACTATCAGAGGAAGTGGTAGTTGTGAATCAAATTTCAATTTTAGCTTGGCACAGTGGCTCAGTGATTAGCACTGCTGCCAGGGTCCCAGGTTCGATTCCAGCTATGGACAACTGTCTCTGTGGGACTTGCATATTCTCCCAGTGTCTGCATGGGTTTCTTCCAGGGGCTCCAGTTTCCTCCCTAATGAGAGAGCAGCCCTATGGTCTGGTAGGGCAATGCTGCCTTTACCTTTTACACAGTGATGCCACTGTGTTTCTGGGATGGGGAGAGGGAATGCTGAAGGTAGTGGATGGGACACCACTCAGGCACAATGCTTTGTCCTGGAGGACGTTCACTTTCTTTAATAGTGTTGGGGGCTGCACTGATGCAGGCAAGTGGAGAATGTTCCAACAGAATCCTGATGTGCGCCTTATAGAGAGCAAACAGACATTGGGGAATCATGGGTTTGGGGAAACCGAGGTGTTCTCCTTGTAGCAAAGGCAATTGATAGGAGCTGTGACAGAGGGGTTTAGAAAAGTTACACGTTATAATAATAAACCTTATACCCATCAGCTCATTATACAAGGATTACAGGACACACATTGGGAAGATTCAAAGGAGAACTTTTATGCAGCAAATGGGATTCAAATGGAATACAATACTCACACCCAATGCAAATATCCAGGTCCTGATGAAGTGACTAATTCAATCAGAGTTAGGTGTTATAATGACTGAGATTACCATCTGAATGTCCACCTGTAGTATCCTGTAATACAAGTTTATTAAATCCATCACTGTCAGTTCAGGTTAGAAACTCGCACCATCCCCTCCTCCTGGCCCAGGATGACTGGACACATTACCCCTTGTGGAGGTCAGCAGTCAGTTCAGGTGGAAATCTATATGGATTTCTAGGAGTTTCCAACTTGGAATTTCATGTGACTGAACAGGGCAGATGTTTGACACATGGGACAGAATATTCCAAGAGTCAGTGAGATGTGGAGAGCAGGATTTGCTTCTTTTTTTCCCTTCCGTGCTGCCGCTGTGCCTCAGCAATAAGACATGGGGTGTGAAAGGCTCATGCAGCTCGATGGGCAAGTTGCCTCCATTCTGACCAATGGGCAGCAAGCTCTTCCCATAGAGTATCTCTAAAAACAGAGCAACTCTGCATGCTTCACACTGCCCAGTGCTCCCAGTAAATGTTTAGAAGGATTTGGGGGGGAGGGGGCGGGAACTCCTGGAAAAGGCATAACTGTCAAGTTCTAGGAGGATTGTGAATAGAGAGAGATGAACAGGAGAAGGGGGCAACAAGTTGTGAGATGGAGTATAATTTGGGAAAAAAGTGAAGTCGGTCATTTTGGAGGGGATAATAAGAGAACAGAGTGCTATTTATATGGTGGAAACTGTAGAAAGCTGCACCACAAAAGGATCGGGGCGGGGGGGGGGGGGATTAATTGTGCAGGCAACACTGAAAGCTAGCAGATTCTGGGTCAGTCACGAAATCAAGGGTTCATTTCAGATTCATCAAGTTTAAGGTAACACCGACACGGGTATGGGGTTTCAGTAGCAATGGAGCTGGGGTGAGTTGGAGACAAGCAACATTTTAGAGATTGGAATTCCTGGTGTTTGTGATTGCGTAGATGTCTGATCAGAAGGTCACCTTGGGGTTACAGATATGACAGCAAAGTTGTGAAGAGTGTAGTTCTGCCTCAGACTGCACCCAGTGAGAGGGAGGGGCTCAGCAGTAAGGGAAAGGAATTTGTAATAGCAACTGAAGGTAATGGGTTTAACCGTAACAATGTTTCTTTGGAAGAAATAGCAGTTAATCGAGTAGTGGGAATGTGATAAGTAGTTTGGTAACTGAGTAACAGTGGGACAATGGAGAGGGATGATGGGGAGGCAGAGCTGGACATCGTCAGTGTACATGTGAACCTCACACTGTGCTTTTGGACGATGTCACCTCCTGGCAGTGCGCAGGTGAGAAACAGGAGGACCAAGGATTGATCCTTGAGGGACACCAAATACAAGGAATTCAGAAAGGAAAGGGAGAGTGGAGATGGAGCAGGACTTACAAATGATGGTGAGGTCAAATGTTAGGTTTTTTTTTGCAGAATGGATGAGAAGGACATAACCAGAAAAGACAGACAGACAGAACAAGGAACAATACCTGTGAATTGGCGAGGGGGAGTGATGAGGAGGAAACAGAGTTGGAATGTCTGCAGTTTAGCGAGACTAGTAAAAGATCAAGATGAGCTCTGATAAGGCTTGACAAGAGACTGGAGAAAGATGTAAGATTGGGACAGAAATCAGGAACACCATGTGAGGCAGCTTGTCTCGGTGGGCTCGTGGGAGGGAGGGAAGCAGCAGAGGCAGCTGATCGGATTGTCTCAGTCTTAGTGACAGAGAAACTCAATGTGCTCCTTGCCCTTGTTGTTGGAGGGAAGGATGAAGGAGACAGGATGATGGACAGGGTTTTACAAAGAAACAAAACCAGGGTTAGTAATATTTAAAATGAAGGAACAAACCTAACGTATTTAACTTTTATCCAGAATATTAAAATGTACAACTGAAGTCCTTGTTCGAATCCCAGATCGGCAGATGGTAGAATCTGAATTCAAGAGAAAATAACTGGAATTAGGAATCTCCTGATCTCCATGGAACCATTGTCAATGGCGAAAAACATCCTGCCAACCTGACGGTCGCCCAACAAGCTACTCACTGTATTAATCACTGCAAAGTCTCAACAAAGGAATGAAACTGAATGGACCACTTGGCATCTAACAAGGCATTAGGAAATACAACCACAGAATCAGCCCTCTCGACTCTGCAACATCCTGCTCACTAACATCTGTTTTTTTTGTGCCAAAACGTGGCGAGCGGTCTCACAGACTAGTCAAGGAACAGCCTGACATCGTCATACTCACAGAGTAATCCCTTACAGATAATGGCCAGACACCACCATCACCATCCCTAGATATCGAGAGTGTGATGATGGAAAAGCACAACAAGTCAGGCAGCATCCGACAAGCAGGAGAATCGACATTTCGAGCCTAAGCCCTTCATCAGCCTGACCTGCTGTGCTTTTCCAGCACCACACTCTCGACTCTGATCTCCAGCATCTGCAGTCTTCACTTTCTCCTGAAATCTCTGGATATGTCCTGTCACCCCAGCAGGACAGACCAGGCAGAGGTGATGGCACAGTTGTGTACACACAGGAACCATTTGCCCTGGGAGTACTCAGCATTGATTTTGGACACCAGGAAGTCTCATGGCTTCTGCTGATTACCAGGTACTGTGTTCCCACAGCTGATGAATCAGTGCTTCTCCATGTTGAATAACACTTGGAGGAAGCACTGACGCAATAAAATGGTGACAAGCCTACTCTGGGTACAGGATTTCAATGTCCTCTACCAAGAGAAGCTCAGCAGCAGGATTACTGACTGAGCTGGTCGGGTCCTCAAGGACATAGCTGCTCAACTGCGTTTGCAGCAGGCGGTAATGGAACCAGCAAGAGGGAAAAACATACTAGATCTTATCAGTATCAATCTGCCAGCTGCAAATACATCTGTCCATGACAGTATCGGTAAGAGCGACCATCCCACAGTCTTTTTGGAGACAAAGCCTCACCTTAAAGTTGAGAAAAACCTCTATCGTGCTGAGTGGTACTATCACCATGCTAAATGAGACAGATGTAGGAACTCAAACTGGATCTCTCTGAGGCACTGTGGGATAACAACAGTAGCAGAACTGTTCTCCAGCACAATCTGTAATCTCATGGGTTTGTACATCCCGCACTCACCCATCACAATGGACAAAAAAGGAGGGCATGCCATGAGCAGCACCAGGCATACCTAAAAATGAAATGCCAACCTGGTGAAGTGTGGTGAAAGGGTTAAAATTGTGTCCCAATACATGTGTGAATCTAACCGAAAATGGAAGGTGTCGCTTAGTCCCGTGTGAATCTTATTACACACCTTCCCGTGTGAATCTTCTTATCTGTATGTGACCAGAATGGAATGTGTTTTTCAGCCTTGCTCTGCTGTTCACATGAATGTTTAGATCTCGAAAAGAGTATATCAGCTGGAAAAGTCTCCAGTTCGGTAGAGTCTGCTCCGGGGTTGCGTTTAACCGCCGAGCGTGGGTTGTTGGCAACCGCTCTACGAGAACTGACGGCTCCCAGTTCCGGTAACACGTAGAGTGAGTATAAACCAGACCCGTTGTAAGTACGAGACCTGGTTGTGGCGACGCTGCGGGGAATAAAACACTTATATTCTAGCAGACTCGCCTCTTGGCTGTTTGTTCTGTGTCAGACTACTTTCCTGCGAGCCTGGTCCTTGACCTTGAGAATTTTTTAAAACATTTTGGCGTAGTCGGCAGGATCAATCGCAATTGAGGAAAGATTTTGATACAGAACAATGTTTTGGAAAAAGGCTAAGAAACCAGAGGAACAAACTGTGGAGGTCCCGACCGTCCCGGGATGGCATGGACCGTGGCATGGCGTGGCAGTTTGTTTGAGAAATGGTGGGGGGCGACCGGAGAACTGGGAGGCCGAGGGCGTAGGAACCCCAGGGTCGCTGCTGTCCACCCTTGAGAGGATCCCAGTCCTGCCGAAGAACCCCTTGCCTGGGGTACAGCGGAGGATGTGGGCCTGTGCGGCGGCTTGTAGACAACAGTCAGACAAGCGCCAAAAAGCTGAAGCAGAATTAGCCCTCCTGAAACATGAGCAGGGACTCAGTTCGGGAGATGCCTCTATGTTGAGGCAGGAAATTATGAAGTTAAAAGCTGAATTGACAGCATTAACTGAACTAGCAGGACGAACTATTATGTATCTGTCTGCTAAGAAACGGAAAGAGAAAAGGAAGGTCCCTCGAACCCCGGACCCAGTACAAGTACGGGCGTTTGTAGCCCAGTTAAATAACGGGGATCGGTGGGATATCGATCATTGGGATGGGAACATTTGGGGAGATTCAGATGATCAGTACGAAGAGGACCCACCCGTACTCCAAGCTAAACCAGTGGTTAGGAGAAAGCAGGTTCAGAGACGTCTCCCAGTGCAACGGGAGGTAATGTTAGATGAGGAAGGAAACCCTATACGGAATGAACAAGGGGAGGCAATTATGCATGAATTACCGCGGGCTCAGCCTCCTGCAGAATTCTCTGAATTAACGGAAGACTTCACTACCGATGAGGTGTTGTTTATCACCCAGAAAACCCGACGTAATCCTGGGGAGCCGTTAGAGCTATGGCTAATTCGGCTCCTCGAGGAAGGGGGGCAACAAGTGCAGGTAGACTATCAGGATGCTCCCAAGTTTGGTGGATTAGCAAAGGATGCTGCCATAGACCTGGGGTACCGCAGACAAGCCAAGGATATGGTAATAGATCGCAGTATGGGGACCTTATTTGGGATGTATGCCAGGGCAGTGGCCGAACAGTATCCCTTCCCGTCCGATTGGCCCCCCTTGGAAGGAACTTGGACAACAATTAAGGAAGGGGTTCAGAGGCTAACCCGTTTGTGTGTGCGGGATGCCCTGTTGCTGGGAGTGCTGGACGAGGTAGATAACACAAATGTCAGTAGACAGACTAGAGACCACCGAGTGAAGACTGCCCCCCCCCCCCCCCCCATTATAAACCACTGTTATTAACCATAATGTTGAGTGGACGGGGAGAAACCCTAGGAGATGCCCGTAGTATGATGAGGGAGATGGGTGGTTTGGGGGATTGGGGACCCACAACCCGTGCTTCTCAGGGGGGCACGGAGGGGCGTCGCCCTGATGCTCGGGCAGGGGGAAAAGTAAACCCTAATCAAGGAAGTAACCAAGGCCCCTCACGGCGTGCTTTGTGGCAAGCTTTGATACGGGCGCAGGTCCCAGCATCGGAGATTGATGGCCTACCTACACCGGAATTAAAAGACTTATGCAGACGAAAGGGACTGAAGGTGTCCCGGGTAGAGACGGAGTCCCGACCCACTATGGAAGACCTAGTGGAATTACTAACACAAAAATGTCAGACACGGGGTCCGGTTGTTAATGAGCCTCGAAGGGGTAGAACTTCCACTTCCCAGCGGTGGGAATCCTCGGAGGACGAGGAGGAGGAGGAGGTACGGCCTCCCCTCCGAGAGTGTTATAAAGTGGATAGGCGTGGCCGGAAACCTAGTAAGAAAGGCAAGAACAAAGAAGGGCGAGGCAAACGTCTTTACCCAGTGCTGTCTGGGGAAGATCTGTGGCTGCGCAATGCCACCGATATTCGGAATCGTCATCGATTCATGTGGTTAATAACGGTACTGCCCTCGACGAACACCCCGTCTGAGGCGTTATTAAACCCCACGCGGGGCGGGCCAGCACCGAAGAGGGGTGCCACGGGGGGCGTGCGGTCGCATCGAACACAGTTGGCCCCTATTATGTCAACTTGTCAACAGATGGCCCGGGCGGTACTGCACACTGATGTTCATTGGCGGGTACAGTTGCCCCTCATACCCGAGTGTCATACCAAGAGGCGGCGACGAGCGTGGTACGACACCCTGCTGGGAGGCGCAGGAACTGTTATGGGTATCTCGAATGCCATTGACTCTGAGGTAACCCGTACTAAATTATCTAACACGGGACAGGCCACCTCACAAGGACTACATACTATTGGAAGGTGGATGCCATCCGTAATGATGACTCAAGGAGAGACAGCTGAAATAATGATACGATCTCTGCAATGGGAACTGGATGTCTGGGGTGCCACTCAGGAACTGTTTGAGAACATTACGGCTCAGTTAAATTGGACTGCCTGTCATATTCAAATGTTGCATGCTCAAATACAGAAAGAACGCTTTTTGCGTGTGGTAACATCCCCCAATGTACAAGCGTGGAGGGGAATATGGAATGTATCTGAGAAATTGTGGATGATAACCCATCCAGAACGAACATGGTGTAACGCAACTATGTGTAACGGATACTTTGTTCCCATGAATGTAACCCACACTGTTACGGTCTGTCGATATTATGTATTACCAGTGATTACATCTTCTGGATATTATTTTCTGAAGACAAGGGGACAGTGGTTTAGCCCAGATACCAATATTACCTATGATCTGTCCGCTTGTGAACAGACTGATCAGGGGAAAACTTGCCTACTGATGGACAGGTATCGGGACCCTTGCTTGACTAAGGGAACGGCCCTGTGCGAATGGACTGTTGAAACTCCAAGGGACATGATGTGGCAGATTGGGCCACACACGTTCTGTGTGGCTACCAATAATCCACATCCTATGCTTCCCTCAGCACCGTTCTCGGGATGCCTCTCAAATGTCTATCAGTGGCACTGGCAGAATCAGACCTATCTGTTGACCACTTATAGCAGTGCTCGCCACTTTACCAAGGTGCAGTGGAAAGTGCTGATGAATCCTTGGAACATTTCCCTGGATCGGTTTAAGCGAGGATTGGACCGATCCGAGGAGCTTAAGCAGATATTACGAAAGCATCAAACCAATGTCACCAAGGTTACGGTGTCTACCTTTATACATGGACAGGAGGTAGTACATGCTGCCCGTGTAGTGGACGTGGAGTCAGCTCATCATTGGTGGGACATATTGAGTGGTATGTCCTCCACTGCGGGGACATTCCTGTTCCCACCTTTGTCGATCCTGGTAGCGGTCCTGGTGATTTTAACATGCTGTAATGTCCTGACTTGCTTGTATATTTGGCGTGTACGTAGGCGCTTGTTAGAAAGAATACATATGGGCATAATGTAACACATGTATTGGGCCAAGCAGTGGAATGTGGTGTAAAATTATGTCCCAATACATGTGTGAATCATAATGTAACACATGTATTGGGCCAAGCAGTGGAATGTGGTGAAAGGGTTAAAATTGTGTCCCAATACATGTGTGAATCTAACCGAAAATGGAAGGTGTCGCTTAGTCCCGTGTGAATCTTATTACACACCTTCCCGTGTGAATCTTCTTATCTGTATGTGACCAGAATGGAATGTGTTTTTCAGCCTTGCTCTGCTGTTCACATGAATGTTTAGATCTCGAAAAGAGTATATCAGCTGGAAAAGTCTCCAGTTCGGTGGAGTCTGCTCCGGGGTTGCGTTTAACCGCCGAGCGTGGGTTGTTGGCAACCGCTCTACGAGAACTGACGGCTCCCAGTTCCGGTAACACGTAGAGTGAGTATCAACCAGACCCGTTGTAAGTACGAGACCTGGTTGTGGCGACGCTGCGGGGAATAAAACACTTATATTCTAGCAGACTCGCCTCTTGGCTGTTTGTTCTGTGTCAGACTACTTTCCTGCGAGCCTGGTCCTTGACCTTGAGAATTTTTAAAACATGAAGCTACCAAGCAGGACTATCTGCATATCAAACAGCATCAGCAGCAAGCAACAGAGCTAAGTGATCCCACAATCAATGGATCAGATCAGAGCTCTGCAGTTCTGCCACACCCAGTTGTGAATGATAATGGACAATTAAACAACTCGTTGCAGGAAGCACTACAGATATCCCCACCCTTACTGATGGAGGGGTTTCACACATCCATGCAAAAGATAAGATGACAGCATTTGCAGTAATTTTCAGCCAGATGCAAAGTGAGATGATCCATCTCAGTATTCTCCAGTGGTTCCCAACGTCACAGATGTGAGCTTTAAGCCAGTTCAATTTAGTTCGAATAATATCGAGAAATGGTTAAGTCGTGTAAAGGCTATGGGTCCTGCTAACATTCTGGCAATAATACTGATAGCTTGTGCTCCAGAACTTGCCATCCACCAAGCCACTTACCGCTCCAGCACTGGCACGACCGACAATGTGGAACATGCCTGGACCGACCCAGGCATGTTCAACACAAAGACACAGGGCAAATCCAACCCAGCCAATTTCCCTCTGTCAGTCCACACTCGATCAGCAGTAAAGTGATGGAAGTAGTCATCAACAGGGCTACCAAGCAGCAGCTGTTCAGCAACAGCCAGCTGAGCGACACTCATTTTAGGCTCCACCAGGGCCACTCAGCTCCCGATTGTGTTACCGACCTGATTCACAACCTGACAACCAGCTGAATCCCGGAGGTGAGGTGAGAGTGACAGCCCAGTCCCACTCCAAGACCACTAATTCTAGCTGATTGCACCCTCATCTCAGCTCATATACTGAAACTCTCATCCATCGTGTGTTATCTCCAGACTAATTATCCAAACACACTCCTGGCCAGCCTCCCAAATTCAACCTCCCTGTAATCTCAAGAAAAAAATGAAAGCTCTATCGCCCACGTGCTCACTTCTCCCCAAACATGTTCATCAGTCAAAAGGCTCCTATTCATAAGCAACAACAATTTAAAATTCTCATTCTTGATTTGATTCCTGGCTGTGATCATCCCTAGCTCCCTGCACCACACATCCTTTGTCGAGGTCTCAACCCATTTTCTTTGAGACTCCCAACGACTTGTTAATTCATTACTTCAACTATGTGGCTGATTTTACAGTTAGTAGAGCAACATGGTCTGGAATTTGCAGACAAAACCTCACAGGTCTGCTTTCCACCTTAAGACATCCCTCAAAATCTGCTTTTTGGCAATGCTTTTGGTCGCCTGACCTAAAATCTCCATCTCTGGCCTTATATCTAAAGTTCTCAATTGTATTTTTGTGAAATTATAAGCATGATAATAAAACTACAAACTGTTCTTGATTTGGAAATTATCTTCAAATAATCACTGTTGCTGTAATGAATAATCTGTAAAGCCACTTACCCAACCACATTGTGGGAGCACCTTCACCACACAAACTGCAGCTGTACAAGAAAGTCAAACATCACCCTCTCCACAGGCAACAGGGCTTTGGCATTAATCACTGGTATCTGTGGAAGGAGAAACACAGTTGACATTTCAGGGAGTGCAAAACGGATGATAGGGAATGAAAAAGAAAAACGTAATCTGATAATAGAGCAGCACTTGGTCAGGGGCTGGCCGCAGTGAAAAACTCATTTATAAAGGGTCTATAAAAGTAATAATACAATACTAAACAGACCAAAAATACACCCATGGTTCGAGACTGAGGAAGCTAGATATTGACAAAGTGGTCATGAGGGAGCCCAGAGGTGAATCAGAGCAATATTAGCTGCTTTGATCCCAATGACCAGAGAAAGGCTGCACATGCGCCTTGCTGCACCTTGCCCCCTACAAAGATGGCGGCTCTGCACGTGTCCAGTGAATCGTTTTCCCGAATAAAGATGGCGGCGCTCACTCAGGCCTGCAGCCGCACTGAGGCAATTCCCCATTTACTGCAAACACGGGACTGGGACGTTCAAATTTGTGTTTTCCGACGTGCACAATTTGTTTGTAAAACCTCTCCGCTCATAGCATCACAGTTTTTCTCCCGTTTCCCAGTTTATTTCTTTCCTTACCGTATCCTTTCTCTCCATAACTTCCCGAACATTCATTACAGCGACTCTGCACCGCGTGCGAGTGATCACATGGTTGATTAGCTCCGCCCTTCTTTCACTTTGATTGGTTGGACGACCAACCTCCCGCCAGGTCATCCTGCTCCGCCCACCGTCCTTTCATTGGTCCGGTGCTGACATCAATTACCTAGAGCATGCGCAGTGTGTCCTGCTTTCGCTGATATGTTGGGTAATGTGATGGGAGAGTTTGCTGAGGGTAAGAATTCCCTTTGTGTGAGCTCTGCAGTAGATTTCCTTTATTCATGGAGGGAATTGCCTTCCTACTCATGACTGTATAGCTATGATTGATGAATCAATGCCATCGGAACCAGTACATAAACACCCCATTTTCATATCTGAGATCTTTCGCACATTGTATCACGCTTTTCTTTGGAAACAAAAAACATGAAACGGAGCCTCAAGGAATCGGAGCAGGCATAGGGCATTCATTCCCTTCAGCTTGTTCCTCCATTCTATCAGATCATGGCTGGGCCAACCCAGACCTCAACACCTCTTTTATGCTTGATCCGCATAGACCTCAACTGCTCAATATTTCAAAAATCTTTCTGACAATAGACAATAGGTGCAGGAGTAGGCCATTCTGCCCTTCGAGCCTGCACCACCATTCAATATGATCATGGCTGATCATTCCTAATCAATATCCTCTTCCTGCCTTATCTCCATAACCCTTGATTCCACTATCTTTGAGAGCTCTATCCAACTCTTTCTTAAATGAATCCAGAGACTGGGCCTCCACTGCCCTCTGGTGCAGAGAATTCCACACAGCTACCACTCCCTGGGTGAAGAGGTTTCTCCTCATCTCTGTCCTAAATGGACTACCCAGTATTTCTAAGCTCAGGTTCGGCACTCACCCATCAGCGGAAACATGTTTCCTGCTCCAGAGTGTCCAATCATTTCATAATCTTATATGTCTCAATCAGATCCCCTCTCAGTCTCCTAAACTCAAGGGTATACAAGCCAAGTCGCTTCAGTCTTTCAGTGTAAGGTAATCCCGCCATTCCAGGAATTGACCTCGTGAACCTACGCTGCACTCCCTCAATAGCCAGAATGTCTTTCCTCCAATTTGGAGACCAGAACTGCACACAGTACTCCAGGTGTGGTCTCACCAGGGCCCTGTACAGCTGCAGAAGCACGTCTTTGCTTCTATACTCAATTCCTCTTGTTATGAAGGCCAGCATGCTATTAGCCTTCTTCACTATCTGCCCTCTTTTAAAATAATTTGAGATAGAATCATAGATTCCCTACTGTGTAGAAAGAGGCCCTTCAGCCCAACAAGCCAGAACAACCCTCCAAAGAGTAACCCAATCATTCCCCTCCCACATTTAACTTTCACAATTGTTTGGCTGAGAAAATTCTAGCCATTCACTGAGAGGAGAAAAAAAATACTTTTTCTAAAATGAATGTTCTCTTATGTAATGTCCCCTGGTTTGAGACTTCACTGGTGCTAGAAGATCTAGTCAACATCTACTCTGTCATGCTCCTCAGAATCTTGTTTCCATAAGATCACCCCTGCACATCTATTCTTGATAAGTCAACCCTTTCATCCTCGAAGCACCTAAGTGAATCTTTTTTGAATGGTTTCCTATGTTAGTTTATCCTTTATTAAATATGGGAGCTAACATTGTATACAGCACTGCAAGTGAGGACTCAGCAACAGCCAGTGTGGTTAACCAATCCTCAATCCATGCTAATACATTACGCCGATACCATGAGCTCCTAAATTGTGCAATTAACTTTTATGTAGCACCTTTATGTAGCATTTTTAAAATCCAAATACAGAACAGCATTGGATTGCCCTTTATCAGCCCTGCTTGTTATCTCCTCAATGATTTGTCGCAAATTTGTCAAATATAGTTTCTCTTTCACAAAACCCAGTCTATCATGTTTAATGATAAGCTTTTCTTTTCTAAATGTCCTGCAATTTCTTACTTTAATATTCGACTCTGTACATTCTTTCAGGAGATTTGCGAAGTATGATTCCCCTCTCTTAAATCCATGCAGACTCTATCCAATCCTGTCACTGTTCATTAAGAAACTTGACTGTACGCCAATGTAGTTTGTAAATGTATCTGTATTTATTTTTAAAAATCGATTACTTATCAAAGCTGGACCCATGCAATATCAATAAATTAGTGATTCCGAATTTGGGTTATAATGTTTTTTCTGGTAATTCCTTTTCGTACTGTGTTATGCAGACAGCACCAAGTGATCACTCAAAATTGTGAGTAACTTTGAAAATAATATATTTTAAAAATGACATTCCAAAATGCTGCCTCATTATTGTGCAAGGAGGATTTTGCATTCAATCGTTTGCAGACAAAATTGAACAGATATTTGTTGCAATTTGGCCAGACTGCAGGTTACACCAAAGTGGCAACTCTGATCTCAAATTCTTACTTGACACTACCCAAGGCGATACTGATGGGAATTCACTTTGCCATTCTTGTTCACCAGCTTTATTTCCAGGTTTAATCGTATAATCATTCTAGAGCTTGTAATTTTAGACAATTTCTCTTTTAGGTACATATTTAAATATCATCCTGAAAAGTTGCACTGAATGGTACCAAATCTGAAATTAGTCGATAATCTGATAGTAACGTGCTTTGACCCTTCTACGTATGTATTGGCATAAGTCTATGCCAGTTATTTTTCTGAAGCCTGTGATTCCTGATGAAGGGCTTATGCTCGAACCATCAACTCTCCTGCTTCTCGGATGCTGCCTGACTTGCTGTGCTTTTCCAGCATGACACTTTTCGATTCTGATGTCCACCTTCTTTGGTCATCACTTTCTCCTTTGAGTAGATTAAACCAAGAAGAATTACTGTTGATCAAAGTGCTATAGGAACCAATTCATGAAATTCAGATATCTCACATTTACCTTAACTATGTGAAGGCTAAGACATTACTAAATTAATGTCAGTAATTGAAAGTGTGCTGACAAACTTGTGCAGTATCAGTGCCTCACCTTTAGAGTGTTCCCAGATATCGCACAGCTGCAGTATTTTGTTTTGCACTCAGCTCTATGTTGTTCTCACTTGTTTCTTTGTGAAAGATTACAAAATTAACTTGGATGAATGAACTTATGATTTATTTAACCAATGTTGGGAGAAAAAAAAAATGTCAGTATTTCAAGTGCTGATAAAGTAAAATAAACTGATAATCAGTAGAAAGGATGTAAGATGAATATGGAACAAATGCTGGCAAATGGGATTAGATTAATTTTTGATATCTGGTCAGCATGGGCAAGTTGGACTGAAAGGTCTGATTTTGTGTTGTACAACTGTGACTTCATTCTCTCAATTATTCAAGAAGTTAAATACTTCGAGGAGGAAAAGGAGAATTTATGCAGAGAATGCACTTGCAATGATATTTGAGGTATATCAAACTCACATTGTTTCATGACCTTTTCCTCTGGGTTCTTCAATGAACAAAGTTGTTTTATTATCTGAATAACTATGTATCATGTGATTTGTTTTGCACAAAATATTTCGTTAGGATCTAGTGAATGATTAAGAAGTGTTCATTTTTAAAATTTAGGCAGCTTGATTGTTAAGCAAGAAAAAGTGAGCGTTTTACTCCCACTGAATCATTGTTCTATATAAGATAACAAGCTTTTTATCTTTTCTGGGCACTGAATATATGGAAGTCAATTCTGAAGGAAAACATTCTCGTCGGTAATAGAGTAGTTGCTTCTGGTCACTCTTCAAGCTATAGAGGCTAGGAAAGAAATGAGTTGGTCAAAGTTTGCAACATCATTTGGATGGACTATGCTCTTTGGGGAAACTTGCAAGATCTGGAGAAGAAACACGTGTTTCAGAGTGTATGCAATAAACCTGAACATTGTTATTTTTTCACAGAGCTTGGGACCCGACTGGAGCAGCAATGAAGCTCGTATTGTTTCTTAAATTTACGAGCTTGTCAAATTATTGTTGGTAAATGCAGGTGACTTTATCAAAGCACATTTCACATGCCCCAGCTAGGAATTTGGTCCAAATTCTGTCAGTCCATCCATTCCTATTGATAACAGGTATTTTAAATGCGAGCACTCCATTTAACTATTTGAATCGAATACTTCAGTGATTAAGTCCTCTTGGATTCTTAATTTCAAATTACTCAATGTGATTTTTTGTTCCCCCCTGAAACTGCAAAGAACTGGGCAGTTCCGGAATATTCCAAATATTTACAATAGATGCATTTACACAATTAAAGGCAACCTGGCAGATTTGAATACCATTCGGGTAGTCAACAACAATACATAAGTAACTTTATGAATTGCTTACTGTACACCAACAACGTAAGCCAAGTACTATTGAAACCACAGATTGTCTCCCAAGGATTCCCAAATCTAAAAAGTGCATTCCAGATATGCTCACTATCACCATCTGGGAGCAGTCTCCCAAAGTGCTCCCAGAATTTAGAAAGCACATACACTGCCCTCTAAAGCTAAATCTGCTGTCACAGGCTTCACTCTTATTGTATACAATGACATTTATTGTCCAGTTCTTTAACGTGACAAATTATTTTACAAACAATTTATAAAATACTTTAAATCCTGAAAAAATGTGATGTCAGCCCTTTGTAGGAGTGAATGGAAAGTGTGATGTTTGCTTGACCTTTGGCTCTATGTATCAGGCCGAACTGAACTTTTAGCAAGATGTGGGATGTTTCCCACACACTTTGTTTAAAAAAACAAAGATTATGCTCTGAGATTTAAATGTCCAATCAGGTTTAATAAAAATCATTCCAAAAATTGAGTTTGACTTCAGCTCCTTTAAAGAGACATGCGCTTGGCCTTCAATTTTGTGACATGTGATCATTCTTTGGTAAAGGTGGCTGTGTGCAACACTGCAGGATGTTGTGCTGAACTGCCTCATTGGGTGGATGAGCTTTATTACTGGTGTCACTCGGCTAATTTTGAAATGGAATGTTACTTTGAGTTAAATCTTGTTTTTAAACTGAGACGTGCTTGTAAACAAAGTTCAAGAAAGAAAGCACAGTGATGTAGAACCGCAGGTCCAGCAGCATCTCTGAGGGGAATTAAACATTGTCAGTTCCAAGTCCAGTGACCTTTTGTCCGTTCAGACGAAGAGTCAGTGAACTTGAAATGTAACATTTTTTTCTCTTCACCGATGCCCTCAGAACTGCTGAGTTTCTCCAGCACTTTGTTTCTGGGGTTCAGATCTCCAGCACCTACAGTTTATTGTTTTGTTATAGATCCTATGATTTGACTTGGGGAGCGAGAGGCAGCAACTGTGATCAACGAGGATAAAACTCCCCAACCACGGAAAACAAACTGGTTCTTTATACTTTACAAAACACGACTGTAAATAAGAAATGCAATTAAGCTAAGTGCAAGAAGACATACCACCGGCCTTGTCTCAAACCTGCTACTCATCTATGAGGACTAATCTGTCAGAATTGTGTTTGCTCGTTTCCTTTGAGATCACAGTCCACAAATGTCCCAGTTCCAATTCCTGGGCCGGGCCCGGTTACCACATTGCAGTGGGGTGGGGAGCTTTGTGTCAGCCTGAAGTTTTTGTTAAGAGTAACATTGCGGGTTGACGTTGACGGTATTGACTAATACTGTGTCATCAAACTTGGAGGAAATCCTTCCGAATGTATTGATAAACTGGACTGAGCCTGTTTCCATGCAGCCCTGTTAGTAGTGTTGCAATATTCTAAGTTAAGAATAACACAACACCAGGTTATAGTCCTTCAGGTTTATTTGGAAGCGCCACGAGCTTTCGGAGCGCCGCTGCTTCATCAGGTGATTGTGGAGGGAACAATTCTAAGGCACAGAATTTATAGCAAAAATTTAGAGTGTGATGTAACTGAAATTATCCATTGAAAAATACCTTGATTGTCTGGTGAGTCTTTCATCTGTTCGAATACCATGAGAGTTTCACTTCTTTCATGTGTAAATCACAAAGCCTTTTTTTTTAAAAAGTTGCATTCCTGACAGTGGCCCACCAAATCACTCATTGTATTAATCACTGCACAGTCTCAAACAAGGAATGAAACTGGATGGATCACATTACATCTACCAATGCACTGGAAAATACAACAACACAATCAGCCCTCTTGACCCTGCAACGTCTGTCTCACTGTGGGCCACCAGCAGCAGCAGAACTGTACTCCAGGCCAATCTGAAGTCTCATGGCCTGGTATATCCCCGACTCAACCATTAACAGCAAGCCAGGGGAATCAACTATAGTTCAATGGAGAGTTCCGCAGGGTATGCCAGGAGCAATACCAGCCATAGCTAAAAATGTGGTGCCAACCTGGTGAAGCTACAGTGCAAGCAACACCAAATAGAACTATGTGATCCAAAAACCAATGGATCAGATCTGAGTTCTGCCACACCTAGTCAGGAATGGTGATGGACAATTAAACAACTCACTGCAGACAGCCATCACAGATATCCCCACCCTTACCGATGGAGGGGCCTCACACATTAATGCATCAGATAAGACGGCAGCATTTGCAGCAATCTTCAGCCAGCAGTGCCAAGTGGATGAGCCTTCTCCATTTGTCTATGACATCACAGATGTGAATCGAATTGGTTCAAAACTCATTTCAAATCAGATCAAGAAATCGATAAGCAGTGTAAAGGTTATGATCCCTGCCAGCATTGTGGCAATAATACTGATGGCTGTGCTCCAGAACTTGCTGAAACTGTGTTGCTGGAAAAGCGCAGCAGGTCAGGCAACATCCAAGGAGCAGGAGAATCGACGTTTCGGGCATGAGCCCTTCTTTAGGAATGAGTTCCTGAATGCTGCCTGACCTGCTGCGCTTTCCCAGCAGCACATTTTCAGCTCTGATCTCCAGCATCTGCAGTTCTCACTTTCTCCTCCAGAACTTGCTGCCCACCAAGACAAGTAGTGCTCCAGCACTGGCATCTACCACATTGGGAAATGTTTCCCAGTGTTGCTCAACACAAAAACGCAGGACACATCCAACCCAGCCAATTTCCCTCCATCAGTCCACACTCGCTCAGCAGTCAAGTGATAGACGTTGTCATCGACAGTGCTGTCAAGCAAATGCTCACAATAACCTGCTAAGTGATGCCCAGTTTGGGTTCTTCCAGGGCCAATCAGCTTCTGAGATTGTTACAAACTTGATTCACAAACTGACAAACAGCTGAATCCCACAGCTGAGGGTAACAGCCCAGTCCCACTCCAAGACCACTATTTCGACTTAGAACATAGAACATAGAAGAATACAGCGCAGTCCAGGCCCTTTGGCCCTCGATGTTGCGCCGATCCAAGCCCACCTAACCTATACTAATCCACTATCCTCCGGTGATATCACCTAACCTCACCACAGTCTCAGCTCATTTACTGAAACTCTCATTCATTTATTTTGTTAACTCTAGATTTCATTATCTAAACCCACTCCTGACCAGCATCCCACAATCACCCTCCTTATAATCTTCAGAATATTGAAAACTCTACCGCCCAAATGCTCACTTGTACCAGAGCTTGCTGCTCCATCAAAGGTCTCCTATTTATAAGCAACAGCAATTTACTTTCACACCCTTGACTTAATTCCTGGCTGTAATCATTCCTATCTCCATGCACCAGACACACTTTCACATCTCAATAAGTCATTTTAGTTTAGACTCCCAATGATGTGTTTATTTTTGAGTTCAGCTGTGTGACTGTTTCTGTAGATTCCAAGGCGACACGATCTGGAATTCCCACCCTGTAAGATCTGCTTTCTACCATTAAGTCATTCCTGAAAAATTGCTTATTTCGCAAAGGTTTGGTCACCAGACATAATATTCTCCATCTGTGGCCTTATGTCAAAAGTTCTCAATATTTTTGTGAAATTAAAAATGTGTTGATTTGTACAGATATCTTCTACTCTTCACTATCTCTGAGTGCATAATCTGTAATGTCTCCTATCCAACCACGCTGTGGGAGCACATTCACTATTCCAACTGCAGCAGTACAAGGAAGTCAAACATCACCTTCTTAACAGGCAACAGAGCTTTGGCCTTGATCACTTGTATCTGTGGAAGGAGAAATACACATCATGTTTCAGGGATTGCAATATGTTTTCTAGGGAATGAAAATGGTGCAGAATTTGACTGTCAGAAATGGAAGGAAAATCCACTCACTTATTGGAAAAAAAAACTCTTGACTGTCAAAGATATTGTGGAAAAAATAACCTGATAATGGAACATATGGTCAGGAGCCAGGCAGCAGTGGACAATTCATTTACAAAGAGGTCTGTGAACGTAATAGTAAAATACTACACAGAGCAAAAATACACACGAGAGACTGAGATAGCTAGACAACAAACAAGTGGACATCAAGGAGCCCAGAGATGAATCAGAGCAATGTTCACTTTTATGATCCCACAGTCAGAGATGTCTAGCACAGAAACAGACTCTTCGGTCCAACCCACCTATGCCAACCAGATATTCTAACCTAATGTATTCCCATTTTCCAGCACTTGGCCAACATCCCTCTGAACCCTTCCTATTCAAATGCCTTTGAAATGTTACAATTTTAGTTGCGCTTTCGGCTCCTTTTGAATTCCCCCCACCACCACCCTAAACCTATATCCTCTAGTTCTGGGATCCACCAACCCTTGTCTATTTACGCTATCCATGTCCCTCACGATTTTTATAAGCCTCTATAGCATCACACCTCAGCCCATTATGCCTCTCCCTGCAATTCAAATCCTCCAACGCTGGTAACATCCTTGAAAATCAATTCTCAAACCTTTCAAGTTTCAGTGCCTCCTTCTGATAGGAGGGAGACCAGAACTGCACACAATATTCCCAAAGTGACCTAACCAATGTCCTGTCCAGCTCTTTTACTCAATGCTCTGACCAATAAAGGGAAGCATACGAAATGCCTTCTTCACTATCCTATCTCCTGCGACTCTAATTTCAAGGAAATATGAACCTACATTACAAGGTCTCTTTGTTCAGCAAGACTCTCCAAAACCTTACAACGCAGTGTGTGAGTCCTGCTCTGATTTGCTTTTGTAAAATGCAGCACCTCACATTTATCTGAATTAAACCCTATCTGCCACTCCCCAGCCCATTGTTCCATCCGATCAATATCCCATTGTACTCGGAGATACCCTTTATCACTGTCCACAATACTTCCAATTTTGGTGTCACCTGCAAACTTACTATCTGTACCGCCTCTATTCACATCCAAATCATTTAAATGAATGACAAAACAAATCCAGAAAAAAAACAACATTTCTCTGGGTGTGAATATGCTCTGTGTAAATCCTGCCCTCTGACTCTCTTCCAGAGAAGGCTGCACATGCGTCCCGCTGAACTTTGCCCCCTACAAAGCTGGCGGCTGCACGTGTCCAGTGAATCGTTGCCCCGAATAAAGATGGTGGTGCTTACTCGAGTCAATCGCTGGGTGAGGTATTTTCCCGTTTACTGCAAAAACGGGACTAAGTTTCAAATTTGTATTTTCCGATGTGCACCAAATGTCTATAAACCCTCTCAGCCCATACCAACACCATTCCCCTCCCGCTTGCTGCTGTTTATTTCTATCCTCACCAACAGCTCTCCGTACACACATCCCGAACCAACCGCGAGGATGATCACGTGGTACAGTCTAGTCCAGCCCCTCATTCACTCTGATTGGTCGGAGGACCAACTCCCCCCAGGTCCTCCAGCTCTGTCCCTGCCTTTCCATTGGTCCGCCGCTGACATCAATCACCCAGGGCCCATTGTTGGCTGGAGCATGCGGATTGCTTCGTGGCTTTTGTTGCTGTTCATGAGTTACAAGAGTTAAAAATGACACAACACCATCTCAAAACCACCTGATGAAGAAGCAGCAAACCTAATGCCTCCAAATAATCCTGTTGACCAATAGCCTGGTGTTCTGTGAATTTTACGTATATCCATCCCAATCCAACACCAACACCTCCAAGTCACGAATGAGGGAGGGATGTATAACCTAAGAACTAGGAACAGTACAAAGCCGTCCTGCCCTTCGAGCCTACTCTGCCATTCAATAAGATCATGGCTGATCATTTCGTGGACACAGAACCATTTACCCATGTTCTCACCGTGTCCATTAATTAATTACGTTTTAAAAAATCTAACCTAGCTTTAAAAACGTTTTCTAAACTAGCATCAACTACTTCCCTGGGCAATGAATTCCATAGAGGTCAAGAAGTTCCTTCTCAATTCAGTCTTAAATCTACTGCCTCTAGTCTTGCGGTGATGCCCTCTTGTCCGAGCTTCACCTGCCAATGGAAACATCTCTCTACTTCTATGTTATCCATTCCATTCATTATTTTATATGTTTCCATTCTTCTGAATTCCAATGAATATAATGCCAATCTACTCAGTCTCTCTTAAGCCAACCCCTCAACTCCGGAATCACCTAGTTAACCTCCTCTGCACCCCCTATCGTGCCAGTACATCCTTTCTCAAGTAAGGAGATACAAACTGCATGCAGTACGCCAGGTGTGGCCTCACCAGCACTCAAATACAGCTGGAACATAACCTTTGCTTTTAAACACATTCCTTTCAGCAATGAAGAACAAAATTCCATTTGCTTTCTGAACTGATTGTTGTACCTGGTGACAGACCTTCATGCAGAAGGATGCTCAGGTCACTCTGCAGAGCAAATGATGCAACTTTTTAACATTCAAGTGATTTTTTTTAATGTTACTACAACCAAAGAGTATAACCTTTATATTTACAAACATTCTATTTCATTTGACAGACCATTACCCACTCACTCAATGTATCTATGTTCCTCTGCAAAGTTTCACAGTCCTCCGCTCACTTTATTCTGCTAATCATCTTCGTGTCACATGCAAAATTTGACACCCTACACGTGGTTCCAATTCCAAATCATCTGTATCAGTTGTAAATAATTGCAGTCCCAACACCGCTCCCTGAGGCATACTACTTGTCAATGATTGCCAGCCAGAATAATACTCATTTGTTCCCACACTTTGCTTCCTATTAGTTTACCAATCTTCTATCCATGCTAATACGCTACCGCTAACGCCATGCACCCTTATATTATGCAACAGCCTCTTGCACAGCACCTTGTTGATGGTCTTTTGGAAATCCAGGTACACCGCATCCACTGGGTTCCCGTTGTCCACCTTGCTTGAAATGTCTTCATAGAATTCAAAAAGATTGGTCAACCATGACCTGCCCTTCATGAACCCATGCTGCGTCTGTACAAAGGGGCAATTCCTATCGATATTCCGTATTATTTCTTCCTTGATAATCTTTCCCACTGCAGAGACTAAACTAACTGGTCTATAATTCCCCACTTTTTGTCCACCGCCTTTTTAAAACAGTGGTGTCACTTCTGCTGTTTTCCAATCTGCTGCGACTGCCACAGAGTCCAGTGAATTTTGGAAAATTACTGCCAGTGCATTTGCTATTTTTCCTGGCATCTCTTTTAGTACCCTGGGATGCATTCCACCAAGGTCAGGAAACTTTTCTATCATTAGCTCAATTACCTCCAAACAGTCTAAAACTAGCTGTTCTGAAATAATGATAATTTCCAAATCCTCACCTACCTTTGTCTCTTTGCTAGTTACTGGAAAGATATTAGTATCCTCCACTGTGATATTCACATAACTAAATGCTTCTTCTCATTTTCCAAAGGACCAACATTTACTTTAGCCATTCTTTTCTCGTAAAATATATTTATGTAAGCTTTTGCTCTCTGTCTTTACAGTCTGTGCTAGTTTATTTTTCTCATGTTCTATATTACTTTTCTTTATAGTTCTTGTGGCTTTCGGTTGAAATTTAACATTTTCCCAGTTCTAGTTTCATGCTGTTTTTGGCCACTTTGTACGCCTTCTCTTTCAATATGATGTTCCAGAACAGCAACCCAATTCTCCAAGCATTTCACATACTCTTTCTTCTTGCGACGGCACTCTCGACCTGCTTCCCTGTTTTTCATGAGGCGGATTTCACGTTTACAAGTGGTTTCTTCAGCATTCTGGGGCTGGCTTTGCAGGACTGGTGATGATGCCATAACCATTCCCTGGCCAACAGTGAAGTTAGGAGTTGTACGGATCTGATAGGTTTGGACATCTCCAGCAGCACCTTGTACAAGTGCTGTCCATCAGGGCTCTGGACATACTGTATAATGGTTACTCCAACCTTGGCTGTAGCTGCGTTGGTCATTGTTCGTGTCTGGAGCCCTTGCACTCCATCTGTACCATTGTTGGCCAGCTGAATTGGTCCCCGCTGTGTGACAGCAAGGTATTGTCCGCTGCTCGTCTGATAGATGGGTGTCTGCATCGTCATTGTAGTAACGGTTGAGACAGACTCTTCTTCTGATTTCTCCTCATTGATTTCTTGGCACACCGGGGGGATTAGAAGAAAGTTCATTCAGAATTTTCCTGTATGAAGGCCGTCTCTGTAGAATTTCTCTACGGTTGAGAGTCAGTCATGCTATTCACAGATTCCTGGGAGTCCTCACTTTCAGGTATAGTAGAGAGCTGAACAGTCTGAACTTGAGGGGACTGCCTGATTGAGGACTGAGTTGCTTGGATAACTCCTTGGACTTGAATTGTCTGCCCATTCGGCAATTGCACGAAAGTTACTGCTGGACTTGTTGTTGATTGGATCCCAGGCATGGTTACCTGCATGGTCACATTATATATTAATGATCTGGATGAAGGGACTGGGGGCATTCTATCGAAGTTTGCTGATGATACGAAGTTAGGTGGCCAGGCAGGTAGTACTGAGGAAGTGGGGAGGCTGCAGAAGGATCTAGACAGTTTGGGAGAGTGGTCCAGGAAATAGCTGATGAAATTCAATCATCAATGAGCAAATGCGAGGTCTTGCACTTTGGAAAACAGAATACAAGCATGGGCTACTTTCTAAAAGGTGAAAAACTCCATAAAGCCAAAGTACAAAGGGGTCTGGGAGTGCTAGTCGAGGATTCTCTAAAGGTAAACATGCAGGTTGAATCCGTGATTAAGAAAGCGAATGCGATTTGTCATTTATCTCAAGAGGGTTAGAATATAAAAGCAGTGATTTGCTACTGAGACTTTAAAAAGCTCGGGTTAGGCCCCATTTGGAGTACTGTGTCCAGGTTTGGTCCCCACACCTCAGGAAGGACATACTGGCACTGCAGCGTGTCCAGCAGGGATTCACACGGATGATCCCTGGAATGGTAGGTCTAAGATACGAGGAACGGCTGAGGATCCTGGGATTGTATTCATTGCAGTTTAGAAGGTTAAAGGGAGATCTAATAGAAACGTACAAGATAATACATGGCTTGGAAAGGGTGGATGCAAGGAAATTGTTTCCGTTAGGCGAGGAGACTAGGACCAGTGGGCACAGCCTTAGAATTCAGAACAGAAATGCGGAGATATTTCTTCAGCCAGAGAGTGGTGGGTCCGTGGAATTCATTGCCACGTAGTGCAGTGGAGGCTGCGACGCTAAATGTCTTCAAGGCAGAGATTGATAAATTCTTGATATCACAAGGAATTAAGGGCTACAGGGAGAATGCGGGTAAGTGAAGTTAAAATGCCCATCAGCCATGATTAAATGGCAGAGTGGACTCGATGGGCCAAATGGCCTTACTTCCACTCCTATGTCTTATGGTCTTATGGACTAATTTGATCACTTTCCTCAGATACCCATTGCCGAATATGCCTTTTTATACAGTCCTTCCTTTTCACTGGAATATACCTTTGCTGAGCACTTTGTAAAATGTGTTTGAAAATCTTCCACTGCTCATCAACTTCCCACCATAAAATTTTTGTTTACAGTCTACTTTATCCAGATTCTCTCTCATTCTATTGTAGTTCCCAGTGTTCAAGTACAGGACCCAGCTATTAGATTTTATCTGCACACTCTCCATATGTATTCTAATTCAACCATACAGTGATCGCTTCTTCCCAGGGGATGCCTAACTCTGAAGTCATTAATTATTCCCTGCCTCATTGCACAGGGCCAGATCTTGGATAGCTTACTCCCTTGTCACTTCCATTTCATACTGTTCAAGAAAACTATCATGGATACACTTAATGAACTCCTCAAAGCTACTTTGACTGAGCTGGTTTGACCGATCTACATGGAGATTAAAATCACCCACGATATTAGCTGTACCATTTTTACAGGCATTAATTATTTATTTGTTTATTACCCATGCCAATGTGATGTAATTATTTGGTGGCCTATACACTACACCTATCAGTGACTTTCTTGCTAGAATTTTGACTGTATCATTCCTGTTTCTCCTAATGTACAGCAATAACAACAACTACTTGCATTGTATGGAATCTTTTACAATGGCAAATCTCCTAAGGTGCTTCATGGATGGTCAAAACATTGATTAAAGAGAATGATTTTAAAATAAATCTTAAAAGGAGGACAGAGAAGGTTAGGGAGGCTATTCCACAGACCTCTGCCCTTGACAGCTCCAACTGTGCAGTAATGCAGGTGGGGTGGATTGAAAAGCGAACGTGCAAAGGGGAAATGGAAGACAGCAAGCAATACATAAAGTCTTAACGAGAGAGGAGGTTCAAGACTGAGTCTGTCTGTCATCGAGAGTATGGCTTCCTCATGGAGTTGGAAGCACTGCAACAGGTCCATGCATGTCATGACTATAGCGCTAAAAGAGATTTCTGCTGTCTTAAACAGAGTGACGGATCTTGTATTGTGGGCTGACCAAATGACAGTGATCTCTAACAAACATGCACGAGGTAGAGTCAGGCAATAATGAGATGCTGCAACAGGAGGGGAACGGGTAGCTTCATACAAAACCCTACTCCTTCTCATCTATTTTCAACTCCAAAACCGAGGGAGTTCCAGAAAAGCACATTTATATCCCACTACAACACTTTATCCCACCATCGTGTTATATGTGCACATAGAGGAGTGGAACAGACTGTATTTGGACCCTGAAACACTTGGTAAAGACTAAAATCATCTGAGTCTCGAGAGCCCCACCACATTGTATGCGTTTTCTATTGATTTTACTCGGTTCCTGACTTCCCTTGTTTTCCCTCATGAACCTGTTCAAAGTTGTTTTTACACACACCTGCACCATCTGTGAATTAAACGCCGGTCTCTCGGTCCAAGATTCGGGATATTTTCACTGCATCACAAGGCATCGATTCCAACTTCCCTTGTTCCTTAATGTTTATGTTGCTTCGCTGCTAAGTCGCGCCTCAATCAACCCTGCAATTGGGAGGAAGCGGCGGAACTGGAGGACAGAGCAGCATCCGGTCCTCCAACCAGAGTGAGTGAGGAGCGGGGCCAATGCATTCTCGGGAGTGAACGCTTCAGGATTGGTCAGAAAGTAAACTGTTTTGCAGGATTGATCATTCTCACGACATAGTGGAGCATTAAACCCCTCTCATAAAACATTGTGAGGTTTTAAAGAAATCGTTAAGATGTAAATCTGACAACATAGTTAAGATGTAAACCTGACAATGTACATATTTCCAATCGATTTACACAACTCTATTTACACAACTTATTTTCAAACTCTCAGAATGATTGGTAATTTACATACCTGGCAGGTATGGTTAAGTTGGACCGAAAAATCTATTTGCATATTAACCATCTCAATGACTGTAACTCAACAGAGCAATTGTTAATGTCTAATATTACTCCCGTGATTCTGTGCAGGTATGAATATTCTCTATAAACTCACTGATAACCTCCGACGCACGCACAGTTTGGTTTCCATGAAGTGCATGCGCCGTGTCACATTAACCAGGACACGGCAACACATGGAGCAGCTTTCTCCGGGTGCGGCTACGATCGGCTTCAGAGAGCGGCGTGTGGGATAGTCACTGGGAGAAAGGACCGGAGAGAATTCACAAGACGCGGATAGGTGAAAAAACCCGAAAAAGACCCTCCAGGCCCGGATACGGAGGTGGTGGTCACTGTCGGGAAAGCGGCCCAGCGTCACGGCCGCAATTTGTTTGGCGGAAGAGGGAGCGCGGGCCTCAGAGCCGCCATCTTGAGAAGGTCAATGAGCATTAGGGCGGGGCTACCGAGGTCTGGGATAATCGGAGGAAACACCCACCTGAGATTACTTCACTAAAGACATGAATGCACCCGGTGGATTTTTCTTAACATCAGCAATTATTTAATGCTCACTTACATATTTTTAATTGCATCTTTTTTGAAACATTTAATTCACATTCAATCATTTGCAATAGTGGGATTTGAACCTGTGTCCAGAGCACATTTGCTGAGTTTCTAGATAAATTGTCTCACAATAATGCCCCTAGGCTATCACTTCGTATGCTCACAGGTTGCGCATCCCTGTGCAACATGAATCAAAACCCTTTCTTCCTGCACAATTGTTTGATCTTGCACTCTGGTATCTCTACCATCGAGCCTTACCCATCCTGCTTGGGACACAATCCCTCCATGGTATAACTCACCTCAGGCCTTACCAATCCTGCTGTGGGACACAGACCCTCCCCAGTACAGAGTCCTCTCGGGCCTTACCCATCCTGCTGTGCGACATAACCCCTCCCCGGTATAGACTCCCCTTGGGACTTACCCATCTTGCTGAGGGACACAACTCCTCCCCGGTACAGGAGGCCTTCGGGCCTTACCTATCCTGTCATGGGACACAACCCCGCCCCGGTAAAGTCTCCCCTTGGGTCTTACCCATCCTGCTGTGGGACGCAGCTACTCCCCAGTACAGAATCCCCTCGGGCCTTAACCATCCTGCTGTGGGACACAACCCCTCCGCGGTACAGACGCCTTTTGGGTCTTACCCATCCTGCTGTGGGACACAGCCACTCCCCGATACAGACTCCCCTCGAGCCTTACCCATCCTGCTGTGGGACACAACCCCTCCCTGGTGCAATCTCCCCAGGGGCCTTACCTATCCTGCTGTGGGACACAACCCCTCCCCAGTACAGACTCCCCTCGGGCCTTACCCATCCTGCTGTGGGACACAACCCGTCCCCAGTACAGAATCCCCTCGGGCCTTACTCATCCTGCTGTGGGACACACTCTCCCCTGTACAGATTCCCGTCCGGCCTCACCCACCCTAACGTGGGACACAATGCCTTCCCTATACAGATATCCCTTGGACATTTCCCATCCCGGGTCCAGACTTGTCCAAGGCCTTGCCCATCCAGCTGTGGGACACGACCATTTCCCGGTACAGACATCCCTCGGGCCTTCCCCTTCCTGCTGTGGGACACAACCCCTGCCCGGTACAGACTCCCCTCGGGCCTTACCCATCCTGCTGTGGGACACAACCCCTGCCCGGTACAGACTCCCCTCAGGCCTTACGCTGTGGGACACAACCCCTGCCCAGTACAGACTCCGATCGGGCCTTACCCATCCTGCTGTGGGGCAGGTTGACAATCGTATTGAATAGTATCCCTCCAGTGTGGAAACAGGCCCTTGGTCCAGCAAGTCCACACTGACCCACGATACATACACTGCTCAAAATAGCTTCAAAATACATAGAAACAGTGATCACTGAATTGGTTAAAAACTCCGTAGTTACATTGGGCACTTTAAAAGTTTCGCTGTATTGGTGATATGTTCCTTTTCTTCAAATAGGTAACATTTTTATTAAAGCAGCAGATGTTCATTGTGAGAGTGTCTCTATTAAACTAGAATCTGTTCTGTTCTCTGTGTAACAGGCTGTTGTTGTGTGCGATGGACTGTCACTAACAGTGTAATTGACCTGTGAGTCCTTGATCAGGTTTCCTTTGTCTGTAAATCTAATGATCAGTGAACTACACATCCGCTCTTCTTAGCGAAAACAAAGAATAATTTCTCAACGAAAAAACGGCACAACACAAAGCTATTTCATGGATTTTTGGCACACACCACCGACCAGTGTATCTGGTAAGTCTGTTTCCTGAATAATTCTAAACTCGATCTGTAACTCTAAAAGCATCTGTATTGCTTGTCAGTTGGTTGATAATTCAGCCTCTTTGTTCTGAGCTGTTTTGATGCAGGCGGTGGCTTCATTCTGTCTCTGCCAAGCGTGTTTTCTCCTTCTGTTGTGGTTCTGGGAGATTCCTTTTTGCAGGTTAGAATATTCAATGACTGAACATTGAATGATTTTTGACTCTAACAGAACCTTGTTTTCAGCTCATTATTCACTTTCCATTTCCTGGTTGTGTTGAATGTTACAGAAACAGGCTCTGAGCAATGTTTCCATTCACTCGTGTTGGATTCATTGACAGCCACGTGGTCAGTCAGTTTCAGGCTGATGGATCAGTATCTCTGTCCTATTAGATGATGGTCAATTGCTCAGTTTCTGATGGCTGACCTCAGTGTCAGTCCATCAGCTGCTGAAACTCTCCATTCAGCATTTGTTTCCTGTTACCATGACTATTCCAATACCGTCCCAGCTTGTCTCCCACATTCTACCTCCATATACTCATGATCACCTCAGATTCTACTGTCAGTATCCTTACAGCAAGTCACGTAAGTCATCCACCTCCATTTCACGCTGCTCCACATTACAATCAGTCCAAATGCAATTTCAGAATTCCATTCATTGCGTTTAAATACACCCATGATCCTGCCCTCTCCAAACACCCAGGTTCAATCAGGTAGGTGGGTGACCATGTCGTTGGGTTGGAGCAAAAGCAGGAATCACTGAGGAGCATACAGGAGACAAAGATGGGGTTGGATGGGGGATGTTTGAGGAGGGAGAGGAGGTATATTGAGAGGGTGGATGGGAGATGGTTAAGGAGAGACATTTGGTGTATTGAGGGGCTGGATGGGGGATGGTTAGGAGGGAGAGCTGGTGTATTGTTGGGGATAGCTTCTCAAGGGAGTAGAACAGCGGTGGCCAGGTCTATAACACTACAACTCAATGGCCTGAGTTATCGGGAGATGTTGGACAAGCTGGGACATTTTTCTTCAGAGCAAAGGAGACTTAAGGGACATCTTATAGAAATGTCTATGATCATGAGACGCATGGATAGGGTGAATGCATTCAGTCTTTTTTCCCAGGGTTGAAGAATTGACGACGAAAGGGTATCAGTTTAAGATTAGAGGGGAAAGAATAAAAGGGAACGTTAGCAGCAACTTTTTTACACAGATGCTGATACGCATACGTCATGAGCTGTCAGTGGAAGTGGCTGAGGCAGGTACATTTACAACATTTAAAAGGCATTTGGACAAATACATGGATAGGAAAGAATAAGAAGGATAAGGGGCATGGGCAGGGAAATGGGGTTTCCATGGATGGAAATTATGGTTGCCAGGGATCAGTCTGGTCCCTAGGCCTGTCTCCATACTGTAAGACTCTATTACTCTATAACTGACTCTGCTGTAAAACAAGGTCGGGCAAAATCCACGGGAGTGAAAATGGGAGGAGAACCACTAGTTGGGGGTATAGACAGGTGTTACTGTGGCTGCGTCCGAGACTCCAGGATGGGGTGTTTTATCCCTGGTGCCTGGATCAGGGACATCTCTGAGCATTTGCTTGAAATTCTGAATTGGGAGAATGGGAGGCCAGAGGTCATGGTGCACATTGCTACCAACGACACGGATAAAAAGAGGTATGAGATCCTGAGGAGTAAGCACATGAAATAGGGAACGACTGAAAAGCAGGACCTTGAGGGTAGTAATCACTGCGTTACCACCAGCCCCATGTGGTAGTGAGGCAAGGAATTGAAAGATAGCAGATATAAATGCATGGCTGAAGAGCTGGTACAGGGGGAGAGTTTCAGAATCTTGGACCATTGGGACCTCTTCTGGAGCAGGGGTGACCTGAACCAGAGGGGAACCAATATCCTCACAGGGAGGCACATTCCTGCTACCCGTGAGGGTTTAAACTAGAATGACAAGGGCCTGGGAACCACAGCAACAGGCCAGCACGTTGTGCGGGGGGGGGGGGGGGGGGGGTGGGTGAGGGGTGGGGGGGGGGAAGGTGGGGGGCGGGGGAGGAAGGTCGGAAGATGTAAACAAGTCAGTCAGAAAAGAAATACAGAGAAATGAACACCATAGTACAAATGGGCTGATTGTGTTAATTTCAACACAAGGTGCAACACAGCTAAGGTAGTTAAGCTCAGATCCGATATTGTGGCCATTCCAGAGATTTGGTTCGGAGTAGGACAGGACTGGCTGCTCAATATTCCAGGGTTTCATTGTTTCAGACGAGATGGAAAGGAGGATAAAAAACGTGGAGGAGTTGCATTACCAATCGGGGGGGCGGGGGGGATGTTACGTCTGCACTCAGCACATACTGGAGGGGCTCGTCCACTGAGGCAACGTGGATAAGAAGGATGCAGTTGATGGGAATATACTATAGGACCCCCAATATGCCAACGATACCTCGAGGTACAAATATCTAGTCAGATTATGGAAAGAGGCAATAACAACAGAGTTCTCAAAGTGACTTTAACTTCTACACCATTTGCTGACTTACTTTAGAGCAAGAGGATGAGACGGTGTAGAGTTTGTTTAGTGTATCCAAGACGATTTCTTGAAACAGTAAGGAGGGGGCAGGGTCATAGTGAACCTTATATTGCCGAATGAGCCTCGCCAGGTGACTGACCTTTCAGTGGGAGACGATTCTGGAAACAGTGATCACAACTCAAGTTTTTCTTAAAGGTAGCTACGAATAAGGAAAAGGTCAGGATCACATGGGATGTTTCTAAATTGTGGGATTGCAAATGATGTCAGTATTAGGCAGGAGCTTGGGAGTGTTAATTGGGAGAAGCTGTCATCAGACAATGCCACATTGGGCACGTGGGAGTTAGTTAAAGGCTTGCTGATCGGAGTACACGACCAGCATGTTCCAGTAAGGAGGAGGAACAAGGCTGGCAATGTAAGGGTCCCATGGATAATGAGGGGGGCTGAAGATTCAGTTAAAAGGGAAAAAAAAACAAGTCTATGCAAATTTTGGGGAGCTAGAATTGGCATGGCATGTGAGAAATGTATAAAACAAAAGCTTGAAGGTATCCAAACAGGGAATGAGCAGAGCAAGGAGGAGCCATGCCCTTCTCAACTAGGGTTAAAGTGAATCCCAAGTCGTTCTGGAGATAATTACCCATAAGAGGATTTGAACATGGATCGTTACAGCGCAGTACAGGCCTTTTAGCCCTCAATGTTGCACAGACCTGTGAAAATAATCTGATGCCTATCTAACCGACACCCTTCCAATATTACCCATATGTATGTCCAATGCCCGTTTAAATGCCCTTGACGTCAGCGATTCTACTACTGTTGCAGGCAGGCGTTCCAGGCCCCTACTGCTCTGAGTGAAGAAAGTATCCCTAATGTCTGTCCTAAATCTATCCCCCCTCAATTTAAAGCTATGTCCCCTTCACCATTCGCGGAAAAATATCTCTCCCTGTCCACCCGATCTAACCCTCTGTTTATCTTATATATCTCAATTAAGTCACCTCTCGACCTTCTTCTCTCCAACTAAAACGCCTCCATTCCCTCAGCCTTTCCTTGTAAGACCTTCCTTTCATACCAGGGAATATCCCAGTAAATCTCCTCTGAACCCTTTCCACAGCTTTCACGTAACTAGTAGGAAGGTCGGGCCAGTCAAGACTGAAGGAGTGAACTTGTGCTTGAAGTCAGTGGAAGTACTTTGCATCGGCATTCACCCAGGGAAGTGATATAGAGGATAATGAGATTTGTGTGGAGCATGCAAATGTGCTCGGGCATTTTTGAGGTCGAGAAAGAAGCGTTGGATTTCTTGAAGAGCAATAAAGTGGATTAATCCTGAGGGCCAAATCGTATCTACCCCAGGTTATTGAGAGAGTCGAGACAGGAGATTTTTGGGGTCTTGGCCAAGATTTTTGAATCCTTGCTAGCCACTGGGAAGGTCGCAGAGGACTGGTGAGTAGCTTATGGTGTTCCCCTCTTCAAGAAGGGAAATAGGGACAATCCAGGAAATTATAGCACGGCGAGTCTCACCTCAGTAGTTGGGAAGCTTTGGAGAGAATTCTTACGGATAGGATTTATGCGCATTTGCTAAAGAATGGCCTAATTAGGGAGGGTCAGCGCAGCGTCAAGAGATGCACAGGGTTGACGGTCAAAATGTTTTACCCAGAGTTGAAATATCTTTTACTAGAGAACGTGCATTTAAGGTGAGAGGGGGAGAGCTCAAAGGAGATGTGAGGGGTAACATGTTTTCCACAGGGAGTGGTCGGAATCTGGAACATGCTGCCATGGACGTTGGAGGAGGCAGATATGAGAGGGGTGTTTAAGGGGTTTTTGGGTGAGCATGTGAACATGCAAGGATATGGAACAAAGATAGGCAGAAAGGATGAGTTTAATTTGGTGTCACATTCAGCACAACATTCTGGGCTGAAGGGCCCGTTCCTGTGCTGTGCTGTTCTTTGTTGTGTTTCTTCTGTTACAACATGACGGTGAACCCCTCTATTAATTAAATCAAACACCCAGAAAAGTTTACCTCACCACATAATCTGTTAAAGTCTGAGTGACAGAAAACTCACAAATTTCACTATTTAAAGAAAATAGCATCAATTTATTTTTAACTCGAAATGTGAATATTAAACAACTATTCATAAATCTAAGCTCTCCCTTTCTCTTCACTGCTTATTATCTGCCTGCGGCTCTATAACTATACGTTATTTCAATAAGGCACTTATTAAAATTACATCAATTTAATGTCAAACCCACACAGTGACTCGTGTCTTTTGTGTCTTTCTGCTTCTGGTGGAGGATCTCCCTGGGTCGTCGTTGTCTTCTTTTACTCTGAGTATGTTTCATATGAAAAGGTACCCTTTGATTGAGGGACTTTCCTAATTTCTTGACGAGCTAGATGTTAACTCTCTCAGACGGCAGTTACTCTCTGCCCAGTTTTTAAAATGTCTGCATTTTAATTGCCCCCATTAGATAATCTCATTGGCTTGATGCTGGCAAAACATAAATTCAAACTCGATTGGGTTTTGGAATCTTGGGGTATAATTTAAACTGATAGGTTAAATTTGAATTATTGTCAAAACAGAAACCAACTCAGGTCTATATTTCACAGCCAAATGTTACATTTGTTTGCTTTCCCAGTACACTCTGGGATTGCTGGCCAGTCATACACAGTACACAGGTAGTTGTAAGCTCTCAGTTCAGAAGAGCGTTCTCTCACTCTCACCTTCAACTTTATAACAAATTGAGCATTACTTTATCAGCAAGGTTATTTATTAAAGTGACAAGCAGCAGATTGTTTACATGATCTTTTTGGCTTAATATTTCAATTTCAACATAAAACAATGGCTTGTGTTTGTGAGAGGATCATGTTGCTCTGTGCAACAGACTGTCACTAATAAGATTATGCTCCCGATAACGCAGATTTCCTTTGTCTGTAAATTCTGCACAAAGTGATGTAAACACCTGGAAAGGGGTTTTGTTTTCCAATGTGATTTCCATTAATGCACTTAGTGGAACCTCAGGCAGACAGATGGACACAGATGGGTGCAAATTTGTTTTCTTCCCTGAAGGAAGCACACGCTGCCATCAGAGTGTTTGTAACAGAAGGGCACTGACTCATTACTGGTACTGGAGGTTGTTTACAAAGTGGGACTAAGTGGGTGAGTACTGCATGTCAATAAGAAGTGTTTTCATTGAACTGGATATTATTACCAAAGAGATTGGCAGGGTTGATGTTGGCAGCTGTCTCTGCTGATAGGAATCTACAATGGGTCACAGTCTCAGGACTGGAGAGCAGCCTGAGTGACTGAGATAAGGAGAAATGACTTCACTCAAACACCTGGGAATCTGTGATCATTTCCACCTCAAGAACGGAATCACTGACTACATTCCAGAGAATAATTTGCAATGTTTGTAATACTAAGTGGATCAAAAGATGTTGCAGAAACTGGGTGAGTTCTGAAAAGTTAATGGTGATGTTACTAAAATGAACAGAAATGCTGTGGCTGCTGGAAATTTGAAACAGACTGGCCGCAACTGTAGAGAGAGAGAAGCAGAGTTAATGTTTTGCATTTGATGTAACTTTTAAGCAGAACAAAGAATGTTATTAAGCTGTGGTCAGACTCCTGGGGCGAAATGGTATCGTTCTGTCGGGTTTTTTTTTGGAGAACCAATCCCCTCATTTGCTTGACTGTGGCACTGTGACTGCGATATTGAAACAGCAAGGACTCTTTCTGGGTATCATTGATGTAAATTAGGGTCCGTTGTTCATCGCTGACTTTGGAGGCAGTTCTGATACATGGGAATATTCAATTTAAAATGTTGATCTCGCAAAACAGGAAGATTTTCTCCCAGACAGGGAATCAGACGTCCATTACTGATCCTCACTGACCATTAAAGGACTCAAACCGAGAGATTTATTTTTGTGACTGACACAGTCATATGTGGTATACAGTAGCTCACACAGTCCTGTCCTTCCACACATCCCGGCTTCTGGACTCTGAATCAGAGGATCTTGATGGAGAAACCCTTCCAACAGATGGGACAATCCAAGAGATACCCAATATCCACATTTTCCCTCTGGGGGAGTCCCTAAAAGGTTGACTGTCAAGGTCAGAACGGATATTTCTTTAGATTAGATTACATTACAGTGTGGAAACAGGCCCTTCGGCCCAACAAGTCCACACCGACCCGCCGAAGCGTAACCCACCCATACCCCTACATTTACCCCTTACCTAACACTACGGGCAATTTAGCATGGGCAATTTAGCATGGCCAATTCACCTGACCTGCACATCTTTGGAATGTGGGAGGAAACCGGTGCACCCGGAGGAAACCTACGCAGACACGGAGAGAATGTGCAAACTCCACACAGTCAGTCGTCTGAGGCGGGAATTGAACCCGGGTCTCTGGCGCTGTGAGGCAGCAGTGCTAACCACTGTGCGACCGTGCCGCTGAGTAATATTTACTCAGTTAATTGCTAGGACAGAGAGATTGACTGGAGGCCCAGATTGTCAGCTTGAAGAGTAGTCACTGCTTTGATGTAGGAAATGGAAGGGTATCATTTGGATTGTTCACCCATTTGTAGAGGGGGCTATAGCTTTCATTGTGAGTGGGAGCTTGAGAGAAGCTGATTTAGCGTGGTTGTGGGGATGTTCATACAACTTTCAGGAACGGATTAATACACCAGAGGAATGTGTCAGTGTTTAGGGGGGCTCCGAGAGGGGTGGGGGGGATGTGTCAGTATTTAGAGGGGGCTCCGAGGGGGGTTGGCAGGGGGAATGTGTCAGTGTTTACAGGGGGCTCCGAGAGGGGTGGGGGGAATGTGTCAGTATTTACATCGGGCTGCGGGGGGGGGGGAATGTTTCAGTGTTTACAGGGGGCTCCGAGAGGGGTGGGCAGGGGGAATGTGTCAGTATTTAGAAGGGGCTCCGAGGGGGGTGGGCAGGGGGAATGTGTCAGTGTTTATAGATGGCTCCGAGAGGGGAGGGGGAATGTGTCAGTGTTTACAGGGGGCTCCGAGGGGGCTGGGGGGAATGTGTCAGTGTTTACAGGGGGCTCCGAGAGGGTGGGAGAATGTGTCAGTGTTTACAGGGAGCCCCGAGAGGGGGTTGGGGGAACCGTGTCAGTGTTTACAGGGTGCTCGGAGAGGGGTGGGGGAATGTGTCAGTGTTTACAGGGGGCCCCGAGAGGGGTGGGGGAATGTGTCAGTGTTTACAGGGGGCCCTGAGAGGGGGTTGGGGACAAAGTGTCAGTGTTTACAAGTTGCTCCGAGGGGGGTGGGCAGGGGGAATGTGTCAGTGTTTACAGGAGGCTGCGAGAGGGGTGGGGGGAACGTGTCAGTGTTTACAGGGGGCTCCGAGAGGGGAGGCGGAATGTGTCAGTGTTTACAGGTGGATCCGAGGGGGGTGGGGGTATGTGTCAGTGTTTACAGGGGGCTCTGAGGGGGAGCTTTAAGGGGGAATGTGTCAGTGTTTACAGGGGGCACCGAGGGGGGTGGGCAGGGGAAATGTGTCAGTGTTTACGGGGGCTCCGAGGGGGTAGGTGGGAAAATGTGTCAGTGTTTACAGAGGGCTCCGAGGCGCTGAGGGGAATGTACCTCTATTTACAGGGGGCTCCAGTCCCCTCACCCACCCCCAACACCGTCCAAACCCGCGCCCATCAAACCCGTCCGAAACCGTTCCCCCCCACCCCGACCGACATCATTCCCCCAACCCCGTGCAACGCCGTTCCCCCCACCCCATCGCCCCCAACCCCGTGTAACACCGTGCCCCCACCCCGTGTAACACCGTGCCCCCAACCCCGTGCCTCCCAACCCCGTGCAACGCCGTTCCCCCCACAACCCCGTGCAACGCCGTTCGCCCCCCCAACCCCGTGCAACACCGTTCGCTCCCCCAACCCCGTGCAACGCCGTTCGCCCACCAACCTCGTGCAACGCAGTTGCCCCCCCAACCCCATGCAACGCCGTTGCCCCCCACCCCGTGCAGCGCCGTTGCCATCCCAACCCCGTGCAACGCCGTTGCCACCAAACCCGTTGCTACAACATCGTTGCCACCAATCCCAGAATGCCTAAGGGAATCCTCAGAGTGTGTGAGGGAGTCCCCAGAGTGTGACAGGGACGGTCCCAGGGAGTCCCAGATTGGGTGAGAGAGTCCCATGGTGTGTAAGGGAATACCCAAGTGTAAGAGAGAATCACAGAATGTCCCAGAGTGTGTGTGCGCGCGAGAGAACGTCCCGGGGTGGGGGTTGCGCGCGAGACCATCCCTTGTAGTGGGTGGCGCGGTTTCACACGTGTGAGAGAGTGTCTCGGGGTGGGGGGGGGGGGTCGCACGCACGCGACAGGGCGTCCCAGGGGTGCGCGCGCATGCGAGAGAGCGTCCCAGGGTGTCCCAGAGTCTGTGAGGGAATCCCAGAGTGTGTACCCAGAGTGTGTGGGAGAGGGTCCCAGTGTCCCAGAGTGTGTTTTCGAGTCCCAGAGTATGTAAGGGTATCCCGGAGTGTGTGAGTGTGTCCCAGAGTGTGTCTGCGAGTCCCAGAGTGTGTAAGGGAATCAGAGTGTCCCAGAGTGTGTGAGAGAATCCCGGAGTGTCCCAGAGTGTTTGGGAGAGTGTCCCAGAGTGTGTAAGGGAATCCCAGAGTGTGTGGGAGAGGGCCCCAGTGTCGCAGAGTGTGTGTGAGAGAGTGTGAGTCCCTGAGTACCAGATTGCGTAAGGGGATCCCAGAGTGTGTGTGCGAGGGTCCCAGTGTCCCAAATTAGGTAAGGTAGTCCCAGAGTGTGTTAGGGATTCCTAGAGTGTGTGACAAAATTCCAGAGTTTCCCAGAGTATGTGAGGGAATCCCAGAATGTGTACCCAGAGTGTGTGGGAGAGGGTCCCAGTGACCCAGAGTGTTTGGGAGAGGGTCCCAGTGTCCCAGAGTGTGTGTGAGAGAGTGTGAGTCCCAGATTGCGTAAGGGAATCCCAGAGTGTATGGGCGAGGTTCCCAGTGTCCCAGATTACATAAGGGAATCCCACAGCGTCCCAGAGTGTGTTAGGGATTCCTAGAATGTGTGAGAGAATCCCAGTGAGCCCCAGAGTGTGAGAAAGAATCCCAGCGTGTGTAAGGGAATCCCAGAATGTGAAATGGAATCCCACAGTGAGTGAGAGAGAGTCCCAGAGTGAGTGAGAGAGTCCCAGGGTCCCATGGTGTTTAAGGGAATCCCGAGTCTAAGAGAGAATCACAGAATGTCCTGGAGTGTGCCAGAGTGTGTCAGGGAATCCCAGAGGGCACCCCGTACTGGCCTCTTACTCTCCCTCGATCTCCTCATAGCTAACTGCCGCCCCTCCTAGTTGATTTTGTCTGAGAGTGTGTAACAGAATCCTAAGGTGTGTGTGAGAGAGTCCCAGGTTGTGTGTGAGAGAGTCCCAGGGCGTACCAGAGTGTGAGCGAGTCTCAGAATGTGCCAGAGGGCATCCCAGTGTGTTGGAGAATCCCCGAGTGTCCCAGTGTGTGTAAGAGAGTCCCAGAGTGTGTGAGAGAATCCCAGGGTGCGTGTGAGAGAATCCCAGAATATCCAAGAGTGCGTAAGGGAATCCCAGACTGTGTGGGCGAGGGTCCCAGTGTCCCAGGGTGTGTAAGGGAGTCCTAGGGTTTGTGAATGAGTCCCGGTGTCCCAGATTGCGTAAGGGAATCCCAGAGTGTGTTAGGGATTCCTAGAGTGTGTGCGAGAATCCCAGAGTGTCCGAGAATGTGTGAGAGAATCTCATAGTGTCCCTGAGTGTGTAAGGGAATCCCAGAGTGTGTAACGGAATCCCATAGTGAGTGAGAGAGAGTCCCAGAGTGAGTGAGAGAGTCCCAGAGTCCCATGGTGAGTAAGGGAATCCCGGAATGTTAGAGAGATTCCCCGAGTGTGCCAGAGTGTGCGAGAGAATCCCAGTGAGTATACGGGAATCACAGTGTCCCAGAGTGAGTGGGAGAGGGTCCCAGTGTCCCAGGTTGTGTGAGAGAGTCCCAGGTTGTGTGAGAGAGTCCCAGAATGTGTGAGGGAATCCCATAGTGTCCCAGAGTGTGTGAGAGAGAGTCCCAGTGTCCCAAATTGTGTAAGGGAATCCCAGAGTGTGTAAGGGAATCCCAGTGTGAGAGAGAATCCCCGAGTGTCCCAGATTGCGTAAGGGAATCCCAGAGTGTGTTAGGGATTCCAAGAGTGTGTGAGAGAATCCCAGAGTGTATAACAGAATCCCAGAGTGAGTGAGAGAGTCCCAGAAACCCATGGTGTGTAAAGGAATCCCCGAATGTGAGAGAGATTCCCCGAGTATGCCAGAGTTTGCGAGAGAATCCCAGTGAGTGTAAGAGAATCACGGTGTCCCAGAGTGTGCGAGACAATCCCAGAGTGTGTCAGAGAATCCCATAGTGTCCCGGAGTGTGTAACGGAATCCCAGAGTGTGTGAGTGTGCCCAGAGTGTGTGTGAGAGAATCCCAGAGTCCTATGGTGTGTAAGGAATCCCCGAGTGTAAGAGAGAATCACAGAATGTCCCAGAGTGTTTATGGGAAAACCAAAGTGTGTGTGTGAGTGAGTGAGTCCCAGGCTGTGTGTGTGTGTGTGTGAGCGAGTGTGTCAGTCCCAGGTTGTGTGTGTGTGTGTGTGTGAGCGAGTGAGTCAGTCCCAGGCTGTGTGTGTGTGTGTGAGCGAGTGAGTCAAACCACTCTGTGTGTGTGTGTGTGTGTGAGCGAGTGAGTCCCAGGCTGTGTGTGTGTGTGAGTGAGTGAGTCAGTCAGTCCCAGGTTGTGTTTGTGTGAGTCAGTGAGTCAGTCCCAGGCTCTGTGTGTGTGAGTGAGTGAGTCAGTCCCAGGCTGTGTGTGTGTGAGTGAGTGAGTCAGTCCCAGGCTGTGTGTCTCTGTGTGTGTGTGAGCGAGTGGGTCAGTCCCAGGCTGTGTGTGTGTGTGTGAGCGAGTAAGTCAGTCCCAGGCTGTGTGTGTGTGAGTCAGTCGCAGGGTGTGTGTGTGTGTGTGTGTGTGTGTGTGTGTGTGTGTGTGTGTGTGTGTGTGTGTGTGTGTGTGTGTGTGTGTGTGAGCGAGTGAGTCCCAGGCTCTGTGTGTGTGTGTGTGTGTGAGAGAGAGAGAGAGAGAGAGAGAATCAGTCCCAGGCTGTGTGTGTGTGTGAGAGTCAATGAGTCAGTCCCAAGTTGTGAGCGTGTGAGCGAGTGAGAGAGTCCCAGGCTGTGAGCGAGTGAGTCAGTCCCAGGCTGTGTGCGTATAACTCCATCACAGTGAACCCCTCACACTCACTCCATAACCGTCACACTGACCCAATCACTGTAACCCTGACCCCCTCACAATCATTCGATCGCCGTCACCCTAACCCCCTCACACTTATTCCATCGCCGTCACCCTGGCCCCCTCACAATCACTCCTTCACCATTGTACTGACCCACTCACACTCACTCCATCACACTCACACTGAACCCATAACACTCACTCCATCACCGTCGCCCTGACCTCCCACACTGACGCAATCACTATCACCCTGACCCGCTCACACTCACTCCATCACGGTCACTCTGACCCCCTTGCACTCATTCCATCACTGTCACCCTGACGCCCTCACACTCACTCCATCCCCGCCACGCTGACTCCCTCACACTCACTCCATCACCGTCACCCTGACGCCCTCACACTGACTCAATCACTATCACCCGGACCCCCTCACACTCACTCCATCACCGTCACCCTGACCCTCTCACGCTCACTCCATCACTGTCACCCTGACCCCCTTGCACTCACTCCCTCACCGTCACTATGACCACCTCACACTCACTCCATCCCCGTCACGCTGACCACCTCACACTCACTCCTTCACCGTCACCCTGACCCCCTCACACTCACTCCATCACCGCCATCCTGACCTGCTCACACTCACTCCATCACCGTCACCCTGGTCCTCCCACACTCACACCATCAATGTTGCCCTGACCCCCTCACACTCACTCACTCACAGTCACCCTGACCCCCTCACGCTCACTCCATCGCACTCACACTGACCACCTCACACTCACTCCATCACCGTCACCCTAACCTCCTCATACTCACTCCATCACCGGCAAACTGACCCACTCACTCACTCCATCACCTTCACACTGAACCCATCACAATCACTCCATCATCGTCACCCGACCCCCTCACACCCACTCCATCACCCACACCCTGACCCCCTCATACTCACTCTAACCCTGTCACCCTGACCCCCTCACACTCTCTCCTTCACCCTCACCCTGGCCACCTCATACTCACTCTAACCCTGTCAACCTGACCCTCTCACACTCACTCCTCCACGGTCACCATGATCCCCTCACACTCACTCCATTGCACTCACACTGACCGCCTCACACTCACTCCATCACCGTCACCCTAACCTCCTCACACTCACTCCATCACCGGTAAACTGACCCACTCACACTCACTCACTCCATCACCTTCACAGAGAACCCCTCACACTCACTCCATCATCGTCACCCATCCCCCTCACACGCACTCCATCACCCACACCCTGACCCCCTCATACTCACTCCATCCCCGTCACCCTGACCCTCTCACACTGAATCAATCACTATCACCCTGACGCCCTCACACTCTCTCATTCACCCTCACCTTGGCCACCTCACACTCACTCCCTCACCCTCACCCTAGCCACCTCATACTCACTCTATCACTGTTACCCTGACCCCCTCACACTCACTCCTCCACGGTCACCATGATCCCCTCACACTCACTCCATCACCGTCACCCTGAACCTCTGACACTCAATCCATCACACTCACACTGACCGCCTTGCAACCACTCCATCACCGACACTCTGACCCTCTCACCCTAACTCCATCACCGTTACCCTAACCCCCTCACACTCTCTCCATCACCGTCGCCCTGAACCCCTCTCACTCGCTCCATCACAGTCACCCTGACCCAATCACACTTGCCCTCACCCTTGCCACCTCACACTCAATCCCTCACCCTCACCCTGGCCACCTCATACTCACTCCATCACCGTTACTCTGACCCTCTCACGCTCACTCCATCACTGTCACTCTGACCCCCTTGCACTCACTCCATCACTGTCACCCTGACGCCCTCACACTCACTCCATCACTGTCACTCTGACCCCCTTGCACGCACTCCATCACTGTCACCCTGACGCCCTCACACTCACTCCATCCCCACCACGCTGACTTCCTCACACTCACTCCATCACCGCCACCCTGACCCCCTCACACAGACTCAATCACTATCACCCTGGCACCCTCACACTCACTCCATCACCGTTACCCTGACCCTCTCACGCTCACTCCATCACTGTCACTCTGACCCCCTTGCACTCACTCCATCACTGTCACCCTGACGCCCTCACACTAACTCCATCCCCGCCACGCTGACTCCCTCACACTCACTCCATCACCGTCACCCTGACCCCCTCACACTGACTCAATCACCATCACCCTGACCCACTCACGCTCACTCCATCACCGTCACCCTGACCATCTCACGCTCACTCCATCACTGTCACCCTGACCCCCTCACACTCACTCTCACGGTCACCATGATCCCCTCACACTCACTCCATTATTCAGACTGACCCCCTCACCCTCCCACCATTACCCTCACCCTGGCCACCTCATACTCACTATATCACCATCACCCTGACCCTCTCACACTTACTCCATCACCCTCACCCAGACCCCATCACACTCACTCCATCACCGTCACCTTGACCCCCTCTCACTCACTCCATCACCCTCACCCTGACCACCTCATACTCACTCTATCACCGTCACACTGACCCCCTCACACTCACTCCATCACTGTCATCTTGGTCGGCTCACACTCACTCCATCGCCCTCACCCTGACACCATCACACTCACTTCATCACAGTCTCCCTGACCCCCTCACACTCACTCCATCACCCTCATCCTGACCCCTTCACACTCATTCCATCACAGTCTCCATGATCACCTCACACTCACTCCATCACCGTCACCCTGACCCTCTCACACTCACTCCATCACCCTCACCCTGACCCTCTCACACTCACTCCATCACTGTCACCTTGACGCCCTTACACTCACTCCTTCACTGTCGTACTGACCCAGTCACACTGACTCAATCACCATCACCCTCACCCCCTCACACTGACTCCATCACCGTCACCATGATCACCTCACACTGACACAATCATCGTCACCCAGACGCCTTTTCACTCACTCCATCACCGTCACACTGACCCTCTCACACTCACTCCATCACCGTCACACTGAGCCACTCACACCAACTCCATCACCGTCACCCTGATAGTCTCACACTCACTCCATCACTGTCACACTTACACTCTCACACTCACTCCATCGCCCTCACCCTGACCGCCTCTCACTCACTACATCACCGTCATCCTGACCCTCTCACAATCACCCACTCACAGTATCTATGACCCCCTCACACTCACCCCATCACTGACACCCTGACCCCCTCACACTCACTCCATCACTGTCGCACTGCCCATTCACACTCAATCCTTCACCGTCACACTGACGCCCTGACACTCACTGCATCACAGACACACTTACCCCCTCAAACACACTCCATCACCGTCACCCTGACCCCCTCACACTCACTCCATCACCGTCACCCTGATCCCCTCACACTCACCCACTCACAGTCACTATGTCTCCATCACGCTCACTCCATCACAGTCTCCCTGACCTCTTCACACTCACTTCATCACCGCCACGCTGATCTCCTCACACTCACTCCAAACCCGTCATCCTGACCCCCTCACACTCACCTAGTCACAGTCTCTATGACCCCCTCACACTCACCCGATCACTGTCACCCTGATCCCCTCACACTCACTCCATCACCGTCCCCCTGATCCCTTCACACTCGCCCACTCACAGTCACTATGTCCCCCTCACACTCACACCATCACCGTCACCCTGACCCCCTCACACTCACTCCATCACCGTCACGCTGACCCCCGAACACTCACTCCATCACCGTCACCCTGATCCCCTCACACTCACCCACTCACAGTCACTATGTCCCCATCACGCTCACTCCATCACTGTCTCCCTGACCTCTTCACACTCACTTCATCACCTCCTCACGCTCATTCCAAACCCGTCACCCTGAACCCCTCACACTCAGCCAGTCACAGTCACTATGACCCCCTCACACTCACTCCATCACCATCACCGTGATCCCCTCACACTCACTCCATCATCGAAACCCTGACTCATTCACACTCACTCGATCACCTTCAAACTGACTCCCTCACACTCACTCCATCACCGTCAAGCTGATCCAGTCACACTCACTTCATCGTAAACACCCTGACACTCTCACAATCAGTCCATCACCATCATACTTACCCTCTCACACTCACTCCACCAACGTCACCCTGAACCCCTCACACTCACTCCATCACTGTCACCCTAACATCCTCACACTCACTCCATCACCGTCACCCTGACATCCTCACACTCACTCCATCACCGCCACCCTTACACACTCACACTTCCTCAATCACCATCATCCTGACCCTCGCACACTCACTCCATCACTGCCACCTTGACGCCCTCACACTCACTCCATCATCCTCATCCTGGCCCGTTCACACTCACTCCACCACTGTCACCCTGGCCCCCTCACACTCACTCCATCACCGTCACCCTGGCCCCCTCACACTCACTCCATCACTGTCACCCTGACCCTCCTACACTCACTCCATCACAGTCACACTGACCCACTCAACCCAACTACATCACCGTCACCTGACAGTCTCGCACTCACTCTATCACTATCACCTTGACACCTTTATACTCATTCCATCACCATCATCCTGACCCCCACATACTCACTCTTTCACCGTCGCCCTGAACCTCTCTCACTCACTTCATCACCGTTAACCTGACACTCTCACACTCACTCCATCACGCTCACCCTGACGCACTCACACTCACTCCATCGCTGTCAGCCTGACCTGCTCACACTCACTCCATCACTACCACCCTGACCTCCTCACATTCTCTCCATCCCCCTCACCCTGCCCCTCACACTTACCCAGTCACAGACATTGTGAGCCCCTCACACTCAAGCCATCATCGTCAGCTTGAACCCCTCACACTCACTCTATCACCGTCACCGTGACCGCCTCATACTCACTCCATCACAGTCAACATGACCCCCTCACACTCACCCAGTCACTGTAACTATGGCCCCTCACGCTCACTCCATCACTGTCACCCTGACCCCCTCACACTCACCCACTCACAGTCACTATGTCCCCATCACGCTCACTCCATCACCGTCTCCCTGACCTCTTCACACTCACTTCATCACCGCCACGCTGATCTCCTCACACTCACTCCAAACCCGTCATCCTGACCCCCTCACACTCACCTAGTCACAGTCTCTATGACCCCCTCACACTCACCCGATCACTGTCACACTGACCCCCTCACACTCACTCCATCACCGTCACTCTGATCCCCTCACACTCACTCCATCACCGTCACCCTGATCCCTTCACACTCGCCCACTCACAGTCACTATGCCCCCCTCACACTCACACCATCACCGTCACCCTGACCCCCTCACACTCACTCCATCACCGTCACGCTGACCCCCGAACACTCACTCCATCACCGTCACCCTGATCCCCTCACACTCACCCACTCACAGTCACTATGTCCCCATCACGCTCACTCCATCACTGTCTCCCTGACCTCTTCACACTCACTTCATCACCGCCACACTGACCTCCTCACGCTCATTCCAAACCCGTCACCCTGAACCCCTCACACTCAGCCAGTCACAGTCACTATGACTCCCTCACACTCACTCCATCACCATCACCGTGATCCCCTTACACTCACTCCATCATCGAAACCCTGAATCATTCACACTCACTCGATCACCTTCAAACTGATTCCCTCACACTCACTCCATCACCGTCACGCTGATCCAGTCACACTCACTTCATCGTAAACACCCTGACACTCTCACAATCAGTCCATCACCATCATACTTATCCTCTCACACTCACTCCACCAACGTCACCCTGAACCCCTCACACTCACTCCATCACTGTCACCCTAACATCCTCACACTCACTCCATCACCGTCACCCTGACATCCTCACACTCACTCCATCACCGCCACCCTTACACACTCACACTTCCTCAATCACCGTCATCCTGACCCTCGCACACTCACTCCATCACTGCCACCTTGACGCCCTCACACTCACTCCATCATCCTCATCCTGGCCCGTTCACACTCACTCCACCACTGTCACCCTGGCCCCCTCACACTCACTCCATCACCGTCACCCTGGCCCCCTCACACTCACTCCATCACTGTCACCCTGACCCTCCTACACTCACTCCATCACAGTCACACTGACCCACTCAACCCAACTACATCACCGTCACCTGACAGTCTCGCACTCACTCTATCACTATCACCTTGACACCTTTATACTCATTCCATCACCATCATCCTGACCCCCACATACTCACTTTTTCACCGTCGCCCTGAACCTCTCTCACTCACTTCATCACCGTTACCCTGACACTCTCACACTCACTCCATCGCTGTCAGCCTGACCTGCTCACACTCACTCCATCACTACCACCCTGACCTCCTCACATTCTCTCCATCCCCCTCACCCTGCCCCTCACACTTACCCAGTCACAGACATTGTGAGCCCCTCACACTCAAGCCATCATCGTCAGCTTGAACCCCTCACACTCACTCTATCACCGTCACCGTGACCGCCTCATACTCACTCCATCACAGTCAACATGACCCCCTCACACTAACCCAGTCACTGTAACTATGGCCCCTCACGCTCACTCCATCACTGTCACCCTGACCCCCTCACACTCACCAGTGACAGTCACCAGGTCCCCATCGCGCTCACTCCATCACCGTCACCCTGAGCTCTTCACCCTCAGCAAGTCACAGTCACTATGACCCCCTCACACTCACTCCATCCCCGTCACACTAATGCCCTCACACTCACTCCATCCCCATCACACTGACCCTCTCACACTCATTCCATCACTGTCACCCTGACCCCCTCACACTCGCTCCATCACCGTCACCCTGACCCCATCACACTCACTCCATCACCATCACCCTGACCCCCTCACACTCATTCCATCACGCTCACCCTGACGCACTCACACTCATTCCATCGCTATCAACCTGACCCGCTCATACTCACTCCATCACTGTCACCCTGACTCCCTCACACCTACTCCATCACCGTGACACTGACCCTCTCACACTCGCTCCATCACTGTCACCCTGACCCTCTCACACTCGCAACATCACCGTCACCCTTACCCCTCACACTCACTTTCTCACTGTCACCCTGTATCCCTCGCACTCACTCCATCACCATCACACTGACCCTCTCACACTCGCTCCATCACTGTCACCCTGACCCCCTCACACTGACTCCATCACCGTCACCCTGACCCTCTCACAATCGCTCCATCACCGTCACCCTGACCCTCTCACACTCGCAACATCACCGTCACCCTGACACCCTCACACTCACTCCATCATCCTCAAACTGACCACCCCACATCACTCCATCACCGCCACGCTGACCCCCCACATTCTCTTCATCACTCTCACCCTGACCACCTCATACTCACTCCATCACCGTCACCCTGACCCCCTCACACGCATTCCATCACCATCACCCTGACCCCCTCACACCCACTGCATCACCGTCACAATGACCCCCTCACACACACTCCAGCACCGTCACGCTGATTCAGTCACACTCACTTTATCACAGTCACCCTGACCCTCTCACAATCATTCCATCTCCGTCATACTGACCCCCTCAAAATCACTCCATCACCGTCACACTGACCCCCTCACACTCACTCCATCACCGTCATCCTGACCCCTCACACTCACTCCATCACAGTCACCCTGGCCCCCTCACACTCACTCTATCTTCACCTTGGACCAGATCTGTTTTAAAACGTTCACATTTGACAGCCTTCTGCAGCATCTTGTGTCTCATGGTGAATTCTCTGAAGGTTTATCCAATAAATGTAGCTTCACATTCACCAGTATCAAAGTAAAACTGCACATGTCTGTGGATGGTCAGATATTAATACATGGTCACCCAACAGAATGTATCTGAAGAAACCAGTAGCACATGGCAAGCCAAGAATCACTTTAAAAACTGAACTTGTTGGATGTTGGCTGGTCTAGGGAACCACACATATTGTGCTGACACTCTGGTGACTGTAACCATGCACACCAAAACTGGAAGTCTTGGCCTAATGCCCCTCCCCAGCTTCTTGACCTCACACACTTCACTCCCTCGCACATTTAGAAACTGATGAGAATCCACAAACTGAGTGAAACCTGGTACATAGAACAGTACAGAACAGTAAGAGCCCTTCAGCCCTTAATGTTTTGCCAGCCTTTTATACTACTCTAAGATCAGACGAATCTACATAACCTTCAATGCATCGCTCCATCACCGTCACCCTGACTCTCTCACACTCGCTACATCACCGTCACCCTGACACCCTCACACTCAGTCCATCATCCTCAAACTGACCGCCCCATATCACTCCATCACCGCCACGCTGACCCCTCACATTCTCTTCATCACTCTCACCCTGACCACCTCATACTCACTCCATCACCGTCACCCTGACCCCCTCACACGCATTCCATCACCATCACCCTGACCCCCTCACACCCACTGCATCTCCGTCACAATGACCCCCTCACACACACTCCAGCACCGTCACGCTGATTCAGTCACACTCACTTCATCACAGTCACCCTGACCCTTTCACAATCATTCCATCTCCGTCATACTGACCCTCTCAAAATTACTCCATCACCGTCACACTGACCCCCTCACACTCACTCCCTCACCGTTACCCTGACCCCCTCAGACTCACTCCATCACCGTCACCATGACCCCTCACACTCACTCCATCACAGTCACCCTGGCCCCCTCAGACTTTCTCCATCACCCTCACCCTGACAGCCTCACACTCACTCCATCACAGTCACCCTGGTACATAGAACAGTACAGAACAGTAAGAGCCCTTCAGCCCTTAATGTTTTGCCAGCCTTTTATACTACTCTAAGATCAGACGAATCTACATAACCTTCAATGCACTAACTTCCATGTGCCTATCCAAGAGTCTTCTTAAACATCTCTAATGTATCTGACTCGACTACCACTACTGGCTATGCATTCCGTCCCCACCTCTCTCTGTGTAAAGAACTTATCTCTGACATCCCCCTGATACCTTCCTCCAATCACTTTAAAATTATGCCCCTTGTTGATAGCCATTTCTGCCCTCGGAAAAGACTCTGGCTATCCACTCTATGTCTCTCCACATCTTGTACAACTCTATCAAGTCACCTGTCATTCTTCTTCGCTCCAGGGAGAAAAGCCCTGGGTCCCACAAACGTTCTTCCTAAGACATGTTCTCCAGTCCTGGCAGCATCCTGGTAAATCTCCTCCACACACTCTCTGAGGCGTCCACATGTTTCTTATAATGAGATCAAGCAGAACTGAACACAATATTCCAAGCGTAGTTGAACCACAGCTTTATAGAGTTAAGCATTAACCTCGCTGCTCTTAAACTGAATCCCCCATAATGAAAGCCAACACACCATACGGCTTCTTAACAATCCTATTAATCTGGTTGGCAACTTTGAGGGACCTATGGACATGGACCCGAAGATCCCTCTGTTGCTCCACATTTCCAAAAATTCTGCCTTTCACCCTGTAATCTGCATACAAATGCAACCTTCCAAAATAAATCGCTTCACACTTTTTAAGGTTGATCTCTATTTGCCACCGATCAGCCCAGCTCTGCATCCTGTCAATGTCCCATTGCAAACTATAACAGCCCTCCACACGATACACAACTGCATCAACATTTGTGTCATCGGCAAACCTACTAACCCACCATTCCAAATCCTCATCAAAGTCATTTATAAAAATCACAAAGAGCACATGTCCCAGAGCCAATCCCTGTGGAATACCACTGGTCACTGAACTCCATTCTGTATACTTTCCATCTGCTACCACCCTGTGTCTTACCTGGGCCAGTCAAGTCCATATACAAGCAGACAGATTTCCCTGTGTTCCATGCCTGCTTACCTTCTGAATGAGCGTACAATGGGGAACTTTATCAAATGCCTTGCTAAAGTTCTTGTTCACTACTTCTACTTGACGACCTTCATCAACGTGTTTTTTCCATCTTCAAAGAATTCAGTAAGGTTTCTGAGGGATAACCTGTCCCTCACAAAGCCATGCTGACTATCTCTTATCAAACGATGGTTTTCTCAGTAATTAAAAATCCTGTCTCTCAGAATCGTCTCCAGTACTTTGCCCACCATTGATGTCAGACTGACTGTTCGGTAATTCCCAGGGTTATCCCTGTTCCTTTTCCTGAACAAGGGAATAACATTTGCCACCCTCCAATCATCAGGCACTACTTCAGTGGACAGTGAGGACGCAAATATCATCACCAAAGGCACACCAATCTCTTCCATCACTTCCTGGAGTAATCTCGTGTATACCCCATCTGGCTCAGGGGATTTATCTATCTTTATGTTTGTACCTCAATCAGTCCGTACTTCCCCTCAACTTGTCTACTCCCTGTCCAACCAGCTGATTGACTGCTTTCAGTTTCAGTGCAACAGGGAGAGTCGTCAGCATTGGAGTAGGTTTGAAATATACAGCCGGAATATGGGAGGGGTGGAGGTTACAGAAATAGGAAAATGTCTGGGAATTGCAAGCATTGAAGACACTGGCGCAAATGAGTTGGACCGAAAGGCATGTTTCCTTGCTGTATGACTCTATCACACGACAAGAGACAGTGTGAGAGGGAGAATATAGAACAGAAATACCCCAGGTTTTAATACCACCTTCTTAAGGGAGGCCTGCTTTCCCCTCTGTTGTACTGATCGTCACTAAGACAGCACAGGCCTGGATTGATAACTGTCAACTTCCTATATTGACACAGGAAGGCTCATTACAGCTGGGATTGAGCCTGGAAACATCATGCTCTGTGTTCGTGCTACAACACTGTATCTGTGTCATGTCTTCTGGACCAATGTTCGATCCCTTAAATACACTCTGCTCTGTTCACTGCGAGTGATCTTACCGTTCTGCAGGATTTACTGAAGGCTCCAGATCTCACTCTCCATCTCTCTGGCTGACCATTGAATGAAACAGGAATTTGGAATTCTGCTGAGTCAGAAATATCCTGATTACCTACAGGAGACAGAGGAATAGACAGAATGGGAAATTAGACTGACGCAGTGAGGGTTACACATGGAGAATGGCACTGAGTCCCACAGAGATCTGGAAAATCCCAATCTCCATCCTTGGCCTGCGCTGCTATGTCTCTCTGGAGTGGAGAACACTATTGGCTCAGGAACTGGAGTAGCTGCAAAAGTTGCAGTCACCAGCATCAACTAAGCCCTCACAGTGAGGGATACCACATGGAGAGATACTGAGTGATAGGAAGGCATCACGATCGAACCACAGTCACGAAAAAGGTGCACTGGGATCAGTAATTAGGGATGAGGGAGCTATCAGGGGGCCAGACAATGGCCTCGCGTTACTCTCACTTGACCGTTCATCCAGAATTTAATGCCAGTAGCAGGGATATCCATCTGACTACTTAATACCCTTTAAGTAAGGAAATCTGTTATAGGCTGCTGGTCAGGCCTACATATGAACCCACACCCAGAACAATGGGTTTGAATCTCAAATGCCCTCTGAAATGGTCTGGCAAGCCACTTAGCTCTAAGACTGGTAAGGGTGAGCATGCGTTGCTGGCCAGCCAGAGACAGCAACATCCCATGAGTGCATCAAAACCAATCCTGCTGGCAGCAGTATCCTGCCCAGTTATGTTGGTCTGTTTATGGACAGGGCTTTAAACTGACACAGAGGATGCAAGGACAGGGTTCAGGTGAAATAAGCTTTCAAAATCCAAAGAGAAAATGTGAAGTATCGGAACAGCATTGGGATGTGGCTGAAGACAAGCAGAAAGGAGCAGGAAGGGACAGAGATGAACTAAAACTGTACATCAGCGAATAGGATTGTGACAGGACATTGTGGGAAAATGTAAATTATTCCTGCTGTCTCACAGCGCCAGAGACTCGGGTTCAATTCCCGCCTCAGGCGACTGACTGTGTGGAGTTTTCACATTCTCCCCGTGTCTGCGTGGGTTTACTCCGGGTGCTCCGGTTTCCTCCCACAGTCCAAAGATGTGCAGGTCAGGTGAATTGGCTATGCTAAATTGCCCGTAGTGTTAGGTAAGGGTAAATGTAGGCGTACGGGTGGGTTGCGCTTTGGCGGGGAGGTGTGGACTTGTTGGGCCGAAGGGCCTGTTTCCACACTGTAAGTAATCTAATCAAATCAAATCTCATCTAATCTAATCTAATTATGTTGTTGTTTTTGTGGAATGGACAAAGTATCTGCAATAAAATGACTTCTGACACTGAGAAAAATGAGATTTTGTCAGCAGACAGACGTGATTACATGGTGAACAAAAGATGGAACATAAATATTCAACAGTAAACAACCTTACAGATCTCAGGCAGAAAGGAAAAACAAGATGGGAACCCTGACACTAATGGATAACAAAGGTATTACAGAGAAAGCACTTGGCCTCGGATTATGCAGCTGAATCAGCCTGAATGCAAATTCTGGGTGCTATGTGTCATAAACAAAAGCAAGAGAACAGTTTTTAAGCTGCCTTGCAGTATTTCGTTGCTCAACCCTGCATTAAACAGGAATTAATTGCACTTCGTCACAAAGGTGGTGTGATGATTTTGGGAGATTTCAATGCTTGTATAATCTGGGACAGACACATTGGCAAGAGTGATATTATCGTCGATCCTCCTTGAATGTTTTAGTCAGTGTTTCTTGGAATAACACATTGTGCAACTGGGTAGGGATGTAACTATCTCAGATCGACCATTGTGTGATGAAGCTGATTGAATGAGAAATATTGCACTGAGATCCTCCACGAAATTGTACCGCAATTCAAAGAGATTATGACATTTGAAAATGTCCATAAAGCACACCCGAGCATCAGTAACAAAGCCAATTACATAATTTTGAGAGAGAACTGACCAAGGTAAACAGGAGAAACAGACTGAAATGGCAGGCTATAAATGAACAGTGGAAAACATTTAGAGCTAGAGAGTCCTAGAGACGTACAGCACATAAACGGACCCTTCGGTCCATCTCATCCATGCCACACAGATATCCTATCCTAATCTCGTCCCATCTGCCAGCACTTGGCCCATATCCCACTAAACCCTTTTTATTCATATACTAATGCAGATGCCTTTTGAATGCTGCAATTGTACTAGACTCCACCACTTCCTCTGGCAGTACATTCCATACATACACCACACTCCGCGTGAAAAGGTTGTCCATTAAGTCCCTTTTAAATCTTTCATCTCTCACTCTAAACCTATGCCCTCTAGCTCTGGTCTCCACCATCCCATGGAGAAGACCTTGTCTGTTTATTCTATCCATGCTCCTTTTGATTTTATATACCTCAAGAATGTCACCCCTCAGCCTCTGACGCTCCCGGGAAAACAGTCCCAGTCGTTTCAGCCTTCTTGACAGCTGAAATAGTCTAACCCTGGCAACATCCTTGTAAATCTTTTCTGAACATTTTCAAGTTTCACAACATCTTTCCAATATTAAAAATACCAGAATTGCACGCAATATTCCAAAAGTGGCCCAACCAGTTTCCTGCACAGCTGCAACATGACCTCCAAACTCCTTTACTCATGATCTGACCAATGAAGGAAAGCATACCAAACACCTTCTTCACTATCCGCTTACCTACGACTCTACTTTCAAGGCGCTATCAACTCCAAGGTCTCTTTGTTCATCAACACTCCCTAGAATCTTCCCATTAAGTGTATAAGTCCTGCTCAGATGTGCTTTCCCAAAATGCAGCACCTCACATTTATCTAAATTAAACTCCATCTGTCATTCCTCAGTCCATTTGCCCATCTGATCAAGATCCCGTTGTAATCTGAGGTAACCTTCTTCACTGTCCACTATATCTCAAATTTTGGTGCCATCTGCAAATTTATTAACTGCACCTACTACGTTCATGGCCAATCATTTACATAATGACGAAAAGTAGTGGACCCAGCCCCGATCCTTGTGGCCTCCAGTGTGAAAAGCAACCATCCGCCACCACCCTCTGTCTTCTACTTTTGAACCAGTTCTCTAGCCAAACGGTTAGTTCTCCCTGTATTCCATGAGATCTAACCAACCTCCCATGAGGAACCAATTCAAGCACCTCACTGAAGTCCATATAGATCACATCCAATCATCGGCCCTCATCAATCCTTTTTGTTACTTCTTCAAAAAACGCAATCAATTTCTTGAGACATGACTTCCAACACACAAAGCCATGCTGACTATCCCTCGTCACTCCTTGCCTTTCCAAATACATGGAAATCCTAAATCGCAGGATTCCCTTCAACAATTTACCCACTACTGATATCAGGCTCACTGGTCTATAGTTCTATAGCTTTCCCTTACCACCTTTCTTAAATGGTGGCACCACGTTAGCCAACCTCCAAAATTCAAGCACCTCACCTGTAATGATCGATTATACAAATTTCTCTGCAAGGCGCCCGTCAATCACTTCCCTAGCTTCCCACAGAGTTCCAAGGTACACCTGATCAGTTCCTGGGGATCTATCCACTTTTATGTGTTTCAAGACATCCAGCTCATCCTCCTCTTTAATATGGACATTTTCAAGTTGTCACCATCTATTTCCCCACATTCTATATCTTCCATTTCCTTCGCCACTGTAAACATGATGCAAAACACTAGGTTAGTATCGCCCCCATCTCCTCCGGCTGTACACAAAGGCTGCCTTGCTGATTTTTTTTAGATTAGATGACTTACAGTGTGGAAACAGGCCCTTCGGCCAAACAAGTCCACACCTCCCCGCCGAAGCGCAACCCACCTTTACCCCTGAATTTACCCCTTACCTAACACTATGGGCAATTTAGCATAGCCAATTTACCTGACCTGCACATCTTTGGACTGTGGGAGGAAACCGGAGCACCCGGAGGAAACCCACGTAGACACGGGGAGAACGTGCAAACTCCACACAGTCAGTCGCCTGAGGCGGGACAGTGGCACAGTGGTTAGCGCTGTTGCCTCACAGCGCCAGAGACCCGGGTTCAATACCCGCCTCAGGCGACTGATTGTGTGTGGTTTCACGTTCTCCCCGTGTCAGCGTGGGTTTCCTCCTGGTGCTCCAGTTTCCTCCCACAGTCCAAAGATGTGCAGGTCAGGTAAATTGGCCACGCTAAATTGCCCGTATTGTTAGGTAAGGGGTAAATGTAGGGGTATGGGTGGGTTTCGCTTGGGCGGGGTGGTGTGGACTTGTTGGGTCGAAGGGCCTGTTTTCACACTGTAAGTAATCTAATCAAAGCTTTGATGGCTGCTCTCCATCAAGCCTGACTATGATTGTTTGTACCAGGTTTGTACCAGATTCCCTTCATTCCATTTTCTCCCGTTTTGCTATTAATCACTGATACTATGCTTGGTCCAACGAAGTTTTGATGGTGTTACTTGCATTTTTCCCTCAGCTCGAGTTTTCACCCATGTATTTTCTTGTTATCCATCTTCTAACCAAGACTTCATTGAGCTCAGGGGATGAGTGGGCCTGGCAGAGCCCACACTAAGCTTCAGTGAGCAGCTTGGTGCTGAGGAAGTAATGTTTGATACCACTGTCGATGACATTTCTCATCACTTTATTAATGGTGGCAACGGGACGAAAGGGGTAGTCATTGATGTTTTGACTGTGTATGTACATGACGTAACTGATTGGCAACGTCACCTCATTTTGAGATGGACCTGGTTCTGCTTGTTGCAGGCCCTCCTGTGTTCTGCGTTGAGAAAAAGTATTTATTCCCTGCATGGATGGTCAGGGTAAATTGAAGTTTATGCCAGGCAATGACAGTGATAATTGTGCTCGAATAAAATTCTGCTGCTGTTGGTAATGATCCGAATCACCTCACACAGCCCAGCTTTGAGTTCGTAGATCTATTTGAAATCTGTCCGGTTTAGCTTGGTGATAGTCTCTCTCTCTCTCACACACACACGCACTCACATACATACACTACTGGCAAGGACTTTGTCTCCAGAAATCCTGCATGTGCTAGTGATTGTTACCAATATGATCATCGATGAATGTGACTGCAGTCGGTAGATTGGTGAGAATAAGGTCAAGTATGTTTCTCCTTCTTAGTTATTCCCTTCCCACCCGGTGCAGATCCATTCTAGCAGCAATGCCCTTTTGGACATGACCATCTCGATCAGCAATGCAGCTGCCGAATCCTTCTTGGTGGTGGTTTTGAAATACCCCACCCATTATACATTCTCCAACTTTGTCACTCTCTCAGCGCTTTCACCGAGTGTTGTTCAATGTTGGGGACCACTAATTAATCAGCTGAGGGAGTGAAGCCAGCAGATGGTTTCCGTGTTAATGTTTGATCCGACAACATGAGGCTGAGGAAGGGGAGTAAGCCGTTGGTTTCCGTATCAGTGTTTATCTGACACAATGAGGTAGAGGGAGGGGAGGCAGCAGGAGGTTTCCTTGTCAATGTTTATATCTAACACCATGAGGCTGAGGGAGGGAAGACAGCAGGAGGTTTCTGTGTCAGTGTTTGATCTGACACCATGCGTCTTCGTTATTTTACAATGCTGATTGAGCAATCTGCTGGACAGCTCTCCCAATTCTGGCAATAGTGTCCAGATGTAAGGAAGGAGGACTTTGCAGGGACTACAGGACTTTTTGTTTTTGTTATTGTTATTATTCAATCGAAGGGCCTCTCCTGCGCTGCATGACTCTGACTTTATGGCTGTTATGACTCGACCCTACAATGTCTCACTCCTTAAGTTCCTCCGAGTGTCCTGTCTATTCCACAGATTTCTGCTAATTGTCCTCGACAAAGTCATTGCGCAAGCCATTTCAACTTGTCCCTCTGTACCTCTTTCTCTGTCATCTCCTTCAACCGCTACATCAATCTCTACCTCAGTAACCCAGCGTATCGCCACTATTATATTCAGCGACTATGACCTAAATTCCACCAGCCTTTACACCAATCCCTGTCTCGCTAACCACCTGCCCAGTACTACACCCTTCACTGTCTCTCTAACCTTGGCCATCTCCTTCACTGCTCTATCTCTGTGGACTCGCGCAGAATCTTTAATAATCCTGATTTAGTAAACAACCTCCAAATCTTACATCGTCCCTATCTCACCAATCTCTTCCAACTCCTTCACCCCTCCCTATCTCTCTAACCTCATCCAGCTCATTCACCACTCTCAACTCTCTATGCTTCTCCATCCCAGTCCCCCTCTCTACCTCTATCACATCCTCCATGCCATTCACGCTTCCCTATCTCTCTGACCTCCGTCAGCTCCTCAACCCCTGCCACCTCGCTCACCTTGTGCAGGACCTTCCCCTTCATATTTCTCTAACCACCTCCAACCTCCAAATGCCTCCCTAAGTCTCGAGACCTTCCAGCCTATACGCCACTGCAGATTTCCCTAACCTCCTCTAGACTTTTCATCCCTTCGTATCTCTCTAATCACCTCCACCTCCCACATCCCTTCATGTCTTTCTAACCAACAATCATCCCCCACACCCGCCCCTAATACTCTACATCTCCAGCCCCCACACGGCTCCAGATCTCTCTAGCGACCTCTAGCCCACACACCCCAGTATCTCTCAAAACACTTCGCACCCCTTCTTATTTCCTATCTCTCCAATCTCCTTCAGTCCTCTCTATCTCTCTATCTTCATCCAGTCCCTAATCCATTCTGGTCTCTCTAACTATCTCCAGCCTATTCCACCTCCCTATCCATCTAACCACCTCTGGATTCTACACCCCTCCATATCTCTCGATCCACCTTCATCCCTACACCCTTCCCTATCCCTCTCATAACCTCCAGTGCCGACAGTCCTCCCTGTGTCTGTCCACTGCTCCAACCCCTTCACCCCTCCCTAGCTCTCAAACCACTGCCAGTCCCAGCTCTCAGTAACTCTCGAACCACCTCCAACCCCCACACCCCTCCTTATGTCTCTAATCAGCTACAGCCCCTATAGTATTCGCTATCTCTCTAACCTCCATTTGATACACCACTCCCAATATCCTGTGAATTACTAGAAAGGTCAGTAGTATGTTCGCGAATGTGCATGCCTCGCCATCTAAATAACATTTCCATACTTCCTTTCCTTTTCCTGTAACACCCTCCAGCCCATAAAACAACATTTGTCACATCCAGGTTTCACTCCTCCCAATTTCTGTAATTTCATCCATCATTTACACTTTTGTCATCACCTCCTTCCCCGTTCCTTCCCTCATCTTGTAAACTTCTCCAGCTTCTACTCCACTTTGTATCACATTTTCCAGCACATACACCCACTCCCTATCCCTGTAACATTCTCCAGTACCTATATCACTCCCTTTTCCTCTGACATTCTCCAGCCTCTATATCCCTTGCTATCCCTGTAACATTTTCCAGCAGCTCCCTTCCTATCTTTGTTTGCTCCACCAACACCTACACCTCTCCTTACCTCTATTACCTTCTGCACGCCTCTATATTCTCTGTAATGTCATCAGCTAATAAAACCTTCTTATCAATTATCCTCTTACAGACTCCATTCTGATCTGCCTTTCTAACCTTCTCATGCTTGTATGCCGTGACGGATTTCTGTAACCTGCTGGAACTCCTGCACACTTCCGTTTCTCTGTACTCCCCATCACCTATGTCAGCCGCCCTATCTGTATGACCAAGTTCTATTCCACGACATCTCGCCACCTCTGTAAACTACACCGGCTAGTCCAACCCTCCTTATCTCTGTAACTTCCTCCAACCCCGATACCTCTCCCTATCTCTGTAACTTCCACCAGTCACTCCAAGCCTCTTCGTCTCCATAGATTCCTCCATCACGTACACTTCTCCCTATCTCTCTACAACCCTCCAACACTGACAATAACGTCCTCCATCTGTCTACACGTTATCTTTGTAACTTCCAGAAGCTATTCTAACCCTCCTTGTCTTCGTAACTTCCTCCATCGCGTACACCTCTCCCCATATCTCTACCATCCCCCAACACAGACACTTAGTCTTCCATCTGTCTACACTTCTCCAGGACCTACTGCAGATGCTCCCTCCTCCAACGCTGACATACTTCGTAATTTCTGTGACATCCACCAGCACCGATATTTTAACCTATCGATACATCTTCTACTAACCCTGATAATTCTTACTGTCACTGAAAATTTGTCCAGTTTAGCATCCCTCCCTTTATTCATAACCCTCCTCGTACATCTCCCGATAGCCTTCCCTGTCTCTCTAACATCTTCCTGCCACTGCATCACGCTCTATATCTGTAACTCCTCTAGTGTGTGCATCCCTCCCGTCGCTGTCTTCCTCCAGCATCGTTACTCCTCACTATGGTGGTAACCTCCACCAGCATCGACATCGGTGCCAATCCTTGTAAACGTCTCCAGCAGTTTCAATCTTGATAATCCTCTCCAGCCACTCCAAACCTCCTGACCTTTGTAACCGTCATCGAATTCCTACACTCCTCCTGATCTCTGTAAATTTCTTCAGCTTCGACATAGCCCCCTCTCACTGTCTTGCAACCTCCAGCACTTTTACAGATTCTTATGCTATAACCTCCGTCAACCCATACATGTTTCCCTATCGCAGTAACCACATCCAGCCACTGCAGCCCTCCCAATCTCGGTAACCTCCTCTGGCCACTGCACTCGAACTTATCTATGTAAACTTTTCCAGCTGCTTCACTGTCCCAGCCTGTGTAAACGCATCCATCCTCTAATTTCCTGCTGACCTCTATGACCTCCTATGGCCTCAACGTGCATCCGTTTAAGTCTGACAACCTCCAGCACCCATTATTATCTGCAAGACCATCACCAACACTTGCATAATTTCCCATCACAGTAATCACAGCCAGCTGTATGGTTATCCCGATATCTGTGCTTTTCTACAGCTAATACTGCCCACCCTATCTCTGCAACATCCTCCAACAAAACACCCCATCCTTTCTCTGTAACCTCGTCCACACTCGACACACATCCCTATGTCTGTCGCCTCCAGCCCCGACAAACTCTAGTTTTCTCTGTAACCCCCTCTAACTACTACTCCCCTCGCTATTTTCCTTTCCTCGTCCAGCTCCTACACGCCTCTACCTTTGTGAACTCCCTGCACTGCACCCCTCATTATCTCTGTGACGTGCTCCGGTACTGCACACATTCCTGTCTCTGCAACCTTCTACATCTATTACATCGCTCCCAAGCTCTGTAAACCCCTCCAGCTATTCCAGCCCTCTTTAATGCTATGGTCTTGTTCAGACGAAACAGTCGTCCTCCCAATCTCTGTCACCTCCTCCAGAGAATAAGCTCCTCTATATCTGTCTCCTCCTCCATCACCCACACGCTTTCTTATCTCATTTGGCAAATGCAGACATTACTTCCTTTCTCATCTTTGTAATCTCCTCCAGTATCTTCACTCCTCCCTTTTCCTGCAATATCTTCCATCTCTTACAACCTTCGTCGAAGATTTTTAGCATCCTCCATACCATACATATTTCCCTATTTATGTCACAACTTTAGCCTCTATACACCTCCTTAACTCCGTAACCTCCATCATCTATCACAGACATTCCTTTCATTATAACTACCACCAACATACTCATGGCGCAATATTTCTGTAAACTCCAAACTGTACCCTCCCCCAATATCCATCACCACCAGCAACTACATCTATTCCTATCTCTCGAAACCCCTCCAACCCCAACTGCCTTCCTTATCTCCGTAACTTCCACCAGATCTTTAGCCAACTCCTCCTTATCAAAGTTAAAAATCACACAACACCAGGTTATTGTCCAACAGGTTTAATTGGAAGCACACTAGCTTCGGAGCGACGCTCCTTCATCAAGTGATTGTGGAGGGCTCGATCGTAACACAGAATTTATAGCAAAAATTTGCACTTTGATGTAACTGAAATTATACATTGAAAAATTGATTGTCTGTTAAGCCTTTCATCTGTTAGAATACAGTGATAGTTTCACTTCTTTCATGTGTAAATCACAAAACCCCTTTTTGAAAGTTGCATTCTCGGGTTAGCTGTTAACAATGGGGATAGCTAGACAATATGTTGAAGATGTTAGCCCGCTGTGTTGTCTGTCTATGACCTGATGTTTAGATTGATTCTAATCTAAAAAGTGAGATAACAGAGTTTTACATAAATTCATGCAGTTTTTGAGCTCAGAGTTCTACATGAATGTATGCAGTTTTTGAGCAAAGTGCAATGTAACTCTGCAAGTACAAATTCACCCCACAAAATATATGTGTCATGTGGGTCTTTGTCTGTGTGTGTGTCTGGGGTGGGGGTTGTGAGTGTGAGAAAGTGTGTGTGTGTGTGCGTGTAGTGAGTGCATGTGTGTGTGTGTGCATGTAGTGAGTGCAGAGTGTCTTAAGTCTGTGAGGGGGTGCATGTGTGAGGATGGGAGTGTGTGTGTCTATAAGGGTGTGTGTGGGTGTCTGTGTGCGCGTCTGTGTGTACCTGTGTCCGTGTGTATGTGAGAGTGTGTGTGTGGAGGAATATCTGTGTGTGTGTGTGTAGTGCAATGGTGATCACCTGTAATGTGACATGAACCCAAGATCCCAGTTGAGGCCCCCCCTATGGGTACCGAACTTAGCTATCAGCCTCTGCTCGGCCACATTCCTGTGCTGCCTGTTCCGAAGTCCACCTTGGAGGATGGTCACCCAAACGCCCGAGGCTGAATGTCCTGGACCACTGAAGTGTTCTCCAATTGGGAGGGAACCCTCCTGTCTGTTGATTGTTGTGCGGTACCGATTCATCCATTGTCGTAGCCTTTGCTCGGTTTCCCCAATGTACCATGCCTCCAGACATCCTTGCCTGCAACGTATAAGATAGACAATGTTGGCTGAGTCACATCAGTATCTGCCATGTACAAGGTGGGAGGTGTTGCCATGCGTAATAGTGGTATCTATGTCCAAAATCTGACACGTCTTGCAGCGTCCACCGTGACAGGGTTGGATGGAGCTGTCCTGAGAGCCGGACAGTTCGCTACGAACAATGAGATGTTTGAGGTTTGGCGTTTGTTTAAAGGAAAGTAGTGGAGGTGTGGGGAAGGTCTTGGTGAGTTGCTCATCCTCATTGATAATGTGTTGGAGGTCACGAAGAACATGGCGTATTTTTCAGCCCCTGGGAAGTACTGAACAACGAAGGGTACCCTTTCAGTTGCAACACGTGTCTGTCTCCTGAGGAATTCATTACAGTTCCTTGCTGTTGCACGTCGGAACTGGCAGTCGATGAGTTGAGCATCGTACCCCGTTCTTGTGAGGGCATCCTTGAGTACTTCCAGGTGTCCGTCACATTCCTCCTCCTTATCAAGGTAACCTCCTCTAGCACCTACACACCCCTTATCTCCGTAGCCTCCTCCAGCATATTCACGCATCTATTTTATTGAAGACTCTACCAGCTGTTAAATCCCTCCATAACTTTGGAAGCAACTTCAGCAAATACGCCCCTCTCTGTCACTATAAACTTCTCAACCTACGACATCCCTCCCTATCTCAGTAAATACATTTAATCTTATCTCTTTAGTATCTACACGATCCGACGCCACTCCATATATCTATCACATTCTCCAGTCACGACATCCATTCTTATTTCACCAACACTCGTCATTACCGCTATCATGAGCTCCAGCATATTTCCGTTCCTATCACATGAATCTCTTGAAGCATCTGTATCACTCTTAACAATGTGCTCCGCTCCAGCACCAGCACGGTTCGCTATCTTTGCATTCCCTGCCAGCACCGACAATTCTCCCTATTGCTGAAACATTCTCCAGACTGTGTATCCCAAAATACCAAAATAGTGACGTCGTGAATCAGCAGCCTCCGTTACAGAGACGGGAGTGGGGATATAGCAAACCGGAGACAGGGTGGGGGATAGCCGGGAATGTAAATTAGAATATAAAATACTTACTTGGTGAATCGGCAAAACGAAGGCTGAACGGGAGTGGAAATGGTCTTGGGGATTGCAGGGAAAGTGAACGAATATACACGCTGTGGGTGAGCGCACCGACATGGGGAAAACCGCAACGGCCAGTTCTCTGTGCATCAGAAAAAAAAGTGGGGGAAAATTGGAGCGTGACCGGAGATTCAATATTTAGCGGGACATACAGTAGATTCTGTGGTCGTGAACGAGACTACGGATGGTATGTTGCCTCTCAGGTGCCAGGGATGGGGTGTTTTGGATCAAGTCAACAGGATTATTAACGGGAGGGAGAACAGGCGGAATGTAAAGGTATGAGGAAGTGAAAAGAGAACATTAGGAGTTAGGTTGGAAGCTAAAAGGCAGGACAAGCAGAGTAGTGACCTCAAAATTTCTACTGCTGCCTCGTGCCAGTGAGGCAAGGAATAGAGAACGAGTGCAGCTGATCACGTGGCTGCAGGGCTGGTCGAGGGGGAGCGCTTCAGATATTTCGATCATTGGAATACTTCTGGGGACGGTGGATTTGTATAAGGTGGATGGGTTGCATCTCAACATGAGGGGTATCACTATCCTAGCGTGAAGTTTTCTAGAGATCTTTGGGAGGGTTTAAACTTGTTTGGCAGGGGCTTGTAAACCGGAGCAAAAGAGCAGAGGAAGTGGTACCTGCTGAACGGGCAGATACAGCGTGCAGAGTGTCTGTGAGGAAGGATACTTACAGGGCAAAGTTGCTGACAGTGTGGTGGATTGAAATGCAAGAAGTGTCGGGAATAAGGGTGAAAACTCAGAGCATGGATCTACGATGTGACGCTATTATGGGAACTTGGATATCACAGGGGCAGGAGTGGTTGTTGGATGTTGCAACGTTTATATGTTACAAAAGGAATAGGGAGGCAGGTAAAAGAGATGGGGAATTGGCATTGCTAATCAGGGCTAGTAGGAGAAAGTGAGGTCTGCAGATGCTGGAGATCAAAGTTGAAACTTTATTGCTGGAACAGCACAGCAGGTCAGGCAGCATCCAGGGAACAGGAGATTCGACGTTTCGGGCACAGGCCCTTCTTCAGGAATGAGCAGAGAGTGTTCAGCAGGAGAAGATAAAAGGTAGGGAGGAGGGACTTGGAGGAGGGGAGTTGGAAATGTGATAGGTGGAAAGAGGTCAAGTGAGGGTGATAGGTCGGAGTAGGATGGAGGCGGAGAGGTCAAGAAGAAGACTGCAGGTCAGGAAGGCGGTGCCGGGCTGGAGGGATCCGGCTGAGACAAGGTGGGGGGAGGGGGGATGAAGAAACTGGTGAAGTCCAAGTTCATCCCCTGCGGTTGGAGGGTTCCCAGTCGGAAGATAAGACGCTCCTCCTCCGACCGTCGGGTTGTTGTGGTTTGGCGGTGGATGAGTCCAATGACCTGCATATCCTCGGTGGAGTGGGAGGGGGAGTTGAAATGCTGTGCCACAGGTTGGTTGGGTTGGTTCGTCTGGGTGGCCCAGAGGTGCTCTCTGAATCGCTCCGCAAGTAGGCGGCCTGTCTCCCCATGTACAGCGCATCATCCGCCGTCACTTCCGCCACCTCCAAACAGACCCCAGCACCAAGGATATATTTCCCTCCCCTCCCCTATCAGCTTTCCGTAGAGACCACTCCCTCCGCGACTCCCTTGTCAGATCCACACCCCCCACCGACCCAACCTCCACTCCCGGCACCTTCCCTTGCAACCGCAGGAGGTGCAACACTTGCGCCCACACCTCTCCCCTCACTTCTCTCCAAGGCCCCAAGGGAAACTTCCATATCCGCCACAGATTCACCTGCACCTCCACCCACATCATCTACTGCATCCGCTGCAGCCGGTGTGGCCTCCTCTATATTGGGGAGACAGGCCGCCTACTTGCGGAGCGATTCAGAGAGCACCTCTGGGCCACCCGGACGAACCAACCCAACCAACCTGTGGCACAGCATTTCAACTCCCCCTCCCACTCCACCGAGGATATGCAGGTCATTGGACTCATCCACCGCCAAACCACAACAACCCGATGGTCGGAGGAGGAGCGTCTTATCTTCCGACTGGGAACCCTCCAACCGCAGGGGATGAACTTGGACTTCACCAGTTTCTTCATCCCCCCTCCCCCCACCTTGTCTCAGCCGGATCCCTCCAGCCCGGCACCGCCTTCCTGACCTGCAGTCTTCTTCTTGACCTCTCCGCCTCCATCCTACTCCGACCTATCACCCTCACCTTGACCTCTTTCCACCTATCACATTTCCAACTCCCCTCCTCCAAGTCCCTCCTCCCTACCTTTTATCTTCTCCTGCTGAACACTCTCTGCTCCTTCCTGAAGAAGGGCCTGTGCCCGAAACGTCGAATCTCCTGTTCCCTGGATGCTGCCTGACCTGCTGTGCTGTTCCAGCAATAAAGTTTCAACTTTAATCAGGGCTAGTACCACAGCTGCAGAAAGGGAGAGCTCCGAGGAGGGTTTGTCTCCTGAGTCAGTTTGGGTGGATTTCAGAAACAGAAAAGGAGCAGTCACTTTATCGGGAGTTTTGTATAGACCACCACTCCACTCCCCCCACATCCACCCCCCACCCCTCCCCAATAACAACAAAGGTCCTTCAGTAATACAGTTGATGTCAGGGGTGTCCTTAACTACCGTAGTATTGATTGAAACCTCCTTAGTACAAGTATTTTAGATGTAGAAATTCTTTTTTTAGATGTTCACATGAAGGTCTCCAGCATCAATGTGTAGGCGGACTAGTGGGGAGACCATATTGGGTTTAGTGATTGGCAACAAACCAGGTTTTGTGTCCGATCTGTCGGTGGGAGAGCATTTCAACGATAGTGATCACAACTCCCCGACATTAACTATAGTCATGGATACGAAAAGGTGCAGATTGAATCAGAAAGTGTTTTGAGTGTGGAGGCGGAATCACAAGGCTATTAGGCAGTAACTATGGAGCAGAAATTGGGAAGGAATGTTCGCAGTACAATGCATAACAGAAATTGGAAGGTCGTTTTGGCAGCAATTGGTGCGAGTGCGGGACAGTTTTGTCCCAGTGAGGCAACAAATGGATGGTAGCGTGAAGAATTCTAGAATGATGAGATGTGGGCAATCTAGTAAAGATAAAGATTACGTCAGGTTGAGGAAGCAAAGCATCAGACAAGTCTTCAGAGGTTGACAAGGTAGCCAGGAAAGAACTAAACAATGCACATTGGAGAGTTAGAAGCACGCACGAAAATGTGGGGAGGAAAGGGGAATCCTTAAGGCATTCTATGCTTATATGATGAACAAGAGAATGGCCAGTGTAAGGATAGAGCTGATAAGGGATAGGGGAGAACGCTTGTGGCCGAGGTTGGAGGATGTGGTTCCCTGGAGGGTCGGAGGCTGAGGGGTGGCCTTATAGAGGTTTACAAAATTATGAGGGGCATACATAGGATAAATAGACAAAGTCTTTTTCCTGAGCTCGGGGAGTCCAGGACTAGAGGGCAAAGGTTTAGCATGGGAGGGGAAAGATATAAAAGAGACCTAAAGGGCACCTTTTTCACGCAGAGCGTCGTACGTGTATGGAAGAAGCTGCCAGAGGATGCGGTGGAGGCTGGTACAATTGCAATATTTAAGAGGCATTTGGATGGGTATATGAATAGGAAGCGTTTGGAGGGATATGGGCCGGGTGCTGGCAGGTGGGACTAGATTGGGTTGGGATATCTGGTCGGCATGGACGAGTTGGGCTGAAGGGTCTGTTTCCATGCTGTACATCTCTCTGACTCTATGACACTCAATACTGTGCTTCAGTAGTCACTGTTGAAGGGGATCTTGGAATTTGTGACGACAGTGTGATGCGTGCTGATATGCTCGAACAGTTTGATATTAAGAAGTCAGATTTGCTGGAAAGTTTGAAACATGTGAAGCTAGATAAGTCCGCTGGGATAGACGGGATGTACCAAGGTTACTAAGGGAAGTGAGGGAAGAACCTGCTGCTCAATTGGAAATGATCTTTGCATCTTCACTGACCACTGGAGTAGTACCAGAGGACTGGAGCATGGCAAATGTAATTCCCTTGTCCTAGAAAGGGAATGGGGATAACCCCGGGAATTACAGATCAATATGTTTTACGTCAGTGGTGGACAAATTGTTCGAGATCATTCTGAGAGAAAGTATTGGTAATTATTTGGAAAAAAATAAAGTTTCATTAAAGATAGTCAGCATGGCTTCTTGACGGGCAAATCATCCCTTACAAACTTCATTGAAGTCTTTGAAAATGAGATGAACGTTTTGATGAAAGTAGAGCAGTGGATGTGGTGCATTTGTATTTTGGCATTTGAATTGATAAGGTTCCCCTTGGTAGGCTCATTGAGAAAGTTAGGAGGCATGGGATATTGAGATAATTGGCTGTCTGGATACTGATTTGACTGTCCAATAAAAGACAGAGCGTGGTCATAGATGGAAAGTATCCAGTCTGGAGCTCGGTAGCCAGTGGTGTTCCACAGGGATCTGTTCTGGGAACTCTGCTCTTTGGGACGTTTTTTTTCAAATGACATGGATGAGGACATGGAAGGTTGGGTTAGTTAGTAAGTTTACCGATGACATGAAGGTGGTGGAGTTGTGCATCGTCTGGAGGGCTGTGGGAGATTGTAATTGGACATTGATAGAATGTAGAACTTGGATGATAACTGCCAGATGAATTTCAACCTGGAAACCTGTGAAGTGATTCATTTTGGAAGATCGAATTTGAATGCAGAATACCTGGCTAAATGCAAGAATCGTGGCAGCGTGGACCACCAGAGGGATCTTGGGAATACATCCATATTTCCCTCAAATTTGCCACCCAAGGTGATAGGGGTGTTAAGATGGCGTATAATATGTTGGCTTTCTTTTGCAGGGGAATTGGTTTTAAGAGCCGGGATGTTATACTGCACATGTATAAAGCCCTGGTTAGAACACACTTGGAAAATTGTGTTCAGTTCTTTTCCCCTCATTGTGATAAAAGGTGATATTGTGGCACTGGAAAATGATGCTTGAGAGATAGTTGCGTGGAACAAAGAATAGATGAGAAACTGAATACTTATTTCACGTCAGATTTCACGGCGGAAGACATGAATAATATCTTAAAACTTCAAGAGAGTGAGGGGGCCCAGCTGATTTGGAGAAGTTAAAAACAAAATGAATAAGCAACCTGGATGGAGACATTAATGGTGTTTGTTCAGGAATCTCTACAATCAGGGAGGGTCACAGAAGACGACAAAATTGCGAACGTGACACCCTGTTTAAAAATGCATAAAGCAAAAGACAGAAAATTACAAACTGATTAGACTAACCTCGGTCGCGGGTACGTTCCTGGAATCCATTGTGCACGATGAGATTTCTGAATACTTGCAAGTACATGGTAAAATAGGGGAAAGTCAGTATGGTTTCATCAAGAGGAGGTCATGTTAATGTATCTGTTAGAATTCGGTGAGGATGTAACAAGCAGGTTAGACCAAGGAGAGCTAATGGATACTATCTATCTGGGCTTCAAGAAGGACTGTGACAAGGTGCCGCACAGGAGGCTGCTGAATAAGATAAAGGCCCACGGTGTCAGAGAGAAGGTATTAGTGTGTATAGAAGCTTGGCTGTCTGGCAGATAGTAAAGGGTGGGGTCAAAGGGTCCTTCTCAGAATTGCAGCTGATGAATACTGGTTTTCCATAAGACTGTGTTGGGTCGATAAGTAACTTTCTACTTTGTCCAGTCACGATCTAGATGAAGGAACTGAGGGCATTCTGGCTAGGTTTTTAGGTGATACAAAGGTAGATAGAGGGACAAGTAGCATTGAGGAACCAGGGAGCTTGCAGAAGGATTTAGACAGGGTAGGAGCATGGACAAAGAAGTGACAGCTGGAGTACAACTTGGCGAAGTGTGAAATGATGCACTTTGTGAGCGGAAAGGGAGGCATGAATTAATTTTCAAATGGGGAGAAAATTCAGAATTCTGAAGGGCAAAGAGAGTTGAGAGTTCTATATCTCATATCTTATTATTGCCCAATTCACAACCATGACAAACACCTGATTATTGTTCAGATCAGTAAGCCCATCACTTTGCAATCATTAAAAATGAATTCCAAAAGTACTGAATTCGGGTACAGTGCCACTGGACCTCATAGCTACCTGTGACACTCAGTGAGACACTGGCCTGCTCCTGAATCTGTCCAGAGAGTTTCCAAGCTGGGTGAGGGCAATCATTCGAACATTCCCTCACAGAGAATCATTTGGAATCCAACTTCAGCAGCAGGAAACTAGCCAATAGGCTATCACTCCTCTCCGTGTAGGTACAAGTGCTTTCTAAACTAGATACCAATGACTGACCACGAACCAGGTGTAACCATCTTATCGCATAATGGAGCTGTTTTGATTCCTTACTCCTGATGCTAGATTCTACATTTCCGTTGTCTTCAGATACTGAAAACAAAAATGACACGTTTCTCATGAACATGAAGACTTTTCCTTTCATATTATTGGGTACAGTTTTCCATATGTGACTTTTAAACGGCACTCAAAAGCACTCAGAAAAGATTCATGATGTTGTCGAGAAGTCAGGAGCACAGGACCAAGGGAAAGCCTCGCTTGAAACTGCTTTAGAAATCAGACCTGGTCAAATCGATAACTTTAATACTGCAGATTCCTTTCAGTTGTTCTTGACAGGTGTGTTTCATTACCAAGGCCAGCATTCTGTTGCCTGTGTTTAATTTCTATTCTGAATATGGCGATAAACCCCAGGGGTTCTTGTAGTGCAGGAACACTAACAGGCATGTTATACGGAGAGGAACTGTGTTCTTAACAATTTGATAGTGACAATTTGATAGTGATAGAATGATATAGCTTCAAATCCTCTGTGCCCTTAGAGATTGTATTCCTCACAATTTGATGCTCACAAGCTATGGAAATAGTGAGACCACATTCTCTGTTTCCAACAATTAAAGTGATAGAGTCATACAGCATACAAACCCGTCCTTCAGCCCAATACAACTACATCAGTCAGAAAACACCAAACTGCATTATGCCCAGTTACCTGAAGACCTATAGCCTACTATTCCCTGGCATTTTGTGTTTAAATGCTGCGTTACAGTGTATCTGTGACCTGAGCTTTTTTTGTTCTTCCAATATATGCACAAAATGGTTTCATGGAAATAGATCCCACAACTTCAAAGACAGCGACAAACTCATCAGATCAATAAAATGTCCTCATTGTTTAATAATTATTAGAAAATCGGATTATCTTTTTAGTTCCTTTGGGATTTTAATGAAGTTAGACTAGCATTAATTGCCCTTGAGAAGTTCCAGTCCAGTTGACATTGGTCCATCCAAGTGGCTGTTGAGAGGGAGTGCCGACATTGCATCTCATGTGCCGGTTTAACTGGGAGTAAATATTACTGCTGGTGGATGGACTGTTAAACAAGCCGCCACGCTGTGATGAATAGCTCGCAGGGTAACAGACTCTTTGTCAATACGAATATATGGGAACTAATTTATTCGTCTTCAGAGAAATAACAACCTTACACGAGAAGTATATATAATAATGAAGGGACGTCTGTTTCTATGTTATTATTGTCCTTAAAATATTAGTGTCAATCAGCTGGAATAATGTTGATGCTGTCGTTGGATAATCTTGCACTGAGCATGTGAATTATCCTGGATGTTTTCAGAAATGGCTGGGTTGTCCTCGGTTGAGTAAGTACTGGTACTTCATGGGATGATGCTGGTTTCTAATTTCATCACTTACTGAGCAAAATTCGATGGAACAAACCAACAAGTCCTGTTGACTGTTGCTTCAGAATATATCAGAGCTATCATGGCTGCCACCATATGAAGTCATGTAATATAGACAAGGACCATTGAGTCTGCAATATTCAGTGCTTATAAAGGGGTTTTATAAAGTTTGTGAGGTTACAATCTCTCAACCACCCTCCCAGGCAATGCATTCTAGACACAAACCATCGTCTGGGTTCCAAACAGATTCCACAAATCCTATCTTAGTATCTTGTCTTTCATTTTAAACGTGTTCCCCCTTGTTTTTAACCCTTTCATGAAGGGGAATAGTTGTTGTCTGTTCACTCTGCTCATACCTCTAATGCTCTTATACACCTCCGTCAGGTTCAGTTTCCTCGCACAGTGCACACAGGTTCAGTAGATTGACCATACTAAATTACCCATCATGTGCAACTAGGTGTGTTAGCTATTGGAGACGCAGGGACAGGGTAAGGGGTGGGTTTAGCCATTGGAAATGCAGGAATGGGCTATGAGGTTGGTCTGGGTGCAAAGCTCTGCAGAGGACCAGTGTGGACTCGATGGGGCAATGTCCTATATAATAACATAAATAAAGGTTAAATCAAACAAAGAAGGTTACTGGGGTTCTGAAACAAAAAGAAACGGAGTGCTGGGGAAACTAAGCACGTTTATCAGCCTCTGTCTGGAGAGAACAGAGTTAGCATTTTGAGTCCACTCGCCATGCATCAGATGTGAAAGTAGCTGGGAAATAGTGTAATATTTGCTGGTGGATTGAGTTGAACATATGGAGAAATAGAGACATAGAAAAAATAAACAAAAGGACTGTGGATAATCAGCTGGTATGGAAATAAATTGGGAGATCATTTTCATTTAGTTTTCACCTTTTCCATACTCCTGAGTATCATGTCCATGTAGGTATATATCCAAGTCCCTGTTTCAAGTGAGTTCTGTCCCCTCTATCTCTCCATCCTGAGTGTGGTTATCTTCTTTTCTTCGTTCATGGGACTTTGGTGTTGTTGGCTGTTCCAGCATTTATTTCTATTTCCGAGTTGCTTTTGTGAAGATGCTGGGGAACTGCCTCTCTGAACCACTGCACTTCGATATGCTATAGGCTGGCAGTGCTTCAATCTGTTTCACTACTTTGAGACCTTGTAGTGTTATAACTGAATGGCTGGCTTGGTCATTTCAAAGGTCATTTGAGCAGTCTACCACTACTGAAGGTCTGGAATCACATGGAGGCCAGACCAGTGAAAACAGCAAATTCCCTTCCCTGAAGGACACGGGTGAGCCAGATATTCTTAGTTTTGACAACCAGAATATTTCATTAGATTGTTAATTCCAAATATTTTATTTAATTCAAATTCCAACATCTGCTGTGGTGGGATAGAAATCCGGGTTAGGGGAATTATCTGGGAAAGGTATACAATTGGGATATATTTGTGGAAATCTCAGAATTTATAGTGTCGAGCAATATCATTAGAACATCATCTCCCCAGCTTCTCCACCATCAATAGCTGTGTTGCTATTCTCGTGACTAAGGTACAGAACATTGTGCAGTTACATTGTCAACTATTTCCATGGAGATCAGAACTATTCATATTTCAGGGACTGCACAGAAATGCAACAGTTTATCAGCCAGGAATAGAAACCAATAAGAGCTGGGTATTTTCAGGACTGAGTGGGTCTGCTATATATGCAAGCATTAACTTGCTCCTGTCAGTGGAGATTCTGTGGATGGTTTTCTTGGATTTGTGTTGTCAGCTGCTACATATATTCAGTCAGACATGAGGGCCTCGTGTTTCTACTCTGTACAAGGTATGGGGATAGATTGTATATTGTATTTGGGTCTGCAGATACTGCATTGGGAGGAGCAGGGCACGGCACTATCCTTTCTGAGATTTCCATAAATATCTCCCAATGGTATACGTTTCCCAATTGTAGCTTGTGAAGCCAGTTTATTTCAATAATGAGGAGGTTACAGAGCTGTGCAGTGTCATACCAGGGAGAGGATTGTGCTCAAAATGCCCATCAACCATTTTGATTCTGGAACTTGCCAGGCAGGAGTGGGGGACACATCCATTATGCAAGAGTCACATTATCTCACATAGTCAAGAGGTAACAGAGTCCACCTCTGTCCAGTGAGGTGAATACATTCGTTCTGTCCAAACAGAGGTAGCAACAGAAAATCTTTTGGGAAATATTAAAGAACAGGGTGATTGGTGAAAGTGAGGAAGTTAAGAAATTTAGAATTAGTCAAGTTGAAGTACTGGAAAAACTCATTGTGTTGAAGGTTAGACGCTGCTGGACCAGATGGGTGATGAATTTAGAGAGCTACAGAGATAGGGTTGGAGAATTGAGTTTGCTGGATAACTCTTTTCGGAGCTGGTGCAGACACGATGGATCAATGGCCCTCTTCTTTCTTGCCTTTTCCTTAATTATATGAGGGAGGTCAAAGCTCTTTAGATTCTGTAAGGGATCCTGCAGACTGGAAAGCGGCTATTATGACCGCACATATTTACAACAGGACGGAGAGTGAAAACAGAAAACCAACTGGAGGATAAGTTTACGTCATTAGTGAGGAAACGATGAGCAATTGTTGTAATTAATCATAAATAGATCATTGGAGAACAATAATATGATCGAGCAGTGTCAATCAGATTCAGGACAGGAAAACTACCTTTAAAAAACGTACTAGAGTTTAAGGACGATGTTGGTTGTGACATCGACGAGTGAGAACTCGTGTGAACGGTGTATTTGTATTTTCAGAAGAAGGTTGATATGGTTGATATGGAGAGAAGAAAGTTACAGTCTTTGGGTAAGGGGGAGGTACCCTACATGGATTGAGAATTGGATGATGGAGAGAACACAGAGACTAGGGTCCTTCTTTGGACAGAAGGCCACGACTGAGTGCGTATCACATACATCAGTGTTCGGAACATCGCTAGTTATAACACAAAGAAGTGAATTGAATGTGAACAACACATACAGTCCTTTTCATGTTGGGTTTATTAGAAGATGCGAGGTTGGGAAGTTTTTTTTTTGGAAAAAAAGGACCGAATGTCCTTGGTCACACGTCACGAACAGAATTCATGCAGGGAATCCATTAATCAGGGCAGAAAATGAAATGGAAGCCTTCATTACAATATGAATCATGTGTAGGAGATGTGGAGTGGAGTTGAGACAATATTTGGGCTATTGTGGACAGATTTTCCCTCCTTTATAAATCACTGATCTCCTGTCACAGAGGCAGTGCAAAGCTCATTTATCAGAATAATCTCTGGAATAATGGTAACATGAAGAGAGTGTGAATGAGATGAATGTTTAATTTGTAGAACGGTGAGAGAATAAAAGTTGACTGCATTGAAACTTGAAGATTATGGACGAACACACATTATGTCCAGAGAAAGACACTGATGGCATGACAAGTTACATTTTGCCCTGGGTATGAGTTTCTTGGTGGTGTATGTACCTCTGTGGAGCTCCCATGTTGGTTAAGCGAGAGCTCCAGCTTCTGAATGAACTCTCACCGTCTCAATGTACAGTTGGTGTGTGATTCTGCACTGAACGTCACCTTATTCACAAATCTGTCAGCCACTGCAATGCCCAACTCCTGAAAAATGTAGCCATCCCAACGTCTTCTGACCTCCATAGGGAATACCAGCCTGTCTTCTTGGAAATTTCTTCCCTCCTCACCTTGAACACACCACTTTAATGTATGAATTGTGTACCATTAGTAATGGAGCCAGGAGGAACGAACAGAGCAGTCTATCCATGCAGTCTTTGTTTCATTGATTTGTCATATTGCGTCGTCGATAAGATCGTCCTGTTTCTGTACAAGGGGCTTGAACGGCTGAATGGCCACCTCCTGATATCATGGGAGAATCTCAAGAACCTGACTGGGCAACCCCCCCCCCCCCCCCCCGCCTCCCCACCCCGGTTCATGTTAGACAGTTCAATGTATTTGACTGGGCTCATTATCTTCCGGTGTAATAGTCAGGAGACAATGAATGGGTCATACCTATTCTTACCCAGTAGTATTAATGGGCTGAATGACCTTATTACGTTTCTGTAAAGTGAGCTGGAGGTGCTTAATGAACACTTCCCTACACTGTGGAAATGCACATTATCTAGCAGAACTGTTACATGAATGTTACCGACCCTCCAACATCAAAAGCCTGAATGCTGTCCGGGTCTTGCTGCACATGGACACAGACTGCTTCAGGAGCTGAAGCGGACATGTTGTTCTGAACATTGCATGATCTTGAGTCGGCATCCTCACATCTGAGCTTCTGATGGAGGGAAAACACGAAGGAGCAATTCAGGATACTTGTGTTGTGGATCTCCTGCAGAGATGTCCCGGCACTGAGGTAGTAAATGCTCAAGAACCACAAACATGTCTTTGTGCTAAATCACTGCAACCGGTGGGGAGGTTACCCCTGATTTCCATTAAGTTCAATTTTCTTCATGTTCCTTGATACCATCCTCAGTTAACCACTGCCTTGTTGTCAGGGCCAATCACTCTTACTTGGTTTTCATATATTTTGTTGATGTCAAAAGGTCATGGCGTAATGTATGCGGTGTTTTTCTTTCTCACATAGTGAAGTGACTGTCGGGACGTCTCTATTCCAGAGAGTAAGGGACGTTAGATCACGGAGATAGTTGGAAGACAGGGATGGATGGATATGTGTAACGTCAGGCACTCCAGAAGTTGGGCCTAAAGCAGATCTGCCATGATCCTATTGAAGAGAAAGGCAGGCTATAGGGGCTGAATGAACTACTCCTGCTCCTAATATTCCTGCATTCTGTTATTGCAAGGTTCATCACTCTTGTTTTCCTGGAAGTACTGTGAAGGAATGTTGTAGTCAAAGAGAACTGAAGATTTTGTGAGCAATATCTGGGTACAGTAATGGGGGCTGCATTCACTGTGAATCTGGGTCTACAACATGACAAATAAATGGAGACAGAGAATGTCTGTAAAGAGAGAGCCGGGGGCTGTTTCACAGTAAAAGCCACTGTTATCCTAAGAAAGTTATCCAGCCCACACCGAACCATATTTGACTGTCGTCAGAGGCTGAATGGCCTCCCCTGTTTCTGTGCATCAGGTACTGGTGCAAATAGTCTCCAACTCCTCCTATGTACCAGATTGAAGGGCTGAATGGAATGGGGTGAAGAAGAACAGAGAAACAGGAGTGGGTCCTGACTTCACCAGGCACTAGGCTTGTGGCTGATCAGAATGTGGTCTCAGCCCCTCGTTCATATCTGCTGTTCATTATCCTAGAGTCACTTGCCCATCAATTTTTTAACTGACACACATTTGAGTAAATGTAAACATACAGGTACCATTGACCTGTGGGGAAGAGATTTCGCACTGAAACTGTCCTTTGAAAATTTCTCCTTGTCCCTGTTCCTACCGAGGTTAGAGAGTCATTGTTCCTTTTTTCTAGTCCCACTCCTCCATTGGTCACGACAAATTATTAATGCAACTAAGTGTGTGATATGGCAAATGATATCGGTCTCAGAATGGGTCAGGTTCAGTGTTCGGAATAAGTCAGCCAGATTTCTTAAATTTAGAAAGCAAACTAATCTAAAACTACAGGAAAGTTACTCGAATTACGATGGAAAGATAAATTACATACAGTTTGGACATTGATAATATGCACATCAACATTTATTTTTGTATAAATCTGAGACACAGAAACATGCACACAAAAACAGACAGACACACACACCGTCTTTCACACACACGTCACACGGCTGAAGGCAAACATAAAACAAAGAAACTCTGCAGAATAGTGGTTCAGAAGAGCTTCGTTGAAGTAACAGTTAATTTCATGGCAAAAGCAAAATTGAGATTGTTTCAATTGTTATTCAGCCTCTGAAGTGGCAAAGATGATTGGTGGTTTTCAGCTCTTGTATATTGCTGTAGAGAAGAACAATTAAAGAGATGGATCAATGGCCGTGGCTTCTCCGACAGGTTACATTTTCTCCCTGTCTGATCTGAAACTTACAGTAATGTTACCCCAACACCAATCTAGTCCATGTAAGGTCTCGTCGAACATTCCCCTGATCGCATTACTCCATCCCTGTTATCTGCTCCATTTGGGAATGACGTATAAATTATAATTAGAAGACATGTTTACATGCGACTGCATAATGCTGGTACAGCAGATTCATGTTTTTGTACTACCTATGTTAAAATGAGTATGTTATTTTCTAAAACGGAATCCTTAGTTTTATTCTCTCATCCCTCACGCCCCAATACACTCTCCTCAGGGTCTTAAATGGTTCAATATGAACATCTCTCTTTCTCAGGCCTGACGTGCTCTGGCCCTGTCCAGGCCATGAGAGACATGGATACGGGAAACAGCCAAGGTTATTTTCCGAGGCTAGAGGGGTCCAAACCAGAGGGCAGAGACTTAAGGTGAAAGGGGAAAGATTAAAAAAGATACCTGAGGTGTAACGTTTTCACATAGAGGATAATGCATGTATGGAATGAGCTGGCAGCGAAAGTGGTACAATTATAACATTTAAGAGGCAATGGATTAGTATACAAATAAGAAAGGTTTAGAGTGTTTTGTGTCTCATGCTGGCAAATTGTACTAAATCAGATTGGAATATCTGGTCAGTGCCGATGAGCTGGACCGAATGGTCTGTTTCCATGCTGTATGACACTATTATTCCATCAGGCCCTCACTCAAGCAAGGATGAAGTGAAACATCTGAGAAAAGCTTGGAAAACAATTGCATTTTTTTTTCAGTTTCGAGGTTCATTACTACACACAATTTATCCAGTGTAGTCTCAGCATTGTCTTGTAAAAATGCAGTGAAGCATCCCAATGATTCTACCCAATAGCCTTTACCTAAAACAGCAAGATTCGATCACCTTTTCTAATTATTGGCTGTATCTGCTGACTAGGTTTATGTGGCTCATGTACCGGGACGCACAAATCCTTCTGTATCAATGCGTTTTGCGATGTTCTCTCCATTTAAGTAGGTTACTGTTAATGTATCTGTTCAACACAGCACTGACTTGCCTTAACCCACATTGTACCATTTTCTGCCAAAGTTTTGCTTACTATTTTCCCCTCTCCGTATCCAATTGCAAATGTCCAGTTAAATGACAATCTTGGTGAATCACCTAATTGAGCTCCAAGCCAAGCAGTCCTCTCATCCAAGTCATTAGTATAGATTGTTAATAGTTCATAATCTTACAATGATCCCCGAGGAACTCCACCCAGTTACAACTTTACCACCTGAATATAAACATTTATCCTGAATATTTATTCCCTGACAGTTAAGCGGGTTTCCCCTGTTGCTGGGCAGAAGGCTAGAAAGGTTGCATGGGCTGATCCTACACTGTGTAATGTCCTTAGTGGGCTGAACGATTTCAATCTATTCCTGAATAAATCCTTAGAGGGCAGAATTGTCTCATCCAGTCTCATTATAACGATGCTGACTTGCTGAATGGGATCTTTCTTTACCTCTGTTATTTTACTGAGTGCTTGAGAGAACAACACATGGGTTAGGTCCAGCAACTGACCATTTCGTCCCTCGAGCCTACTCCACCATTCAGAATGTGCATTCTTGATGTGATTGTAACTAAACATCCCTTTCCTGTCTGTTCCCAATAAACACAGATTCTTTTGTTCATCAAAGTTCTATGGAACTCAACCTTGAGTGTTTTCAGTAACCCAGTCTTCCCTGCTCACTTTGATGAGAACACCACAGATTACATAACCCTAAAGAGAAAGGAGCATCCCTGTCTCAGTCTGAAATGGAAAGGTCCTTATTCTCAAAATGTGTTCCCCTCAAACCAATCACCACTCTTTTGATATATAAAGAGTCGACAATAAGGAACATATATCGCCTACCCAGCCCCTCAAACCTGCCCACATTCCCATTAACTCTCCTAAATCAAATACTTTCCAAATTCAGCCCCCACTGAACTCGTGGAAAGACAATTCCAGGCACCACAAGATCATATGAGCATGAGACACTGGATCAGAATTTGGCCATTCAGCCCATCTAGTATGCCATGACATTTGATCACGGCTAAAATATTTCAAAACCCCATTCTCCTGCCTTCTCCAACTGACCATTGATAACTTATTAATAAAAAGCATATACATCCCTGTATTAAAGACCGCGTGTGCCTGTATGTGGGGTATGTTCATGCGTATGTGTGTAAATGTCCGGAGCTATGTGCGTATCTCTGTCTGTGTTATGTATGTTAATGTCAATATCTAAGTTTGTGTGTAGCTCTGTCTGCATCGCTGTGCAATGTTCTTTTTGAAGTAAATACTTTGAAATTGTAATCAAAGTCTCTCTCCTCCTCTCTCTCTGTCTATCCCTATGGCTCATAGAGTTTATAGAATCACTACAGTGGGGAAACAGGCCCTTCGGCCCAAAAGGTCCACACTAACCCGTTGAACAGTAACCCACGCAGACCCGTTCAAATACTATACTACGTTTGCCAATGACTAATGCCCCTAATTTACACATCCCTGGGTACTATGGGCAATTTAGCATGGCTAATTCTCCTAACATTCATACTTTTGGACTGTGGATGGAAACCGGAGCACTTTGTGGAAACCCAGGCAGACACGGGGAGAATGCACAAACTCCATACAGACAGTTGGCTGACTGTGGAATCCAGCCTGGGTGCCTGGTGCTGTGAGGCAGCAGTGCTCAACACTGAGTTTCGAGATGAGATTCATACAATACTAACTTCTGTTTGCCTCCCCACACCACTGCATCAATGGCAGAGGATTTTTTACTCTCTAAAAAGATAGCAAATCATTTACTGCGGATCTCTGACATTGCACGGCTATTTGGTTTTTCAAATAATATCTTTGGAAGCACAGAACAATTTTCTCTGACACTGAGCAATGTTGTTCCTGCAATATTACCACCACAACTGGACCTTTTTCTTGACTATCCAATACTTTCTCACGTAATCTTTAAGCATTGCAAGTAACAGAATGAGAAATAAATTCATCTGATCTCCTGACAAAATGGTTCACTCAGAGGTGAGCATTTCCATTCTGACAGGTCAAGTATTTTGCAACCTATCATCTATCAGCACTGTGTGTGTGTGTGTGTGTGTGTGTGTGTGTGTGTGTGTGTGTGTGTGTGTGTGTGTGTGTGTGTGTGTGTGTGTGTGTGTGTGTGTGTGTGTGTGTGTGTGTTGATGGTGCTGTCAGTTTGGATGGTGCTGTGAGCTGCTGCCCTCTCTCCCACCCAGACTGAATTCATGACGGTTATCACCCTCTGCCGCTGTCACTGCAGTAGGGTGGGGAGGCCAGGTGAGGGAGAGATTGTGTCATTTTAAGCACCACAGAGATTGTCAGGCCTGTACCTACATATAGATACCCACAGAGTCAAATACAGATACACAGGTGCGGGGGGTAGGGGTGGGGACGAGACAGATACCTGGCACTCCACCACTGGACTTGTCCCTTTCTGTCCTATTCCAACCTGTTTCTCCTGGAATGCGAGAAAGGGAGGGAGGGAGTGAAGGATGCAGTGGATGGCCCTGCGTGGGTGGGAGGGACATGGTGTTGTGTCCAGAGGGAGTCAGTCCACAGTGTTGCATCCATGCAGTGTTATTAGAGAGGGAGAAATAGCAGGAGTGAGAGTGGTGGAGCATAAGCCTGGTTCGGGGGTAGGAGCCGTAACAGAAAAATAGTGAGTGTGAGGGAGCTGAGAGAATATGGTGACCCTTATCCTGACAGAGCGTGGATATTTGCTTATCCTGTATTGCTGGACATTTCTTCAGACCGCAGATACTGCACTGACCTGGGTGCTGAGCTCAGACCATGCTTAGTGGTTCTGGTGGTGTGGCCTCCTCTGGGAAGAGATGGTTCTCCTCTGTACTAGCCCATCCACCAGGACCTCTGTGCCCCTGTCGACAAACCGTGGTGTAATTGTCCCTTATCTGCCATGCTCGGTGCAAACTGTGCAGGGCAGCTGCACACTGAGAAAGCTCAACTGTGTGCCCATTGGCACTTTAAAGATGGTGCCAGTACTAGGGATCACTGAGTATCCGATCAATGGTGAGTAACTCCAGTCATGATGGGTGGGAGAATTGGGCTGGTATTGAATGAGAGCGATAAGATGTGGGTAGTTAATGAAGCGAGTTAGATAAGATAGCACCAGGAAACTAGCTCAGCCTCATGACCTAATTCTGGATGGAGCATGAGAACTGTAGTTACAGCATCTGGGTCTGTAACATGAACATCAAATGGAGCAGAGGCTGCAGAGAGGGGAAGCTCTGAAACCACGGAGTGAGTGTGGGGGTGAAAGGGATCAGCCAAATCTGTCTGTGTCTTAGCCTGGACAAGCACATACTCTCACGTTCCCCCTTACGAATGCACACTCTCGCTATCCGCTCCACACACGCACACACTCACACTCGCCATCTCATACATGCACACGCACACTCTGCTCTGTCACATGCATGCCCAAACCCACTCTGTTTCCCTCCTGCACTCACATACGTACTCCCCCTCAGTCTCTCTCACTTGCACACATTCTCTCGCTCTCCCCTTCACATAGACACACCCCCTCACACACACGTATACACGCACATACACACACACAGACACATATGTACGTATAAATCTGTGGGGTTAATTTGCATTTTCAGATACACTTTATTTTGTTCAAAAAACATACAATTTGGAGACAGTCAGTCAATGCTGTACTTTATAAACTCCTACTTTGGGAACAAACCCAGTCTGACTCCAGTTGAAGACACAGACAGACTCTAAACAAGACCTCACACCTGAAATACATTGTCTGACCAAAGGGGTCACCTCCTTTACATCGATAATGGCTGAAGGTCTCTCTCGGCAGTGACTTGAAAGAAATTCATCGATTTGCATAATAATCAATCAAAACCTGCACCTCAATTCTAAGTCATCAGGGATTTAAGAGCCATCTCAGGTGCATACCTTCCATGCGCATGAGTTGCACAATCCTTTGATTTTTTCCTTATAGCTTTTGTGTCTAAGGTCTTCCTCTCTCTTACACCTGATGAAGGAGCAACGCTATGGAAGCTTGTGTTTTCAAATAAACCTGTTGGACTCTAACCTACTGTTGTGTGATTTTTGACTTTGTCCGATGCAGTCAAAAACCAGTGGCTCCATATTGTATCTTTTTATTACTTAGCCAATCATCTCTCTTAGCAAATAAATATTTCCTTTCCCCATGTGGCCTTGTCTTGCATATTAATCTTTTGTGAGACACATTACGCACTGCTGTCTGGAAATCCAGATGTAATACACCTATATGATCCGCATTATCCACCTTGATTGTCACCTTTTGTTAAGAAAGCTAGTCAAATTATTAAAACATGATTTATCTTTCATATAACTATGTTGAATGCTGGATTGTGGATCGACTTTGAAAATCTCTTGTTATCAATTCCTTGAATACGGATTCTAACAATTTGCCATTAATTCCAATAGATTTCTCATTGCTTTTCATTCCCTAGTGAAGCTGGTTATTTGAAGTTATTCCCTTTCTATAACTTCTATCTTCCTTTTCACAATTCCTGTGAAACAGGCACAAGGCTGTAAAAGAGCTGCTCCAATTGCTGTGTAAGAGGCATGAGTGGCTGATTGGACTCATTCTATTCCTGTTTTACATACTCGCTGGGCTGAATGTCTTCCTGGTGTTCCTACGTTATAGTAGTCTCAATGGACTTGCATGTCCTGCTCCTGGTCCTGTCCAAGCCGTTCAGGATCTCAATGTCCGCCTCCTGTTGCTCAATGAGAGGTGAGGGGACTTATGGAATCTCCCAGCTCAAATGTCACTTTTCAAGGGCTGAAATATGCGGACAAGTTTTGTTGCCCACACTGGGTATCTCAGTGGTTAGCACTGCTGCTTCACAGCACCAGAGATTCGTGTTCAATTACAGTCTCCAAGTTGCTCCCACAGTAACCAAGATGTGCAGATTCAGTGGATTGGCCATGCTAAATTACCCATAATGTCCAGGGATGTGGTGGCTAGGCACAACAGTCATGGAAAATGCCAGGTTATAAAGATTGGGTGGGGTTGGTGATGGGGATTGGATGGGATGGTCTTCGGAGGATCAGTGTGTTGTCGATTGAAAATGGCCTGCTACCACGCTGCATGGATTTTCGGATTAACACCTATTGCAGAAATAAATTGAGGGAACAATCTTTGAGTTAATTCCAATATCCTTTCCTCAGTGAGGAGATTACATCTGTACACACTACTCCAGATGTGATCTCACTAAATTGTTGTGCAGCAGCAGTAACACTTTACCCGCTTGCTGTAAGGTTCCCGTCTAGGTTAGAGCAGTATTAGCTCTCTGGGGAATACTCAGCATTGCTGAAAGATGATTGTCCTCCTTTACTCCCCCAGTATAACGGAAGATCTGGTGATAATGTCACAATAACACTTGAGAAGAACGGGGAAGATGTGGCAAGATAATAGCAATGTTGAGATATGCCTCACCAAACATCTCACCTGAATCTGCCATTAACCTAGCCGCTGAATCTGCTAAGGTGGAGCTTAGAAACAGCAAGGAGAAGCGAACATTAATAAGTTATATATCAACGTCAAAATTGTGATACAAATGTTGGATATGTCCAAAACAGGACTTTAGATATACAAGTCTGTGGGTAATAATGGACTGCTTCAAGTTACATATATACAGTGTTAATCCACGTGAATCTGTATGCTGAGAAAATGGATTTCACGAGCGTCTATGAGATGGTTTGTTTTGACGATATGTTGACCATCGAGCAAGAGATCAGTCTGTTTTGGAATTGGTGATGTGTGATCAGAAGAACTTTTGGGAATAGTGATATTAATATATTGAATTAAATGACATCTGACTACAAAGCAGTTTTTTTTTCTTATAGAAAACGTCTGTAAGGATATTGTCGAGATGAATGTCTCTGATGGCAAGACAGACTGATATGGGATCTCCGCCTGTATTCCAGAGAGTTTCAGAAAATGAGAGGTGATGGAAATAAAACTTCTTTAAAAAAAAATCACACAGAGGAGAGTGATGTAAATGGGCATTGGCAAGTGGGAACAAGATTAGCGAGAAACCCAAGATATTCCACAAGGACACCAAGCAGATCAGAATAACCAGGGCATAATTAGGGATTTCTTTGAGAATGTAGCCAGCAAAGTGGATAATGGGGATCCAGCAAATGCAGTACATCTAAACTTTAGAAGGCATTTGACAAGGTGTCACGTAAAGGACTGATCCAGTAAGGTTAGCTACCAGGGTGTTAAGGGTAGAGTATTGAATTGGATACAGGATTGACTGACTGACAGAAAGCAGAGCATCAGGATAACTTATCTTTCTCTGGTGAATTGAAACGAGTGAGGTGCTGCAGGGTTCAGTTCTCAGACCTCAACTGTTTACAACCTATCCAAATGACCTGGAAGGGAAGACAGAGAGTAGCAACTAAATTCACAGATTGTCCGCAACTAGATGTTAAAACAGGCTGTGATGAGAAGATAAAGAATTTAATACTGAATATTGATAAGCTTGGAAAATGGGACATATTGCTACATCTTGCAGGTGGTGCTTAATGTGGATAAATGCCAAGTGGAATTTCCTACTTCCACTCCTAATTCTTATGTTCTTGTGTTACTCCTTCTGCAGTTCTTTGGATTTTATTCACCATTGGTGGCTGGGTTGACAGCAGTTGAGGGTTTTAAATGAGGGAGATGCAGGTTGCTCTGTGTGTAGGGAAGAAGATAGAAATATGGAGAAAAGAGGGCAGTCAGGCCTTGTTGATTACCACAGTAGGACTAAGAACCAGATGGGATTCAGCAAAATCGACGTTTCGGGCAAAAGCCCTTCATCAGGAATAAACGCAGAGAGCCTGAAGCGTGGAGAGATAAGCTACGGGAAGGTAGGGGTGGGGAGAGTGTAGCATAGAGTACAATGGGTGAGTGGGGGAGAAGATGAAGGTGATAGGTCAGGGAGGAGAGGGTGGAGTGGATAGGTGGAAACGGAGCTAGGCAGGTCGGACAAGACCGGACAAGTCAAGGGGACTGGAAGTTTGAAACTAGGATGAAGTGGGGGAAGGGGAAATGAGGAAGCTGTTGAAGTCCACATTGATGCCCTGGGGTTGATGTATTCCGAGGCAGAAGATGAGGCGTTCTTCCTCCAGGTGTCTGGTGGTGAGGGAGCGGTGGTGAAGGAGGCCCAGGACCTCCATGTCCTCGGCAGAGTGGGAGGGGGAGTTGAAATGTTGGGCCACGGGGCGGTTTGGTTGATTGGTGTGGATGTCTCAGAAATGTTCCCTAAAGCGCTCTGCTAGGAGGCACCCAGTCTCCCCAATGTAGAGGAGACCGCATTGGGAGCAACGGATACAATAAATGATATTAGTGGATGTGCAGGTAAAATTTTGATGGATTTGGAAGGCTCCTTTAGGGCCTTGGACAGAGGTGAGGGAGGAGGTGTGGGCACAGGTTTTACAGTTCCTGCGGTGGCAGGGGAAAGTGCCAGGATGTGAGGGTGGATCGAAGGGGGGGCGTGGATCTGACCAGGTAATCACGGAGGTAACGGTCTTTGCGGAAGGCGGAAAGGAGTGGGGAAGGAAATATATCCCTGGCGGTGGGGTCTTTACGGAGGTGGCGGAAATGTCGGTGGATGATTTGGTTTATGCGGAGGTTTGTTGGGTGGAAGGTGAGCACCAGGGGCGTTCTGTCCTTGTTACGGTTGGAGGGGTGGGGTCTGAGGGCGGAGGTGCGGGATGTGGACGAGATGCGTTTGAGGGCATCTTTAACCACGTGGGAAGGGAAATTGTGGTCTCTAAAGAAGGAGGCCATCTGGTGTTTTCTGTGGTGGAACTGGTCCTCCTGGGAGCAGATACGGCGGGCGTGGACCTGACCAGGTAGTCACGGAGGCAACGGTATTTGCAGAAGGCGGAAAGGGGTGGGGAGGGAAATATATCACTGGTGGTGGGGTCTTTTCGGAGGTGGCGGAAATGTCGGCGGTTGATTTGGTTTATGCGGAGGTTTGTAGGGTGGAAGGTGATCACCAGGGGCGTTCTGTCCTTGTTACGGTTGGAGGGGTGGGGTCTGAGGGCGGAGGTGCGGGATGTGGACGAGATGCGTTTGAGGGCATCTTTAACCACGTGGGAAGGGAAATTGCGGTCTCTAAAGAAGGAGGCCATCTGGTGTGTTCTGTGGTGGAACTGGTCCTCCTGGGAGCAGATACGGCGGAGGCGGAGGAATTGGGAATACGGGATGGCATTTTTGCAAGAGGTAGGATGGGAAGAGGTGTAATCCAGGTATCTGTGGGAGTCGGTGGGTTTTAAAAAAAATGTCAGTGTCAAGTCGGTCTTCACTAATGGAGATGGAGAGGTCCAGGAAGGGGAGGGAGGTGTCAGAGATGGTCCAGGTAAATTTAAGGTCAGGGTGGAATGTGTTGGTGAAGTTGATGAATTGCTCAACCTCCTCGCGGGAGCACGAGGTGGCGCCAATGCAGTCATCAATGTAGCGGAGGAAGAGGTGGGGAGTGGTGCCGGTGTAATTACGGAAGATCAAATGTTCTACGTAGCCAACAAAGAGACAGGCATAGCTGGGGCCTCCCTACGACCCACCCTCACATCCTGGCACTTTCCCCTGCCACCGCAGGAACTGTAAAGCCTGTGCCCACACCTCCTCCCTCACCACTATCCAAGGCCCTAAATGAGACTTCCATATCCATCAAAATTTTACCTGCCCATCCACTAATATCATTTATTGTATCCGTTGCTCCCGATGCGGTCTCCTCTACATTGGGGAGACTGGGCGACTCCTAGCAGAGTGCTTTAGGGAACATCTCTGAGACACCCGCACCAATCAACCAAACCGCCCCGTGGCCCAACATTTCAACTCCCCCTCCCACTCTGCCGAGGACATGGAGGTCCTGGGCCTCCTTCACCGCCGCTCCATCACCACCAGACGCCTGGAGGAAGAACGCCTCATTTTCCGCCTCGGAACACTTCAACCCCAGGGCATCAATGTGGACTTCAACAGGTTCCTCATTTCCCCTTCCCCCACCTCATCCTAGTTTCAAACTTCCAGTCCCCTGACTTGTCCGGACTTGTCCGACCTGCCTAGCTCCTTTTCCACCTATCCACTCCACCCTCTCCTCCCTGACCTATCACCTTCATCTCTTCCCCCACTCACCCACTGTACTCTATGCTACTCTCTCCCCAACCCCACCCTCCCCTAGCTAATCTCTACACGCTTCAGGCTCTCTGCCTTTATTCCTGATGAAGGGCTTTTGCCCGACACGTCGATTTTGCTGGAGCTCCTCGATGCTGCCTGAATTGCTGTGCTCTTCCAGCACCATTGATCCAGAATCTGGTTACCAGCATCTGCAGTCATTGTTTTTACCTAAGAACCAGATGGCCTATCCTTGTTCTTAATTCATGACGTTTAATTGTCTGGAATAAAATAAATCAAAATGTAACATTCAGACAGACAGTGCGGAATTAATATGTTTTTTGCAATAAAGGAACAAATGACCATTTAGACAAGAAGTAAAGATTTGGCCATTCTTTTCAGATTTAATGACTATTTATTGCAATTGCAGTCTGAGAACTGGGTGATGGGACTTTAGCGTTGTTGCAACTTTAAGTTCAGATCTTTTTTAAAATATTACATTTTCAATTCTATTGTAAAGAGGCCGTAATCTATATCTTCTGCAAATTATTTTGTATGTATTATGGAAGAATAAAAAAATGAAAATGTTAGAAAACCAAGATGAATGAGTATATGCGTCCATAAATAGTTCTAGGTGCGTCAAGGGAATGGACAAATATTTGTGTTTGGATCATAGTTGGGAAAATGTGTCCGTGTTCAAACACGTTTGTGAGTTGAATGGAAAAGCAGTGTTGTATTTCAAAGGGCAGATTGAAAAACTGAGGCATAAGGAAAGGGAACCGGGATCACAAAACAAATCCGCTCACATCAACATCAAGTTTTGTTCAGGAGGCAACATAAAACTTGAATTATTTTGAAGCCCAATAAAGTTAGAAATAGCGAAGTTTCCCTTACAAATTAATGGTGAGACCACTTTCACTTTATAAATGTGTCTTCTTGTTTTTGAGCCTTGGCGCAACGGGAAGAGCTGCTCTCTGTTCACCCTGTCCCGACCCCTCATGCTGTTGAACACCTCCAACAGGAGCACCTCTCAACCTTCTTGGCTTAAAAGGAAAATCAAGAAAATCTAGCCTCTCTTCATAGTTTGAGTACTCTTGTCATGTTAGTTCTGAAATTTATCAAATTTGTCAGTGTTAATTTTCATCTGTCATCGATCTGACTACCTGAACAATCGGTGTATACCCTTCCGTACCCTAACATGTTGCTCTTCACTGTGACCTACCCAACTAAACTTTGCATCACCCACAACATTGTTGATAATTTCCCCCAAACTTTCTCCCTCCCATTCGCATCATCATCATTTATGAAGTTCACATCTAAGCCTTGATTTTCTTCCTGTTCTTCAGATGTTATTCACAGGGAAAGAATTGAGAATCGCAGTCTCTTGTTTTTTTCGTATTTTGGACGATTTACAGCGTGATGCAGTTGAGGTCTTCTTATGACGGAGCCACGAATATTATTTTGGACGTGTAGCTGAATTCCTCTTCTCTACTATGCTCCTCTGTAAGTTTTATTTATAAGGCTTGTACAAAATTAATATTGGATTCGGTTTAGGTAGCTTTCACTGCAATATTTGTGTTTTACGTGGACCTGGATAATGTTCTTTGTAACATTCCCTGCAATAGTCAGAGCCGAACGAATTTTCACCTGTAGGATAGACACAAATTCATAATTTTGTTTGAAAGGGCTGGAGTGATGGGAATAAAGCTCCAATTAAATTCTACATGCAGACTCACGGCAGGAGATCAAATCAAATTGTCAAGTCTACCTTGAACTGGAAACAAATTATTAAAACATTCAACCACATTTATTCATATTGTAAAAAATGTTTCAAAAAAAGTCTACCTTGAACTGGAAACAAATTATTAAAACATTCAGCCACGTTTATTCATATTGTAAAAAAAAAGTTTCGAAAATGCGCTTAGAACAGCTTGGAACTTCAAGTTGCTCCTGGGATTGCAGGCAGTTAAACGTTTATTATATTTGCTAATAGTTGATCGAGTTATTATAGTTTGTTATTATAACATTATGTTTCAATTTTTGTTAACATGCAAAAACAAGCAAAAATCACGATTTTCTTTCAAATGAACATTTTTAAAAGAACATTTTAATGGTGGTTTTTAAAAAGTGTATTTATGTTTTCAAATGTTTTCTTTATCCTGCAAAAGATTTTTTGTATCGAAAAATTAAACAGTCTTTTTTTGTAAACAAAGAGTTGTGTTTTCATTCTGGAAAGTCCGACATGTTTTCAGCTCCAGAGAAGACTTGTCTCTTCGAGGCATTTATTGAAGATGAATGTTTTTATTGATTTATTTAGCTAAATTGTTGATTTTATTCAATATTGATATGTTTGACATGTAAATCTTCTATAGCTTATTACTTTTAACATTATTGTCTGTAGATAATGAAAGGTAACATATATAAGGTGTCATGAAATATTCTTCTTTAAACATAATATTACTATGGCCATATATAAGGTACAAAGAGGATGGCTAGAATATTTCGAAAAATCATTATCCAGCAAATCAGTCAGATAAATAGTGACTGTCAGGAAAGATAAGAAGGTAATTCAAACGACTGCGGTGGCTATAACTCTATCAAAGTTATTTTCAGGTTTTGGAAATGTTGAAGGGGATTACCTTTCTGACGAAAATGGAAGAGCAGCCAATTATTGGACACTTCGAATGATTCTTACGTTCGGCAGCGTTTGAGAAGATTTAGTAAAATTATTGCTACAGTGGACTCTTCTGCCAGGGACATCAACAGGAGATTCTGTGGCAGTGAGTGATAATTTAAGATGGCTTGTGATTTTCCCGGTGCGAGGATTAAGAATGACTCCAAACATTTCAACCACATTGTTAACGGTGAGATTGAGGAGGCAGAAATTATTGTACATATTGGTAGGAATGTCATTTTTAGGGAAAAGATTAAAGAAGTACAGAGTGAATTGAAGAGGTGATGTCGAAGATTAAAAATAAAAACTTTAAAGTAATAATTTCTGGTTTACTCCCAATGCCAAACTCAACCAGGAAAGGAACAAAAAGGTGGAAGGGTAAAAAGCAATGTCTGAAGAGCTGGTATGTTGTTGAGGGATTTAGATTTTGGGAAATTGGATGTGTTTGTGAATATAAACTATCTGTTCAAAAAGGATTGGTCTAATCTAAACTGGAGACCAACCAATATGTTAGCAGTGAGAATTGCTCACTCTATGTAGGGAGGCTTTATATTGACAGAGAAGGCAAGGGGGTTATTCTAAGTAGCAGTATTAATGGTAGGATGGATGGAGAAGATTATGAATGTGACGAGAGCACATCAACTGGAAAAGAACGATGCAAGAGTCAGAATATATTGAAATTCTGAAGAACTAAATTGCATTTATTTCACTGTAAGGGGTCTTACAGGGCAGGCTGATGAACTCAGAACATGTTAAAAAATATGGGATTGGGACATCAAATTTATGACAGAAACTTGGCTGAGAGATGTTCAAGACTGGCAATTCAATGTTCCAGTTGTTAGGTGTCATAGAAAGGAAAGGAAAAGGTGGTAGGTGATGGCAGGGAAGGGGTGCTTGCCGTTTTTGAATAAGGAATAAATTATTGTTGGAACTGGGGAAGATATTTCTGAAAACCATCCAGATAAAACATATGGGTAGTTTTAAATATATGAAAGTAAAGATCACTTTGAAGATATTGTACTGTATGCTTAGTTGTGGCATGGTGACTCAGTGGTTATCATTGCTGCCTCACAGCGCCAGGGACCTAGGTTTGTTCCCACCTCAGGCACCTGTCTATGTGGAGTTTGCAAATTCTTCCCGTGTCTGAGTAGGTTTCATCCTAAAATCTAAAGCTGTGCTGGTTAGTTGAATTGGCTATGCTGAATTGTCCATAGCGTGACGTGCATTAGTCAGAGGTAAATATAGGATAGGGGAATGAGTCTGGGTGTGTTAGACTTTCGGAGGGTTTATGTGGAGTTGTAAGACTGAGGGGTCTACTTCCATACTGTAGGGAGCCTAATTTTAGATGTGACAAATCGTCCAGTGAAAATATATTGGAAGAAATTTAAAAAAAGAAAGGGAAGAACACGTGGATGGTATTGTACCATATGCTCTCCAACACTAAGAAAGAAATTGAGAAACGAACATGGAGGTTGATTTCAGATATATATATACGCTTAATAAGGTTGTAACAATGGGGGATTTTAATTTTCTAAAAAAAATTGATTCGGACTACCATAGTGTTAAAGGGTTGGATGGTGAAGTATTTGTCAAATATACTCAAGAAAATTTTCTTTATCGATATGTGCATGATCCCATTAGAGAAGGAGCAAAACCTGACCTTCTTCTGTGCAATAGGCAGGGCATGTGTCTGACGTAAACGTGGGGGAGTAGTTTGGATCTTGCATTCATAACTCTATTGGCTTCAAAATGGTTATGGAAAAGAATAAAGCCTTCTTTCAATGTTATCTTTTTTAATTGGAGTACCATAAATTTAAATGGTATGGGACAAGGACGTACCAAGTTTGGTTGCAGAGGACTGTTAGCAGGTAAAACAACGTCTGACAAATGGAAGGCATTCAACAGTGTGACAACAAGAGTTGAGCGGCATTATGTTCCTGTTAAAGTGAAGGGTAAGGCTAGTAAAATTAAGGAACAATGGATGACTAAAGTTGTTGAGGTCCACACAAGAATAAAAGAGAGTGCTACTTTAGATATAGACAGCTCTATTCAAGTTGATGTCATAATCAATATAAAGGTTGTGGGGAATTATTTAGAAAGAAATCAGGAAAGCTAAAAGGAGAAGTGGGAATTGCATGGGCAGCTAAGTTTAAGGATAATCCAAGAATATTGTGCAACTACATTAACATCAAGAGGGTAACCACGGAGAGGGTAAGGCCTCTCAAACATCATGAAGGTATCGATGTGCTGAACCCAGGAGGTGGGGAATAAAATCATCCGATTACTGGTGCATCAGACAGCAGCAAATACACACAACTGCCTGCACCTCGCATTCATCTAGCTTGAACTCTATCTGTTATTTGTCAGCACATTGACCCATTTGATCAAGATCCTTTTGTAATCTCAGAAAACCTCCTTCACTGTCCACTGTGCCACCAGTTTTGGTGTCATCTGCAAACTTAATAACATGCCTTCTATATTCTCATCCAAATCATTTACATAAATGACAAACAATGATAACCCAGAACCAATCTCTGTGAAACGCTGCTGGTCAGAAGCCTCCAGTCCGAAAAGCAACTGCCCACTATTACTCTCTGTCTCCTGCCATGGCACCCATTGAAAGTGCTGGAGAGAAATCCCACAGGTCAGGCAGTGTCGGAGCAGAGAAAAACGGAATTAACTTTTTGAGTCCCGCATGACTTGTTCAGAACAGGTTCAGAAAAGCCGCAAAATCTCAATTTTCTTTCTCTATCCAGATCATGCATCATTTGTTGCATTTCTCTACCATTTTGTTGGTGTTTAAGATTTCAACTATTTATATATTTTGCTTATTTTGAGTGGGCTAGATGCTGCACCCGGTTATATTTGGATATTTTGCTCCAATCCTGTTCCCATTTTTTGTACCAATGTATTACACTTGAGTCTTATTCTTTAAGTTCTGAAAATAAATGAACGAATCACAGCAAATTGATTTTGATTTAATAGGTATTTTAGAGACAGCTACACGTGATTAAAAACTGGGAATAGATTATTAATTATGACATTGTCTGTGCGCTTTCTGATTAAGCTTATATCCTTAGGCTCTGAAAGTGCTCAACACGTTTCTCAGAATAATTGTAGCAAGGATGGTGGTCACGTAGCCCATCATCTCTGTACCAGCTCGGAATGAGCTATATCATCACTCTTACTCTGCTGTAACTCCTTGTAACCCAACACATTTTGTTATCTGTGTCTGTTTTTAATGCTGGATATCACGTCCATTTATAATCAATCTTCTCAACCTATATAACCTGTGATTAAACAGTCTAACTATAAAATACAATTCCACATATCTCATTTAAAATTGTCCTGTTCCACTCATATTGTCGTTCAGCATTCCATGTACCAAAGGTTATCTGTTATCTTGCTCTGCAATGCATTTCATTCCATTTGTCAGAAACAGTGATGGTTGAATACTCGTGACCAGGATATATTACTTTCCTCCCCTCAGGCCTCCTCAGCCACTGGCCCCAGCCCTTTCTGTCTCATAGCCAATATCCTATTCATTCCATCCCTTACTCATTAATTCATGGTTTTTAATGAACAAGGCTATTCTACATTGTTATGGACCAGCCCCGACTCCTCAAAACATTTTAAGCAGGTAGCCCAGACCATAAGTTTGCTATTTATTGAAGGCTAGTGTATAGTGTATATTCCCAGAGTGAATTAGCTGGTCAGACTGCCGAGTTTTAAACAATCAATATTTATTTACCAAATTACGGAATGAAGCACACGACCGAAGATATAATACCCGAATATCTAATTCCATCCAACATACAGGGTATCCTGACTTAAGGATGCTGTTCCAAAATACTTGCAACAATCGCAATAAACAAACCTCTTATCACAGATAGTAAATCTGACACAAAAAGTTTGCAGGTTATGAGATCAGAAAGACAGAAGGAGGTAGAGAATGTCCAATTTCAACAGTGATCCTGACTCATCTAACCCACAAATTTAACTGATCTGCCCACCAACGTCCTCTTGATTATGCCATTTTTTTTAAATGACTTGAAAGTGAGGCATTACCTGCTAGGTACAATCAAAGGTGACCCAACGAACTTTCAAAATTCAAATATTTTGGAATCTTGGGTTGTTTAGAACCCTCTCTGAAAATAAACAACGACAACATAACCTTTTAAAGGGACCGGCTTTGCAACATGCCACATTTGGCTTAGGGCTGAATTCAAAGAAATGTAAGACTTACTGGTTTGAAGCAAATCAAGTGTAATAAGAGGTTTGTGAGTTTGTATTGAAAAACACTTAAGCACATTGTGTATTGAAGATACAAAATTTCCTTATCAGAGCAATGAAAGGAATGCCCAGACAGACCAACACATGCTGTGTATGGTCAGAGCAAATATGCCCACTGAGAATCTATTGGCTTTGCGTGATCTAGTCGAGGAGAGATTGGCTCCGTAACAGCATCTAGGTTTTGTTTTTTGGGGGTGGTTGTGGGAGGTTCAGGCAGTTACAACATTGCAAACAGATAACACTGCAGAATCATCCAGCCTGCGATAAGAAAACATCCATCATTCTCCCTCACAACTAACTTCACTCGAGAAATTGGTGATGGGAAATGTGAACAATAGCCAGCAATGCCAGCATTCAATCCAGTCCGGTTCTTATTGTGATCTGAAGGAACCATACTGAAAGGAGTTAACTGCTTTGTTTGTTCAGTGACTGTAGTTGATGTCAGTCTCCATGGATCCTAATTGTGTCACTGGATGGTTTCCCTCTTCTATTAGTAAGGGGCTTCTTGCAATGTTTTATCCCATTGTAGCAGCAAATGCATCGCCTCCGACACTAACAGCGACCAACAGCTCCAGGGACAGTAAGACGAGAGATCAACATCTGAGAATAGTCTGGACTGTTCCATTAATGGATCAGAATCTGAGAACATTAGACTGGAATGCTGCAACGACGGACAGGAGTTTATTCTGGGGTCTTATTTATTTATCCTGGTCTGGATCGACATTATCAGATCGGATATACGGTGTACTGCTGATTATTCAGGCGGGTTACTATCCCATGCTTGCTATTGTTGGTGTTCCTGGTAAGTCCCTCCACCTGTATCCATTTATTAATCCCATAAACCATGTCAAACTTCATTGTTATTTCTTTTATCTATATTTGGCAAAGACAGAAACTGTTGTCTTCAGTTTCAACTGCAAATTCCGTTCACTTCCCACAGATTTCAGAACCGCCCACACTCCTGGCCTCACAAATATCTGAGAACAAGACTGTTCACAAACCCGAGGTATCTTTTTTCTCTGAATTAATTTACGTCTCGGTATTCCGGCTCTCACCAAACCTATCCACTACCAGCTCGATAATACCTCCAGTTACCATCTTGTCATCAATGTTGATGCTTAATAAACGATTATCTATGCCTTGATAAAATTCAGACTATATGGTTCCAGCTCTCCACAAAGCACGATTTCAGTTGCAAATATTTCGATCACAACATTGTTCTTGTCTCTAAATTAACTCCAGGCGAGGCACGCTGTCATATTAGTAATGTCACAAGAAATGTAATTCAGAAGCCCAGGTAGTCACACATAAAGACACTGTTTCAGATCCTACCCGCAGATGATGTCAGAACTTAAACACAAATGACAGGAATTGGAAATAGAAACTATTTTCACTCACATCAACCATAACGTCACCAGAATTTTGTCAATAAATTCATCTATCTCACTGATGTCCATTATTATCTGGTCCGACGTAAGACTGACGTCTGCCCACAGCAATGTGCTTGGCTGTATACTGCATGAAAGGATGACCTCACAGAAAAATGCATTTAGTGAGGTGAACAAATGCTGCCCGTGCCAGTGATGTAGACATCCCATGTAATAACAAAATTAAAGGTTAAATAACGCAAAGAATTCACAAGAGATCAGAAGCAAAAAGAACGAGAAAGTGCCAGAAAAAGTGAGCAGATTTGGCAGCCTCGGATCAAAAGAAAAACAAAATTGTCATTTCGAATCTAATGAGCATACATCAGAAATGAACAGCGCTGCGAAATAGAGTGATTGATGCTGGTGACAGGGAGGTCTGTTGTATAGGGGAGTAGGACTGTGTTGAATGGATAGAGAAAGACAGGGAGAGAGAGAAAGAAGCAAACAAAGGGATTGTTGATGGTCAGCTGGGATGGAAAAATAAACGAGATTAACATTATTTATTTTTCTCTTGTTCCCATATTACTGAAAATCATGCCAATGTAAGGTAGAAAGCAAATTCATTGTTGAAGTGAATTATGCCCCTTTGTCTCTCTTCCCTGAGTGTGATCATCTTCTTGTATTCATTAATAGATGCTGAGCCAGCATTTAATGCTCTTTCCTCATTGTCCTCGAGAAGATGTTGGTGAGCTGCCTTCCTGACCCACTGCCGTCTGTGGGCTGTAAGGAGACAGTGCTTAGTTCCGTCCTGTTTTATCTCTTTGAGACTTTGTAGTGAGTGATATAACTGAGCGGCCGACTTGCCCGCTTCAAACTACAACTGAGAGTTAACCACATTGCTGTGGTTCTGGAGTCACATGTAAGCCCGAACTGGTTAAGATGGTAGATTGCTTTCCCTGAAGAGCATGAGGGTGATAGGTAGGACATTCGAGAATGGTTGCATTGTTTTATTTGATTCTGAAATCCTGATATTTTATTGATTTCATTCCAATATTTGCCGTGGTAGGATTCGAATCCCGGCTCTGGGTCATTACCTGGCTCCCTGAACTAATATTTCGGAGATAATACAGCTAGACATTGCCTCCTCAGCATCTCCACTGACAATAGTGATGGTGCTTTTCGTGTGGCTTTGCTTCATAAGGCAAATAAATGATTTGGCAAAATATGCCACCCTTCTCGTTTTGTATTTATAAGGCGAGATAATGGGAAGAGCTCTTGGTGAAAAGGAGCTGGATGTCCTTGGTCATGAGCCACTGACAGAATTCATGTGGAGCAGTAAGTAATCAGCACAGTAAACGTGTGGTATCGTTCATTACAAAATGACTAATGTGTAAGTGTGATGACACCTTCCTGCAGTTGTAAAGTGTTATTGAGACAGTCCTTTGTCACTGTGAACAGATTTTCTCGCCTTTATAATGAACTCCTTGCTATAGAGTGACAGTGTAATGGGGTTTCACCACACTATCCCTGCAGTGATGGTACCATGAGGAGAGTGTGAAGGAAACGAATGTTTAAGCTGTATCTCTACAAAAGAATTTAAAAAAACTGATTGTATTAAAACTTGAGCGTTATGGAGTAACGCTAATTATTTCCAAAACAAAACGTTGATAGCGTGAAATATAACGTGTTTTCCACGATATACGTCTTCACATTTGGCCAAATATATAGATAGGAATTGTTGAGAAGGATATGGGCCAAGCAGAGAAATGAGGTTAGATGGGTGGACATTTTTGTCAGCATGAACCAGTTTGGGTTAAACGGACTGTCTCCGTGCTGTAGGATTATATCACTCTATGATAGCTTACATAGTTCTGTGGACACCCTCACCATGATGGCTGTGAGAGAGCTCCAGGCTCTGAATGAACTCTCACCGCCTTAATGTGCAGTTGTTGTGTGACCCTGCACTAAGCGTCATGTTGTTCACAGATCTGTCAGCAGTCACCTTCTAATAGAGTTAAATATTCCCACCAGATTGTGACCCCCATACAGAACCTAGTCTGTCTTCTCTGTCAAAAAAAGCTAGTCCCTTTTGTTTTCTCAAGGCAGTTCCTTGGGTCAAAGAGACTGCCCTTGATTTTAGGGGCAATAAAAAAGGACTTGACTCCAGTCAGTCTGGTTTGGTACAGAGATGAAAAGGATTTTCAGAGATGTTTGTTTATGGGACTTCAGGGCAAAGTGGTCATTCTTTAGAAATGACCTCTATAATGAAAGGGGAGTGGTCAGTTCCTTTACCTGAACTAGCGGAGCTGAGCTGAGCTGAGAAGTTTTCAGTTGAGTCTTGAACTGGAAAGTTCAACAGGGAGTTGTGTGGAAATTCTCTCTCTCTTTTCTGCCCTTCACCTTCAACCTGTAAGCATGTGTTCCATTTATACTGGATTTTAAAGGGAGTTTGCTTATTGGGACTGTTGTGTATATTCAGAATAGTTAAATTATTTCTAGCTGGATAGTATGAGTTCTATAGGGGTTCTTTCCTGTGTTCTTTGTGTTTCATTGTTTTCATTGTTTCATTAATTTTATGAGTACAGTTTTTGTGTGTTTTAAAATCTAGTAGACAACCTCGCTATCTTACTCAGGGTAATTCTCGTTGTACATTTAACCAAACAAATTGCAAAGTTTTAGTCTGGGCTGCCTGCTTAAGAATGTTATGAGTGGTCTAACCTAGCCCATAACAGATTGGGGGCTCTTTGCGGGATTTTAAACAGCGAGTGTGAGGTGTTTGTGCCTTTATTTCGGGTGTTGGTTCTGTTGGGTAGGCAAAGCTTGGGATAGTAATTTCCTTTTCACCAAAGTCACCAGACGTTTTCTCGATGTGGATGCAGTGACTTTGGAAGGTTTGCAAAAAGTGAATAAGACCAAGTTGCAAGAATTAGCAGAGAAGCTGGAATTGGAACTGTCTGCTTCTGTGAGGAAAGAAGAGATAATTACAGCAGTAGCTCATCAATTAAACATGCTGCAGAAACCATCAGAATTGGTGGAGTTGGCAACAATTCAGCAGAAAGAACAGCAGAAAAGAAAGAGTTTGAGTTACGATTAAAAGCAAAAGAAACGGAAAAAGAGAGAGCATTAGAGGAGATAAAAATGAGAGAGCTTTTTGACAGTGAAAACTGACACTTTAAAAAGGAAAGCCAGCGTAAAAGGCTGGAGAGAGAGGTTTTACGGACTTAGTGAGGAAGAGAGTGAGGATGAGCAAGCCCCTGATAGTCAGAAACCCAGTGAAAAGGTGTTTAAGTATGTTCAAGCATTGCCTAAGTTTGACAGAAGGATGTAGAAGTCTTCTTCAAATTATTTGAAACGGTGGCTAAACAAATGCAGTGGCCAGAGGCAATGTGGGTTTTATTGATCCAAAAGAAACTTGTAGGTACGGCAAATGAGGTATTTGCATCGCTATCAGAGGAGGTATCTGGAGAATATGAGAAGGTGAAAAAAGCCATTTTAACTTCAGATGAGCTTGTACTAGAAGGCTATAGACAACCTTCCAGAAATCTAAGGAGGGACCCTGGTCAAACCTACATTGAGTTTGAAACGATCAAACAGAGTTACTTCGTTAGATAGATAAGCAAAATTTTGATGCCCTTAGAGAGGTAAGTATTTTGGATGAATTAAAAAGTTCACTGCCTGAAGTGGTGTGAACTCATATGGAAAAGAAGACCGTTAAAAGAGCAAGGTGATCTGTTAAAAGTGGCTGATGATTATGAACTGTTCCATAAACTTGGTTTGGCTTCCAGAATCAATTTCAGTCCATGAGGGATAGAAATTGGAGCAAAGAGATTTCCTCACGTGGAAAGGGAAAGATAGATCTCAGTGAAGGTCATAAGGATAATTTACCTCAGGGTAAAAAAAGAAACCCTTGAGGGGGTCAAAGAAGTTAAAAGGCTCAGATGTTTTCATTGCAATAAAGCGGGCCACACAAAATCACAGTGTTGGTGGGCGAGCAAAAAACCAGATGTAGGAAAACAAGACAAGCGTGGAGGTTTTGTTGGACTTGTAACAAAAAAGCACAAGGGAAGTTAGACAACTATCTCAGAGTTTACAAGATGATCAGAGGTTGATTAATGAGGATTTGTCAGATCTGCTTAAAAATATATATATATTGCAAGATTAAAGGCCTGGAGTAATAGGTAAGGAGGTTCCAATATTATTGGACGCGGGATCTTCTCAGTTTGTAATGCCGAAGGATGAGGAGGTATGCACTCCTGAGAGACTATTGTCAGAAAATATGCTGGTAACAAGAATTCATGGTGAGACAAAAAGTGCTCAGTTATGTAAAGTGAGAACTGTAGAGAATGTGTGAAAGGAGTACTGGACCCCAAACTCTCAGCTCCAGGAATAAAATCTGTCCTTACAAATGGAATAGCTGATTCACCGGTGGGAGTGCAGCCTTCTCTAATTGAAAAGCAGTGGAGATGCAGGCAACGGAAGACCTGGAGAATGCTTATCCAGGAATTTTCCCTGATTGTGTGATCACAGATCACAATATACAGGTTGAAGCAGGAGGAATCAAAAGGCATGGATCAAAAGGAAACTGTTGTAGAGTTATCCGAATCTTATTTTGATCAGGTAAGTAGAATAGAGAAGGAGCAGGTAGGAAAGCATACAATTATTTTTAGCTCTGCTAAGTTGATTGACTTGCAGCAGAAAGATGAGGAATTAAAACCGTTATATCAAAAGGCACTTAGCAAGCAAGAAAGAAAGCATTCCTATCTGCTATTACTTAACAAATGATGTCCGAATGAAGAAATTGAGAGCATCACAATTTCAAGCAGATCAGACGTGGGCATAAATTTATCAAATTATTTTGCCAGTTGGGTATATAAAGGAAGTGCCGCGATTGGCACTTTGGCTACCAGTTAGACGTCATTTTGGGGTGAGGATAACACCGGCTAAAATATAAAGATTTGTTTACAGGCCTGGATTGCATAAAGATTTAGCTGAATTTTACCAGATGTGTCAAACATATCACGCAGTCTTGATTGACTGCGTAGGTCCCCTACCACAAACAAAAGGTGGGAATAAGTATTTATTAACAATAATGGATGTGTCGACGAGATAACCAGAGGCAATCTCATTATGCAGCATCACAGTGTAAAAGATTGTAGAAAAAAATACTGATTTTTTTTCTAGATACGGACTACCAATAATGATACAGTCAGATCAACGATCAAACATCACATCCAAACTATTCAATGAGGCGACGGATAACTTGGGAATATAAAGCAATTCAAATCTACTGCTCATTATCCAGAATCACAGGGAGCACGAGACAGATGGCATCAAAAACTGAAAACCATGTTAAGATTTTGTGATCAGGATTATCTAGATGATTGTGATAAGGAAATTCCTTTTTGACGTTTTGCGATCAGAGATGCACCGAATGAATCGACCAAATTCAGTCCATTTTAATTAATTTTGGTCAAGAACTAGCAGGACCAATAAAATTGATGAGGCAGGAATTATTGAGTCAGAATTCAGAGACCACCCATTTGGACAATATGTCAAATTTTAGGGAACGATTAAATAGAGCTGTAGAGTTGGCGAGATACATTTAAAAGTATCACAGCATACAATGAAACAGGAAGTGGATAAGAAATCACAGATTTACAAATTTTTAATTGGGAATAAGACATTGGTGTTCCTTCCAATAACAGGTGAGCCTTTAAAAACAAGGTTTCGTGTACCTTATCAAATTGAACAGAACTTTAATGAGATGAACTGATTGATAAGGACTCCAGACAGGACGAAAGCTCACAAAGTGTGTCATGTGAATATGCTCAAAAGATAGGTTGATAGTGAAAGAAAGCAAGAGGAGAAGGTGTTCATGATTACAGCACAGAAGGAAGACCTAAGTTCAGAGGATTATGAATTGGACATTCCTCAAATCAAATTGAACAATGGGAAAGTTGTGAAAAATTGGGATAAATTATTGGATTCCCTTCCACAAGAAAATCGAAATGACCCAAAGAGTTATTACTATCACTTTGGGAGATATACGGAAATAAACTGTGAAGTACTAACATAATTGTGCATGATGTAGATATAGGAGATGCTGTTCTGATGAAGCGACATCCTTATAGGCATAACCCTCCAAAGTTGGCACAGGTTCAGAACGAAATAGAGTGAATGCTCCAAGATGGTATAACGAAGTGAGTTACGGTGACTGGAACTCACCTATAGTCATGGTGCCAATGCCAGATGGTACCCGAAGGTCATGTGGGGACTATCACAAAGTCAACACGATTACAATGACTGATGCATATCCAATTCCATGTTTGGAGAACTGTGTCGGAAAAGTGGGAGAAGGCACTTACATTTCTAAGTTAGACTTGTTCATAGGTTACTGGCAAGGATCCCTGCCATAGAGAACAAAGGCAATTTCGGCTTTCATAACACCAAATGAACTATATCAGTTCAAAGTCATGGCATTTGGTGTGGAAAATGCTCCAGCCACATTTCAGAGATTGACAATAATGTTTTTGCCGGATTACCCAGCTATGTAGTGTACATTAATGACCTGGTGATTTTTAGTCACTCATCGATGGAACAGCATTTATCGAACTTGTTTTCTCGAATTCAGAAGGCAGACTTGGTGGTAAACCCTGCTAAAAGTGAATTTGCAAAAGCCCAAGTCACGTTCCTGGGCCATGTTATTGGACATGGACCAATAGCCCCATGAGATACAAAAACGGAAGTAGTGGGAAAATTCTCACACCATCCACAAAAAGCAGTATTACTGTTCCTGGGATTGACTGCATTTTACTGAAGGTTTGTGCCAAACTTCAGCAGTGTGGCTGCTCCACTCACCAAATTAGTTAAAAAGGGCAAGAACTCTTAGTGGACAGCAAACTGTCAATTTGACAGCCTAAAAACTTTGTTAACCACTGCCCCCAGTATGAGCCACACCGGATTACACGAAGCTTTTCAAGGTGGCTATCGATGCCAGTGAAGTGGGTGTCGATGCGGTGCTCCTGCAGGAAGATGACGAGGGAATCAAGAGACCCATCGGGTATTTTTCCAGGAAGTTGAACTTCATCAACAGAAATATTCAACAGTGGATAAAGAGAATTTAAGCTTGGTGTTGGCATAACAACATTTCAGTGTTTATATCACTAGCGATGCATCTGAGACAATCATATACGCTGATCACAACCCATTGATATTTGTGGATAAATTTAAGGACAAAAGTGCCAGACTGTTTCGATGGAGACTGTTGTTGCAGTCATTGATTATGACAATTGTGCATGTGGCAAGTCGCGAAAACGTGACTGTCGATGCGTTACTGAAAGTTGAATGAGATATGGAGGCGTTTGGTGGTGGGTGTACTACGGCCTGAATTTGCGAATGGAGTTGTGAATGTTTGCATGCTTACAGTTGATATAGTGTATATGTGCATTTTTAGACTACCAACTGGGTTTGGATGGTTAAAAATGCAGCCATATTTTGGTATTGATGGTTCACATTTTAAGGGGGGAGGCGTCACAAAGCTAGTCCCTTTTTTTGTCAAGAAGCTTTTTCTTGGCTCATGTAGACTCTGTCCTTGATTGGTTTCAGGGGGACAATAAAACAGGGCCTGACTCCGGTCAGTCTGGTTTGGTAAGGAGACTAAAATGACTTTCAGAGGCCTTTTGTCTATCTGTAAACAGATAACACTTCAGTCCAAAGTGGTCGTGCTTTAGAAGTGACCTCTATAATGAAAGGGGAGTGATGAGCTCTTTTAGCTGAACTCGCTGTGGTGAGCTGAGCTAAGCAGTTTTCAGTTGAGTCTTGAACTAGGAATTTCAACAGGGAGCTGTGTGGAAACTCTCTCTCTTTTCCGCCCTTCAACGTCAACCTGTAAGCATATGTCCCATTTGTACTGGTATTTAAAGGGAGTTTGCTTAATGGGACTGTGATATGCATTCGGAACAGCATAATTAAGTCTAGCTGGATAGGTTGAGTTCTGAAGGGGTTCTTTATTCTGTTCTTTGTGTTCATTGTGTACTTTTGTGAATAAAGTTTTTGTCTGTTTCAAAATCCAGTAGTCAACCTAGTTAAATTACAGCAGGTAATTTTCATCGTACACGTAATGAAACAAATTGCAAAGTTATGCTCTGGGCTGTTTGCTTAAGCATGTTTTGAGTGGTATAGACTCATCCATAACACCTTGGAACTTGGGACAAATCATTCATTTTCCCTCCTCACGGCCAGCAAACCATGTTAACTTAACACGTGTGTACCATTAGCAATGGAGCCAGGTGGAACAATATATAGAAGTCTGTCTGTGCAGTCTATGCTTCATTAGTTTGTCAATTTGCAGCATCAAAGAAATCCTCCTGTTTCAGTATCACAGTTTAAAGTACTGAATGGCCTCTTATTTTGATGTGTCAGTGTCTCGAGTGTCTCGAGAACACTGAATTCTCCAATTTCAAATAACCACCCTTTCAATCTGCTGACTCCCTTCCCAGTCCCTCCCACTCCCTTCTAATCAGCTCCCCCTCCCTTGATAGCCCGTCCATCTCCCTTCCATTCTTCTGGTCATCTCTTCTTCCAGCTTCCAACTGGATTCATTCCTCCAATCAACTAACCCGGTGGTATCCGTAACCAGTGTTGATCCGTCCCCACTTCACCACACCACCTCCTCCTCCCCTAGCCGCTTCTTTATCTGTAAACCTCCTTACTTCCATTCCCACGCCTGAAGAAATGTTACACCCAAGGTGTTGAGTTCTCCACCTCCTGATGCTGCTTTGCTTGGTGTGGTCTTCCAGCCTCCTGCTTTCCAATATTTGCATTTTTTAAAAAATATATCTTCAGGTGTAATAGGCAGGAGAGAGTGAATTGTCTGTGACTCTGCTTATCGAATAGTTTCAATGGGCTGAATGGCATTCTCACATTCCTGTGAAACCAGCTTGAGATGCTAAAAGAGCTTCTCTTTTTATCCTGTGAAAATGTTCAGAGTCTAGCAGTGCTGTTACATGAATGCTACCTACAAGTTAACAACATGAGCTTGAAGGTTGTCCAGGTTTTGAAGCTGTGTGTGATTTTCACAGAACATCTTCACTTCTGGTCAAATGACGGAGGGAAAGACATTGATGAAGCAGCTGAAGGTGTTTGTGCCGAAGAAGCTAACCTGAGGATCGCCCACAGGGATATCCAGGGACTAAGAGGATTGCTGTCCACCAGCCACATTGTGTTCTGAATGACCCAGTGGGGTGTTTACACCCGATCCCATTCATTTCAACCTTATTCAGACTCCTTGACATTTGCTGCGTCAAATCCTGCCGTAATGTCAGGGCCAGCCACATTGACGCTGAGTTCACATCTTTTGTTCATGTCAATAGGCCAAGGTATATGTGTGTTGAGTGTTTCCTTCTCTCAGAGAGTAGAGACTATTGGGGACTCTCTATACCAGACAGCTGCATTGCTGAAATGATTGGGAGAAGGTGGGAGTGGGCGTCAATGGATTTTGATACGGTCAGAGATTTAAGGGCTACAATGAATTGGGAAGGAAAGAGAAATTGCAGGTGAGACCAGATCAGCCCTGACGTTACTGAAGGGAAAGGCAGGCTTGAGGAGCAAAATGGCCTCGTGTTATTCCAGTATACCCCAGAGTCCAGTCAGTTTATGGCTTCTTTGATTTGCTGTGTTACAGACTTCAAGTAACTGAATAGACTGATTCTGTTGCTGTGTAACAGGATACTGGTGCTGCGTGATCTACGCTGGGTACAGTTTTATAGGCTGGAGGGGCTGACCAGCCTCCTCCTGTAACTGTATGGCAGTGTCCAGGGGCTGAAAACCTTCATCCTGCTCTGTTGTAACTGAAATCCATAGTCTCATTCCACCACCCGAGGAGAAAGTGAGCACTGAAGATGCTGGAGATCAGAGCAAAAAGAGTATGGCACTGGAAAAGCACGACAGGTCAGGCACCATGCGAGAAGCAGGAGAATCGATACTTGGTCATTCCTGAAGAAGGGCTTATGCCTGAAACGTCGATTTTCCTGTTCCTTGAATGCTGCCTGGTCTGATGTGCATTTCCAGCACCACACATTTCAACGTCTAACGCCCTGCCAAAGTCAACCTTCCTGATCACATCATCAAATAACTTTAACAGTTTTTTTAGGCATAAACCTCCATGCACAAAGCCATGCTTACTATACCTAATCAAACCCTGCCTTTCCAAAAACATGTACATCTTATTCCTTGGTATCTTCTCAAGTAATGTACCTACCAAAGATGTTAAACCTACTGTTCTATAATTCCCAGACATTTATTTTGCAGTTCTTTCTGAATAAGGGCACGGCATTTGTTATCTTCCAGTCTTCTGGAATCTCAATTTTGGTTACTGGTGATCAAAAAAAATTAACCAGTGTCCCCACAAGTTCTCCTTGCAGTGTTCATGGATATACTTGTTAAGGACCGTGAGATTAATCCACCACCAATACCTCCTCTACTGTGATATGGACTGCCCCTAAGATATCACCACTAACTTCCTCAAGGTCCCAAGTATATATGTCTTTTTTCCATGGTAAATACGGAGAAGAAATATTTGTTGAGGCCCTAGTTCATCTCTTATGGTTCCACACATATATGTCTACTTTGGTATTTGAGGGATCCTATTCTCTCACTAGTTATAGCTTTCCTTGCATATTCTTAAAGTACCTCTTTGGATTCATCCTAATCTTCTCAGCCAAGGTTCTTTCATACCACCTTTGTCGCCCTCCTGATTTACATCAAAGGTAAACTCCTATATTCCTTATATACCACCAGGGATTCCCTTGATCTCAGTTTCTGGTACCTGAGCCACGCATTCCCCTTTTTTCCAATCAAAGCCTAAATATCTCTTGTCATCCTGGGTTCCCCATTCCTGCCAAATTTGCCCTTCACCGTCACAGGAGCATATAGACCTTGAACTCTAGCTATCTCACGTTTAAAGGCCTCCCACTAGCCAGGGGTCCCTTCACCTGCAAACAAACTATTCCAGTCGGCTCTTGCAAGCTTCTGTCTAAGCCCATCAAAATTCCCCTTGACCCAATTTAGAACTTGAACCTGTGACAAATTTTATCCCTCTCCATAGCTATTTGAAAATTAATATAACGGTGGTCACTGGTCCCAAAGTGCTCCCCCACTGTCACCTCAGTCACCAGTCCTGCTCTGTATCTCAAGAGTTGTTCGAGTTTTGACCCTTCCCAAGTAGGACCCTCTACATAATGCTTAAGGAAACTTTCCTGAACGCACTTATAGGATTCCACTCCATCAACTTCCTTAACGCTCCGGCAGTCTCAGTCTGTTCCAAAAATTAAAATCCACTCTTCTGACAACCATATTGCTCCTGCATGTCTCCCTTCTCCCTGCACATTTGTTACTCTAATTCATGTTGACTATTTAGAATCCTATAGTACAACTCCGGTGACATCATCATCCCCTTCCTACTTCTTAGCTCCAACCACAAAGCCTCACTGGATGATCGGTCAGTTATTTTATCTCTGATTACTGCTGTGATAATCCCCTTAATCAGAAATTCAACTCCTCCTCCCCTCCTTCCACCATCCCTGTCCCGCCTAAAGCACCTGTACCCTGGTGTGTTAAGCTGCCAGTCCTGTCCCTCGCTTAGCCATGTTTCTATAAAGGCTATATTATCACAATCCCCCGTTCCTTTCAACGCCCTTAGTTTATTGGCCTTATCTGCCTGCCCTCTAGAACCGAAATCAATGCAGTTTTATCCAACAGGCATTCCTTGCTCCTTATCATGTTCCAGCCTGACCTGTCTCTTCACGTTACTGTTTCTGATTACTATATATCCTTCCAACCTTGCTATTGCGTCCCTGATCATGAGGATACCCCTCCTGGCCAAAGTAGTTTAAATCCGCCCTTGTAGCACAAGCAATATTCGCCAAAAAGATATTGGTCCCCACCCCAGTGCATGTGACACCTGTCCCTCATGATCAGGTTAACTCTGTCACAGAAAAGACCCGAATGATCTAAAAATCTGAATCTTCTCAAACATTTTTGGGTCTTTTCCTTAGCAAACTCAAAACATAGGAGTTAAGGCCACTGGTCCTTTCATGCTCAACCCAATCCTGCCTGCAACCTCTGACTGGCTTCGTTCCCCACTTTGACGCCCAACACAGCCCCGTCCATTGTTGTATCTGTTACACATTGACATAAAAAGCTCTCTGGAATAAATTTCAGGGCATCTGCCCCCTCTTATAATGTTATCACCGCCCGAATGAATGTTTGGAATTGAAATGCCTGAATATAATCATCCTATTGTTGTATTAACACACCTCAGTAAATTTGCTTTTTATCAGCTCCTGTACTTTCTTTTATCTGAAAGTCTACAATATATTCCCAGCGTGTGTTTCTGTCATGGTTTTGATCCTGAACTCTAACCATCAAGTCTCATTAGAAGATCATTCTTACTGCAGTAACTGACATCATAATTAATAATGCAACCCCACTTCCTCTTTTACCACCTGTCTTGTCGTGCCTATGGATCTTATAGCACGGGATATTGAGTTGTCAGCTCTGACGCTCCTCCAACGCATTGCTGTGATGGCAAAAATGTGACACTTCCCCATTTCACCCCCTTCCGTTATCACATCTGTCGATCCGGAAATATTCCCAGCATTAAGGTAAAGGACATCCACCCAGGAATATAACATCTGGAAGACTCTATAGCGTGGAGTTCTTTAGTCATTCATTGTTTATTCTCAAACTGCCCAATTCATAAACAAAACTGTTACTCTGGCAATTAATGAATATTTATTGAATTGTAATTTCTCTTTTAATAAATGCATTCATCAAATGCAACTTTCCAGAACTAAATAGTCAGCTCCACATGCAATAAATTTCTGCTGATTAATTCACTGATCCGTATGCAGAGAGGAGAGCTCTAAGTAATGGAGAAAGTGAGAACTGCAGGTACTGGGGATCAGAGTCGAAACGTATGGCGCTGGTGAAGCACAGTCAGTCGGGCAGCATCTGAGGAACAGGAGAGTCAAAGCTTTGGGCTTCAGCAGTTCATCAGGAAGGCATTGGTGCCTTCCCATATTTTCCATTCCAAGATTGACAGGATATTTAGAACCATACGTGTTCCAGAAGGCAGCACTGTATATATCCCTGAAATGGAAAGCAGTCAATCATTTATTTGGACAGGGAGTAGACATTTTGAGGTGAAGTACAGATTGATTGAAGTACAAACATAAGAGTAGATAAATCCCCTGTGCCAGACGGACAAAACCCGAGGTTACTACAGGAAGAGATTTCTGTGCCTTGGCGATGATCTTCACATCCTCACTGTCGACTGAATTATTGACAGATTATTGGAGGGCAGTAAATGTTACTCCTTGTTCAAGGAACGTTCTAGGGATAATCCTGAGGAAGCGCCTGTGCCCGAAACGTCGAATCTCCTGTTCCCTGGATGCTGCCTGACCTGCTGTGCTGTTCCAGCAATAAAGTTTCAACTTTGATCTCCAGCATCTGCAGACCTCACTTTCTCCATAATCCTGAGAATTACAGACCAGTCAGTCTTACATCTGTATTGGGCAAAGTATTAGAGGGGTTTCTGAGAGAGAGAATTTATGATTACTTGGAAAATCATAGTTTGATTAGAAATAATCAGCATGGCTTTGTGAGGCGCAGGTCATGCCTCACAAATCTTACTGCATTCTTTGAGGATGGGATCAAACATGTTGTGGAGGAACAGGGTGATCTTGTGGTCCATGTCATAGCTCCCTCAGTGTTGCCACCCAGTTTTATAAGGTTGGTAAGAAGGTATATGATGTTGTCATTAGCAGGAGGATAGACCTTCAGAGCTGCGAGGTTATGCTGCAGCTCTATGGAAACCTGGTGAGATCACACTTAGAATATTGTGATCAAACCATTCTGGTCACCTAATTATAGGAAGGATGTGGAAACTTTAATGAGGGTGCTGAGGAGATTTATCGGGATTGAAACAAAGAAGAGTTCAGGGCTTTTCTCATTGGAGCGAAAAAGGATGAGAGATGATAGAGGTGTATAAGATGACGAGAGGCAAAGAATAGCCAGAGACCGTTTCCCATGGTGGAAATATCTATCACGAGGGAGAAAACCCTGAAAGTAATTGGAGGAAGATTGAGTGGAGATGTCAGAGGTAGGTTCCTTACACAGAGAATGGTGGATGGGAGGAAATTACTGCTGGCAACTGTAGCAGAGTCAGCTGCATTGTGGAAATATTAAGTGACTATTGGATAGGAAATGAATGATAGTATAATGAAGGGTATGCAGGTTAATCTGATCTTAGAGGAGGATAAAGAGTCGGCAGGACACCAAGGCTCAAAGGATCTGCACTGTGCTGTATTGTTCTATGTTTCATGTTTCACCCAACTTGTGGATTCTTATCAATTGTTGAATGTGTGAGGAAGTGATGTGTGTGAGATCAGGAAGCTTTGTAGGTGCGTTAGGCCAAGACGTCCACTTATGGTGTGCATTCTTAGTCACCTGAGTACCAGTACAATATGTGTGTGACGATCGAGACCAGAGAGAATCCGTCAAGTTCAGTTATTAACGTGATGCTCGACTTGCCATTTGTTGCTGTTTTCTTCAGATAGATTTTGTTGGGTGATCCATGTATTAATTGTGAAGGTGACATTTATTGGACACGGTTTTAGAAGTTTCTTTGCGAGACACGATGTGCTGCAGAATACTGTCAACTTGTTAACGTCTTTGCCCAGTGCCTGGTCCAGGTAGCAGATGTTTGGAGTCTAGGAGGCAGGCCAGATGCCATCACCATAAGTAACTTGTGCGATGTGATTCTGACACTCCATGTCCATTCATCTGACCCCGAGAAGATGGAGTCGAAATAAATTGTTGTGAAATATTGTTTGAATGACTACCCTGACCCAGGTGTAAGCTCGCTGGATTCATTTAAGTTCAGAACAATGTCTTACCCAGTATCACTGGCAGCTGTGACTGAATTCAAATATTTCAAAAACGTTTTTCAATGTAGGTTATGATTGCAAGTTGATCTGAAAAAAAAAACAATTATTTGCTGTGTTCGTGAATTGTGATTCACAAAAATGCGAAATATCATTATTCAACCAAACAATAATTGCATCATCTCTGAAAACAATTAGGTTGATGCTATATTTAAGGAACTAAAATATACTTTCCTGCTAACATTTTATGATACAAAAATAAAGAATGTATATTTTATTTAATATCGAACAAAGAACATGTTTTCTGACGATAGTGGTGACCACAGTTACATACTTTTGGATACATGAACACCAACTAAGCACAAAAGGACATCATCCTCTCTCACTAGTATCCTCACATATGGATGGGGAAGGACACCACTTCGACTGGGAAAACATATCCATCCTCGGACAAACCAAATTGAGGCACCCACGAGAATTTCTAGAAGCATGGCATTCCAACCAGAACTCTCTCCATAAACACATCGAGTTCGACCTCAACTACCACCCCTGACAAAAGGAACATGACGTGACTTCACCACAGCAAATAACATCACCACAGGAAATGACATCACCAATCCAAAGAAACTCAAACATATAAATAGAAAGCAGGAATTTTCAGCATTGGTTTTCCTGAGGCCCACTGAAGATGAAGATGGTGAAACATCTGGAAATGAACCTCCCAGCTCAACGAGCAAACCTACATCTAAAACCTCAACCTGAGCTACAAATCTTCTCAAAATTCGCTACAATTACATACTCATTGTCAAAAATCACACAACACCAGGTTATAGTCCAACAGGTTTACTTGGAAGCACACTAGCTTTCGGAGCGACGCTTTTTCATCAGGTGATTGAATACTCATTGTCAGTATTCAAATGAATACATCGTGGCTCCAACATTTGGAAAGTCGTTGGCTTTTGAATGATTGTATTTTTAGAGTGAGAAAACGATTGAACCGTCAAATATAAATGGTATTCTTTTACATTTATATATAATCGTTCAGTTTAATTTCTCACTAAATGTGCGAGCTTCAGCTCTTTACCAACAATTACAAAATGACAATAATTCAACATTTACAGAGAATATTAGTTTAAATAAATGATTTGTGTTATTAAATTGAAGTGGACAGCCATTTGAAACATTGCAATGTTTAGAATGAATGGTATTTAATGTGAAATGTGAAAAAGAACGATGAACATACATCCGTGTTAGTGAACAGTCAGACATTTTCAAAGAGTTTTGTGGCAAAGAAAGGAAATATTTGTTTTATTTGTAGGGATGCAAGATTTAAAATATTCATGTACTGATTACTAATTAGACTTCATCATCAAGCTGACCTTGCAATACTTGCATTTTAAATGGTTATGCTGCAGCAAAATGATCAGATATTTGCCAACATTTACAACCGGAACTAATCTGATACTGGCTTTGACTTGCATTTGTACATGATAGAGTACAGAACTTTAATGTAGACAAGGAGGCTATTGGGCCACGGTGTATGCATCAGCTTGTGGAATGTCTCCCAAATCCTCCCATTTGCCACCTCTATCAATGTCATCCTTTACATTCGGAACTTTCAAATATATATCCAGTTCCCTCTTGAGTCTTCGTTCACAAATCTCCCAGGCAGGGCATTCCAAATTCTAACAACTCTCTCAATAAAGAACTTTTGCCTTATCTCACTCCGAGGTCTTGTGCTGACTATCTTGAAACTGGGATGCTGTAATGCCAGCTAAGAGAAACGGAGTACTCTTATTTTACCCTGTTTTTTTTCATAATTTTGATCACTACAATAAGTTCATATCTTCGTCTGTTCTGATCAATGAAGAGTAATTTCATTACACTAACTTCTTGCAACCTACCTTTAACTACTACCTTCATTCCACTTACCATTCTGATTATTTATAAGGTCACTGGCAAAGGAAAGAAGGGTGTGTGTGTGTGTTTGTGTTGTGTGTGTGCGTTTGTGTTTGTGTGGGTGTGTGTGTGTGTGTCAGTGAGAGAGAGAGAGAGAGAAAAAAACAATTCTCTGTAATGTCTGAATTACAACCAGTGCCTCGTGTAAAAGAGGTAAGGATTAGAAAGGCAGTATACATTAACAGATGGTTAAACAGCTAGTTCAGGGGTAATGGTTTCATGTTTCTGGATCATTGGGCCCTCTTCCAGGACAGGTGGGAGCTTTAATACATGGACAGATTGCATCTTAACTGGAGGAGCACCAACATTCTGGTGGGGAGGTTTTCTAGTGAAGATTGGGTGGATTTAATCTAATAAACCAGGAGGCTGGGAGACAAAGTAGCAGGTCAGGAACTGAGCAGAAGGGAGAAGTGAATAGGAATCAGGCACGGTCAATCTCATGACAATGCTGCGAGAAGTATTCAAATCAGTCCAAAATGTGAGTTCAAACATGGAATAAATGATAGAGGTGTTTATCAGAGATTAACAAATGAAGATGGAATGTATGGGGTGCGTAAATGAGTGAGGTGTGTGAGATCAGGAAGTTCGTACTCAAGAAAATATTAAAGGGGAAAAACAAATCAAAAAAACTTATTTAAAAACCTTCGGCCGAAAAGCACACAGTATTTGGAATAGAATTGATGAGCTGGCAGTAGATACAGAGATAAATGGGTATGACCTGGTAAGGATGATTAAAACATGGTTACAGGAAGGTCAGGACTGAACAGTGAACTGTACATGTGTACTCGGTATTCCGAAAGGCTAGACATAAAGGTAAAGGAGATGGAATTGATATATTGGTTAAGGATGATACCAAGGCTATATTATGAAATGATATTGGCATGAGGGAACAAAATGAAATCAGTATAGGTACAAATAAAAAGCAAGGGAAGAAACCTCTTTGGAAGAGTAATTTTCAGCCACCGTCTCCCCAAAGTACTTCTGAGGTCGGAGATAATGAGGGTTTGTGACAAGTTAACAACGGTGGGATAAACGTGCATATTGAATAAATTAATCAACTTGGCAAAGGGTAGGCTCCAAGTACAAATCGTAGAGTATATGAAGGATTGTTTGTGAGAGCACATGTCATGGATCCACCCAGAGAGCAGGCTACTTGAGATTTGATGTAAGGAATGAATGAAAAACGATCTTGTGGTTAAGGATCCTCTTGGAAAGAATGACCACAGAATGCTGTAGTTGCAAATACAGATTGGAAGAGTGAGAACAGAGTTATAAACGAGGGCATGAATGTTGGGCAATGATACTTACTCTGGCCTAATGAAGGCGTTGATGGGGGGTGGTGGGGTGGGGTGGGGAGGGAGCGTGCGTGGGAACAGTCAAAGACGGAACAGATGAATAAATTTGGCAAATACTTAGGGGATACTAAATACCTCTCAATTAAAGCATATTCGTGAGACAAGAGGAATTGCATGACAGAGAAAAAAATATCCATGTCTAGATAAGGAAGTTAATGACAGCATGAGGGCAAAAACTAGGGCAAATCATACTGCACAAGTTAGCCACACACCGCGGGATTGGGTAAGGCAGTGGCCTAGTGCATTATAGCTGAACTGTTCATCGAGAGACACAGATAATGTTCTGGTTCGAATCCAGCCATGGCAGATGGTGGACTTTGAATTCAAATTTGGGATTAACAAACTGATGGTGAACATGAATAGATTGTCAGGAGAAGCTCACCTGTTTCACTCATGTCCTATGGGGAAGAAAACTGCCATCCTTACCTGGTCTGACCGATATATGACTCCAGACCCACAACAATGTCGATAACTCCTAATTGCCCTCTGGGAAATCAAGGATGGGCAATAAATGTTGCCCTACGCACCAATGCCCACTTCCTTTAAATTAATGGAAACAAACAAAAAAAAAGTCAGCAAAGAGTTAACACACAACATTAAAAGAAGCTATGACAGGAACTGAACGGAAACATAAGCACTGATGCCAGTAGCGTTCACTAATACATAAAAAAGAAGAGCAGAGTGAAACTAAGTGAAAGCTCTTTGCAGGATGAAACTGACAAGGTAAGAATGAGAAACTCAAAATGGCAGAGACTCAAAAGCAATGCTTTCTGTTTTCACAGACTACACCAAAAACTGTAGTTCCTACACAGGATCTTTTTGGGATTACTGCTGTTTGTCATTTTTATAAGTGACCTAGATGAGGGCATACCATGATGTGTTAGCAAGTTAATGATGATACTAAGGTTGGTCAAGTGTGAATAGTGCTGAAGGATGTTGCAGGTTACAGAGGGACATAGATAAGCTGCAGAGCTGGGCTGAGAGGTGGCAACTTGAGTTTAATGTGCAAGAGTGTGAGGTGATTCACTTTGGAAGGAGCAAAAGGAATAAAGAGTATTGGGTCAATGGTAAGATTCTTGACAACGTCGATGAGCAGAGAGATCTCGATGTCAATGTTCGTCGAGCACTGAAAGTTGCCAGTCTGGTTAATAGGTTTGTTAAGAAGGCGTACAGTATGTTAGTTTTTATTGGTAGAGGGATAGAATTTTGGAGCCGCACGATCATACTGCATGTGCTTAAAACTCCGGTGTTGCCGCACTTGGAGTACTGCGTATATTTCTGCTTGCTGGATTACAGGAAGGACGAGGAAGGTTTGGAAAGGATTCAAAAGAGATTTATGAGGATGTTGCCTGATTTGGAAGGAAGGTCATATAAGGAATGTCTGAGGTAGTTGCCGCTGTTTTCGTTCCAGAGAAGAAGGTTGAGAGGTGTTTGAATTGATCTATACAAGATAATCAGAGGGTTAGATAGGATGGACAGTGTTATAAATTTTTAAGTGTACTGTAGCTTCAAGAGAGTCGAAAGGCTGACCAAAGGCTTCGCAAGCGCAAAGGGCACTGGAAAAATTAAAAATGTAATATTTGGTCAAACAGCGAGCAGTATCTGGGTTGCTATGAGACAAATTCAAATTCAAATTCAGCCAATCAGTTTAAATAATGTGCTAAGATGCCAAATGCTAATCAAGTTTGTATTTAGTGTTTTGACAATATTAAAACCAACGAAACAATCCAATCTTTTGGGGAATAAATATTAAACATTTTGAACAGTTGGCCAGAGCGGCAAAGAGCAGTAAGCCGCCATCAAGTCCAGCCTGGCAGCAGAAAGATCTGCTCTCTGACAGGGATCTTTATCAGCCAAAGACCTGGGAAGCAGAACCCCTAAGAATAAGGAAAGAAGACAGGAATATGGAGAAGAACAGGAGACTGACTGTGTGGAGTTTGCACATTCTCCCCGTGTCTGCGTGAGTTTCCTCTGGGTGCTCCGGTTTCCTCCCACAGTCCAAAGATGTGCAGGTCAGGTGAATTGCCCATTCTAAATTGCCCGTAGTGTTAGGTAAGGGGTAGATGTAGGGGTATGGGTGGGTTGCGCTTCGGCAGGGCGGTGTGGACTTGTTGGGCCGAAGGGCCTGTTTCCACACTGTAAAGTAATCTAATCCAATCGACAGCTGCCTGGGTTTTAAATAATATTTTTTTAAAAAATCGTAATCAGGATTTTTTGATCGGACTATTATTGTAGAGGTGGAGGTATCAGTGTTCATATCAGTCTATTGGTGTGTAAAAACGGCGAAATTGCAAACTTTTGGGCAATACCATGATGACCTTTGAAAGGCTAAGGTATTTTTCGGTGATTAAACAGAAGAACGAATGTCTGTGGGTAAGCAGTTTGCAGGTGCCCAAATTGACAGAATGGATCAAACCCGTTCAGTTATCAGGCCCAAGCAGCAATTTTATCCAGGCAACAGTTCAAATGCTGTCAATTAACTTAAAACGGCACTTGGAGATTAAGGATCCATTTTAGTGTTAACATTATGAAACCAATCATATAATAAGTTTTTTGTGTCAAGGAGGCATATATAACAGAGAGGCAATTGGACAGAGTGGAAGAGTCAACTGCTATCTGAAAAAAATGATGACAGGGAAGTGTCATCTGTGAAAGAAATATTGGGGTCTCACAAAAAATCTCCATACTCTGCCTAAAAAGCCCAACCATCAATAAAAGTGCACAACACGCTGAGCAAATATTCTTGAAACCAGAAAACAACTGAGAAGGCATTTCAGACAGAGAAAGACGAGGGAATAAGATACAGAAATTTCAAGAGAGCCCATTATGTATGAACTTTGAGAAACTAAGTTTTAATTTCGTTCTTACTAATAATGGATTTATGAGTGGAATCCACATTAGTGAAAGTGCATATCAGGAAAATCTTGTTTTTTTCCAGAATAAGTAATTAGTTACAGTGAGATTGTTCAGTTTGTTAGGGATTTGTTCACTGTTAAAGTTGGAATCATAGAATGCCTAGAGTAGGGAAACAGGCCCTTCAGACGAACAAGGACCACACTGACCCTCCAAAGAGTATACCACTCAGATGCATTCCTCTACCCTATTAATTGCATTTACCCCTGACTAATGCACTGATGTTACACATCCTTGAACACTGTGGACAATTTAGCATGCCCAATTCAAGTAACCTGCACATCTTTGGATTGTGAGAGGAAACAGGAGCACGCGTTTGAAGCCCATGCAGATAACTCCACATAGACAGTTACCCGAGGTCGAACCTGGGTCTTTGGTGCTGTGAGGCAGCAGTGCTAGCCCCTGAGCCACGGTGTCACCCCTAGACAGGCAAATAGTAATTGTTAATTACAGAAAGCGTGGAAGGATTCCATTTCATTAAACCACTCCTTTATAACAAACTGGATGCCAAAAAGAGGTGGGTTACATCACTTGTCACACTCCCTTACCATATTATAAGGCAAGGAGATCTTCGCTGGGTGCATTGCTTTTAATTATCAGATGAATGTTGACCTCCACTTCATAATATTATAGAGAGCTCGAAGTGGGTCAAGTGAATGATATATTGGTATATGGGGCAAAGCAGGAAAAAAATGTGTCTGTGTTTGAATAGATTGGTGATGTGAATGGAAACACAGTGTATTATTCCAATGGCGAGATTGCAAAGATGAGGCACAGAGGAATCAGGCACCTAGATCACAAAAAAAAAAACACGTTGCGTGCACGTCATAGGGAGGCAATATAAATTTTCAAACCTTTTGAAAGAGAACACATTCAGAAGTCTGGAAGATTTTCTGTAATTTTACAGGGTATGGTGAGACCACGTCAGGAGAGCTGAGGGTACAGTGACATGAAAAGCAGCCCAGAGAAGATTCACTCAACTGATTCCTGTGAGGAGCATTTATCTCTTTCGCAAACATGGCCAGATTGGACTTGGATCAGTTGGAGTTTATGCAAATGACGCATGATCCTTTTAAACCCATAATATTCTGAGTAGTCTATTCAAGTTGAATGCTGAAACAATATTTCAATTTGTGCGGGATTTCCAGAAATGGACGGAGTCCTGGAAACTGGAGAATATCCCAGTGAAGGAGTTGGTGATTGTTTTAACCATCTCAAAGGGTTCTGCGTCTGTGGGAACGTCCCTCCGAGAGAGTGATGGAAGGTAAGACATTGAATATTCTTCACACAAGTCAGACAGTATATCGGCTATGAATTATGAATTAAAGTTATAAGGCATAGCAGGAATATGTGTTTCTGGCCACAATCAGGTCATCCATGATCTTATCACATGGCAGACGTGGTTCAAGTTGTCCAATCACTTACTCCTAATGTTAGTTTCTTCGTATCTATTGCCTTTAGATACTGACAAATAATGAAAGCATTCTCAAGCGCACAAAGGTTCTCCCTTTCAGAATGATGAGCACAACTTGCAAATGTGATTTTTAATCAGCACTGCGAAAGCACTCGCGGATGTTTCATAGAGTTACAGAAACATCAGATGCTTAGGTCAAAGTAAAAGCCTCATTAAAACTGCGTTAGAAATCAGATAGGTTAGATTGGATGCCTTTATTAAAGCAGATTCCTGTCAGTTGTTCTTGTAAGGTGAATTATGTTATCAAGACCAGCATTTATTGCCTATGTCCAATTTCCATTCAGAACATAGTGGTGAACCCCAGTGACCCTCGTGGTGCAGGGACACTAACTAATATGTTTCAAAGAGAGCCACAGGATTCTGAACAAGTGCCAGTGAAGGGACAGTGATATTGATTCAAGCCAGGATGCTGTGTAACCTTGGAGATTGTATTCCTCACCACATGATGCTCACAGCAATGGAAATAGTGGGACAGTCTCTTGCTGTTCTTATTTTGGGGAATTTATAGAGAGATGCAGTTAAGGTCTTTTATGAGGGAACCTGAAATAGCATTTTGAACACAGAGCTGAGCTCTCCTTTTACGTACACTCTGCCAGCTCTGCATGGTTTATTTATAAAGCTTGTGAATAATTTAGGATGGACCAGGATTTGGCACCTTGCACTGGAACATTTGTATTTTCCGTGACACTGAAATATGTCCTTAGTAACATTCCCAGCAATCGTCTGAGCTAAAAAAAATCTGCAGAATTTATTGATTAATTCATTGTTTGTTTGAAAGAGTTAGTGTGATGAGGATAAAGATTCAATTAAATTGCACGTAATGGACACATTGCCTGAGTTCAAATCATATTCTCACGTTTTCCTTGAATTGGAAGCAAATTATTAGAACAAATGCCCATTGTTGCACATACTGAAAAAAAAAATGTTAAGAAATGTTGAGGCGCCACACTAGGCGAGAAAATACATGTCGTCTACACTGGATGGAGATACAGAAATTCAGAATAGCTGCACAATCTGAACAAGAATCAAGTCATAGAAATAAAACATATAACAAGTCTTTTCTTAGACCATGACCCCCACCGTGGCACATCAGGCCATTGTATCAACTGCAATAACTGATCTAATGTCTCCTGGTGATCCCCACACTGCCGTCCCAAACACTAGCCAATGGGCCCAAGCTGGTGGCCCTCTGATAGCACAGGTCACTTACATCTCCTCCAGACATCTACAAACAGGGTGGCCCAGGCAGACACATTGCTTCAGTCTGCACCTGCTACAAACAACTCATCTCTTTCTACTTTGACTCAGTAATCCCTCCTGGTGCAGTCCCTGCCCACGTACATCCGTGATTCATCTGACATTTTACACCAATTTCAGAATTTCCATTTTACAGGTTCCATCCACCTCCTCTTTCCCATGGACGTACCATCCCATTACACATCCACCAACACCCTCCCCACCCCCCACCCACATAAGGATGGTCTCAGGGCACTCCACTCCTTCCTGGAACAAAGGCCTGAACTGCATGCAAACACCACCATCATCCTCCAACTGGCTGAGCCCGTCCTCACTCTCAACAACCTTTCGTTTTAACATCCCCATGATCACTCTAACTTTGCCTTTCCTACACATCTTTTCTCTCTTCTAGTGTATCGTGTACCCCAGCTCCTGACGACTGGTTAGAGGCCTGTACTAGACTCCAATTATGATTTTTTTCACCTTTTCGATACCTCAATTCAACCCACACAGATTCCCCATCATCTGACCCTACTTAATGTCTTACTATTGATTTAGTTTTATTTCTTACCAATAAGGCGACCCCACCTTCTCCGCTCACCTGCCTATCTTTTCAATTACATGTATATCCTGGAATATTCAGCTCCCAATCCTGATACCCTTGCAGCCATGTGTCCGTGATGTCCGACACGTCATACCTTCCAATTCCGATCTGCGCCACAAGTTTATTTACTCTATTCCTTACACAGTATACATTCAGATATAACGTCTTCAGTCCTGTATTAACCGTTCCTCTTCACATTGTCATTCATTTGTTCAGTGTGCTTGAAGTTTGATTGCTAACACTCTCCATGCACTCTGTCATATTTATGTCTGTGTTAGAGATTTTAATAACTTCTTCTGAGTTCTGAACTCTTACCTCCTTCTTTAACTCGGGTTTTCCAATTCCGTCAATATCTGACCTTCCCCACACTCGCACTATTTAGTTTAAAGCTCTGTCTACAGCCCTGGATGTGCGATCCGCTAGTACTCTGGTCCAAGCACGGTTTAGATGAAGACCTCGCCATTGGATGCTATTCAGCCCGTTTATTCTGTTTTGCTTTTCAATTGGATTTTAGTTATTCTGTTCCTTTCAATGGCAGGGTCTTTACCCAGCATCCCTCGTGGGTCAGAAAGTGCCCAGTGTCTTTGTGTACACAGCCCTGTTTCAGGAGCATCCAGTGCCAGGCGATGAGTTCTGGAGAGTCTCAGGAGTGGCTCAAGAAAGGCTGCATGCAGTGATGGATGGACTGAGGGACTGAGAGGGATAGCTTGGGAACCAGTGACACTGCACTCGCCAGGCAAGTCTCCAGGTGAGCCTGAACACCAGGTCTCTTTTGCGAAAACCGGTTGCATTTGCCGCATTTCTTCATCGACCTGAAACAGAAATACTGCCGATGGCATAAACACGGAGACACACAGTGGAGAGTGGAAAGGAGGTAATACTCCTAATGCAAACATGGGGAGATTGTACAAACGCCGCACAGATAGTGCCAAGTCCCTGGCACTGTGAGGAGGCAGAGCTGTGTCACCGTGCCACCCAATGACAGCTAACAGGATTAGTGTCGTTACATGTTGCCTTCTGCAGTTAATTCCCTGGATTTCTCTCCCTCAGTCTAGGTAAGATTGGGAAGCCTTTCTATAGCATAAGAGGATAATTTAAAATAAACAGTAAGGTGGATAACATGGAACGTATAAGCTTGCTCCCCATATATAAGGATACTGCAAGAGTTTAGTTAAGATCTATAAAAGGAAGAGATGCAAGCGTGAACATTGCACAACTTGAAAACGAGGCTGGCTGCAGAGAAACGGAGTACAAAGAATTAGATAATGAATTGAATAGGTGCTGTGCATCAGTCCTCACAATGATTGACAACTAGCAGCATTCCAGAACTTCAAGACAGTCAAGGGCGAGAGATGAGTGTAGTGGTCAGTGCTGATGAGAATGTGCTGTGGAAGCTGCAATGTTTGAAGATCGATAAATCACACCGACTGGAAGGATAACAACCCAACGTTCTGAAAGAAATAGAGGAGAAGATTGTGGAGGCAGTGGTACTGGATTTTCAGAAATAAATATCCTCAGGGAGCGTCGCAGAGAACTGGAAAATCGGAATGTCAAATATCTGTGCAAGGAAGGAAAGGAGGCAAAAGACAAGAAATCATAAAGCAGTTAGCCTGACATCGGTCATTAATCGGGTTTTCGAGCCCACTATTAGCAATGAGGCCGCAGAGTAGAGTCATAGAGATGTACAGCACGGAAATGGACCCTTCGGTCCATCTCGTCCATGCCGAACCAGATATCCCAATCTCATATCGTCCCATTTGCCAGCACCCATCCAGATGCATTTTAAATGTCGCAATTGTACCAGCCTCATTAGCCATGGTTGATTTATCTCTTCAATTTGATTTCATGTGTTTGAAGAATGTATATGTGTTATAAATGATGTATCTTTTCAAATACTAGATTAGATTACTTACAGTGTGGAAACAGGCCCTTTGGCCCAACAAGTCCACACCGCCCCGCCGAAGCACAACCCACCCATACCCCTACATTTACCCCTTAACTAACACTACGGGCAATATAGCATGGCCAATTCACCTGACCTGCACATTTTTAGGACTGTGGGAGGAAACCGAAGCACCCGGAGGAAACCCACGCAGACACGGGGAGAACGTGCAAACTCCACACAGTCAGTCGCCTGAGGCGGGAATTGAACCCGGGTCTCTGGCGCTGTGAGGCAGCAGTGCTAACCACTGTGCCACCGTGTCGTCCACACGACCAGTTATCCTTAGTAACCACACACGCAGACAACAAGCAACATGAATTCGACAGGGACAACACTACTATCATAGGGCAAGCCAGACAGAGAACAGCCAGGGAATTCCTAGAGGCATGGCATTCATCCACAAACTCCATCACCAAACACATCGACATGGACCTAATATACCAACCACTACAGCAGACAGCTGAAACTGACAATCGGAAGCGGCAGGGACAGACCACTATAAACACCGGAGGAAACATCAAAGAAGCGCTTCGCAGGAGGCTCCCAAGCACTGATGATGTCGCCTAGCCAGGGGACGAAACGTTTGCAACAAAAACTTACAGCTCGGCGAACAGAACCACAACAACGAGCACCCGAGCTACAAATCTTCGCACAAGCTTTGAAGGATGTGATTTGATTGGCTAATTGAGACTCTGCGAAATATGAATTTGCCTTAAATTGAATTTTGTTCATCTATTGGTTACAAGTTGCATAAGCAGAGATATAAAAACAGTTAAAAAAATAAAAAAAAACAAATTCAGCACTAGCTAAATAGAATAACGATGGCGGATCGTATGATGTGTTATTTCTGTATCACGTGGTAGCTGGAAACATTCACTGTCTCCCTCAGCAATCCTAACCTGCAGTGTGACCAGTTCATTTAACGTGCTATCCACTACCTCCTCAGCATCGCGGATGCTCCACAGTGAGTCAATCCGCATTCCAGAGCCGTCATGCGGTCAAACAACAACTGCAGTTGGACACACTTCTTGCAAGCGTAAGAGTCGGGAACGTAAGACACGTTCCTATGCTCCCACATCAAGCATTAGTCACATGCCACGGGTCTGAGTTCCCCTGCCATTGCAAGCTTAACTTCGTAGGAGCTAACTAAAACCAAAAAATGCACTTAAATAAATGAAACAGATTGATTAGACATAAAAGCCTTACCTTACAGGATCTTTTACTTCCGGTTAGTGGGTGGGGGGGGGGGGGGGGGGGAGGCGTTAGGGAGATATACGTGTAGTATCTTGGTATAGCCACTGCCCAGATATAAATTAAGCCCTAACCTTCCCGGCAGCCCTCGCTTCACTCCCCTTCTCTCCTGGCCGCTCTGGAAAAATGGAGTTTGTTGTCAAGCAGGTTTGGTGGAGGCGCTAGATATCAGATCCTGTCATCACTGGACTGATTCAGAGGACTCCTCTTTTCCAGTTAATGAACTCACTCTTAAGTATTTATTGTCAAGTCTATCCATTTTAAAGAAAAAAGTCTTGCCGGAGTTGTGCTGAAATGATATTTAAATTTTGGTGCGACAAGACTATTCCATGTGCCAATGAGGTTAGGAATAGGCTGGTAGTACAGTTAAATACATGGGCAAAGAGCTGGTAGAGGAGGCAGCACTTCCGATATGTGTATCATTGGGATTTCCGAGTCCCTTTCTCAAACAAATCTCTATAATATTGACATAGCAGCAATATATATTCACCCAAGCTCCAAGTTCATCCGTATTGCATTTCATACTCCTCACATTATAATCAGCGCACTTTAGACTGTCAGTAACCTCTGTTTGTTGTTGATCTTAGCTGTACTGGGATTAGTCGCCAACCCCGCCTCTGTCGTGTACTTGTGGAACTACTGCTCTGGTTCCCACTCTGCCCCCCTCCCCCTAACGGCCACACTAGTTTAAACCCTCCTTATTGACAACAGCAAACCTACCTGCCAGGAGATTGCTACCAGTTCAGGTCCATCACGTTCTTCTTGCGTACATCCTATCGACTCAGGATCTGATGGCATTGGGCTGAAGTGTGTTTATGTCAACGCAATGATTATTATGGGTAAGGCAGATGAGTTTACAGCCTCATTCAGTACATGAGACCATGATGCCATTACAGGCACTTAGTTTTGAGAGGGCCAGGACTGGACGTTCAACGTTCCAGGGTATTGTTGTGTTACATGAGATAGAAAGGAAGGTAAAAGAGTTGGAGGAGCTGCTTTACTAATCAGGGATAATGTTGCATTTGCACTCAGATAGGTCGTACTGGAGGCTCATCCACTGAGGCAATATGATTACTGCACAAAAATAAGATTGATGCAATTACTGTTTTCAGATTATACTATTGTCCTTTCAACAGCCACTGAGACTTTGAGAACAAATGTGTGAGCCGGTTATGGAAAGATGTAATAAAAACAGAGTTGTCATAATGAGTGACTTCAACATCCCCAATATTGACTGGGATTCCCTGAAAGCAATGGCTTAGACGGGGCAGAATTTGTTTGGTGCATCCAAGCGGGTTACTTGAAACGGTATGTGGAGAGTCCACTACAGGAAGTGCCATACTGGACCTCGTATTGGCTAATGAGCCTGGACAGTTGACTGACATTTCAGGGGGACAGCATTGTGGAATCATTTTGGAAACTCCTTCAGTTTTAAGATAGCTAAGAACATGGATATGTCAGGACCATTCGAGAAGCTATGGAATTGGAGTAAGGCAAGTTATGTCAGTATCAGACAGGAACTAGGGAGTGTTAATTGGGAGGAGTAGCTATCAGGCAAATCTACATTTGGCGAACGTCCTCCCGACTGCTCGAATTTCAATCTATTTTATTTGAACAGATATTTTGAAGTCGCTGTATACCAGAGAACACCAAGAAATAATGGAAGATTGTGCCTTTTATCCTTCACTGAATCAGCTTGTCTCTACAGGCACCTAACGTTTTTATTGTTGGTCAGAGAACCTCAGAATTAATGGAGCACAGAAGGAAGCCATTCAGTCCTTCGTACACACACCAGCTCTGCAACTACGCTATCTGAAAGCAGAGAGAGTTATTGGAGATAGACAGAGAGAGAGGGAGAGAGGAATAGAAAGAAAGAATGTGAAGGGAGATAAACAGAGAGGAGAGAAACGGAGTGACAGAGTGAGTGAGAAATGAAGAGGTGTGTATCGGGGATAAAATTAGACAGATCAGGAGACAATATGAGCAGAAATAGACAGAAGATGTAAGTTTTATTTAAAAATTCCTCTGAACCGCAAGCTCTTTGTCTGGGAGCCATACCCTGTGACCAGCAACAGAATCCAATAGACCAATTGACTGGCTCCAGAGAGAAAGTGGATTAATTTAAATAGACTGTGCCAATAATAGCAGGAACTGATAATCCCCTGAGACACTGCGCGAGAGACTAGGCCAGATAATCTCAGTGAGGGGGATCACTGACCGAGGGGAAATCAGCATCTCAGCTGTGGGTCAAGTAATGACTGAAAAGGTTTGCACACCACTTCCATGGTTTAGTAATCCACACATCACTTCATATAGCTCGATATCATGAGTGTATTTTAACAATCTTATCTCTTTGTACATTTCATATGTTGGTTTCTCGAGAAAATCATTTTGTCGCTGTATTTTGTGTTGAATAAACGCATTTCATTTCTAGGGAAGAAAGGACCTGTTCTGATGGGACAGCCTTTATCGGATCCATGCTGGGACCAGAGTCCTAATGAAATGCATAACTAGGGCGGTAGACGGGGATGTAAATGGAATAGGAGTGGGGGTACGGGAATCAGTTATAGGGGTAATTAGAAACCTGAATTGAAAGAGGAGGGAAAAGTGCAGAATTCAGGGTAGAGTATTAAAATCTCCATCACAGACATAAATAGGATAGAGTATCTAGAAATGATTAACAAACAAACTTCAAGCACACTGAAAAACGAATGACAATGAGAGGAGGGATGGTTAATACAGGACTGACAGTGTTATATCTGAATGCATGCAGTATGAGGAATAGGGTAAATGAATTCGTGACCCAGATCGAAATTGGCAGGTATGACGTGATGGGCATCATGGAGACATGGCTGCAAGGGGATCAGGATTGGGATCTAAATATTCAAGGATCTGCACCCTATCCAAAAGGTACGCAGGTGGGAAGACGAGGTGGGATTGCCTTATCAGTAAGAAATGAAATTAAATCAATAGCAAGAAATAACATAAGGTCAGATGGTGTAGAATCTGCTTGGGTAAAATTGAGGAAGCTCAATGTTAAAGCAACCACAGTTGGAGTCTTATACAGGCCTCCAAACAGTAGTGAGGAGCTGGGCCATCAGATACATCAGGAGATAGAAAAGATGTGTAGGAAAGGCAAGGTTACAGTGATCATGGGCGATGTCGGGGAAAATCCGATTGGTAGTGGATTGTAAGAAAAGAAATTCATGAAATGTCTACAAGATGTTTTATTTTGACTAACTTGTGGTGCCGTCCACGAGGGAACAGGCAACACTGACTATCGTGTTGTACAAAGATGCAGACTAGATAAGGGATCTTAAATTGAAGGAAGCCGTCGGAAGCAGCGATCATAACATTGTTTGAATTTATTCTGCAATTTGAGAGGCAGAAGATAGAATCAGAGGCAACAGTACTTCAGCTGAATAAAGGCAACTGCAGCGGCATAAGGGTAGAATTAACAGGGACAGTAGCCTAGCAGAAAAGACAGTAGAATAGCAATGGCAGGAGGCTCTAAGAGTAATTTAGGAGACACAGCAGAGATACATTGCAAGGAGAAAGAGGAATGGTATAGGGAGGATGAGTCAACCGTGGCTGACGAGGGAAGTCAGGGATAGCATCAAAGCAAAAGAGAGAAGTATATAATGTGGTGAAGGACAGTGTGAAGCCAAAGGATTGGGAAGCTTACAAAGACCAACAGGGGGCAACAAAAATGTATAAGGAGGGAGAAAATTAAATAAGTGGGTAAGCTAGCCACTTAGATATATAAAGTGCAAAAGAAAGGCAAAAGTAGATAATGGAAATGATGCCAGAGAGGTCGTGATTGGGAATAAAGGAATGGCTGAGGAACTTTGCATCAGTCTTCACAGTGGAAAACACGATTAATTTCCCAAAATAATCAACAGAGTGAGGGGAAGAAAGGAGTATGGTGGTCATCACCAAAGAAAACGGGTTGGAAAACTGAATGGCCAGAATGCAGTTAAATCATTTGGACCAGATGGACTACACCCAAGCCTTGTAAGGGAGATAGCTGAAGATGTAGTGCAAGCGTTAGTTGTGATCTTTCAGGAATGACTAGAATCAGGAAAGGGCAATGTGGACTGGAAAATCGCTAACAAGGGATTAAGGCAAAAGACAGAAAATTACATACTGATTAACCTGATCTCAGTTGTGGATAATATCCTGAAATCCATCATGAAGGATGCAATTTCTGAATACTTGAATGTAGATGGTAAAATCGGGCAGAGTTAGCATGGTTTCATCAAGGGGCGGTGATGCCTGATAAACCCACGAGATTGTTTTGAGGAAGTACTGAGCAGAGTAGGAGAAGCATTGGATATTATCTATGTGCACCTCAAGATGGCCTTTGACAAATTGCTACAATGGAGGTTATTGAGAAAGTGAACCATGGTGTCAGACGCAACGTACAAGCATCGATTGAAGTCGCAGAGAGTAAGGGTAAAATGTGCCTTCTCACGATGGCAGTCAGTGACAAGCATTGTTCCACAAGACTCAGTGTTGGGAGCACCAAATTTCACATTATACAGCTAAAGATGTAGATGAAGGAACTGAGGGCACTTTGGCTAATTTTTAGTATTAGAATCACTTGAGTATGGAAACAGGCCTTTTGTCAAAATAAGCTCAGATCAACCCTCCAAAGAGTAACCCAAGCAAACCCATTTTTTGCTGACTTGTAAGGTAATATCTGGGCAATTTAGCCTACCCATTTCGCCTAATCTGCACATGTTTGGACTGCAGGCGGAAACCAGAACACCCACAGGGAACCTGTGCAAATATGGAGAGAATGTGCAAATTCCAAACTGGCAGTCACCCGAAGTGGGAATCGAACCTGGGTCCCTGGCACTGTACTAACCAATAAACCACCGTGCCACCCACAGCCTGATGTACAGAAAAAACAAAGATATGAAGAGGGTCAGGTTGCATTGAAGAGGTGGAGAGCTTGCAGAAACGTGCTCGACCGATTCTCCTCAACTTCTCAAGTCTCTTTACTTGAACCTCACCCTTCCTACCACAACAAGGATCGACCGCCATGGTCCTCAACTTCCACCCAACCAACCTCCAGACACAAGTCATCATCCTCCACTATTTCTGCCACCTCCAGTCAGACCCCACCACCAGAGATATATTTCCCTTCAAACCTCTATCAGCATTCTGCGGAGACCATTCCCTCCACGACTCCCTCATTAGGTGCACACCCCCACCACCTAACAAGCCATCATCCAGTCCCAGCACCTCCACTTGCCATCCCAAGTTGTGTAGAACGCGCACCTACACCTCCCCCCTCACCTCTATCCAAGGCCCAAAGGATCCTTCCACACCCCGTAGACATTGTACTGTGTCCATTGTTCCCTGTCTCCTGTACATTGAGGAGACAGGATGTCAACTTTTGGAACGTTTCAGGGAACATTTCTGGGACACACACACACACACACACACAATGACCCCACCACCCTGTGACCGAACACTTCAACTCTCCCTCCCAATCCGCCAAGGACATGCCAGTCCTGGGGCTGTTCCACTGCCAAATTCAAGTCACCCAACACCTGGAGGAACAACATCTCATCTTCCACCTTTGGAACGTGCAAACTCACGGTATCAATGTCAATTTCACCAGTTTCTTCATCTCACCTTCCCCCACCTTATCTCAGATCTAACACTCCAACTTCACACTGCCCCTTTGAACTGTCCCATCTGTACATCTTCTCTGACCTTCACGATCACAATCCACCTTGGTCTAACTATCGCCTTCCACGCTACCATCCCCCCAGACTCACCCTCTCGTATTTGCCTTTCAGCCCCCTGCCGCCCACCCTCCTCAATCCTGACGAAGAGCTTATGCCTGAAATGTTGCACCTCTTGCTCCTCGGATGTTGCCTGACCGGCTGTGCTTTTCTAGCACTACTCATTTGGACTGTAATCTCTTGCTTCTGCAGTCCTCACCCTCGCCTGCAGAAAAATGTAGGCAGTTTGGGAGATTGGGTAAGGAACTGGTCGATAGAGTACAGTGTGCGAAAGTATGTGGTCCTGCTCTTTGGCAGAAAGACAAGGGGCATGGGCTATTTTCAATATTAACAGTACAAACAGAAGTCTGAAGTGCAAAGAGACTTGTGGGTTCTAGCCCAGGAGTCTCTCCAGGTAGACTTGCAAGTTGTCAGTAGTTAGGAAGGCAAATACAATGATGCTATTCATTTCAAAAGGGTTTGAATATAAAAACAGGGATATACTTCTGAGGCTGTAAAAGGCTCTGGCCAGACTACATTTGGAGTATTGTGTACAGGTTTGGGACAGGAAGGATGCACTGGCACTGGAGGATGTTCAGAGAAGATTCATAGGAATGGTTCCAGGAATGAAAACTTAACATATGTGGGTCATTTGAGGACTCTGGGTCAATATTTGATGGAGTTTAGATGATCTGGGGCATCTAATTGAAACTTACCAAATACTGAATGACGTGGACAGAGAGGATGCTCGAAAGATGTTTCTATTGATAGAAGAGACTAGGACATGAGGGTCCAGCATAAAGGGAATACCTTTTAGGACACGGATAAGGAGAAACGTCTTCAGTCAGAGATTCGGGGATCTATGGAATTCATGGCCACAGAAGCTGTAGAGACCAGGTCATTGTGTAGATTTAAGACTGAGATCGATAGGTTCTTGATTGTCAAGGGATCAAGGATTATGGGGAGAAAGCGGGAGAGTGATCCTGAGAAGCTTAACAGCTATGATCAATTGGCGGAGCAGACTCAATGGTCTGAAAGGCCAAATTTCTGCTCCTATGTCTTCTGGTCTTAGGGTTAATGTTGGCTGTCCTCATCCCTCACTATAGATGTGTCCTGATTCTGACCTTACGATTTATAAATAGGCCCGTTGCAATACTGGTGACTGGCAATATCATTATCTCTCCCTCCAGTCGCAGCAGCCGTTTCCTCCAATTCCTCTGTCTCCTCCCCAATGTCATAATCACACAGTAATTGAAGTCCAATAAATGATATTTCATCATAGTTCCTTGACATCAATAACATCAACAGCATGACCCTCACTTGCCCCTTCTGATCCTCAAATAACAAACTGAATTGTATTTGTCACGTACAATTCTCTGTAACATATCCATGCAGTTTGCCTGTTATAATCCATGTTTTATTAAGAACATTTTCCCATCAGATTATAGATTAAAAAAAAAACACTCATCAATAGAATCACGGATCAATAATTTCGGGCTATAAGTTTCCATTTATAAATGGAGAAACTGGTTTATGTTCCAACACTCCTCCATCATTACTCTCATATCCAAGGCAGATTGAATGATTACACACAATCTGCCATCTCCAACATCCCTTCTCCCAGTCACTCCCACATATTCCATGCTGAATGTGTAAATGTTAAACGTTATTTTGAATTTTAATAAAATTAATAATGAATTGAAAGGGATTAACTGGAGCTATTTGTTCATCGACTGTGATTCTAATTATCCCAGTGGAGGGTTTCCATCGTTAAACGGTAAATGGGCTCTGTCAATGCATTATCCCATAGTGTGAGAGGGAGTATCACCGACAGCACAAACAGGGATCTGCAGCTCCAAAGGGAAGGGAGGAGAGATCAGAATCTGAGAACATTACACTGGAATGTTCCAACAATGGATCAGAATCTGTGAACATTAGACTTGAATTTTCCAACAATGGACAGGAGTCTATTCTTGGGTCTTTACTTTCTTTCTCAGCCTTAGATATCATTAGCATGGCGGATCCAGGAAATCCTTTGGATTATTCAAGGTCATCGACAGCACAGTCATCGACAGCACAGTTAATACTTCTCTGCTGATATATTGCTAATATTTTGATGTGAAGTACATCTGGTTTGTCAGACCTGGAAATGCGCAATCCAGCTAATGTTCACGTACTACCTTGTTACTGACATCATACTTGACCAACTTCGGAGTTATTTGAAATTGTTTCTTACAGCATAGATAATGGGGAACCAGTAGAATTGGCATACTTGGATTTTCAGAAGGCTTTCGATAAGAACGCATACAGGGAGTTCATAAAAAATGTGAAAGGCATTTTGAGGAATATATGTAAGTGGAAAGTTAAAGTTATGTTCGCCTTCATTTAAAAGAATCAGAATATGGATGGAAGGACATGTTAAAGCAGTTTCATAGCGTGTTGGTGAGACTGTATTTGGAGGATTGTGCACAGTGTTGGTAACTCAATCTGAGAAAGAATATACTGACCGCAGAGGAAGTGCAATGGACATTCTCTAGATTAATCCCTAAAATGGCGAGATTGGGAGGTGACTGCAGTGAAATTTAGAAAATTCATTGAACATATGACAAGTTGGAAATAAACAAAATGTTTCTCTGGCTGTCTAATCTCCATTTAAGGCAAATAATGGCAGGATAAGGGACAAGCCATTTAAAATAGAAAGAAGAAGCAAATCCATCACTTGAAGGGACTGACTAACACAGGGGCATGGAAACTTGCTGGCAGGGTAAGAATAGGAAGAATCCCCAGGTATTCTGCAGGTATCTCAAGCGGCACAGTGGCTTAGTCATTAGCATTGCTGCCTCACAGCACCAGGGTCCCAGGTTCAATTCGCTCCTTGGACGACTGCCTGTGTGGAGATTGCCAGTTCTCCCTGTGCCTGAGTGGGTTTCATCTAGGTGCTCCGGTTTCCTCCCACAGTCCAAAGATGTGTAGGTCAGGTGAGTTGGCCATGCTAAATTGCCCATAGCGTTAGGTGCATTCGCCAGAAGGAAATGGTTCTGGATGGGCTACACTTTGTGGACTGTTTGGGCCGAAAGGCCTGTTTCGACACTGTAGGGAATCTAATCTTATTAAAAAGAGAACAATTCGCACTCATCAATGGCTTGCCAAATTGCATCCAAATTAATTTAGTGTTAGCATACAGAGCATGGTGTTAGAAGGCTGTTTGTGTGACTGGAGATTGATGTCCAAAAGTGCACCACAGGGATCGGTGCTGTGCCCTTGTTACTTGTGCCAATGTTGGACTGGGGTGGACAAAGTTAAAAGTCAGATAACACTAGATTTTAGTCCAACAGGTTTATTTGGAGGCAGCAGCTTTCGAAGTGCATCATCACCTGATGAAGAAGCAGCGCATCGAAAGCTAGTGTCTCTGAATAAAACTGTTGGACTATAACATGGTGTGATTTTGTAACTTTAAAGACGATTAGCCAGTTGGTTGGAAATGAGGAGGAAGGTCTAAATTTACAGGAAGATGTAAATGGAACGGTCAGATGGACAGATCAATGACAGACGGATCGTAACCCTAGTAACAGCGATGATTAAATGAATGGCAGCACACTAGGAAGCTCAGCGGGTGCTTCTCCACATATCCCTGAATGGGTATGGACAGGGTAACATACAGTCGATAAATCATATCGACTGTAAATATGGTCTTTTTTCATAGATTATAAAAGCTATGCAGAACGTTAGTTAATCCAAGATAGAATAATTTGCGTAGTTTTGGGATCCACATTACAGGAAGATTGTGATTGGACTGGAGGGGGTACAGAGGAGATTCACCAGGATGTTCCCTGGGATGGACCATATCAGCTATGGAGAGGGGCTGGATAAGCTCGGGTTGCTTACTTTGGATCAGAGAAGGCTGAGGGGGAGGTGATTCAGGAGGATTAGATTACGAGGAGCATGGAGAGAGTGGATAGACAGCAGTTGTTCCTTTTAGTCAAAGGGTCAAGAACAGGTCAGCACATTTTTTAAGGGGAGGGTTTGAGTTTTAGTGAGAATTTGAGGATTATTTTTTTAATCCAGCTGGTGGTGTGTCCTGGGAAGTACTTCCTGAGAGGGGCGTTGTCACGGGTAACATCACAACGGTTAAAAAGTGATTCAAGGTTGCGCACATGAAATGCCATAACATTCCCAGTTACGGGTCGTGGTTCAGAAAGTGGGACTAATGTCGACCGTGCTGTATTTGTGAAGGCACAGAGTCTATGCTACTCTGATTGTATGGCTGTGGAACGTCAGTGATTCAGCACCTTAAGCCGGAATTGATGAGTTTCTGAAAAGTGTAATAACAAGGGTTATAAAAATGAATTTATAATTGGATCTAAAAACATGTACGTGGCAAAATTAAAGGAAAAACGGTGCAGTTTCCTGACAGGCTGAAACCAGAGAATTGAGGACAGGGTAATGGCAGAACTATGAAGCAAATATTTCAGTTATGTCTTCACAGAAGAAATCAAATCAAAAAAGCAATCTTCCCAGCAATACTAGGAAACTTTAACCTGGTGAGAAAGAAAGGAAATAGAATGAAATTGGCAACTAAACAGTTTTAGAGAAAATATTGGAACCGAAAGTAATGGGCAGAGATAAAGTCAATAGAGATTTATGAAAAGGGAATCATATTTGAGAAACCCTCTGAGCAAAATTATGGGGAAGCAATCAATACAATAAGACTGGATTTTTAGGAAAATAGATGTTGAAGCTCCAAGCCTACCATACAAATTCAAATCTTATGGGAGTGAGGTTGATATGTGGACATAATTTAGAATGGGAGAGCTGACATGACACAGCAAATAGGAATAAAACAATGTGTTTTCGAGTGGAAAGCTTGGGGTATAGCAGGAATCGGGGCTTGGGTCCCAGCTATTTCCAATAAACACCAAACCTTTGGTTGTGGGAATCAAATGCAACATTCACAGTTCTGCTGGTGGCACTAAATGTCGATGTCGGATTGTGAGTCGTTGAGCAGGATATAAAAAAGCTCCAAGGTGATTGAGACAATTGGATGACATGGGCGGGTTGCGCTTCGGCGAGTCGGTGTGGACTTGTTGGGCCGAAGGGCCTGTTTCCACACTGTAAGTAATCTAATCTAATCTAATTTCACGATGTTTAAGCATATTAAGGGATACGAAAATTGTGTGAGGAAAGCTGCACTGAGGAAAGTTTGGAATGGGGAAGCCTCAATGTGTTGAATGCCCTATTCCTTTCCTGATGTTTCTGTGCAGTCTGTGGGAAAGCTCTGTAAATGTTGTCAATAGCTCTTACATGTTCGGAAGGAAATCTCTTCAGGGTCGACAGGACTGTGTCTCCCGTTCCCTTTTCCGATACCGAATCTAGTGCTGGGCATTGGGTATGGTTTTACCCTTGAAGTACTCGAAGCAGTTTGATAAAATTGAGTGTCTTGCTTGGCCGGTTCAGAGACCATTGAAGAGCTTATCACATGTCTGTGTGTCTGGAGTCACTTTTAGGCCAGACAAAGAAAGCACGGGTGATTCACTTCCCGAAAGTACATTGTGGGAAGAAATAGATGCTTACAATCGACAATGGCTTTAAGGTTACCATTACTGACACCAGATTTTCGATATTTATATGTTATTAATTGTTTTTAACTTCCACCAGCTTCCAGAGCATTAGACTGGTCTGGATTAGTAATCCAGTGACATTTCCACAACTGCACCATCTCCACATTGGGACCTATCAGAAACCGCACTGAGCATGTTATTTCTGTGCTGCTTGACAACTCTGTCAGAAAGAACTCCCACCAATTTGAGTATCCAGATGGGACTGATGGGGTGGTAATTTGTCAGATTGTAATTATTCTCCTCTTTTGCGGACTGGATATAATTGAGTAATTTTCCTTATTGCCAGGGGGATGTCAGAGTTGGAGCTGGAATGGAACAGCTTCCCCAGGGACACGGCTTGTTGTGCAGCACAAGTCTTCAGTCCTATTGCAGGAATGGTGTCAGGGTTCATTGCCTTTGTCGTATCGACTGTGTTCAGCTGTTTCCTCATCTCACGTGCAGCGAATCGAATTGATTGAAGACTGGCATCTGTGATTCCATGTGCATCATGGCGAGGGTAATCTGCATCATCCAAGCAACACTTCTGGCTGAGGATGGTGCATACACTGTATTGTTGTCTTTTACACTGATGTACAGGGTTGTCCCATTATTTAGGATAGTGGTATATCTGGAGGCCTCTCCTCCAGTAAGTTTTTTAATGGTCCGTTGACATTTATGACTGGATGTGGCAGGACTGCAAATCTTAGATTTAATCTGTTAGTCTGGGGATAATATCTCCCTCTCTCCTGATGTTTGGAATCCTAACAGTCAAGTGCGGTAGCTTTAACGGGTTATCATTACGTTTCGATACACATGATTCTGACTCTGGCGCGTTCACCCCACATTCGTCACTGAACCATAGATCAGCTTGATGCTTATGGTAGCCTGGTGGATTATCCTGGGTAACCAGTTACAGACAGATTACAATGCTGCTTCTGCTGCTGCTGTTGGCCACAGCATCACATGATAGAACCAGTTCGAACTGCAATATCTGCGATTCCATTCTCCTGACCATCCCGCAGTTCACATCAAGACTTATTCACCAATCAGCCCTGTACTCAGTGACCAAACCTGGTTTACAATGTGGTAACACTTGCATTTCCATATCCTCATTCTGCTGAGGGATTTCTGCCGGGTGTCACGCCTCCAATTTGTTACATTACTCAAACATTTAACATATTCATCTGAATCTTTTCCTTTCCCGCAATGCCATCTTTTGTGTTTGAAGTGAATGTGTTTCCCTCTGTTTCTCTCCCTGACCATGATTAAGAACTCTGTCGTATCAATGATGCCAAACTTATGGAACCAAGGAATTTGTGCTCCTTGTGTTGTCGTTCACTTCCTGGTGTATGGAAGTCCATGCTGAACAGGGCCTATGAGCAACTTTGACACATAATTTTGGAACTTGTTCAAAAATAGAAATTGCTGAATAAACTATGCAGGTCTGGCAGCATGTTCTGGAGTGAATTCAGAGTAAAACTTTTGGCTAAGTGTCCGTTCTACAAAGCTCCCAGATCCTCCAGCATTTTTTATATTTTTATTTCCGGTATCCATAGTTGTTTATTTAACTGTAAATCTACGCTGTGCCTATTCTGGAGAAACTCAGCAGGTCTGGCAGCATTTGGAGATACAGAGAAACAGAGTTAGCGTTTCAAGTCTAGTGTGACACTTGTTCGGAATTGAAAATGATTGGAAAATTAGCTTTTTATTCCCTTGTCAGAGGTGGGGGATGGATGACAGTGTAAAGAGGGCGTGACAAAAGGTAAATCGGGCTTTTATCAGTGGTGAACGAGAAGATGATGTAAAATGGGTTTAAATTAAGATGTGAGTTGGGGAAAGGAGTTCTTTATATTGAGTGCAAGCTAAAGAAGGCACAACCTCAAAGGGAGACCAGGAGGAAGAATGTTGACTATGTGGAATTCCATAGATTTGGGCAGAGATACGTTTTCACTGCAGAGATTATCGCCCCCTTCAGACAAAGAAATTCAGTTGTTTGACTTCTTATTGGCACTAGTAAGAGTTTCATGCTGCCTTAGTAATGTAATATGGAGAAAAACAAATCACGGCATGAAGTTTTGGGCTGTGTGTTGTTTACCATTCGCTTTTAATATTGTTTCAAATTTTCAGTAATTATTTTTAAATGCTTGGTCCTGAAGTTAATATCAGATGGAGTATATGAGGTTGAGGGGTGAAATTATAAAAGTGTATAAAATCATGAGAGACATGGATAGGTTGCATAGCCAACGTCTTTTCGACAGGATAGTGAATTTCAAACATGGAGGAGATAGCTTTAAGGTGAAAGGGGAAGATTTAAAAGGGACGAAGAAGCAACTTTTTTGTGTAGAGGGTAACGTGTGCATGGAATGAGCTGCCAGAGGAAAAGTGGTAGATACAGCTACAATATTGAAAAGACAGTTGGACAAACATATTAATGGGAAACGTACAGAGGCATTTGGGCCAAGTGCAAACAGGTGGAACTAGTTTCGTTTGGAAAACCTGGTCAGAATGGACAAGTTGGACCAAAGGGTCTGTTTCTGGGTGATATGGCTGCATGACCTCTTCTGTGTTTATCACGAATAAAAATCAGGATGAGTGCATGAAGTTTTGTGGGAATGAAGTCAGGAAAGTATATTGAGGATATTTGGAGAGTGTGACAGAGGAATCGCCCAGAGGGAATTTGCAGGTAATTTACACCAATATTTTACATTGGTCCTCACAAGGTGAGGCACTGTAAATATTTCAATGCTATATACAAAATGGTATTAGTAGGGATTTTCTAACAAAAGGAACACGTTTTTTTAAACAAATAGAGACGTGTAAGGGGGGACAGGTCAGCAGAAATTCATAGCTGGTTTTAAAGGAAGTGGTTACAGAGTGACTGGTGGCACCGCGTAAAATATTCCATAACTGTCTGGATTACAGGAGTGTTCCAGCGAAACTGTCTTCAAGAAATGAACGAGACTGAAAGCAGTAAGATTTACCTTCACCACTATTGTTGGGAATCTGCGAGAGTTTGTTATTAAGGAGGGAATTGCAGGACATTTAGAAATGCTTCACGTAGAATCAGTATGGTTTTATGCAAGGGGATCTATAAAACAATTATGCAAGGTTTATCTGGATACCACTGAGAATATAACAAGCGGACTTGATGAAAGGGAACTGGTAGACATGAGGCTTTCCAGAGATTTTCCATAAGGTATCACAAAATAAAGGTTCGTACACAATACAGAAGCTCATAATATGAGGGATAATATATTTGCATGGAGTGACGATTGGTTAACACATATAAATTGGAGAGTAAGGATTAATAGATCTTTATGATAAAATGTATCAAGTGGAGTACCACAAATATCAGTCCGATGGCATCAGTTATTGACCATCTATACTGATAGCCTGATGGTGGAAGCTGCTGATAAAGCAAATAACTAGGTTGGTTCATTAGGCGGGTTCTTGGGATTAAAATGTTGAATTATTGAGTACATCTAAATTGGTGAGGAGATTATTCATTGTGGCTGAAATGAATGAGGGTGATATTAATGAAACTTACTAGATACAGAGAGGGCTGAAAGGTAAATGTACAGAATATGGGTCCACTCTTGGCCAGAGTCTTGAATTCGGGGATATCAATACAGAATAAGGGATACCGAATTCAAACTGAGATGCAAAAAATGTCTTCTTTCTGACTTTTGTGAAGGTATGGAATACCCTAACGCTGAGAGTTGTGGGGGCTGGGACACAGAATATATTTACAGATGGAGTGGAATGGTTTTTTGACATATCAGCGAGTTGAAGGATACAACGGGTTAGCAGGAAAGTGGAGTTGCGCCCTGGAGAATATCAACCATGTTCTTATTGAATGACAGTACAAGCTTGAGGGTCCGAATAGCCAGCTCCTGTTCCTTTTTCTTTCGTCCTTATGTCATGCTTTTGGAAGGTAACTGGTTGTTTTCCTGGAAGTCATGTTGTACAATGTTACATCCAGGGAGAGTACAGGATTTGTACCCTGGGTGGGGGGTGGGGGTTGTATCCACAACGAATCTGGGTCTGTAACATAACCCAAGTGGGGAGCAGAAGCTACAGAGAGGGGAGGCCTGGAAAGAGGGATTGTGGGGTGGGGTCGCTTTCTGACTAAGCTTGAATTTTCCAAGTATATTTCTGAAACTACACCTAACCATCGGAGTGGCCTCGATCTGCCCCTGTATAGCAGGTCCGAAGGGCTGAATAGAACATCAGAACATATGGCTGACAGACACGATTGGGCCTTTCGGCCCTTTGACACTACTCCACCAGTAAATAAGGGCATGACTTATCTCATTGTGTTCCCAGCTGCACTTTTCTCTCCAAGCACCATTATCCCTGATTCACTTGTCTATGGAAAAGCAGACGAACCCAGCATCGATATAATATAAAGATTGAGCCATCAAACTTGTGGGAAAGAGAATTCCCACTTGAACGAAATCCCACTTTGTGAATTTCTCCTCACTCTGATCCTGACTGAGGTTGGAGGGTGTCAACAGTTTTCCTTTCTAGTCACACTCCTCCATGACTTACAACAAACTTTAAATGAAACCAGGTTGGTGATATGGCCGATGATAAAGGTCTCAGACTGGGTCAGGTTCAGTGACAGAAACAAGTCAGGCAATTTTCTTTCTTAAGCCACAGAGGAGCATGCTGGATCTGTGTTCAGCACTGCTGCCTCACATCACCAAGCAGCTGAGCTTAATTCCAACTTTGGGCGATCCTCTATGTGGAGTTTGAACATTCACCCCGTGTCTGTGTGGGATTCCTCCCACTGCTCCAGTTTCCACCCACAATCTAAAGATGTGCAACTTAGAGTGGATCTGCCATGCCTGATTGCCCATAGTGCCCAGGGATGTGTAGGTTAGGTGGGTTAGTCATGGCAAAAGCTGGGTAACGAGGAAGGGGCAGGGCTGTCTGGGATGCTTTTCAGGGGGTCAGTGTGGACTCGATGGGCAGAATGTCGTTCTTCAACATTGTCGAAGTTCTCTGAAAATGACACAAGTTTGTACTATAAAATCTCCCAATGTGTATTTACCTGATCCACTGTCCTCAAGGTTTTGTGTGTTTAAAGCAAATCTTGTCTCATCCCAAGAGAAGCCTGTTAAAGCTTCCATAATATAAGCTCTTCATCGCAATGAAGTGAAACATCTCTGGACTGCTTCCAATGTAATTATATAATTTCTCAGGTAAGGTGACAAAAAAAATCTGACTGATAGATATGAGGTTATTTTTTTTTTGTTAACTTGTTAATTTTTTTGCAGATCATTGGAGGCAGAGATATTAAATATGTTTTTAAGACACAGAACGCAAGGTTCATAAATAACGATGGAGTCATGTATTTTTGTGGAATGGGCAAGAATGTACAGTGTGGGAGTAATGCTGACAGTGGTACAAAATGACACTGCTCCACAACATCCAGGAATATAAGGCAAAACGAAATGATGACATGGATAACATTTTAAAATGTTAACAGTGATAGAATACAGTTCCAAAGGACCATGAGGGTGCTCTGTAAATAGAGAGAGAGACCACTCGTGGTGGTGTATGCTGAGGGTTACCACACCTCGGGTCCTGGGGTGAGGATGAGAGAGCGTCCCCTTCATGGTAACCTCTGTCAGGGTGATGAATTGAACCTGTGCTGTTGGCTTCCCTGTGCATGACAAACAAGCCGTCTGGCCAACTGTGTGGGAGACCGTGCTACATTCAGAAAAATCACAGAAAAAGGGCAATAGAAATTTTCATAACAAGGAAAAAGGTACAATTCAGAGAACGGTCAAGATAATGGCTGAGGATAAAAATGTTCTTTGTTATAATTTGTATTTTACAATGAGAAAAGTGTTTAGAAGCTGTCTTTAGCTGAATACAATAAGATGAGACAAGTGTAATAACCAGAATTATTAATTGTAATTTGATATTGATAACCATAAAATAAGCGTATATTTTGATTAGTCTGTGTAAAATGTTCTTACCATTACATAGACGTATAAAGCTGGTGGAATATATTGTTAGGAGAGTCCGTCCCCCATGGGAAATGGCCTTGAACAGGCGCTTGAAGAAAACCAGGGTAAAAGTGCTTGAGTGTCGTCTGGTCAGTGACACAAACCCAGGGGGTTGAATGTTTGAAAGTTCCTCTAACAAGGAGCTCAGTGCACAATCAGATCACCCCCGATCTTATTAATAATAGAGCACGTTTAAATGGTTGAAATGTCTCATGATGGATTTGAATACTTTGTGATTTTAAAAACATGCATCTCTACTCCTTCCTCTGACGTATTACATACTGGGGCACTGACATTTTTCTGTAAGTTGGAATTACTTGGAACGTTGTCTGGAACCTTCCATAATTGGCATTCTTCAGGACATTCCATTGCCGTGTGAGGGTATTGCAAAGGTGAGGGGAGTTGGGGAGAGAGACAGAGGGAGAGAGAGAGAGGGAAGGTGCTGCATGCAATAGAGAGAGTGGTGGAGCATGAGCCTTTTTCGGGGATAGGGGCTATAACAGATATACGGTAAGTGTGAGGGAGCAGAGAGAATACGGTGACCCTTATCCTGACAGGGAATGTTATTGATGTTTTTTCCTGTATTGCTGGACATTTCATCAGATATCAGATATTGCACTGAGCTGGGTGGTGAGCTCAGATCATGCTCGGTGGGTCTGATGCTGTGGCCTCCTCTGGGAAGAGAATGGGCCCTCTCTGTACTAGCCTATTCACCAGGACCTCCGTACCCCTGTCGACAAACCGTGGTATAATTGCCCCTTATCTGCCCTGCTCGTGGTAAACTGTGCAGGGCAGCTCCAAACTGAGAAAGCTCAACCGTGTGCCTATTGGCCTTTTAAAGATGGCACCAGTGCCAGTGACCATGGAATATCCAGGGACATCCCGGTGATGGTGAGTACTTCCAGCCATGATGGCTGGGAGAATCGGGCCGGTTTTGAATTAGAGGGACACCATAGGGTGTGGTGGGGTGGGTAGTTAATGAGGTGAGCTCGAAAAGATGGCACCAGGAAACTAGGTCAGCCTCGTACAGACAATCCCTCTGTCACACTCAATGAAAATGGCACTGAGGCAAACTATTGTTAGAATCAGCCCAATGAGTCATACACTCTGTTCACCCTACCTCACAGTTACAAAGCTGCAGAACAAATGCTTATCCGGAATTCTCCATCATCTGAACTGACACCAATAGCACATTCATCCATCATTCCTGATAATAATAATGGCTCATCTTGCAGGATGCTCTCGCAATATCTTCATTTAAGCATTCTGAAACCTGTGATCTTCCATGAAGTTGTCTCTCAATCTCCCTTTCCCTTTTTTCACAAAATGCTTTTGTTTGTAGGTATTTTAACTGATTCCCCTGTCATCACTCTCTGGCAGTGATTTCTGCACCCATAGCACCCCTTGTCATTGCACAACAGAGATATGGAGCTGTAAATGGATGGGAGCTGTATATCCTGTCACTTCCAGCATGGGCTGCTAGTTTCTCCACGCTGGGCAATGATCTAACCCAGTGTTACTTAACAATGCACGAATGTGGTGTACACAGCTCTGCATGGTGAGAGAGTAACAGATGCATTCACTGTTATTCACAACACAGCTCCCACACTGAACATGATACCTTGTTTACGTTTATAGAGCAAGACTCTACATATCACCCATGCTGGACAGCCCGTTTCGTCCAGGCTTCTTAATCAATGCACTGGTGTGGTCTGTACTGTTGGCCATGTTGTACAGATAGCTAGTGGATTACAGAGAGCTGCATAGTATTCCCTCCTGGACAGATTGCTGAATTGTACTGAGCCTGGTCTGCACAGTGCTCCGTGCTGAGCAGATATCTCATCTGATCTGATACGTATCTGGTCTGGAACTGTGGGGTGGATTGTGAATCTGATATAATTCCTGATAGAGTTATCACTCATCTCGCTCGGCGCATTCCGCTGTCAAAACCTGTGTTCCTGAAACTTATTGTCCATTAAATGATTATCCAATTAAAACATGAATATCTGTCCTTCTTGTTATGGATCCAAACAGATGCCTCTCATAATATATGAAGAAGGTCATCTCGACTCCAACGTTTTCTTATTTTAACGTAATTGTGAGGTGCTGTGTTTCAGATGCAATTCGTTTCGTCAAAATATTTGACATTAAGCAAAACGCAATTTATTCCAACGCTGTAGACAAAATACAAAAAAAAACAAGAGGAACTTGGAATAATTTAATTTATTGGAAAACTTAACATAATAATAGGTTATTTAATTACTAAACAGTATCTGCTCCAATATGGTAACATCCTAGAAACACACACTTGTCCAAAAACCAATTCAGGAAACATATTGTCTGATATGCAGTTCTCCAATCCAGGTGGAATGAACATCAAAAGCCAATTCTGAGAGAAATCTAGAATATGTAGCAGCCGGGAGAGATTTACTGCCTTCCAGTCCTGCTCAGACCCCAGCAATAACTGGTGAAAGGTCAAACTAAGAATCCAGGTTCAGTGAGAGTTTGACCATCACTCTACAGGACCAGGCCACGGCTGAAAGGACAACAAGGAATGGACTGTATCTAATCGTCGATACAACTGAAGTAGGTCTCTCAAAAATTCGTAAACCCACCTAAGCCATGCAATGTTGGTAAGATAAGTGTCAAAGTTAAATAGAAATAAATAAAGCCAAATGATGCAGCAGGCCTGGTAATCAGACACAGCCTCAGGAGCCCAGCAATTCCTGCCCTGCCAAATCAGAGGCGAATCACTGAGCTAGTAAAGAGCAAGCATCATCTCTCTTCCTCCACTCTAACTTTACGATTCGTGACGTGCCATTAGCCCGATAGTCAGCGATGTCAACATCTCAGGAAGGCCACGTTTTATTGTCATTTGTCAGGGCTGTTGCGAAAGGGATTAAATTGAGCTGTTTGTTCGGTGACTGTGATTGATGTCAGTCTTCATGGATCCTGAGTGTGTCCCTGGAGGCTTTCCTTTTCTATTAATAAGGGACTTTCTTCAACGTGTTATCTCATAGCATCAGCGGCAGTGTCATCCTCAAGATGATTGGGATCAGCAGCTACAGAGAAAGGTAGAGGAAGACAATCTTAGAACAACAGACTGGAATGTTCCAACAATGAATCAGAATCTGAAAACATTACACTGGAATGCTCCAACAACGGATCAGAATCTGAATGCTTTAGACTGGAATATTCCAACAATGGACAGGAGTTTATCTTTGGGTCTTTACTGGCTTTCTCAGGATTGGCCATGGTTAGACTTGCGGATACGAGCCATTCAAGAGTGTTATTATCCCATCCTCGCTATTATTGGTGTTCCTGGTAAGCCAAACTCTGCCCATTCTATAAACGATGGTGCAGGTTATTGCTATTTCATTTATTTATATTTTAAAAATGCATAAACTGTTATCTTCAGTTTCAGTCACAAACTCCACTTCATTTACATCAATATCAGACTCCTCATTAATAAACGTCCAAGAAGGAACAAGGCTGTTCAGACCCTCGAGTTTCCCTTTTGCCCTGAACTGTTTTATGTCTTTGTATTCTCTCTGTCATCAAACCTGCCTACACCTACCTTTATAATATCCCCATTCTCCAACTTTACCTCAGTGCTGTTGCTGAATTAGCCATCATCTGCCTCCTTCATAACTTCATATTTTACGGCTCCAGTTATTTTCTGACAACTTTTCCAGTTACAAATATTTTGAACACAAACTTGTTATTGTCTCTCCATTTATTTCATAATAGGGATCTCATATCAGAGTAATAATGTCAGTGGCCGTGTAATTCAGATGCAATTTACAGACACAAGTTATGACTTTAAAAGCATTGTTTCAAATCCTACCACAGCCGATGTTAGAACTTAAATTTGAATGGGAACAATTGGAATGAAACCACATTTTACACCGGCAACCATAAACAATCAGGATTTCTTTTATTAATTCACTGATAGCATTTGGTAAAGAAACTAAGTGTGACAAAAAATAAACAGCTCCATATTGTCTGCACAAATGGTCTCGCAGTCAACGGCAATTAGTGACGGATAACAAATGCTGCCCTCACCAGTGATGCTGACATCCTGTGAAACAACACCATTAAAGGTGAAATAAACCAAGGAACCGTGGATGATGGAGATATGAAATAAAATTCTCCAGTGTCTAAACATTTTGGAAAATCTTAGCAAGTATGGTAGCGTCTGTCAGGAGAAAAACAGATAACGTGTCGAATCTAGTGACCCTACATCACAACTGAAAGTAACTGGGAAATAATATTATTTCTATCAGGGATGGCCGGATGAGTGATCGGGAGGTTAGTTGAATGGATGGAGAAATGTCCAGACAGAGAGCGAGGGAGAGAGAGAGAGAGAGAGCACGAGAAATGAAAAGAGAACAAAGGGACTGCTGCTGATGAACCAGAAGGAAAATAATGTGGGAGCTAATTCTAAAATTTCCCGTTTTCCCATTTTCCCGAATACCATGTTAGTTTTGATGTTTCCCTGTTTAAATTGAGTTATATTCCCTCTGTCCTTCTTCCATAAATGTGGTGATCTACTCCATCTGCAACACAAGTGCTGCCATTATAGTTGCTGAGGTACAGAAAAAGGTAAAGTTACATTGTCAACTGCTTCTTTGGAGAGAAGAACTGTAAGTGTGGAATATGCAGAGATGTAACGGCTTTTTTCCGCTAAGAAGAGAAACGTTTTCAACACTAAATGCGTGCACCGTGTGTGTGGGGATTTGACTTGCTCCTGTCATTACAGAGTAAAGAGAGGTTCTATGGACGCTTTTTTTGGATTTGTGTTAATAGCTGCTGCGTCCATTCAGGGAGAACCAAACATATAGTGACCCCCTAAAAATCATGGCATAGAAAGAGAACACAGGGGGCCAACACTTTCAACATATTGTCTAGCTATCACCCATTGTTAACAGCTAACCCAAGAATGCAATTTTTAAAAAAAGGTTTTGTGATTTACACATTAAACAAGTGAAGCTATCACGGTATTCTAACAGATGAAAGGCTTAACAGACAGTCAATTTTTCAATGTATAATTTCAGTTACATCACACTCTACATTTTTGCTATAAGTTCTGTGTGTTAGGATCGAGCCCTCCACTACCACCTGATGAGGCTGCGACGCTAGTATGCTTGACACTTTAATTGTCCCTGACATTTTAATGCACAGTTACTGTGTGACACTGAATTGAATGTCACTTTGGACACAATCCTGTCAGCAGTCACAATACTGTCATTCTGAAAGTGTTAACAAGTCCGCACCACCTTCTGACCTATATGGAAACCATGGGTCTAATATCATGGAGATGCAAGACAACTTGGTGAATGGTTCAAAGAGTTGGTTTAATTCCTACTGCTAGAAAACCATGTTAAAGTTACACATATGTACTATGAGCAATTAAGCCACGAGGGACAGGATGGTGCAGTCTAACTATTTAGTCCCTGTTCCATTTGTTTGTGAAGTTGGAGCATTTCTGACACCTTCCTGTTCCTGGGTTAGTGACCTGAGAAGCTGAATGACCGCTTTCTGTCCCTCAGTAAGTAACTCCAGGTGCAAAACACTCTCTTTCTGATCCCATGTAAGTGAGGGAGTGAGCAGATTCCTTCTCTTACTGTGTATTTGGCAGGACGGACTGAATGAGCTATCACATATCTTGTCCAATAGTTTGATGGGTTGAATGACTTCCACATATTCTTGTGAACACAGATTGAGGTGCCAAATGAGCTGCATCTTTTACTTTGGAAATGTACAATGTCTAGCAGTGCTGTTACATAAATGTTACCCAGACTTTAACAGCACGATCTTGAATGGTGTCCAGTTTTTGTTACACATGGACACAGACTGCTTCAAGAGCTGAGGAGGGTCATCTTGTTCTGAAAACTATATAAACGTCAGTGACTATCCCCAATTTTGCTCACGTTGACTCAATGGGATGAATGGCCTCCTTCCACACTGTAAGGATTCGATGATGACAAACTGGGGATGCCTGGGCTGAGGGAGCTCCTCTGAGGATCTCCTGCAGTGATGCCCTACCACTGAGGTGACTGATGTCCACTGATGTTAAACATCTTCTCTTGTGCTGTGAATGATTTCAAACAGTAGATGAGGTCGTAATCAATTCTCAATAAGTGCGATTTTCCTCAGACTTCTTGATGTCAACTTCAGTCTAATACTGCCTTGAGTTCAGGGCCAGTCTCTCTGTCTAATCCCTCATGTACCGTCTTTTGTTCATATCAATAGGTCATGGTGTAGAAGCAGAGAATGTTTTCTTCAAACAGAGGGTAGTGAATGTCAAGAATTCTCTTACACAGAGTGGTAGGGGAGCTAGATCACTGAAAGCGACCAGTGGTGTCCCACAGGGATCAGTTACTGGAACTCTTTTCTTTATGATTGTTACAACTGACTTGGATGAGTAAGTAGAAGGGTGGGTTAGTAAGTTTGCCGATGACATCTAGGTTTGTGAAGTGGTATATGAGTGTTTACAGGACTTTTGTAGATTGCAACAGGACATTGACATAATGCAGAGCTGGGCTAGGAAGTGGCAGATGGAATTCAAGCTGGAAAAGCGTGAAGTAATTCCCTTTGAAAGCTCATATTTGCAGAATATAGGGTTATAGGCAGGTTCCTAGCAGTGTGGAAGAACAGAGGGATTTTGATGTCTGTGTCCATAGATCCCTCAAATTTGCTATCTAAATTGATAGGGCTGTTAAGGAGGCAATGGTGTGTTAGCCTTCACTAGAAGGGAGATTAATTTTAAGAGCCGTGTGGTTATGCTGCAGCTCTGTAGAGCCCTAGTTAGACCGCATCTGAAGTATTTTATTCATTTCTGGTGACCCCATTATAGGAAGGATGAGGAAGATTTAGAAATCCTGCCTGGATTGGAGGACAGGTCTGATGAAGAAAGGTTGAGGGAGCTAGGGCTTTTCTCATTTGTGTTAAGAAGAATGAGAGGTGACTTGATAGAGGATAAAAGATAATGAGAGGCAAAGAGAGAGTGAATAGCCAGAGACTTTTCACCAGGGCAGAAATGTCTATCACCAGGGGTCATACTTTTAAGGTAAAAAAAGGAAGGTTTAGACGAGATGTCAGCGGTTGGTTTTTATTCGCACAGAATGTGTGGAATGCATTGCCAGCGGAGGGAGTAGAGTCAAATACATGAGGGAAACTTGGGAGACTCTTAGATAGGCACATGGAAGAAAGTGCACGGAAGAATGTAGGTGAGTCTAATCTTCGAGTAGGAAAAACGGGTGGCACAACATCAAGGGTCGAGACCTTCTACTGTGCTGTACTGTTCAATGTTCTGCGTTCAATGAAAGTGTTTGTAGAGGCTGGAGATGGATTTTGACCTATCAGAGAGTTGAGAGTTATGAAGACTTCAATTTCAAAGAGGATTTGAGACTAAAAGCAGATCAGCCACGATCTTAGTGAAAGGCAAAGCAGGCTTGGGGGCGGGGGGGGGGGGGGGGGGGGGAGGGGGGAGGGGGAGGTGCGGCGGTGAACAACATGCTCTTGTTTCTGATGTTCTCACATTCTATTATTGGAAAGTTAGTGGGTGATGTTTTCCTGGAAGGTCTGTTTGAATGTTGTGGCTTGGGAGACGAGAGAATTTTGTGAGCCATCTCTGGTTGAGATATGGGGGCTGTATTCACAATGAACCTGGGTCTATAACCTAACCAATAAATGACACACAAGTTGCAGAGAGGGGCAGCTCTGTAAGGAGAGATGAGGGTTCTCTTCCATAATCATCCTGGGACTTCCAATTACATTTTCCAAATCACCCCAAACTGTATGTGACAGTATTGATAGACTGAATGGTAGCTTCTGTTTCTGGCACAAGTTTATAACAGCAAGTGGTCTCCAACTGCTTCTGTCTAGCAGGTGTGAGGGGCTGAATTGAACACGGAAACATGGGACTGAGGAGCAGGAGTGGGTTATGTGATACTTCGAGCTTTTTTCCACCAGGCACTAAGATTGTGGCTGATCAGGTTGTGTTGTCAGCCCCACTTTCCTGTCTGTATCACATTATCCGTGACTCACTTCTCTGTCAAATATTTATCTAACTCAGCTTTGAATTCTTGTAATCAGAGAAACACCTCAAACATCTGGCGAAGAAAGTTTTAACTTGAAATGCCCTTTTTAGAATTTTTCCTCATCCTTCTTATTTAATCAGAGAGTCATACAGCGTGGAAACAGGTCCTTTATTCCAGATTTCCCGTGCTTACCAGATATCACAATCTGATCTAGTCCCACTTGCCAGCATTTAGCTCACACCGCTCTGAACCATTCATATTCATGTACCTGTCCAGATAGATTTAAACATGTAACTGTACCCGCTTCCATCACTTTCTCTGACAGCATTTTCCGTACACGCACCACCATCTGCATGAAAAAGTTTCCCCTAAGGTCCCTTCTAAACCTTTATCCCATCTACTTGTGGACTCCCCCGCCCTGGAGAAAAGACCTTGGCCATTCAGGCTATCCATACCCCTTATGATTTTATAAAGCACTTCCATGTCACCCCTCAACATCCGACAGTCCGGGGGGAAAGCCTCAACCTGTTCATCCTCTCCCTGTCTATGAAACCTTCAGGTTCAAGAAAACCATTATAAATCTTTTCTGCACCCTCTCAAGCTGCACAACATCAATCCTTTAGCAGAGCCAAACAAATTGTACGCAGTATTCTGAATGTGTCCCTATGCAAGCACAACATGCCACCCCAACTTCTACGTTGTGACCGATTCAGGCAAGCATACCACCTGCATTGTTCACCACCCTGTCTACCTGCAATTACACTTGCAAGGAACGATAAACCATCCCCCGTAGGTCACTTTGTTCAGCAACATTCCCCAGAGCACGACCCTGCTTTAACTTACCAAAATGCAAAACCTCACAAATATCTAAATTAACCTTTATCTGCCAGTCCTTGGCCCTTTGATGGTCAACAGTGCCGTTGTACTCTGAGATAATCTTCTTCATTGTCTACTGCACCATGATTTTGATATTATCTGTAAACTTACCTACCATGCCTCCGATATTCCCAACCAAGTCGTTTATATCCATGATGAAAAGCAGTGAGGTCAGCACTGATTCTTTCAGCATACCGCTGGCGACAGGCCTCCAGTCTGGAAAATAATCCATTACCTTCAAGACAATTTTGTACCAATTGGTTAGCTTTCCCTGGATTCCTTGTGACCTAACCTTAGTAACCTGTCAACGATGGGGAACCTTATTAAACACCTTGCTGAAGTCTGTGTAAACAATATATACAACAGTGCCTTCTTCAGTCTTCTTTGTCACCTCTTCAAAATACTCAAACATATAAATGAGACATGATTTTCATCACATAAAGCCATGTTGACTATCCCTAATCGGTCCTTGTCTTTCTAAATGGATGGAAGTCCTATCCCTCAGAATCCCCTCCAACAAACGTCTCTACACTGACGTTAGGCTCACTATAATTGCATGTGCTTTTGGACCGCTGTTCCCTTTTATAGTCCCACTCCTCCACTGGCTACAAAAAATATAACTAATATGGTGTTGTGGCCAAGGATATAGTTTTCAGAGTGTGTCAGGATCAGTGTTAGGAACACGTCAGATGGATTTCTTTTGTCTGCTAAAACAACACGTTTATGACAAAAGCAAAATTACTCAAACTATGATGGAAACAAGAATGACGAGAGGATTTGCAAATATGTACATTGATATTTCCCTTTGAAAAATACTGTGGAATACACACACACACACACACACACACACACACTCACACACGTTTAATAACAAACTGAAAGGCAAAATATCTGCAAAGTTAACTTGAAAGATCTTTGTCCAAATATTATTCGAACTCATGACCAAAGGAAAAACGAGAGTTTCACCCAAATGGTGTTCTATTTATAGAGTAATCAAATCCTACAGCATGGAGAAAGGCCCTTTGGGCCAAACGGCTCCATCCTGACCCAAATGTCCGTCCACACTAACCCCATTTCCCAGCACTTGGCACTTAGACTTATCTTCCTTTCCTGCCCATGTACTTGTCCAAATGCTATTTAAATATTGTTAATATAAATGTTTCAAGCACTTCAGCTGACAGCTCATTCCCTTTGCGTACCACTCACTGTGTCAAACAGTTTCCATCAGTTTCCCTTTTATTCTTTCCCCTCTCACCTTAAACTGATGTCTTCTCATCCTCAATTCCACAACTCTGGGAAAATAGGCTGAGTCCATTCGCCCTATCCATGCCTGTCATAATCTTGTGCACTTCTATTGGATTTCTCTCAGTCTCCTGCACTGTAAAGAAAAAAAAGTTCTCGCTTGTCCTACCTTGCCCTATAAGTCACACAGTTGAGTCCTGGCAACAGCTTTGTAAATTCCGTCTGCACACATTCCAATTTACAAACAGCCTTCTAATCGCAATGTGACCAAAACTGAACACAACACTACAACTGCAGCCTCATCAACATCCTGTATAACTGCAACACAACTTCCCAACTTTCTCCTACGTGTGCTGACTGATAAATGCCAGTGTGCCAAAAGCCCTCTTCACTGCCATGTCCACCTGTGTCTCCAATTTCAGAGAATGGTGTACCTGAACTTCATGGTCCCTCTGCTCAACTGCACTCCTTAAGGCCCTACCATTCACCATGAAACTCCAACCTTGATCTAACTTTGCAAATATATTCCTCGCTTAAAAATATGTTGCAGGAAAAGCGCAGCATCAAAGGAGCAGAAGCATCGACGTTTCTGGCATAAGCCCTTCTTCAGGAATGAGGAGGGTGTGCCAAGCAGGCTAAGATAAAAGGTAGGGAGGAGGGACTTGGGGAGGGGCGTTGGGAATGCGATAGGTGGAAGACGGTTAAGGTGAGGGAGATAGGCCGGAGAGGGGGTGGGGGTGGAAAGGTCGGGAAGAAGATTGCAGGTCAAGAAGGCGGTGCTGAGTCTGAGGGTTGGAACTGAGAAAAGGTGGGGGGAGGGGAAATGAGAAAGCTGGAGAAATCTGCATTCATCTCTTGTGGTTGGAGGGTTCCTAGGCTTATGCCGAAAAGTTGATTCTCCTTCTCCTTTGATGCTGCGCTTTTCTAGGAACACTTTTTAAAGCTATGATCTCCAGCATCTGCAGTCTTCACATTCTCCTAAAAATATTCCTGGGCCCACTTTTCCAGTTGATCAAGGTCCTGTTGCAATGTCTGATATACGTCCTCACTGTCCACGATACCACTTATTTTAGTCTCATCAAATTTACTCATCATGCCTTGTACATTCTCAAAAATATCATTAACGTTGATAATAAACAGCAATGGACCCAGCACTGACCCCAGATGAACGTCATGTGTCTCATGCAAGATGTCCAAGAGCATCCTTCCACTATTACGCTCTGCTTACTACCATCAAGCCAATTGTGTATCCAATTTGCCAGCTCCCTCAGGATTCCATGCAATTCTATCTTCCAGAACAGCCTATCAATGGTAACTTTTTCAAAGGCCTTACTGAAAACCATACAGACTACTTCTTCCACCCTGCCCTCATCAATAGTACTTTGCACTTCATCAATTAACTCAAACAAGTTTGTGAGGCATGATCTCCCACTCAAAAAGCCATGCAATCTGTTCAGTCTAAAAACAACAATTAATAATAATCATTAAATTTAATAATAACAAATAATAATAATAATAATAATAATAATAATAATAATAATAATAATATGACATTTTCAGTGGAGAATAAAGTATCCATGGTATGTTGTATTGGAACTTGCATCATGGGTGAAGGGCAGATAGATTGGACCTGTGTCATTGAACTGTTTTGCCAAAAAGCAAGGGTGGAATGGTGGCTCAGTGGTTAGTACTGCTGCCTCGTAGTGCCATGGATCTGGGCTTGATTCCAGCTTCGCTTGACTCTCTGTGTGGAGTTTGCACATTCTCCCTGTGTTTGGCTGGGTTTCCTCCGGGTGCTCCATTTTCCTCCCACAATCCAAAGATGTACAGGTTAGGTGGATTGGCCATGTTAAGTTACCCATAGTGTTATGTGCATTCGTCAGGGATAAATAATGGGTAGGGCAATGGGACTCGGTGGGTAACTGTTTGGAGGGTCGGTGTGGCCTTGTTGGGCCAAATGGCCTGTTTCCATTCTGCAGAGAATCTGAAAAAAAAAATCAATTTCTAATCAAACGCTGTCTTTTCAAATGCATGTATATCTTAGACATCAGCGTCTTCTCAAGTAACCTATGTACCACAGATGTTCGACTTCCTGTCCTATAGTTCCCAGATTTTTATTTGCTTCCTTTCCTGAATAATGGCACAACTTTTGCTACCCTCCAATCTTCTGGAACCTAACCTGTGGCTAAAGATGATGCAACAATATCAACCAGGTCCCCGTAGTTTCTTCTGTAGCCTCTTGCAGTGTTCTTGGATGCATCTGTTTAGGATGAGGAGATTTGTCCACCTTCACACATTCTAATACAGCCAACACGTCGTCTCCTGTGATAATGACTCACCCATAGATAACACCACGACCTTTGTTAACCTCCCAAGTCTTCATGTATTTATCCAGGGCAAAGACAGAGAAGAAATATTCATTGAGACTCTCGGAAATCTCCTACTGTTCCAGACATGCATGTCCACTTTGGACCTTGAGGGGTCATATTCTCATTTGGTTATTTCTTTTACTTTAATATACTTAAATAATGTCTTTGGATTCACACTAATCTTCTCAGACAAGGCTATCTTGTGCCCCCTTTTCGCCCTCCTAATTTCCATCTTCAGTAAACTCATATATCCCCTACACACCGCCACGGATTCCCTTGATCCCAGCTGCATGGACCTGAGCCACGCTTCGTTTTTGCTGGTCAAAGCCTCAATATCTCCTGACATCGAGGGTTCCCTATTCCTCCCAACCTTGCCTTTTACCCTCACAGGAACATATAGACATTGATCTGTAGACATTTCACTTTTAAAGTCCTCCCACTTGCCAGAAGTTCTTTCGCCTGCAAACAAACTCCTCGGACCAACCCCTACAAGCTCCTGTCTAATTCTGTCAAAATTCGCCTTCCCCCAATTTAGAACTTGACATGTGGACCAGTTTTGTCCTTCTCCATAACTATTTTAAAATTAATACAACTATGGTCACTGGTCCCAGAATGCTCCCCCACTGTCACCTCAGTCACCTGTCCTGCCCTAGTTCTTAGAGTAGGTCAAGTTTCGTCTCTTCCCGAGTTGCACCCTCTACATACTGCTTGAGGAAACTTTTCTGAACACACTTAATAGATACAGTCCACCTAGTCCTTAATTCTATGTCATTCCCAGTCTATGTTAGGAAAACTAAAATCTCCTACTATGGCAATCCTATTGACCCAGCAGGTCTCCCCAATCTCTTTACATATTTTTATTCTCCTAATTCCCTGTTAACTATTTGGGGGCCTCTAGAACAACCCAAATACTATCACTATTCCCTTCTTATTTCTTAGCTCCACCCACAAATTCTCATTGGATGATCCATCAATTATTTTATCTCTGATTACTGCTGTGATACTCGCCTGAATCAAAAATGTAACTCCCCGTACCTTCCTTCCTCCGTCTCTGTCCCGCACAAAGCACCTGTACCCTGGTACATTAAGCTGCCAGTCCTGTCCCTCCCTTAGCCATGTTAAAATGGTCAGTGTAGACTATACTATCCAAGTCCCACATACCTATTCACACCCTGAGTTCATCGGCCTTATCTGTCAGCCATCCTGCATTGAAACAGTTGCGATTTAATCCAACAGACATTCCTTGCTCCCGGTTGTGTTCCAGCCTAACTTGTCTCTTCACTTTTTTGTTTCTGATTATGTATCTCTTTCCAGCCTCACACCTGTCTTCCTGCTGTTGAGGATCCCACCCCTCCCCAACACCAGCCAAACTCGTTGAAACCCTCTTTGTAGCACGAGCAAACCTGCCTGCCAGGATATTGGTCCCTTCCAGTTCAGGTACAACCCGTCCTTCCCAAACAGATCACCTCTGCCCCACAAAAGATCCTAGTGATCCAAAAATCTAAATCTCTGCCCCCTGCACCGATTTTTTACCCACCCATTCATCTGCCATATTCTCCTGTTCTTACCCTCACTGGCACGGAGCACTGGAAGTAAACCGGATATTACCATTGTCGCGGTCCTGTCTTTTACCCTTTTTCTTAGCTCTCTGTAATCACTCTGGACCTCATCACTATTTCTACCTGTGTAATTTGTACTAATGTGCACAATGACTTCTGGCTACTCCCCCACTCCGGTGAGAACGTTCTACAGCTGCTATGAGACATCCTGGACCCTGGCACGTGGGAGGCTAAACGCCATCCCGGATTCACATTTGCAGACACAGCATCTCTTGTCTGTCACCTTCACTATCGAGTCTGAATAATTACTTTTGAAGTTATTCTGCTCGCACAACCTTCTGCCAATGGGATTTCTTCATTGAACAGTTGGATTTGGATGAATTGCTTTGCTTCAGGCAGTGGGGAGATTCCAATGAATCATCATCAGGAATCCTCAATGAGTGGGAAAGGCGACTTTTTTTTTCACTTCCACACGTTTCTGTGATGAGCGACAGGGAAACAGAAAGGGAGCAATAGACAGTTCCTTCGCAGATAGGTGACATTTTTCCATCTCTAAGTTAAATCAGTCACGTTTATCAGACCCCAAACTGTACCATGTGAGCTCTCCTTGAACATTGTCCGAACTATATGACATAATCACATTCTCAACTCCAGTCCAGTGCATTATTGCTGTTGTCGTACACAGAATCAATTCATTAACAATAAGTGGCACTATTTGTTTTGAAGATCTGTTAATATGTGCCTGCATAATGTAAAAATAAGCGTTTCATGTCTTCACAATATCTGTGTTAAGATGAATATGTTTTATTCTAAAACAAATACAGAAATTACTGGAAAAGCTCAGCCTGTCTTGCAGCATGTATGAAGAGAAATTAGAGTTCATGTTTTCAGTCCAATGACCTTGCCTTTCAAGCTGACTTATTCTGACATTATTTCCCCAGTTTTATTCTCCCACACAAGAAGAAATACCCATCCGGTATTCACCAACTATACTCTTCTTAACAATTTATATGGTCAATACAACATCCCTTATTCTCAGGCTGAACTGTTAATTCTTCATAACGGAATGCCTTCATCCCAAGAATGAGTAAAGAGATATAAATTTGAAACGTTTCGAAAGCAATTTTGTTTTTTTATCAGTTTAGGCAATTATAACCACACGTAATACTTCAGATGTGATCTCAGCAAAGCCCTGTACTGATGTAGAAAAACATCGCTAAGATCATACCCAACACACCTTGCACGAAACTGAATCATTCCATTTACCTTCCAAATCACTTGCTGCATCTTCAGAGTAATTTGATGTGAGTCATCTGCAAGGACACATAAATCCATCGGTACCACTAAATTCTGCATTCTCCTTGCATTTAAATAATTTTCTGCTGTTTTGTCTTTTCGTCAAAACAGAAAATTCCCATCATGTGTGTGTGTGCATATATATATATATATATATATATATATATATATATATATACATACTGTGGTTCTGTTCGCCGAGCTGTAAGTTTTTGTTGCAAACGTTTCGTCCCCTGTCTAGGTGACATCCTCAGTGCTCCCCATTACAGGATGTCTGGCTCCCCATTTATACATAGTACTGTTATTTCTTTCTGGTGAAGGTTTGCTCACAACTGTCCTCTGTCTGTATCTCATTGCCTAATGCCAGTCTGTATCCCATTGCAGACTCTCTGCCCTCCCTCTGTCTGTGTCCCAGTGCAGCCGCCCTACCCTCCCCCTGTCTGCATCCCATTGCAGACGCTCTGCCCTCGCCCTGTCTGTATTCCATTTCAGAAGCCCTCCCCTTCTCTGTCTGTATCTCATTGCAGATGCTCTGCACTCCCCTGTCTCTATCCCATTGCAGATGCTCTGCACTCCCCGTCTCTATCCCATTGCAGATGCTCTTCCATTCCCCTGTCTCTATCCCATTGCAGACACTCTGCCCTCCCCCTGCCTGTATGCCATTGCAGACGCTCTGTCTCCATTTGACATCATATTGAATGACTATCCTGATGCATAAGTAAACTGTGCTCCATCCCTTTCATCCAATTCATTGGTATGGATAGTAATTTGTAGATGACATCACACAGATCCCTGAGGAATTCCACTAGTTACAGATTTCCTAAAAAAAAAAAGAGTAATGATCTCTACTCTGTATTTCCAGACGCTACCTCAGGTGCCCCTTGACCACTCACCCTATCCGTGCCCTTCATCATTTTATAAACCTCTAGAAAGTGCAAATGTGACTCCCATAAACACGATTGGCTGTGCTTTCAGTCATCCTGCATCTCAATTCTCAAATTCAGTAGTCTTACCTCTTCCTTCTTCATCAAGGCACGATTCCAAAAAGAGTTCAATCAACTTGTTCAGGCATATTATGAAACAGCTCTGTGTGCTTTGAAACTGGAATTTTCGGCCCACTGATAGGGAGACTACCATCATTCAGCATTAGCCGCTGAAGCTGCAACATAATGCTCCTGTGTGTTTGTTCATCAGCCTCTTGGAACATGCTGTGACACACCTCCACAGGATATGAATATGCACCATCTTCTCCAGAGATAGGGGCACTACCAGACAGTCATGGACTGAAATCGAATCCAGAGTTCTGCCTCAGAAACGTGGGCACCATCCATTTTTCAAGGCCTAAACCATGCTCAGATTTTTGGTCATATTTTAAGTGTATGGATTTATTACATTCTGTTTAACATTACCAAATTGTATAGGGGATATTTCCCGTTGAAAAAAGTACAAGTTATTCGCGTTAACTATACGTTGTTGAGTGCATTCGCTGTGCCATTGAGATAAATAATGAAGATCTTTAATTATTTGCTATCATTTCTGGTTGAAATGGCTATTACCAGTAGTCTGCTATGTTTGTGGAAGAAATCATGCAAAGTCACGCTGCACTATGAAGGATATCAAGTAGATATCAATACTGAACACCAGAGATAAGGAAGGAGCACAGCTCTGATCCCAAAACACCGGTTACTATTTAAAAACTCAAACATCTGGCTTCCCTCTTCCTAAAATCATTCATTGATACAAGGCAGCTGTTTCCTTTCCAGCTTTTGCTTACCGACTCCTCCCTCTGCCTGCTTAAGGCACACCAAGCTCTGGGTCTTTGGGAAACTCAAGGTTGGTGACTGTAGGCCTTCTGGAGAGGGGATTGTCGTTTTAATCCGAAGGGGAAGTATGAGGGGGCAGTAATATCACTCACTAGGCTGAGGTGTGGCAGATGGAGTTTAACTTAGATACATGTGAGGCTTTGCATTTTTGTGAAACAAACAAGGGCAGGGCTTACGCAATTAATGCTGGGCTTTGGTAGTTATATAGAAAAGAGGGATGCAGGGGTGCAGATATAAGTCTCTGAAGTTTGTGGTGCAGGGTGTTTAAGGTTACTGCATTGCTCAGACTTTTGAGGTAAGAAGTTGGGAAGTCATGCTGAGATTGTGCAGGACATTCATAAAGCCTCTTCTGAAATAATGTGTGCAGTTCTGTTACAGGAAGGAGATTATTAAGACGGTGCAGAAGAGATTTACCAGGATGTTACCAGTAACACCTCATCTTCTGCCTCGGAATCCAGCAAACACACAGCATGAACATTGGATTCACTGATGTACAAACCTCCCCAGGCCAACCCAGATCCCAGATACAGCCCCAGGACTCACATCTGCCCTCTCGAGGAGACCTAATGGCCATCTTCCTTCCCAGCATCTGCTCCACCCTCCCTACCGAACTATCACTATCACCTCCGACCTTCACTCAACGAATACTTATCTTTTCCCCAGCCTCACCCCATCACCCAGTTTCACTTAGCCCCTTTCTCCCTCCCCAGTCATGAAGAAAGGTCCTGCCTGAAACGTCGACTCTCTTGCTAAACGGATGTTGCCTGGCTTTACTGTGCCTTTTCCACCGCCATGCTTTGCCTACACTGAATTATCAAACATCTGCAGTCCCCATTGTCTCTTAGGTACGATTCCCTGTTAACATAACCATGTCGTTGTCTGTTATAAGCGCACGTAGTCTTAGGGATATTTTCTTCTCAGATCAAGGACGACAAAAGTTCTCTCAATGTCTTCCTGATATTGCAGTGCCTGATCAGTAGATACAGGACGTATGTTTCAATTTAGAAACGGAAAAACATGCTTATATTCTGATAAACCTCTGCCATTGTTCCCATATCCAAGGCAGATTGAATGCTTACACATGATTGATCTACCAGCCCCAACATTTGTTCCCTCAGTCACCCCCACATATCCCATCCAGAATGTGTAAATGTTAATCATAATTTTGAATTTTAATAAAAGGTATTGAATTGAAATGGGTTAATGGGAGATATTTGTTCAGCGACTGTGATTGATGTCAGTCTCCGTGCATCCTAAATGTGCCACTGGAGGGCTTTCCTCTTCTATTAATGAGGGACTCGGTTCAATGTGTTATCCCATAGTATCAGCAGGAACATCAGTGACAGCACTAACAGGCATCAGAAGACCCAGAGAGAGGGGGAGGAGAGATCACAATCTGAGAACATTAAATTGGAATGTTCCAACAATGGATCAGAATCTGAGAACATTAGGCTGGAATGTTCCAACAATGGATCACAATCTGAGAACATTAGACTGGAATGTTCCAACAATGGACAGGACTTTATCCGGGGGACTTTACTGGCTTTTTCAACCTTGGATCTCATTAGCATTTCGGATCTATGGTGCATTGATGGTTATTCAAGCTGTTTACTATCCCATCCTCGCTATAGTTGGTGTTCCTGGTAAGTCATTCTATCTGGTCATTGAGCCAGGTTGGACTGAATTGCTGCTCATGTTAAGTGTGTACAAGAAAGTTTTTTGATTCAGTATGTGGATGAACCTACTAGAGCAGGTGCAAAACTTGACCCACTCTGGGGAAATAAGGCAGGGCAGGTGACTGAGCTGTTAGTGGAGGTGCACTTTGGGGCCAGCTACAATAATTCTATTAGATTTAAAATAATGACGGAAAAGGATAGACCAGATCTAAAAGTTGAAGTTCTAAATTGGAGAAAGGCCAATTTTGACGGTATTTGGCAAGAACTTTCAAAAGCTGATTGGGAGCAGATGTTCACAGGTAAACGGATGGCTGGAAAATTGGAAGACTTCAGAAATGAGATAACAAGAATCAAGAGAAAGTATATTCCTGGGTCTTCTGATGCCTGTTAGTGCTGTCCTGATGAAGGGCTTATGCCCGAAACGTCGATTCTCCTGTTCCTTGGATGCTGCCTGACCTGCTGTGCTTTACCAGCAACACATTTTCAGCTCTGATCTGCAGTCCTCACTTTCTCCTCCAGGATGAAAGGAAAGGCTGATAGGCATAGGGACTTCTGGCTAACTAAAGGGTTTGATTAATAAGAAGAAGGAAGCATATGTCAGGTATAGACAGCATAGATTGGGCAAATCCTGAGAAGAGTATAAAGGAAGTAGGAGCATACTTAAGAGGGAAATCAGGAGTGAAAAAGGGGACATGAGATAGCTTTAGTATGCAGAATTAAGGAAAATCCAAAGGGTTTTTACAAATACATCAATGACAAAATCATAACTAGGGAGAGAATAGAGCCCCTCAAAGATCAGCAAGGCAGCCTTTGTGTGGAGTCGCAGAAAATGGGGAAGATAATAAACGAGTATTTTGCATCAGTATTTACTGTGGAAACGGATATGGAAGATATAGAATGTCAGGAAATAGATGGTTACACGTTGAAAACTGTCCATATTACAGACGGTTCAGTACTGGATGTCTTGAAACGGGTAAAGGTGGATCAATTCCCAGGACCTGAATAGGTGTACCCTAGAACTCTGTGAGAAGCTGGAGAAGTTATTGCTGAGACATTTGTACCATTCGTCGTCACAGAAGAGGTGACAGAAGACTGGAGTATGGCAAACGTTGTGCCACTGTTTAAGAGGGGTGGTACGGACAAGCCAGGGAACTATAGGCCAGTGAGCCTGACGTTGGTGGTGGGCAAGTTTTTGAATGGAATCCTGAAGGACGGGATGCACATGCATTTGGAAAGACAAGGACTGATTAGGGATAGTCAACATGTCTTTGTGCATGGGAAATCATATCTCACAAACTTGATTGAGATTCTTGAAGAAGTAACGAAGAGGGCAGAGCAGTAGATGTGATCCATATGGACTTCAGTAAGTCGTTCGACAAGATTCTCGATGGGAGACTGATTAGCAAGTTTAGATCTCATGGAATACAGGGGCAACTAGCCATTTGGATACAGAACTGGCTCAAAGATTGAAGACAGAGGGTGGAGATGGAGGGTTGTTTTTCAGACTGGAGGCCTGTGACCAGTGGAGTACCACAAGGATCAGTGCTGGGTCCTCAATTTTTTGTTATTGACTTAAATTATTTGGATGCGAGCGTAAGAGGTACAGTTAGTAAGTTTGCAGATGACAACAAAATTGGAGGTGTAGTGGACAACGAAGAAGGTTACCTCAGAATACAACAGGATCTGGACCAGATGGGCCAATGTGCTGAGAAGTGGCAGATGGAGTTTAATTCAGATAAATGTGAGGTGCTGCATTTAGGGAAAGCAAATTTTAGCAGGACCTATACACTTAATGGCAAGGTCCTGGAGAGTGTTGCTGAACAAAGAGACCTTGGAGTGCAGGTTCATGGCTCCTTGGAAGTGGAGTCGCAGGTAGATTGGACAGTTAAAGTGGTGTTTGGTTTGCTTTCCTTTATTGGTCAGAGTATTGAGTATTTGAATTGGGAGGACATGTTGCGGCTGTACGGGACACTGGTTAGGCCACTGTTGGAATATTGTGCGGAATTCTGGTCTCCTTCCTATTGGAAATATGTTGTGAAAATTGAAAGGGTTCAGGAAAGATTTGCAAGGATGTTGACAGGGTTGGAGGATTTTAGGTATAGGGAGAGGCTGAACAGGCTGGGGTTGTTTTCCCTTGAGCGTTGTAGTCTGAGCGGTGACCTTATAGAGATGTACAAAATTATGAAGGGCATGGAGAGGATAAATGGATAAAGTATTTTTTCCTGGGGTCGGGGAGTCCAGAACTAAAGGGGATAGGTTTAGTGTGAGACGCGGAAGTTATTGGGTGGCACGGTTGCACAGTGGTTAGCAATACTGCTTCACAACGCCAGAGACTGGGATTCAATTCCTGTCTCAGGCTGTGTGGACTGTCTGTGTGGAGTTTGCATATTCTCCCCATGTCTGTGTCGGTTTCCTCCCACAATCCAAAATGTGCAGGTAAGGTGAATTGGTCATGCTAAATTGCCCGTAGTGTTAGGTTCAGGAGTAAATGTAGTGGAATGGGTCTGGGTGGGTTGCGCTTCAGCGGGTCGGTGTGGACTTGTTTCCATACTTTAAGAAATCTAAACGTAAAAGAGACCTAAGGGGCAACTTTTTCACACAGACGGTGGTACGTGTATGGAATGAGCTGCCAGAGGATGTGGTGGAGGCTGGTACAATTGCAGCATTTAAAAGGCATTTGGATGGTTATATGAATACGAAGGGTTTGGAGGGATATGGGTTGGGTGCGGGCAGGTGGGAGTAGATTGGGTTGGGATATCTGCTAGATATGGACGGATTGGACTGAAGCGTCTATTTCCATGCTTACATCTCTATGCCTCTATAACCCACACAGTGACTTCGTAAATGCAATTAGTGTATATGGTATTTGGAGGAATACATTTAATTGGAAAGTTAAAGTTAGGTTGGAGTTTGTTCAAGGGAATCGGAATATAGAGGTAAAGACATCATGAAGTAGTTGCATAGAGTGTTGGTGAGAATGTACCTGAGGTATTGAGTGCAGTGTTGGTGACCTAATCTAAGTAAGATTACACTGATCACAGAGGACGTGCACTGGACATTCTCCAGATTACTTCCTGAGATGACAAGATTTTCTGATTGGAAGATTTGTCTTGTGACCTCTCCAGTTTCAAAGCATGAGAGGTGATCGCAGTGAAATTTCAAAAATCTATGATTCATGTGATGAGGTGGAAATAAATAGGATGTTTCTCTAGCTGTCTACTCTATATTTAAGGCAAATAATGACAGGATAAGGGTTATGCCATTTAAGACCTTAATAAAGAGGAAAATCTTCTCTCAGAGGGGACTGACTAACATAGGGGCAGGGCAAGATTAAGGAGAATCCCCAGATATTCTTCACGTATATCAAGTGGAACAGAACAACCAGGGAACATGTAGGGCCTATTAGTGACTTGCCAAGTTGCATGCCAACTCAACTTGATGGTAGAAGGGTGTTTGTGTGACTGGAGCCCAATTCCCCTGGTGTACCGCAGAGATCAGCGCTGTGTCCTTATTATTTGTTGTATTCATAAGTGATGTGAAAGTGACGTGGGTAGGGGGAGTGTGATAAGTAAGTTTGTGTTTGACACAAAGATTGGCTGGATGGTTGGCAGTGAGGAGGAAGGTCTTATTTTACAGGAAGAAACAGATGGAATGGCAGATGGCATGTAACCCTGATAAATATGAGGTAATACACCTTGGAAGAAGGAACCAGACAGGGGAGTACTCAAATAATGACATCACACTAGGAGGTTCAGAGCGTGCTTCTCCACACATCCTTGAATGTGACTGGATATGATAATTGATGAGTTCAGCATGAATGTAGATATAGCCTTCATTCATTGACCCAAAGATTATCCGAGTTTTATATAGCACTTTGGTCAGGCCAAATGAAATATTGTGTGCAGTTCAGGGAGCCACATTACAGGAGGGATGTGATTGTACTGGATGAGGTGCAGAAGCGATTCACCAGGATGATCCCTGGGATGGAACATATGAGCTGTGGAGAGAGGCTAGGTAAGCTCGAGTTATTTATTTTGGAGCAGAGGAAGTTGAGTGGGTAAGATTACAAGGGGCATGGACGGGGTGAATAGACAACAGCTGTTCTTTTTAGGTAAAGTGTCAGCTTTCTTCCAGTCTGAAACCAGGGAATGGAGAATGGAGAACAGAGAAACATGACACAACGACTTCACTTCTGTCTTCACAGAAAAAAAAAAACATAAGCAAAGCCTTCCCAACAATAGGAGAAAACCTGAGTCTGACGAGAAAATGATGTAGAATTAAATTAGTAAATAAACTAATTTGGAGTAATTATTGGAGCTGAAAATAATGGGTATAGGAAAAAATCAACACACATTGATGAAATGGGAAACATATTTGAGAAACTGACTGGTAGATTAATTACGGAAAAAAAACAATAGAGGCATTGAACTTGGATTTTCAGCAAGAATTGTAATAGAGTCCCAAGCCTAATGTGCAAAGTAAAAGCACATGGGATAGGGGGTAAAATATGAACATGATGTTAAAATGGGAGTGTTGTCAGGAAACAATGAGTAGGAATAAATGGGTGGTTTTCAATTTCGAAGGCTCATGAGGCGTCGCAATGATTGGTGCTGGGGCGCCAGGTATTCACAATATATGTCAAACATCTCGTTGAGGGAATCAAATGCAAAGTTTCCAAGTCTACGGGCGGAATTAGGATTTTGAAAAGTGAGGAGGATGTGAAAAAAGCTTCAAGGTGATTGAAACAAATGGAGTGAATGATTAAATATGTGGCAGATGAAGAGCAGTGTGGATAGATGTGATGTTGTCTACTTTGTTGGGAAACACTAAAATTCCAGCCAACCATTGGAAAAAGGAGTGGTTGAGAAATGTCGATCTATGAAGGGAACTGCACTTTTCTTCTGTTGTTGTTTGGACAGACATCTGAGTTCCATGCAGGGCAGTGAGTTCTGAAGACAGAAGCCAGTACTGGGAATTCATTGGCACACAGACCAGTTTACACAGTGGGGAGCTGTAACATTGAAAAGGATCTGGGATCTCCCTGTACACCAGCCACTGAAAGCAAGATTGCAGGAGCAGAAAGCAGTCAGGAAGATAAATGGGGTGTTGACCATCATTTCAGGGGGACTTGAGTCCAGGAGTAAGGGTGTCTCAGTGCAGCTGTACAGGCTCTTGGTGAGACCTCAACTCGAACATTGTGCAGTGTTGTGTGCAGTTTTGGTCTCCGTACCTAATAAAGGACAAACCTGACATTGAGGGTGTGCAGCGAAGGATGACCAGACTGATCTCTGGGATGACAGACTTTTTGTGAGAGCAGAGTTTGGGGCGACTGAGCCTGTATTCCATGGGGTTTAGGAAAATGAGTGGAGATCTCAGTGAGATATATAAAACACTGCCAGGGTTAGGTAGATTGGAAGCAGTGATGATAGTTCCCCAGGCTGGGACGTCGAAAACAAAAGGCCACACTATTAGGTACAGACAGGTCACATTGCATTTGAATACGAATAAATGTCTGAACTCAGAGACTGGTGAACCTGGGAATTCTCTCTCACATAAGGCTGTGGAAGACAAGGCACGAAAGACTAATAAGGATGTCTAGACACCGAAAGGATGGGGGAGAGAGCAGGAGTATGGTGTAGAAATAAAGGATCAGCCATCATTATATTGAATTGGATAGCAACAGACCAAGGAGACTACCACAGTTCCTATGTTATAGCTTCACAAGGTAAATCACATTAAGGGATGTGCACAGTGTGTGGGGAAAGTGCATTGAGGAGATGTTCAGGCATTAACTGACATGGGGCAGGCTCAATGTGCTCTATGGCCTATTACATTCCCGATGTTTCTGTGCAGTTTGTGGAAAAGCTCTGTAAATGTTGTCACAAGTTCACAGATGTTAGGAAGGACGTCTCTGCAGGGTCAACAGGACTGTCTTTCCAGTTCTCTTTTCCATACCGAGGCTGGGGCTGGGTGTTCTATCAGGTTTCATCCTTTAAGACGTCGGAGCAGTTAAATACAATAGAGTGTCTTGCTTGGCCTTTTCAGAGAGCATTGAAGAGTTTATCACATGGCTGTGTGTCTGGAATCACTTTTAGGCCAGACCAGGAAAGAACGGGAGATGTACTTCCTGAAAGTACATTGGAAAAGCAAATTGGTGTTTACGAGCGACAGTGACTTCAAGGTCACTGTTGCTGACACCAGATTTGAGATCTCGATATTTTATTAATTATTCTTAACTTCCACCAGCTGCCAGAACATTAGCCTGGTCTGGATTATTAATCCAGTGACTTTTCCAAAACAGCACCATATCCACATGGGGACCTATCAGAAACCACATAGAGCAAGTTATGTCTGTGCTGCTTGACAGCGCTATCAAAAGTCAGGGCCCATTGCCTTTGTCTTATCTACTGTGTTCAGCTGTTTCTTCATGTCACGTGCAGCAAATCGAATTGGTTGAAGACTGGCATCTGTGATTCTGTGGGCATCGTGATGAAGGTGACTTGAACCATCGACTCAACACCCCTGGCTAGGATGGTACAGATACTATTTCCTTGTTTTTTACACAGATGTGCGGAGCTGTTCCATTGATAGATTGGGAATAATTGTGGAGCCCTCTCCATCAGTTAGTTGTTTAATCGTCTATCACGATTTTTGGCCGGATGTGGCAGGCTGCAGAGTTCGATCTGGGTGTATTGACCTTGTGACAATTTCGCTCTCTCTATCATTAGATTTTGTTTCATTTTGTTTGATACGATTCATTGTCACATGTATCTAAGTAGCGTAAACTCTGTTTATACACAGCTCTGGCAGATCATAGTGAGAGTTGGAGCTGCCTTTTTTTAGAGACATGGAGTGGCCGAAATTTAATAGTCTACTTCAACTGTCTGTTTTTGAAGAGCGACAAAATTGTCAGAAATTAAAATAGATTGCTTCAGCATTAGTGAAAAAAGGGCCTTTGAGAAGGGAATTATTCCAAGCAAAAGAAAGTTTAATCTGATTCGCAGGATTCTGAAACATGCCAATATAGTGATAAAGAAAGTTCTTTTTTTAAAAAATTGATGATTTGTAACAGAACACAGGTGAAATAATGAAATTGTAGCACGAAAACTTTGAAAAATCACTACAAAAGGTAACTTATTCTGATCTCAGTAAGGATCCTTTTCATCCACAAAAACAGCAACTCAAGTTATCATTACGAAGTTAGCTGTGCTTTTGAAAATATTTACAATAGTAATAAGTTCTAGTTAAATATTTGGTAAATAATCATGGACACAGATTTCAACGTAATTATAACACCTTAAAGAGATGCCTGGCATGTCTTGTCTAATTCGCTAAGAAAAAGGTTAACAGTAGAAATAATAATAATATTGCGAATTTTGTAACGGAATCAACTTTTTAATGTAAAATGTGATCACGGAATTTGATAAGAGATAGCCTGCCCATTGTAGAATAGAATTTATGCAATCCTCCAAGATAAACAATGAGGGGTATGACTAAAAAGAGCACAGTCACGAACTTTGGAATGCATTATAGAAAGATCCCAAGGACTAGAGACAACAAAAATCGTTAAACATCCAAAACAAATAAGAAGCTCGGGCTGTCCATGCGAGTGTCCATCATTGATCAGTTGTTGTACAAGATTGGTTCTGCAGAAGGGGAGTGGAGGGGACACTGACAAGGCTGTGTACCATCATTGCAACACAGAACGTATAAAAATACTGCCTTTTTACTGCAAAATCGAAGTGTGTCATTCATTTACCTTCTGATCTGAGCTAAAGATTAAGGAAAGGATTGACTTCTCATGTCAAAGCCAAATTCGAGGAAGATCCTTTAGTATTCTCCCAGCATTAACCAGGTTTTGCTTGAATTAAAGTCCATTTCCTGCCTGTGCCTTGTCTGCCTCCAGAGTCTTTGTCCCTAGCTGGGGAATCTCGGTCCTACAATAAGCAAGGACATACAGATCATAGGGTAAAGGAAAAACTTAGACTGAGGCATACAGGCTACACCAGAAAGGGCATGCTATAGGTAACATCAATGTGAGCAAGATCAGCATTATTTGAAGTTAGAGAGTCCATTCCTTAGTTTAATAATGGCTGGGAAGATGCTGTTCATGAGCCGCTGGTTTGTGTGTTCAAGCTTCTGTATTGTCTGCATGATGGAATAGATTGCAGGAGATCCAGGGTGCGATGTGTTTTTGATAATGTTGTCAGCCTTTCTGTGGCAGTGAACTGTGTAAATGGAGACAATGGATAAGACGTTGGTTTCCGTGATGACATGGGCTGTGCACACAACCTTCTGTCATTTCTCTTACTGTCCTAGGCAGGGCTGTGGCCACACCAGGTCATTATGCACCCAGATACTTTGCTGTCAGTGGTGCATTTGTAGACATTGGTGAGGGTCCTTCTGGACAGCTCAAATGTCCTGAGCTGCCAGAGAAAGAAGAGGCGTTCTTGTGCCATCTCGGCTGTCACATCTACATGGGAGGTCGGTTATCGTCACTCCAAGCAACTTGATGCTTTCCAATCTTTCAACTTCAGTTCCATTGATGCAGATGGGGGCATGTTCTCCTCATTTCTTTCTGAAGTCATTGATCAAATGGTTAGTTCTGCCGACATTGAAAGAGAGTATGGTCTCAGTGCAGCACATCACTAAGTCCTCTATTTCCATTCTGTATTTTGACTGCCATCATTACATACCTGTCCTACTATGATGGTGTCATCAGTGAACATGTAGATGGCATTCGTTCAAAATTTGGCAATACAGTCGTGGGTGTACAGGGGTATAGTAAGGGGCTGAGGACACATCCATTGGGATTTCAGTGTTGAACGTTATCATGGAAGAGACACACTTACCTATTTTCACTGATTGTGTACTGTAGGTCAGAAAGCTGAGGATCCGATTTCAGAGGGCGGAGCTGAGACTAAGGTCAGGGAGTTTTGTGATTATTCTGAAGGGAATAATGGCGTTGCAGGTGAACCTATCGTCAATGAGCAGGAATCTGACGTGGGTGTCCTTATTGGCTAGATGTTCCAGGGATATGGCACACGCTATGGACCCATTCCACTGGAAGGAAAATTGTAGGGGATCGAGACAGGCTGGGAGACTGGAACTGCTGTGGGCCATGAATAGCTTCTCGAAGCACTTCACTCCCCTCAGCCTCCTGCGCTCTAAAGTGAAATGTCGCAGCTTATCCAACCTCTCCCTATGACTCAGACCCTTGAGCCCTGGCACAGTCCCTGTAAAGTTCCAGTTTAATGTCATCCTTCCTACAGCAAGGTGACCAAAAGTGAACACAATGCTGAACTTGGAAATATCTGGAACTGTAAGTTTTACTCTGCTGCCAATTATTATGCAGATGTTATATTGTTTTATTTTTTGTGTTATTCTGAAATCTTATTTTTCATTTAATCCCCTGACGGCAATCCCCTCGGGTGAACGTCCTCCTGCCTGCTTGAATTTGAATCAATCTATTTTGTTTGGACTGATATTTTGAGGCCGCTGTATATCAGAAAACAGGAAGAGATGATGGATGACTGTGCAGTGTGTGTCCTTTACTGGATCAGCTTGTCTCTCCAGGCACTAAAGCTTTTATTGTGGGCCAGAGTACCTCAGAATTGTTACATCACAGAAGGAAGCTATTTAGCCCATTGTAGGTCCATGCACATAGAACATTGCAGCTCAGTACCTACAACATCCTTCAGCACTGCCGACAGATCCACCAACCTTACTGTCACTGTAAATTTACTAACTCATCCTTCTGTACCCTCATTAAGGTCATTTTCAAAAGGACAAACAACAGTCACTCCAAAGTAGATCCTTGCAGTATACCACTAGCAACTAAACTCCAGAATGAACATTCCCCATCAACTATCACCTTCTGTCTGCTTTCAGCTAGCCGATTTGTGATCCAAACGCTAAATCACCCACAATTCCACGTCTCCATATTTTCTGGGAGAAAGTAAGGACTGCAGATGTTTGAGATCAGAGTCGAGATTGTGGCGCTGGAAACGCACAGCAGGTCAGGCAACATCCGAGGAGCGAGGAGAAAATGAAGACTGCAGATGCTGCAGAACAGAAAACTGATTCCAGATGAAGGGCTTACAAGAGAAAGATCAACTTGCACGCATCTTGGACGTCGACTCATTTGTTCTGCTTTTCCAACACCCACTCTCCATATTTTCTCCAATAGTCTACCATGGGGGACCTTATCAAACGCTTCACTGAAATCCACATACCTCACTTTACCCTCATCCACCTGTTTGGTCACCTTCTCAATGAACTCGATAAGATTTGTGAGGCATGACATACCTTTCACAAAACATTGTTGACTGTTCCTAATCAAATGATTCCTTTCTAGATGATAGTAAATTCTATCTCTTATAATCCTTTCCAACACTTTACCCACAACCAAAGTACGCCTAGTATATAATTATCAGGGTTGTCTCTTCTCCATTTCTTGAGCAATGGGACAACATTTGCTGTCCTCCAGTCTTCTGGCACTATTCCTGTAGACAATGGCGATGTAAAAGTCCGAACAGATAGTTTTGTAAACTCCTCCCTAGCTTGTCAGAGAATCTTAGGATAAATCCCATCTAGCCCAGGGGACATATCTATTTTCACCCTCTCCAGAACTGCTAACATCTCCCCGTTACGAACTTCAATCCCTTCTAGTCTAATAGCCTGTATCTCGATATTGGCCTTGACAGCATTTTCTTTTTCCATTGTGAATACTGATTCAAATATTAATTTACAGCCTGTCCTATCTCCTCAGACTCCACACACAACTTAACACTACTGTCCTTAATTGCCATTAATCTTCATTTGGTCATTCTTTTATTCGTGACATACTGATAGAAAGCTTGAGGGTTTTGCACGATCCTACTTGCCAAAGACTTCTCATGCTCTCTCCTGGCTATTCTTAGCTCTTTTTAAAAGTCCTTCCAGGCTAACTTGTAACTCTCAAGCATCCGAACTGAGCCTTCACGTTTCGTCTTTACATAAGCCTCCTTTTTCCTCTTGTCAAATGATTCAACCGCTTCAGTAAACCACAGCAGCCTCACTCGACCACTTCCTCCTTTCCTGACAGGTATAAACTTATCAATGACACACAGTAGCTGTTGTTTGAAAAAGCTCCACACTTAAATTGTACCCATCCTCTGCAGTTTCCTTCCCCATCCTATGCATCCTAAAAACTTTCCTAATCGCATAATAATTGCCTTTCCCCCAGCTATAACTCTTGTCCTGCGGTATACACCTGTCCATTTCCATCACTAAGGTAAACATAACTGAATTGTGGTCACTGTCAGCAAAGTGTTCTCCTACCTCCAAATCTAACACCTGGTCTGGTTCATTACTCAGTACCAAATCCAATTTGGCCTTGTTGGCCTATCTACATACTGTGTCAGGAAACCATTCTGCACACATTGGACAAAAACTGACCCATATAAAGTAATTCAACTGCAGCATTTCCAGTCAATATTTGGAAAGTTAAATTCTTCCATAACAACTACTCTGTTATTTTCGCTCCTATCCGGTATCATCTTTGTAATCCTTTCCTCTACATCTCTGGAACTTTTCAGACGGCAATAGAGAACTTTCAACAGGGTGACCTTTCCGTTTTTGGTTCCCATACGACCTCACTAGACGAGTCCTTATTAAGCATCCTTTCTACCAACGTAATGCTGTCTTTGATTTTCAATGCCACCCCACCCTCCCCCAACCCAACCCCCACCACCGCCCCCTTTTAGTACCTTCCTTGTTCTTGTTGAAGCATCTAAACCCCGGACCCTACAACGATCAGTCCTGTCCCAGCTTTATCCATTTCTCCAAAATGGCCAAAACATCAAGCTGTTCAACTGCACAAATTGGAAACAAGGATGTTAAACGAGGATGAGTTGAATAGATCAGAAGACAGCATGAGGGGAGATAGACAGGAACAGACAGAAAATTGAAGTTTTATTTAGAAATTCTCACGGACGGCAAGGTCTTTATCAATTGCCATACCGTTTGAGCACTGTGCGGATACTGGAAGTGGTCCCAGAGCATTTATCGCTAATAATATCACAGAGCTGAGTTGCTGACAGTTAAACAGAGTCCAAAAGGCCAAGTGATTTTTTTTTTCTCTACAGTGAGAAGGTGATTAAAATTAAATAGACTGGGTGAACAGCAGCAGGAACTGAGAACCCCCTCAATACGGAGATACTGCGCCAGAGAATCTCAATGAGGTGGATCACTGACAGAAGGGAAATCAGCATCTCAGCTGTGGGCCAAATAATGATTGATAACGATTGAACACCACTTCCGTGGTTTTGTAATACACAATTCAATTTATGTCGCTCAATATCATGAGTGTATATTATTTATTTGTACTTCCCATAGTTGAGTACGGACAGTAAATCATTTTGTCCCCATTTTTTGTGTTCAATAAACAAATTTTATTCCTCATTCCTCACTTTAGATGTATCCTTGAATCTGTTCTTCATATGAATTATAAAGGGTAACATTCCAATACTGATGACTGAGTCCAGTCTGAACTGCCATGTCCCACAATTCTCTCTGTTTTCTGTCTTCACCACAATGCCATAATCACAATGTAATTGAAGTCCAGTAAATGACGTTTCACCACAGTTCACTAACATCGATAACATCAATAGCACAGCCTCATCTGCCTCTCTCTAAACCTGGAATAACGATCTGAATTGCATTTGTCACGTTCAGTTCCCTGTTAACATATCCATGCCATTTGTCTGTTACAACCCCACGTTTCTCAGACACACGTTCACCTCAGATCATGAATTATAAAAATTGTCTCAATGTTTAATTGAAATGATGATGCTTGATCAATAGTTCCAGGATGTGTGTTTCCATTTATAATCAGAGACGCGCGTTTACGTTCTGATAAACTTATGGCATTACTCCTGCAGCCAAGGCAGAGTGATCGTTATACTCAATTAATCTACCGGCCTTAAGATTTCTTTCATCAGTCACCCTCACCCTCTGGGATGCATAAGGCTTAATCTGTAGCGCTTTGAAGAATAAGAGATGATTGCATTGAACCTTAAGGTGATGGACAGTCACTCATTATATTCCAAACAGACCTATTACGGTGATAAATTCCATGTTTTTTTTACCTTGGTTTACGTGATTCTCGATGGCTTCAAAGACTCTGAGAATGTTCCTCTAACTCCACGCCACTCCCCATTTCGATTTAGAGAGATAGAGCCAGTCTTTAACTAAACTCTTCCAACATTAATACAGTGCATTTGGTATGTGATCATACATAGAACTTCAAGTTATCCACCATCGCGACAGGAGCCACAATACCTTCATTCTAACATAGTTAACTATCCCCACTAGCTTCTGTTCCCCACCGAGAACATGGGCCTGTGTTCTTTGAGACGGAAGATGCCTCCTTGAGGCTTGGCACAAACATTTGGCTTCCTTCCTCACTGCCGGCAAAATACGTTAAAGAATCATTTGTTCCACAGGCAATGGAGCCATGAGGAGCATTGTGATCAGTCTATGAGTGCAGTCTCTGCTCCATTCGTTTTCCAGGATGGAGCATCAATGACACCCTCCTATTCATGTGTAAGTGTCTCGAAGGGTGAATGGTCTCCTCCTGGTTCCATAGAACAGATTTAGGGGTATTACTTGAGCTGGTCCTGTTTAACAGCTCAACGTACTGACCAGACGCCTCCTCTACCTGTGGAACAGGCAGGAGCATTGAATGGGCTGCCCCTCTTCCTGATCAGTCATTTCGATGGGCTGAATAGTTTCCACATATCCGGATGTTATCAGCTTGAGGTACTGAATTAACTCCTCTTTTAACTGTGGAAATGTGCAGTGCCTTGCCGTTCTGTTACAAGAATGTTACCGAAACTTTAACAGCACAAACGTAAATGTTGTTTGGTTCTTGCTGAATATGGACACAGACCGGTTCAGGAGCTGAGTGGGGACAAAATGTTCTGAATATTGTGTGATCTTCAGTGATAACTCCGCTTCTGATCTTGGGATAGATGGTGGGCGCGCAGGGAATGGGGGCACATAGACGTTGACGAAGGAGCTGAACATGTTTGTGCTGAGGCAGTTAATCTGAGGATCTCCTGAAGAGATGTCCCGGGACTGAGAAAATTGTCGGCCACCGACCACAAACATCTTCCTTTGTGCTCTGAAAGACCCCAACCAGTGAGGAGGTTAGACCTGATTCTCATTAAGCTCAAATAAGTAGGTGGTCCCGATGACATCCACAGTCAATTACTACCTTGATATCAAGGCCATTCACTCTTTCCTGAGCCCCTGTGTTCACCTCTTGCACATATCAATCGGTGACGGTGTATGTATACAGAGTGTTTTCCTCTCACAGAGGGTAATCAATGTCAGGAATTATCTGGACTAGAGAGTTAGGGGAGCTACATCCCTGAAAGTATTTAAAGAGGTGGTACGTGAATCTTTGATCTGTCAGAGAGCTGAGGAGTGTGAAGAACTGGGCATTAAGGAGGAGTTAATGATAACAGTAGATCAGCCATGATCGTATACAATGGCTTGATCGTCCGAATTACTTATTCCTGTTCCTTATGTTTTTATTTTCTGTAATTTCAAAGTAAACAGCTGTAATTTTCCTGGATTACTGTTATTGTATGTTGTAATCAGAGAGAGCAAAGCATTTTTTTGTCATCTCTGAGTGAGGTATAGAGCTTTATTCATAACGAATCCTGGTCTAGACCAAGACCAACAAAAGAAGCACAAGTTGCAGAGGGGGCACTCTGTAAACAGACCAGAGGCGTCTTTCTAAACCAGCCTGGCTTTCCAAATAACATTTTCCAATCCGTACCAATCTGTGCGTGACAGTTGTGAGGGATTAAATGAAATCCTGTGTTACTGTGGATCAGGTATTTGGAGCAGGTGGCCCCCATCTGCACCTTGCACGAGCTGTGAGAGGCTGAATGCACCATAGTAACACGGGACTGTGGAGCAAGAGTGGGTCATCAGACACTTTGTCACGGCTCTACCATGCACTATGATCTGATTAAGGCCTAAGCAGCACTTTTCTGTCAGTGCACCATTTCCCTACATTCATTTGTCTTTCAAATGTCTTACATAGACAATTTTGAACAAATGGAAATATCCAGGCATCACAATCTTCTGTGGAAGGGAATTCACACCTGAACAACCCTTTGAGAATCTCTTGTATGTGTTCTGACCAATGTTGGAGGGTCATTCGTGTCTTTTCCCACTCCTCTATTGGTGAAAGCAAATTTTAAATGTAACCAGTTGAGTGCTGTGTCCAATGATATAGGTATCGGACTGAATAATTTTCTAGAAAAATCTGAGACACAGAAAGTTGAACTGTGAACAAATAGTAAAATGATAGAGTGTCTCAAATATTTTTCTGACTTTGAACTTATTCTGCTCACACAAACCGTTGGATTTGGCTGAATTCCCTTTGCTTCGAGCTGTACAGAGATTCCTATGAATCCTCATCAGGAATCCTCCACGAGCGGTAAAGATGTCTCAGGATTTTTGTGCTCTCACGCCTTGATTTCAGGCAGAATAAAGTAAGAGAGAGAGACCAATTGGCTGCTGCTTCTGAAGTAAGTAATATTTTTCTCCGTCTCTGTGTGGAAAAATACAAGAATGTCAACTGAACACCAAACTGGACCATGTGCACTCTCCATGTACATTCTCTGGAATGGATGATAATAGACTGTATACTGTATGCAGCATCCTTGTTGTTGTTGTGCACAGTGCCTTGCATTAGCAAAAAAAATGCACCCGCTTTATGATTTGATGAGATGTTTATATGCATCTGCGTAATTTTAAAAAATGGGTTGATATCTTCAGAATATTTGTGTTAATACCAATGCATAGAACATAGAACATAGAACAATACAGCACAGAACAGGCCCTTCGGCCCACGATGTTGTGCCGAACGACTAACCTAGATTAAGTACCCATCCATGTACCTATCCAAATGCCGCTTAAAGGTCGCCAATGATACCGACTCTACCACTCCATGGGCAGCGCATTCCATGCCCCCACCACTCTCTGGGTAAAGAACCCACCCCTGACATCTCCCCTATACCTTCCACCCTTCACCTTAAATTTATGTCCCCTTGTAACACTCTGTTGTACCCGGGGAAAAAGTTTCTGACTGTCTACTCTATCTATTCCTCTGATCATCTTATAAACCTCTATCAAGTCACCCCTCATCCTTCGCCGTTCCAACGAGAAAAGGCCGAGAACTCTCAACCTGTCCTCGTACGACTTCCTCTCCATTCCAGGCAACATCCTGGTAAATCTTCTCTGCACCCTCTCCAAAGCTTCCACAACTTTCCTAAAGTGAGGCGACCAGAACGGCACACAGTACTCCAACTGTGGCCTAACCAAAGTCCTGTACAGCTGCAACATCACTTCACGACTCTTGAATTCAATCCCTCTGCTAATGAACGATAATACTCCATAGGCCTTCTTACAAACTCTATCCACCTGAGTGGCAACCTTCAAAGATCTATGTACATAGACCCCAAGATCCCTCTGTTCCTCCACCTGACTAAGAACCCTACCATTAACCCTGTATTCTGCATTCTTATTTGTTCTTCCAAAATGGATAACCTCACGCTAGGCAGGTTATCCATCTGCCACTCCTCAGCCCAGCTCTGCATCATATCTAAGTCCCTCTGCAGCCGACAACAGCCGTCCTCACTGTCCACAACTCCACCTATCTTTGTATCATCTGCAAATTTACTGACCCACCCTTCGACTCCCTCATCTAAGTCATTAATAAAAATTACAAACAGCAGAGGACCCAGAACTGATCCCTGCGGAACTCCACTTGTAACTGGGCTCCAGGCTGAATATTTACCATCTACCACCACTCTCTGGCTTCGACCGGTTAGCCAGTTTTCTATCCAATTGGCCAAATTTCCCTCTATCCCATGCCTCCAGACTTTCCGCATAAGCCTACCATGGGGACCCTGATCAAATGCCTTACTAAAATCCATGTACACTACATCCACTGCTCTACCCTCATCCACATGCTTGGTCACCTCCTCGAAGAATTCAATAAGACTTGTAAGGCAAGACCTACCCTTCACAAATCCGTGCTGGCTGTCCCTAATCAAGCAGTGTCTTTCCAGATACTCATAAATCCAATCCCTCAGTACCCTTTCCATTACTTTGCCTCCCACAGAAGTAAGACTAACAGGCCTGAAATTCCCGGGGTTATCCATATTCCTTTTTTTGAACAGGGGCACAACATTCGCCACTCTCCAGTCCCCTGGTACCACCCCCGTTGCCAGTGAAGACGAGAAGATCATTGCCAACGGTACTGCAATTTCCTCTCTTGCTTCCCACATAATCCTAGGATATATCCCGTCAGGCCCGGGGGACTTGTCTATCCTCAAGTTCTTCAAAATGTCCAACACATCTTCCTTCCTAACAGGTATCTCTTCTAGCTTACCAGTCCATTTCACACTCTCCTCTTCTACAATACGGTCCCTCTCGTTCGTAAATACTGAAGAGAAGTACTTGTTCAAGATCTCTCCTATCTCTTCCGACTCAATACACAGTCTCCCACTACTGTCCTTGATCGGACCTACCCTCGTTCTCGTCATTCTCAGGTTTCTCACATACGCATAAAATGCCTTGGGGTTATCCTTGATCCTATCCGCCAACGATTTTTCATGCCCTCTCTTAGCTCTCCTAATCCCTTTCTTCAGGTCCCTTCTGGCTATCCTCTATCCCTCCACTGCTCTGTCTGAATCCTGTTTCCTCAACCTTATGTAAGCCTCCTTCTTCCTCTTTACCAGACATTCAACCTCTCTCGTCAACCAAGGCTCCCTCACACGACCATTTCTTTCCTGCCTGATAGCTACATACATATCATGGACACGTCGTATCTGCTCTTTGAAAAAGTTCCACATTTCCACCACATCCTTCCCTGACAGCCTATGCTCCCAACGCATGCTCCTCAAATCCTGCCTTACAGCATCGTAATTTCCCTTCCCCCAATTATAAAATCTACCTTGTTGTGCGCACCTATCTCTCTCCATAACCAAGGTGAAAGTCACAGAATTGTGGTCACCATCACCAAAATGTTCACCCACTAACAAGCCCACCACTTGTCCCGGTTCATTACCGAGTACCAAATCCAATATGGCCTCCCCTCTGGTCGGACAATCTACATACTGCGTTAGAAAAGCTTCCTGGACACACTGCACAAACACCGCCCCATCCAATCTACTTGATCTAAAGAGCTTCCAATCAATATTTGGGAAGTTGAAGTCGCCCATGACTACGAGCCTGTGGCTTCTGCACCTTTCCAAAATCTGTTTCCCAATCTGTTTCTCCACATCTCTGCTGCTATTGGGGGGCCTATAGTAAACACCCAACAAGGTGACTGCACATTTCCTATTTCTGACTTCAGCCCATACTACCTCCAGAGGCAGATGCCCCTCAAACTTCCTTTCTGCAGCCGTTATACCATTTCTAATTAGCAATGCCACCCCCCCTCCTTTTTTCCCACCCTCCCTAATCTTACTGAAACACCTGTAACCAGGAACCTCCAACAGCCATTCCTGTCCCTCATCTATCCACGTTTCCGTGATGGCCACAACATCGTAGTCCCAGGTACCGATCCACGCCTTAAGTTCACCCACCTTATTTCTGATACTCCTTGCGTTGAAGTATACGCACTTGAGCCCATCTCTGTGTCCGCAAGTAGTCCCTGTCAGTGCTACCTTCTCCACAGCCTCCCTACAGTCTTGGGCATCCTGACACACAGCTAGCTTACTTGCTGGACTACAAGTCCGGATCCCATCCTCTTGCCAAATTAGTTTAAACCTCCCCGAAGAGTGCTAGCAAACCTACCCCCCCAGGATATTGGTGCCCTTCTGGTTCAGGTGCAACCCGTCCTGTTTGTACAGGTCCCACCTTCCCCAGAATGCAGTCCAATTGTCCAAATATCTGAAGCCCTCCCTCCTTCACCAGCCTTGCAGCCACGTGTTCAACTGCACTCTCTCCCTGTTCTTTGCCTCTGTCACGTGGCACCGGCAACAACCCAGAGATGACGACTCTGTCTGTCCTAGCTTTTAGCTTCCAGCCTAACCCCTTGAGCTCTTGAAGACCTCCCCACCCCTCTTCCTACCTATGTCGTTGGTGCCAATGTGTACCACGACTTCTGGCTGCACACCCTCCCCCTTAAGGATTCTGAAGACACAGTCTGAGACGTCTCGGACCCTAGCACCCGGGAGGCAACAAACCATCCGTGAGTCTCGCCCATGTCCACAGAACCGCCTGTCCGTCCCTCTAACTAGAGAGTCCCCTATAAATAGCGCTCTCCTCCTCTCCCCCTTTCCCTTCTGAGTCTCAGAGCCACAGACCCGTTCCATGCAGCTTACACCTGCAACGCTGTCCCCCCCCCCAACAGTTTCCAAAGCTGTATACTTATTTTTTAGGGGAATGACCACAGGGGAACCCTGCACTGCCTGCTTCTTCCCCTTCCCACCTCTAACTGTTACCCAGCTACCTCTGTTCTCCGGCGTACCTATGTCCCTGTAGCTTCTATCAATCACCCTCTCAGCCTCTCGAATAATCCTCAGTTCATCCAACTCCAGTTCCAGTTCCCTAACTCGTTCGGTGAGGATCAGGATCTGACTGCATTTCCTGCACACGAAGTCGGCAGGAGTATCGGTGGTCACCCCTACCTCAAACATCCTGCAGGAGGAACATTCCACTGCCTGCGCTGCCATGACTGTACACTTTCTCCAAAAACAAGAACACTGAGTCAATAACACTGAGTCACTTACCTGTGGACTTTAAAGTTAGGTTAGAGGAGGAGGTTGGGAGGGAGGCCCTACGGAAGTAGGACCTGGGGTCTAGAACACACCCACTCAAATACTAATCACTTAACTTCCCGCCCAGCTATGCGCTCCAATCTCACTTCCGCTGCTCCCACTCAAATGACCGTTGGTGATTAAAGGGTGAGTATTTATACTCACAGTTCTCCTTCCCGGCTGCCCCTCTGTTTGCCGTCACTTCCTCTGCTGCTCCCGCTCTTTTTGTGAAGAGAGAGAAAAAAAAAACACCGCTGCCCGCTACAGGTAAGTAATTTTGAAACAAACTGTCTTACCTTAGCTGTAGTCACCCGGGTTCGCCTTTACTCGGCCGCTGCTCCCACTCAATCTCATTCAAAAAATTATTGTCTAGCTTTAGTCTTCTTAACAAGAGAAAATATGTATCCAGCTGAAAGACTTCTCTGAAAATCGTGGTTTAGTAAGATTTCTCATCTAAGATCTAAACAGATAATCCCCGATAACAGAAGGCCTTCATTTCAGGAATGCGTAAAGGGAAGCATCTTTGAACATCTTTGAAAGGAATTGTATCTTTTTTTTTTAAGTTTAGAGGATCAGAACTGCACCCAGTGTATCTGATGCGGTCTCAGCAATGCCCTATACAGATACAGTGAAATATTCCTAATTAAACCCAATACCCGTTGCCACAAACAGCATCATTCCACGTACCTTCCGAATCACTTGCTGCATCTGCAGACAGACTTCATATGATTCATGTACCAAGAACATGAAAAACATCTGCAATCTCTCTCCATTTAAATTGTTCCCGACTGCAATAGACAACTCACATTATATTATTACTGCTGAGGGTATGCTCACTAACCTTCCCTGTCTACATCATAATGCAGATTCACTACCTTCATTTGAAGATCTATTGAATGATCATTTTGGTGTACAAGGTAGTTCAGCTTTGATCCATTCAGTTACTTTATCCAGATATTTTACATAGATTATTGATCATTGATGATCCTACAGTGATCTCTGAGTCAAAACTTGTTACAGTTTTGTTTTAAAAAATCATGTATCTCTTCTGTCTATTTCCTGTTAGTGACAGCATCCCTGTTCCTGTGCAGCAGTTCAGGCGGGTTGAATGGCCTCGTCCTGGATTGTGTAATGTACTCAACGAGCTGAATTATGTCATCCTATATTCCTGTGTAATTCATTGGAGGGGCAGAATGGTCTCCTCCCGTCTCATTGTAACGATCCAGTCTAGATGAATGGGATTGTTCTCTACCCTGTAATCGCATTGAGGGGTGGATTGAGGAAACAACACATGGGGTAGGGGTAGCAGTATATCTCTGGAACAGCCGGGAGCGTGGATTGAGGGAACAATAAATGGGGTAGGGACAGCAGTATATCTCTGGAGCAGCATCGAGGGGTGGATTGAGGGAACAACACAAAGGGTAGGGGCAGCAGTATATCTCTGTAACGGCCGGGAGAGTGGATTGAGGGAACAACACATGGAATAGGGGCAGCAGTATATCTCTGGAGCAGCATCGAGGGGTGGATTGAGGGAACAACACAAAGGGTAGGGGCAGCAGTATGTTGTTGTAATGGCCGGGAGGGTGGATTGAGGGAACAACACATTGGAAAGTGGCAGCAGTTGGCCATTTAGCAGCACCACTCAGAATGCTCATGGCTGATGCGAGTATGTCTGACCATCCGTCTTCTGTCTGTTCACAATAAACATTGACTCTCCTGTCTGGCAAAGATCAGTCAAGCTCAAACTAAAATACCTTATTTAACCGAGTCTTCACTGCTCCCTGAGGATGAGGACACAACAGATAGCACAACAGTAAAGGGAAAGGGACATCCTTCTTTCATTGTGGGACACATTTTTAAAAAAAAACTGTGTTAACCTCATATCAAATCACTGCCCCTTTTCGGATAAAGTGGTACAATAACTAGGAATAGACATTAACCATTCTGCTCTCTAATCATTTCCCACATTACCACTGACTGTTTCCAATCAAATATGTTGCTGCTGCTATCTTAGGAAGAGAATACCTGATAGCATAACACCACACGAGCATTAAAAACGGAGCAGAATTAGACCATTTGGCCTATCGAGTCTGATATACCATTCAGTCATTTCTAATATGTTCTTCAACCTCATTCTTCTAACTTCTCCCTAGAATCCTTGATCTCCTTATAAATCAAAATTTTATTTATTTGTGTCTTAATGGTACTCGTGTCTGTGTCTTAATGTGTATTTATGTGTGTGTGTGTCTATGTGCTTGTTACTTTTGTATTTGTGTCACTATGTCTGTCTGTGTTTCTATCTGTGTTTGTGTTTATTTGTGTGTGACGTTTTATGTCTTTGTGTGCTTCTACGTGTGTGCATGCTTATCTCCTTGTATGCACTGTGTATGTTAGTATATTGGGATATTTACCAATACGTCTGTGTATTTCAATGCCTAAATCTCTGCAATGGGGTATCTGTTCTTCTGGAAGTGAGAGAGATGAGGTTGGAACTGACAGCAGGTTTGAATTGAGAATTGCTCTTTAATGAACACTGTTCCTTATTCCGTTGGTGGGACGTGTTTTGTTTCAGAATCTCCACACAAAGCTTCCTGGTTCTCTCTAGCTCTCTCCAGGATCCAGCCCACATATCAGGGTAGGGGGATGAGGGAACGGATATCCGGCACTCCACCACCCAGGTTGGCCCTTTCTGTCCTATTCCAGGCTGTTTCTCCGGGAATGAGAGAAACGGAGGGAATGAGTGAGGGTGGGAGTGGTTGGAGCTGCTGTTAGTGCTGGACTAGGTGAGGTGTGACATGGTGAGGTGGACGGAGGGAATCTGTCCACAGTGTTGTATCCATGCAGTGATATTAGTGTGCGGGGCTATTGCATCAGGGACAGAAAATGTGAGGGAGGGAAGATGCTGAATTCAACAATGAGAGTGGTCGTGCTGGAGCCTTATTTGTAGATAGAGCGTGAGCCTTGGTCGAGGGTAGGTGCTATAAGAGACATACTGGATCAGTGGTGCTGGAAGAGCACAGCAGTTCAGGCAGCATCCAACGAGCAGCGAAATCGACGTTTCTGGCAAAAACCCTTCATCAGGAATAAAGGCAGTGAGCCTGAAGCGTGGAGAGATAAGCTAGGGGAGGGTCGGGTGGGGACAGAGTAGCATAGAGTACAATGGGTGAGTGGAGGAGGAGATGAAGGTTATAGGTCAGGGAGGTGAGGGTGGAATGGATAGGTGGAAAAGGAGCGAGGCAGGTCGCACAAGTCCGGACAAGTCATGGGGACAGTGCTGAGCTGGACGTTTGAAACTAGGATGAGGTAGGGGAAGGGGAAATGAGGAAGCTGTTGAAGTCCACATTGATGCCCTGGGTTTGAAGTGTTCCGAGGCGGAAGATGAGGCGTTCTTCCTCCAGGCGTCTGCCGGCGAGGGAGCTGCGGTGAAGGAGGCCCAGGACCTTCGTGTCCTCGGCAGACTGGGAGGAGGAGTTGAAATGTTGGACCACGGGGCGGTGTGGTTGACTGGTGCAGGTGTCGGAGATGTTCCCTAAAGCGCTCTGCTAGGAGGCGCCCAATCTCCCCAATGTAGAGGAGACCGCATCGGGAGCATCGGATACAATAAATGATATTAGTGGATGTGCAGGTAAAACTTTGATGGATGTGGAAGGCTCCTTTAGGGGCTTGGATAGAGGTGAGGGAGAAGGTGCGGGCACATCGTGCGGTGGCAGAGGAAAGTGCCAGGATGTGAGGGGGTCGTAGGGGGGCGTGGACCTGACCAGGTAGTCACGGAGGGGACGGTCTTTGCGGAAGGCAGACATACAGTGAGTGTGAGGGGACAGTGACAATATACATTGACACTTATCCTGACAGCGCGGAATGGATAATGATACTTGTCCTGTATTGCTGGACATGTCTTCAGATCATCACAGCATCTAGATAAGCTTCCCTAATTGTTTTATCCAAGTCTATCACTAAAAACGACACAGGCTCTGTCCCTCAGATTCCACAGAATCAGTTTGGGGGGTCTTACAAATAGCAAGGATAAACAAACTTGTTGTGTAATATATCTGAACCAAAACTTTCGCGCAAATATTTTGCATCATATGCTCTGGAAATTATATATGCAACTGTATGCAAAGGGAAGCTATGACATACTGATATTATAGCTGGGCTCTTAACCCAGAGACCCAGGTAATGTTCTGGGGACATGGTTTCAAATCCTGCCATGGCAGATTGTGGAATTTGAATTCATTATGTATCTGGAATCTAGGGTTTATGATGATCAGGAATCCATTCCTGATTGTTGGAAAAAATCTTCTGGTTCACTAACGTCTTTTAGGGAAGGAAACGGCTGTTCTTATCTGGTCTGGCCTGCATGTCACTCCAGATCCAAGGCAATGCTGTTGACTCTTAAATGCCATCTGGCATGGCCAGTAAATGCTGTGAAGCCCTCATCCTGTGAAGGAGTAACAAATACTCCTTGGTTCTGCACTAATAATAGATGGTGTCAAGTTGCATCGAAACTGAATTAACTAAGTGACTGCTAATGTTGTGAAAAATAAATTCCTTAAGTGTATATTAGGTAGGCTGAAGACGATGTTGTGAAGCAAACCAGAGAGCAGATTATTTCGGATTTGGTGTTGTATGATGCTAATTAAGGATGATCAGTCATGATTATATTGAATGGTGGTGCAGGCTCGAAGGGCAGAATGACCTACTCCTGCACCTATTGTCAATTGTCTATTGTGTGGTCGGAAGGATTAATTACTGACCTTGCTCTGAAGCATCTTTGGAGGAACAGTGACATTAATATGTTGTATTTTACACGGCGTCTGCATTCAATGTGCAATGCTTGAACATTCTAGTCAAACATCATGGAAGCCCAGAGGCTAGAGTGTCAAGTTCGCTCCAGTGAATTGGGAAAATACAATATAACATTCGGTAGGAGAGCAATGGTTGTTAGACCCAGATAGTCTTACAGCACGGTGACAGGCCATTCGGCCCAAACTGGTCCATTCCGAACAAAATGTCCATTCACACGAACCCCATTTCCCTGCCATTTCCCTGTATCCTTCTAATCCTTTCCTACCTGTGTATTTCTCCAAATGTATTTTAAATTTTGTGAATATACCCGCCTCAACCGCTTCTGCTGGCAGCTCATCCCATATGCATACCACCCGGTGTGTAAAAGAAATTGTCCCTCAGGTTCCCTTTTACTCTTTCCACTCTGACCTTAAATTGATGCCCTCTAGTCCGTGATTGCCCAATCCCGGAGAAAAAAGACTGAGTGCATTGACTCTATCCATGCCTCCCATGATCATATACACTACTATCAGATCCCCCTCAGCCACATACATTCTAAAGTAAAAAATCCTAGCTTGTTCAACCTCTCACTATAACTCAGACCATTGAGTCTTTCCAACATCCTTGTAAATTTCTTCTGCACTCTTTCCAGTTTAATAACATCCTTCCTCGAGCAAAGTGAACAAAACTGAACATGACGCTACAAGTATGGACTCGCCAACATCTTGTAGAACTGAAAGATAACTCGGTAATCTCGATGCTCAGTGCTCTAACTGATGAAGGCCAGTGAGTCAAAAGTCTTTTGCAGTGCCTTGTCTACCTGGGACTCCACTAACAGAAAACGGTGCACCTGAATTCCAAGGTCACTCTGTTCCCCTGCGCTCCTTAAGGCCCTGCCATTCACCATGAAACTCCTGCCTTGATTTGACTTTCTAAAATGCAAGAACTTACACTTACCTGAATTAAACTCAATTTGCCATTTCTCGGCCCAATTCCCCACTCGATCAAGGTACTGCTGTAATTGCTGAAATTTCTGATAAACTTCCTCACTGTCCACGATACCACCTATTTTAGTGTCACCTTGAAACTTACAAATCATACCTGTACATTCTCATCTAAATCATAGATATGTGTAATATATGAATATATGGTCCCAGCACCGATCCCTGAGGCATTCCACTCATCACAGACCTCCAGTCTGACAAGCATCCTTCCACGATTACCCTCTTCTTCCTATCATCAAGCTAATTTTGGACCTAATTTGCCAACTCCCCCTCACTTATATGTGATCTAACCTTCCAGAGCAACCTAGCATGTGGAACCTTATTGAAGGCCTTACTGAAACCTATATATACAACCATGCCCTTGCCAAAGTTACTGGTCACTTCATCAAAGCAGCCTAACAAATTAGTGAGCCATAGTCCCCCATTCACAAGGCCCTGTATTTCCAAATGCATGTATATCTTCTCCCTCAGAATCTTGTGAAGTAACTTACCTGCTACAGATTTTAGGTTTAGGTTCCACGGTTTTTATTTGTAGCCCTTCTTGAATAACGGCACAGCATTAACGACCCTCCAGTCCTCCAGGACTTCACCCATTGGCTACCGATGATGCAAAAGTACCAACCAGGGCCCCCGCTATTTCTTTCCTGTCCTCCTGCAGTGTTCCTGAATATATATGGTCAGGACCAGGAGATTTATAGAAATACCACAAAGTCTGAAAAATATGTCTGTTTATTTCAGGTAAAACACTCAAGAGTGAGAAAGTGAGTTAACAATGATTAGCACAATAAATTAAAGTTTATATTAATCACAGGAAGTGACTTCAGAAGAATTCCACACATTGTGGAATCCTGAGAATTCTCAGAAATTTACGATCCAGAAAAGGAGGGCCATGAAACGGGTAAGAAAATCAAAAAGCGAACATACATGCAAACAAACAGGAACACAAAGACTGCATATATCTAAGTTCTATATTTCAAAAGAAAGAGAAAAGCAAAGTCACATGTGGAAATCTGCAATCAGGAGAGACGAGCTTATTATGGATAACAGGGAAATGGCCAAGCAAATAACCAGTTACCTTGCATCTGTCTTCATGGAGGAAGACCCAGAAAATCACCCAGAAATACGACGTCATCATATAGGACTTGTGGATCAAAAGATATGAAGTCAATTTATATCAGTAACAAGGCTGTAATTGAACATACAGCTGGATTGAGCATTGCTAACCTTGACAAACCAGATGTACTTCATACCAAAATCTTCAGAAGTAAAGCACTAATAGAAGTATTAGTTGCACTATCGATGACTGTGTTCTATTACCCAGTATATTCAGCATAGTCTGTATCCAAGCACTATAGATGAACGGTCGTGATCCAAGCATCTACAAAGGGAAGAAGAGATAGTTTGGAGAACTGCAGACCAATTAACTTGACATTTGTGGGCAAACTGTTGAGGTCGATTATATAGGATGTGATATTCGTTATTTAGAAATTAACAGCAACATTGGAGAGACTCAGTAAGCATTTCTGAAAGGGAAATCATACTTGACAAGCGTTGGAATTGTTTGAAGTTGATTCTTACAGCATAGATAATGGGGAACCAGTACAATTGGCATATTTTAGATTATCAGAAGGCTTTCTATAAGAACTCACACAATGAGTTCGTAAATAGAATGAATGTGAACGGTAGTTGGAGGAATATATGCAAGTGTTAAGTTAAAGTTTTGATTGCCTTCCTTTAAGGGTGTCAGCAGATAGATGTAAAGACATGTTGAAGCAGTTTAACAGCGTGTTGGTGAGTACTGTACCTGGACTTTTGAGTTCAGTTTTGGTCACCAAATCTGAGAAAGAATATACTGACCACAGAGGAAGTTCAATGGACATTCTCCAGGTTAATCCCTCAATTGGTGAGATTGCGTGATGAGGAAACTCGGCTTGTGTTCTCTAGAGTTTCAAAGAATGAGAGATGCGCCACTGTGAAATGTATAAAATTAACAAAACATGTTACAAGTTGGAAATTAACAGGATGTTTCTCCGTCTGCCTAATACACAATCAAGGGAAATAATGACAGGATAAAGGACAAACCATTTAAGACTGCAATAAGGACGAAATTCTGCACGCTAAGGGGACTAACTAACAGAGGGGCATGGACACCTGCTGGCAGGGCAAGATTAGGGAGAATTCACAGATATTCTACAAGGTTGACCAGCCGAACAGAATAACCAGGGAACAGGTAGGAATCATTAGTGACTTGCCAAATTGCATCCAAATGAAGTTTAGTGGTAGGAGACACAAGGTGGTGGTTAATTGCTTGTGTGACTGGAGGCCAGTGTCCAATGGTATACTACAGGGATCAGTGCTGTGTCCCTTATTATTTGTGATTCGGACGTGCTGGTGTTGGACTGAGTGGACAATGCTGTAAATCTCAAAACTCCAGATTATACTCCAACAGGTTAATTCGGCGGCACTACCTTTTGAAGTGCTGCTTCTTCATCAATGCGCACAATCACCTGATGAAAAAGTAGCGCTTCGAAAGCTAGTGCCTCCGAACAAACCTGTTGGACTCTAACCTGATGTTGTGTGATGTTTCACTTTAATATTTGTGGTACTCATAAATTATGTCGCTGTGAATATGGGCGAGGTGTGGGGAGTGTGATAAGTAAATTTGTGTTTGATACGCAGATTGGCCAGTTGGTTGGCAGTGAGGAGGAAGGCCTTAAGTTATGGGAAGATACAGATGGAATGGCCAGCTGGGAAGATTAATGGCAGATGGAATGTAACCCTGATAAGTATGAGGTGATACTCTTTGGAAGAAGGAACCAGACGGGGGAGGACTCAGTGAATGGCAGCACACTAGGAAGGTCAGAGGGTGCTTCTCCACAAGAACCCGGCCTGTGATGGACAGGTTCATACACAATTTGAGAAAGCATAGGGGACTGTAAACATAACCTTGATTAATTGAGGCACAGATTATAAGAGCTATGCGGAACTTTGGTGATGCTAAGATGGAATACTGTGTGTAGTTCTGGGAACCACATTACAGAAAGGATGTGACTGCACTGGAGGGGGTGCAAAGGAGATTCACCAGGATGTTCCCTGGGATGGAGCACATCAGTTATCGAGAGAGGCTGGATAAGCTTGGGTTGTTTAGTTTGGAGGAGAGGAGGCTGAGGGGGACGTGATTCAGAAGGATAGGATTCTGAGGGACATGGACTGTGTGGATGGACAGCATCTGTTCTTTTTTAGTCAAAGGGCCACACTTTTAAAGTGAAGGGTTTGCGGTTTAGTGAGGATTTGATGATTGCTTTTCACCCAGAGTGTGTTGGGGTCTGAAATGCTTTTCTTGAGAGGTGAGTTGTCATGGTAACCTCAAAAGCATTCGAAAATACACGGTAGTGCACTTGAAATGCCTTAAGATTCACGGCTACGGGTATTGTGTCGGAAAGTGTGTCTAATGTAGACTGTGCTGTATTTCTGATAGTACAGAGTCTTTGGTTGAGTGATTGTATGGCTGTGGAAGGCCAATCATCCAGTACCTTAAAATAGGAATTGATAGGATTCTGAAGAATATCTTAACAAAGTTTTTACGCAGAACTTGTAATATTTTCTGAAAATATGTCAATGGCAAAATTAGGGGAAAAATGTGCAGCTTTCCAATAGTTTGATACCAGATAATGGAGGACAGGGAAATAGCAGAACTATGGAGCAAATACTTCAGTTATGCCTTCACAGAAGAAAGCAAAACAAAAAAGAAAACTTCCCAGTAATACGAGGGAACTTTAGTCTGGTGAGAAAAAAGGAACAGAATTAAATTATCAACTAAACAGTTTAGAGAAAGTATCAGACTGAAATTAGTGGGCATAGACAAAATCAACAGAGATTCATGAAATAGGAATCATATTTGAGAAAGTGGCTTTTAGCAAAATTATGTAGAAGCTATCAATGCAATGCGAGTGGAATTTCAGAAAGATTGTTAATAAAGCCCCAAGCTTTATTAATTGTGCAAATTCGAATCCTGTGGGACTGGGACTAATACATAGACATGGTTCTCGAAGGACAGAGCTGGCAGGAAACAGTGAGTAGGAATAAAACAACATTTTTTTAATGGAAGGCTGGGAGTATATAGCAAGGATCGTGGCTTGGGCGCCAGCTATTGCCAATACACATTATATATTTGGTTGAGTGTCTCAAATGCAATATTCCCAAGTTTGCTGACAGCACTAAACAATGTCAGCTTGTGAGTGGGTGAGGAGAATGTAAAAATGCTCCAAGGTGACTGAGATAAGTGAAATGACCGGGCAAATACGTGGCAGATGGAGAGCATGGGAGAGATGAGATGCTGTGTACTTTGATGAGAACAATAGAATGGCAGCCTATCATTTGAAAAGGGAGTTGTTGAAAAATGTTGCTCTATTAAGGAATTAAGCTGCATTTTTGTTTATTTATGTGCAGCTCTCCGAGTCCATGTAAGGCAGTGAGTTCGGAATCCAAGAGTCAATACTGGGAATGGCATTGGCACGCTGACCAGTGTATATAGAGCCAGCAAGTGGGGAGCTGTAACATTGAAAGGAATCTGGATCTCCCTGTACACTAATCACTGAAAGTAATATTTCAGGGCAGGAAGTAGGGAGGAAGATAAATGCCGTATTCACCTTCATTTCAGGGGGATTTGAATACAGGAGGAAGAGTATCTTACTGCAGCGGTACAGGGTCTTGATGAGACACCATCTAGAACATTGTGCAGCATTGTGTGCAGTTTTGGTGTGTAACACTTTCACACCATAGTCACTCACTGGAGCACTGTACCTTTCACCAGAAAGCACGTGGGGGCTGAATAACCACGTGATGCCGATGGGGAATTCCAGGTCTCCTTAAGATTCTCTCCACAGTTTGAAATAAAGTTCTTTCTAAATGTATCTACAATTTCCAGTTTCAGCCTCAGTTTTAAGGCTTCATGAGCGCATTGCATCCCTGTTTTAGCTGACCACATTGTTTGTACATTTTACAGAGAGAGGATCCTGAGGCAGGGTTTTGCTGTTCAGCTGGTTCCTGACAAGGAATCGCGTCACAGTGAACGGGAATTCACTTTATAGAAAAAAGATTCACGAATCACATTGCAGCCAAATTGTATTTAATCAACATGTGTTATCGGAGAACTGCCTGTATATTGAATGGAGGAGCAAAACTGATGGGCTGAAGGCACTACTGCAGTTCTCATTTTATATTTCACAATGTATAAACATATTAAGGGATATGACTATTGTATGGGGAAAACTGCACTGAGGAGATGTTCGGCCATTAACTAGCACAGGGAAAGCTCAATGTGTTGTATGACCTGCTCCTGTCACAATGTTTCTGTGCAGTGTGTGGGAAAGCTCTGCAAATATTGTCACAAGCTCTCAACTGTTAGGAAAGAGGTCTCCGCAGGGTCGACAGGATTGTGTTTCCCATTCCCTTTTCTACTAACGAGGCTGGTACCTGGTGTTCGGTACGGGTTTATCATTTAAGACCTCAGTGAAGTTTTTTTATAATTGAGTGCCTTGTTTGGCCGATTCAGAGGTCATTGAAGAGTTTAGCACATGTCTCTGTGTCTGGAGTCACTTTCAGGCCAGACCACGAAAGCACGGGAGATTCACTTCCTGAATGTACATTGGGAAAGGAAATCGAAGTTTACAATTGACATTGAACACAAGCTCAGTATTACTGACACCAGATTTTAGATCTTGATATTTTATTAATTGTTTCTAATTTGCACCAGCTGCCAGAGCATTAGCCTGGTCTAGGTTAGTAATCCAGTGACATTTCCACAACAGCACCATCTCCACATGGGGACCTATCGGAAACCACACTGAGCAGATTATTTCTGTGCTGCTTGACAGCTCTGTCAAATTTGAACTCCCACCAATTTAACTGTCGTGATGGGAATGAAGGACAAGTAAAGAGTCAGATTGCAGTAATCCTCCTCTTAGCGGATTGGATATAGTTGAGTAATTTTCCACATTGCCAGGGAGATGTCAGATTAAGAGCTGGAACGACACAGCGTCCCCAGGGACATGGCTTGTTGTGCAGCACATGTCTTCAGTCCTATTGCAGGAATGGTGTCAGGGTCTACTGCATTCGTCCTATTGCATACGAATGGTGTCGTATTGACAGTGTCCAGCTGTTATTTCATGTCACGTGCAATGAATTGAATTGGTTGAAGACTGCCATGTGTGATTCTGTTGGCATCATGGTGAGGCTGAGGTGGATAATCGGCTAAACACTTCTGGCTAAGGATGGTGCAGATACTGCATCTTTTACATTGACGTACAGGGCTGTTCCATTATTTAGGGTGCGGATATTTGTGGAGTCCTCTCTTCCAGTAAGTTGTTTAATGGTCCATCGACTATTATGCATGGATTTGACAGGAGGACGACAGAGCTTAGATCTGATTTGTTAGTCTTGGGATCATCTCTCTCTCTGTATCAGATGTTAGTCCTGCTGGTTGTAGTGTAACCAGTCAAGTGCGGTAGCTTTAATGGGTTGTAATCAGGTTTAAGTGCACGTGATTCCGACCCGACCATGTTCACCCACACTCGTCACTGACTCATGGATCGGCTTGATGGAAATGGTAGGTGGATGGACTATCCTGGGGGAAAAGTTACAGATTGTCATTGAAATCTACCGCATCAGATGATAACCCAGTTTTAGCTGCAGTATCTATAATTCAATTCTACTGACTGCCCCCCAGTTCATACCGAGACCTATTCACCCATCAGCCCTGTATTCAGTGACCTACTCTGGTTTCTGATGCGGAAATACTTCCATATTCATATTCTCATTCTGCTGGAAGTCTTTCTTTGGTGTCACGCCTCCAAATTTTTACATAAACAATATCCATTTAAGGTACTAATCTGAATCTTTTCCTTTCAGTAATGCCATATTCTGTATTTGAAGTGAATGTGTTTCCTTCTGTTATTTTTTCCCCTGACCATGATTCAGAGCTCTGCAGTGTCAGTGATGCCAGCCTTATGCAGTTTCAGAGTCAATGAACTTGTCACCATGCGTTATCGTTCATTTCCCAGTGTACGGCGCTCCATGTTGGACGGGATGTTTGGGCATCTTTGATAATATGTCTTTGGAAATTGTTCAACAAACAGAAATTGCTGAAGAAATTGCTAAAAGTGTTGCAGAAGTTTCTGGAGTGAATGCAGAGTTAAATTTTCCGGTCCAGTGAACCTTTCATAAGGGTTTTTTATTTTTATTTCCAGTATCCATAGCTATTTGTTTAATTGAAGATTTGTTCTGTGCCTATTCATTTCTGGAGAAGCTCCGCAGGTCTGTCAACATCTGCAGAGACTGAGAAACAGAGTTAGCGGTTCCAGTCCAGTGTGACAATTCATCAAAACTGAATACAATTGCAAAATGGTCTTTAATCCCTTGCCAGAAGTGGAGGATGGGTCACAGGGAAAAGAGGGTGTGGCAAAAGAAAAACAGGCTTTTAGCAGTGGTGAACGAGAAGATTCTGTATAACGGGTCGAATTTAAGGTGTGAATGGGGGAAAGGGGTTCTCTCTATTGAATGCAAGATAAAGAAGACACAACCACACAAAGTCATACGGAGGCCAGGAGGGAGAATGTTGACCATGTGGTATAAGACCATAAGACCATAAGACATAGGAGTGGAAGTAATGCCATTCACCCCATCGAGTCCACTCCGCCATTTAATCATGGCTAATGGGCATTTCAACTCCACTTACCCGCATTCTCCCTGTAGCCCTTAATTCCTTGTGACAGCAAGCATTTATCAATCCCCTGCCTTGAAGACATTTAGCGTCCTGGCTTCCACTGCACTCCGTGGGAATGAATCCCACAGGCCCACCACTCTCTGGTTGAAGAAATGTCTCTGCATTTCTGTTCTGAATTGACCCCCTCTAATTCTAAGGCTGTGCCCAATGGTCCTAGTCTCCTCGCCTAACTGAAACAATTTCCTAGCGTCCACTCTTTCCAAGCCATGTATTATCTTGTAAGTTTCAATTAGATCTCCCCTTAACCTTCTAAACTCCAATGAATACAATCCCAGGATCCTCAGCCTTTCCTCGTATGTGAGACCTACCATTCCAGGGATCATCTGTGTGAATCTCCGCTGGACACGCTCCAGTGCCAGTATGTCCTTCCTGAGGTGTGGAGCCAAAAACTGGACACAGTACTCCAAATTGGGCCTAACCAGAGCTTTATAAAGTCTCAGTAGCACAAGATTTATTGTATAAATCTGGCCACAGATACATTTTCACTGTCATAATCATCATCCCCTTTAGACAAAGGAATTCAGGTGCTTGAATTCTAAATGGCACTAGTAAGCGTTTCATGCTGCCTTAGTAGTGTAATCATGGAGAAAACAAAATCACAGCATGATGTTAAGGCTGAGTGTTGGTTACCTGTCATTTTTAATATTGTTCCAATTTTGCAGTGCTTATCTTTAAACGCTTGTTCTTGAATTTAGTATCAGATGGTGTGTAGAATGTTGAAGGGTGACATTATAGAAACTTATAAAATCATGAGAGGTATGGATAGGGTGAATAACCAAGGTCTTTTCCACAGGATATGGGAATCCAAACATTGAGGAAATAGGTTTAAGGTGAAAGGGGGTAGACTAAAAAGGGATGAAGGGTCTGCGTTCTTACACAGAGGGCGGTGTGGGTATGGAATGAGCTTCCAGAGGAAGAGTGGGAGATGCAAGGACAGCTACAACATTTAAAACTCATTTGGACAAACATATGAATGGGAAATATTTGGAGGCCTATGGGCCAAATGAAATCAAATGGGACGAGCTTAATTTGGAAATCTTGGCCAGCATGGAAGTTTAGAAAAGCTTCAGATTGTGTTTGTGAAAGGAAAATTATACTTTGCCCTGTAAAATCGTGCAAAGTATTTCTGGAGATGCCTGAAAATGTAACAAGCGGAACTGATAAAGGCGATCTGGTAGACACGAGACTTTCCAGAGATTTTCCACAAGGTATTACAAATTAAAAGTTCTTACGCAAAACAGAAGCTCCAGGATGTCGGATACTGTATTAACATGGGATGATAATTGGTTAACACAGAAATCGGAGAGTCAGAATTAATGGATCTTTATGATAAGGGTGGAGCTGGTGGAGTACCACAAATAACAATCTGATGGCATCAGTTATTTGCTATCTATGCTGACAGCCTGCAGGAGGGAGCTGAGTGCAATATACATCCGAGTTTGAGGATAACACTGAGCATCAAAAGGCAGGCTGTTATTTAATGGAGAGGACTTCCAGACAAGGAACAGTACAAAGGGATTGGAGTCTTCCTGTGTATGAAACATAAAGTCAGCATGCTGATGCAGCAAGTACCTCGGTTGGTACATTAGGCAGTTTCTTGGGATGAAAGGGTTGAGTTATTGAGAATCTCTAAAATGGTTAGGCGATTATTCATTGGGGTTTAAATGAATGAGGAGTGATACTGCTGAAACATACAAGACACAGAAGGGGTTGGAGAAGGTAGATGTTGAGAAGTTGTTTCCATTCTTGTGCAAAGTGTCGAACTCGAGGATATAGATACCGAATATGGAACATCAATTTCAATCTGAGATGCAGAAAAACGTCTTCTCTCCGAAGGTAGTAAATGTCTGGCATTCCCTAACCCAGAGAGGTGTGAAGGGATACAAGGGGTGGGGAAGAAAGTCGAGGTGAGCACTGGAGTAGATCAGCCATGTTCTTATGAAATGCCAGGGTTAGCTTGAGGGGCCGATTGACCTTCTCCTGTTCCTATTTATTAATTTCACATGTTATCCATTTGGAAAGAAACGGGTTATTTTGATGGAAATCGTGTTGTACAATATTGCATTCAGGGAGAGCAGAGGATTTGATATTTTAACCCTGGGTGGTGTTGTGGCTGTATTCCTAGGGTATTTAAGGCTGCAACATGACCCACATCTTGAGCAGAAGTTACAGAGAGGGGAAGCCTGGAAACAGGGATTGAGGGGTGGGGGTGTTGGTCACTTCCTGACCCAGCCTGGATTTTCCAAGTGCATTTCCAAAACTACACCTAACCATCGGAGTGGCCTCGATCTGCCCCTGTTTAGCAGATCCGAGGGCTGAATGGAATGTCAGAACATACAGCTGAGGGACACGAGTGGGCCATTCGGCCCTTTGACATTTCTCCACCAGGAAATAATTTCATGGGTCATCTCATTGTGATCCCAGCTGCACTTCTCTTTCTATGCAGCATTATCCCTGATTCACCTGTCCATGGAAAATCAGACAAAGCCAGCTTCGGTATGATATAAATATCCAGCCATCTCAAACTTCTGGGAAAGTGAATTCCCACTTGACTGAAATCCCAATTTGTGAATTTCTCCTAATTCCTGCTCTGACGGAGGTTGGAGGGTGTCACTGTTTCCTTTTCTCGTCCCATTCATCCACTGCTCACACTAAATTTTAAATGTAACCAGGTTGGTGATAAGGCCGATGATAAAGTTCATAGATTGAGTCAGGTTCAGTGACAGGAACAAGTCAGGCAGATTTCTTTAGTCAGCCAAAAGTAACTAATAGAACAAACGGATGCGCATGGTGGATCTGTGATTAGCACTGATTCCTCCCGTCACCAAGTAGCTGCGTTCAATTCCAACCTCGGGCAACCCTCTATGTGGATTTTAAACATTCTTCCCAGATCCGTGTACGTTTCCTCCCACAGGCCATAGATATGCAGCTTAGAGCGGATTGGCCATGCTAAATTGCCAATATTGCCCAGGGATGTGTAGGTTAGATAGGTTAGTCATGGGAAATGCAGGGGTTACATGCAGGGGTTACATGGGGTTACAGGGGGGCAGGTCCGGGGCGGGGGGGATATTGTTCCGAGGGTCAATGTGGACTTGATGGACGGAATGTCCTGCTTCCACACTGTAGAGATTCTATAAAAACAACAAGAAGTTTGGACGATACAAACACCCAATGGGTATCTATCTGATCACTCTCCTATAGGTTTTGTATGTTTCAATAAGATCACCTCTCAGTCCAAGAGTAACCTGTTAAAGCCTTAATAATATAAGACCCTCATCCCTAGAATACATGAAGTGAAACATCTCCGAACTGCTTCCAAATTAGTGGGCGGCACGGTGGCCCAGCAGTAAGCACTGTTGCCTCACAGCGCCAGAGACCCGGGTTCAATTCCTGCCTCAGGCGACTGAATGTGTGGAGTTTGCACGTTCTCCCCGTGTCTGCGTGGGTTTCCTCCGGGTGCTCCGGTTTCCTCCCACAGTCTAAAGATGTGCAGGGCCAGGTGAATTGGCCATACTAAATTGCCCGTAGTGTAAGGTAAGGGGTAAATGTAGGGGTATGGGTGGGTTTCGCTTCGGGGGGTCGGTGTGGACTTGTTGGGCCGAAGGGCCTGTTTCCACACTGTAATCTAATCTAATCTAATTATATCCTTTCTCAGGTAAGGAAGCAAAAATAATCTCTCACACATATGAGGTTAATTATTGTTTGCTCAGTGGTGAGAGTATTTGGAACTCTCTTCCCCGCAAAGCATTGGAGGCAGAGATGTTGAATATGTTTGAGGGACAGACAGAAGGTTCATAAATAATAACGGAGTCAAGGAGTATCGGGGAATGGCAGGAATGTGCAGAGTTGGGGAAATGCTGACAGTGGTACAAAATCACACTGCTTCAGCACATCCAGGAATATAATGCAAAATGAAATGATAATATCGATAAAATGTCAAGGGGAAATCCAAGATGGTGGCGATCTGGACGGTCTGCTTTGTTGTGCTCTGCATCACAGCACGGGCAAAGTGCTTCCCTCACACACTCCATCCCAGCCATTTACTTAAAATGCTTAGTTTTGGAACGTTTTGAGAGTTGGCAGTTGTAGTAGCCATAGCTTGTGTAGTTTTTAAGCTCTATGAGACTTTGTTTATTCATGATCAGTCATTCAAGTTCTTCCTATCTCCAGTTCAAATGTTGCTGCAGTGTGTTCGGGATAATGATGTGCTTAAATGGTGTACCGGAACATTAGGGGAGCCATTGGCCAGAAAAGAGGAAAAAATACTTTCTAGTCATAAAAAGAGAGGGTGGATGTTGTCCTATTGCAGGAGATGCACCTTGGGTGACAAGGAACATTTGACAGCACAGCAGGTCGGGTTTGATCGGGTTTATTTCTCCTCTTTTAATATTACGAGTAGGGGAGAAGCCATAATGGATAAAAAGAATCTTCCATTTAATCTACTAGATTGTATTTGACACTCACGGAAGGCTCATAATCCCTAAAGCCTTGAACTATAGTAAATAATACAGTATTTTGAATGTTTATTGCCCACCCTCCCTCCGGCGCACACTCGTAAAATCCTGGTCGATGCATTTTCCCAATTCAGTTATCTTGCACCATGGCACATTAAAATTTCAACTGTCTTATGGACCCTACGGTGGACAGAATTTCCAAAGTTACCCCAATACCCTCGTTATAATGTAAGCAATTAGTGGATTTGTGTGCAGAACTAGAGCATGGATGTCTGGAGGCAGATCCACATCACAAGTCGGGATTTTATTTTCCTCTTTAACCAGCATAAATGCCACACGAGGGTTGATATCTTCCCCATTCCTGCAACAATCTTAGATACGGTGGCATCCTGCACAATTGGGAATATTACCATTTCTGACCATGAAGCAGTATTCTTATTGATTAAGATTAAGGGCAATATAACAGATTCGAGACATTGGATTCTAGATTAGTGGTGCTGGAAGAGCACTGCAATTCAGGCAGCATCCGAGGACAGGCAATATCGACGTTTCGGGCAAAAGCCCTTCATCAGGAATAAAGGCAGAGAGCCTGAAGCGTGGAGAGATAAGCTAGAGGAGGGTGGGGGTGGGGAGAGAGTGGCATAGAGTACAATAGGTCAGTGGGGAAGGAGATGAAGGTGATAGGTTTGGGAGGAGAGGGTGGAGTGGATAGGTGGAAAAGGAGCTGGGCAGGTCGGACAAGTCCGGACAGGTCAGGGGATCGAGTTGCTGGAGGTTAGAAGCTAGGATGAGGTGGGGGAAGGGGAAATGAGGAAACTGTTGAAATCCACATTGATGCCCTGGGGTTGAAGTGTTCCGAGTCGGAAGATGAGGCGTTCTTCCTCCTAGCGTCTGGTGGTGAGGGAGCGGCGGTGGAGGAGGCCCAGCACCTCCATATACTCGGCAGAGTGGGAGGGGGAGTTGAAATGTTGAGCCACTGGGCGATTTGGTTGATTGGTGCGGGTGTCTCAGAGATGTTCCCTAAAGCGCTCTGCTAGGAGGCGCCCAGTCTCCCCAATGTCGAGGAGACCGCATCGGGAGCAACGGATACAATAGATGATATTAGTGGATGTGCAGGTAAAACTTTGATGGATGTGGAAAGCTCATTTGGGGCCTTGGATAGTACCTCGTAGATTCGAGACATTAGCGAATGTATCCCTTTATTCTTAAGACTAGTTGGTTAATTGAGTATTTAGATTTGATTACTTACAGTGTAGAAGCAGGCCCAACAAGTCCACACTGACCCGCCGAAGTGCAACCCACCCAGACCCATTCCCGAACATTTACCCCTTCACCTAACGCTACGGGCAATTTAGAATGGCCAATTCACCTAAACTGCATATTCTTGGGCTCTGGGAGGAAACCGGAGCACGCGAGGAAACCCACGCAGACACGGGGAGAATGTGAAAGCTCTACACAGTCAATCACCTGAGGCGGGAATTGAACCCAGTTGTCTGGCACTGTGAGGCAGCAGTGCTAACCATTGTGCCACCGTGTCACCCACTGCGATGAATTCAAATCTTTCTTAGCCATTCATTCAGATTCAACCAGTAACCCATCCACTCTATGGGAAATTGCTAAGGCTTATGCCAAGGGAATAATTATTCCTTAGGATGCAGCAGAAGGGGGAGCAGGAAAGCTGGCTTGAGGCACAGCTGAGGGCAGCCAAGAGTGCATACTGTGATTGACCCTCAGTGGCTAAGCTGCAGAGGATCATAACGCTTCCGTCTACAGTGAATTCCACGCTCACACAGACAGCCAAGAAGGAACTTTCATTTGCAAAACAAAGGCTGTTTGAACATGGTGATAAGCCAGGCAGGTATTTAGTCTATCTTGCAGGAAAACGAGCGCTCCTCTCAAGCCGTTACCTCAATTAGGGAAGGTATTGGGATCCTTACCTTCAATTCCAAAAAGATTAATGTCTCCTGTCCGAGATTGCTCACCGAATTATTTCAGACTGAGCATTATGAGGATAGATGGATTAAGATGGAGTCATGTTCCAAGAACCTGGGTTTTCCAGGAGTAACCCCTGAATAGGTGTTGTGCCTTAATGCACCATTGTCAGCGCAGGAGGGTGTGAAGCAGCTTCAGAATGTAAAGGTGCACGTTCCTGACGGATTTCCGAGAGAATTTTATAAATAATTTATAAACGTATTGTCAGGGCTGATATTTAACATGTTCCGTCACTCATACAGTCAGGATCCCGTCCCTCCATCCTTAAGAGAGGCTTATATCTTTCTGATGCTGAAGAAAGGAAGACCCTGTAAGATTGTGCTTCTTCCCCTCCAATTTCACTTTTAAATGTTAGTTTCCAAATCCTGCCTGAGACCCGTACAATCAGGCTGGAAACTTTGCTGCCTTCCGTTGCTAAAGCGGACCAAACAGGCTTTGTAAAGGGCCATAGATCTTCCTACAATGGTAAGAGGTTACTCAATATGATCCTAGAATGTCAACAACAATCTGTTCATGGATTATTGATCCCTTCAGATGAGAGAAGGCATTTGCTTGAGTTGAGTGGCCGGATCACTTCTGTACATTAGAACGGTTTGGTCTACGCAAAGTTTTTATCAAGTAGGTGTGGGTCCTTTACCGTGATCCTCTGGCTGCGCTTCTCACTAATCAGTAATATTAATATTTCTCCAGGCAGCCGACAAGGTTGACATCTTTCGCCATTGTTGTTTACGTTGGTGATTGAGTCACTGGCGAAGGCCATCCATGGGATGCCAACATATCTGCCCCAGAAATGGGATAGAACTCACGTAATATTATATTGTATGCAGATGAGGGTCTTATGTTTTTGTCAAATCCCGCAATTTCGGTAGTTCATGTCTTGCAATGCATTAATTTGCTTGTTGCCTTTCCGGGTAATAAGATTAATTTTACAAAGTTGGAGGCCATGCCTATGGGAGGTCTTAGGGAAATACCTAATACTGAGGCCAAATCCTAGTTTGCTTTTAAATGGTCACGGGGGTGGTTTCCCTATTTCAGTATATTACTACATCTGTCTTTGATTATTTATTTAACGTGAACTATGTCCATTTGTTTGACAAAATGAAACAAGACCTTCAAAGATGGGAGGCATTTCCAATATCCTGGCTAGGTCGGAAGCTGTTATTAAAATGAATGTCCTTCGTCATTTCCTATACCCTGTGTGAATGCTTCCTTTGATGCTTCCCAGGCAGATATTTCGGAAACATAATGACTGGTTTAGCTCTTTTATTTGGCAATATAAGTGATTCTATGTCAAGCTAACAAATTTCCAACTGCCCCACAGATTGTGGCGGGGTTGGGGGGGGGGGGGGGGCACTTTGTGACTGTGGGAGAAAACAGACACAGTTGAGAATATACTAACTCCACACAGCCAGACACCCAAGGCTGGAACCAAACACGTGTCCCAGGTGCGATGAGTCAGCAGTGCAAACCACTGAGCCACGACATGTTACTTGAGCGAGAAATAATGATATCATTTTAACAAATAGCTCGTAAGTATGGACTACCTAGTAGAGACCTCTTCCGTTTTTTTTTTCAGATTAGAGATTTGATTAAAAAACACAATTTTAACAGACACTTATATATCCGATACAGAGAAGCAAGTGATGATTGTAAAGAATGCACTCTCTGACCGTACCCTTTAACATTTGTTGGAGAGTGTCCCGTGAGACAAGACTGTGCAGCTTCGTGACGTCTGTGCGAGGAAGTTGGGGGTTTAGATCTTTTCGGAGACATGGGAGGATATTTGTGAAAATGCTCGAAGGATTTTGATCTGTAATATGACCCATTCGATACAGTTGAAAGTACTTCATAGGTTCTATCTGCCCCACGATTTTCTCTCAAACTTCAAAGTGGGATTATCTTCAGCATGTCCTAAATGCAGAATGACTACAGGCACTTTTACTCGTTGCATGTGGTCCTGCTGCAAGCTTTGTATATATTGGAGCTCTGTGTTAGGTGTGGTAGAGTGGGTCTTGGGGACCGAATTGGAGGTGAACCCGGTTTCTCTTTTCCTAGGCCTGCCCAGATTATCTTACACAGATGCACATGGGGGAAAAATATCCTTACTTTCTGTGCCTAGAAAAATATTCTGTTGTGTTGGATGTCTGAAGACTCCGCGGGTCTGTTGGGTCTTTGTAAGCTCATCATGGAGAATATCCCTTTGGACTTTCTCACCAGCATGGTGCACCAAAAACAGAGATTAATATAAGTCATAGAATCATAGAGTCATAGAGATGTACAGCATGGAAACAGACCCTTCTGTCCAAGCCATTCATGCCGACCACATAACCCAAACAAACCTAGTCCCACCTGCCAGCATCTGGCCAATATCCTTCCAAATCTTTCTTATTCATTTACCCATCCAAATGCCTCTTAAATGTTACACTTGCATCAGAATCCCGACATCATCAGCCATCTCATTTCATACACGTACCACTCTCTGTGTGAAACAGTTGCACTCCCAGTTATCTTTGTTCAGCAGTACCTTATCATTAAGTGGAGAAGAACTGCTAAGATTTGTTTTCCCAAAATGCAACATCTCGCATTTATCTGAATTCAACTCCCTCTGCCACTTCTCAGCCCATTGGCCATTTGGTCAATCTGAGGTGACCTACTTCGCTCTCCACTACACCTCCAATTTTGGCATCATCTGCAAATTTACTAGCTGTACCTCTTATGCTCGCATCCAAATCATTTATGTCAATGTCAAAAAGTAGTGAATCCAACACCGACCCTTGTGTCACTGCACTGGTCACAGGCTCCCCAGTCTGAAAAACAACCCTCCACCACCACCCTTTGTCTTCTACCTTTGAGCCAGTTCTGTATCCAAATAGCTAGTTCTCCCTGTATACCATTAGATCTAACAATGCCATTCAGACTGCCATGGGGAACCTTTGCAAAATCATTACTGAAGTCCATATAGATCACATCTACCCCTCTGCCCTCATCAATCCTCTTTGAACCTTCTTCAAAAAACTCAATCAAGTTTGTGAGGCATGATTTCTCATGCACAAAGCCATGTTGACTATCACAAATCAGTCCTTGCCTTTCCAAATACATGCACATCCTGTCCCTCAAGATTCCCTCCAACAACTTACCCACTACCAACATCAGGCTCACTAGTTTATAGTTCCCTGGCTTGTCCTTAACACCCTTCTTAAACAATGTCAAAATGTTAGCCAACCTCCAGTCTTCCGACATCTCACCTGTGACTATCGATGGTACAAATATCTCAGCAAGAGGCCCAGCAATCACTTCTCGAGCTTCCCATAGAGCTCTAGGGTAGACCTGATCAGGTCCTGATCCACCTTTACCCGTTTCAAGACATCCAGCACTACCTCTTCTGTAATATGGTCATTTTGCAAAATGTCACCATCTATTTCCTTCCTTTTATATCTTCCATATCCTTTTCCACAGTAAATACTGATGCACAATACTTGTTTAGTATCTCCCCCATACTTCCTGTGCTAGGAAAAATATTCTGTGGTGTTGGATGTCTGAAAAACCCCCGAGTCTGTTGCGTCGTTGTAAACTCGTCATGGTGAATATCCCTTTGGACCTTCTCACCAGTATGGTTCACCGAAATAGCGGAGATTTGCATAAAATATGGCAACCCTTTTCAGATTACCGCGATACAAACTTATCTGCCACTCCAAAAAGAGCTTTTATATAGCCATGACGATATTGTATAATGAATCACATATGAAGAATTATGAACGTATGAATGTGTATCAGTTAATGCTCTCGAAGAACGAGAGCTATCACTTTGTTATGCTGAGCTGTATTGTTTATTTATTATTTATTATTTATTTTTTTGTTTTTCTTCTGTCCATTTAGCGGCTTTAATTTATTTTGTATGTGCATGCACGTGGGTGTAATTTTGTTCACTTGTTTCAGTTGTTTTGTTATTGTTTTAATGAAATAATAAAAATATATTTTCAATAAAAATTTGTTAAAAAGTTAAAATGCTAACATTAATAGATTAGAGTCCCAATAGTCCCACCGACCCGCCTCAGGCGACTGACTGTGTGGAGTTTGCACGTTCTCCCCGTGTCTGCGTGGGTTTCCTCCGGGTGATCCGGTTTCCTCCCACAGTCACAAAAGATGTGCAGGGTCAGGTGAATTGGCCATACTAAATTGCCCGTAGTGTTAGGTAAGGGGTAAATGTAGGGGTATGGGTGGGTTTCACTTCGGCGGGTCGGTGTGGATTTGTTGGGCCGAAGGGCCTGTTTCTACACTGTAATGTAATCTAATCTAATCTAAGCTCTCATTAGAGAGATCTCTCATGGTGGTTTATGTTCAAGGTCACCACACGGGTGATGGAGTGAGGTTGAGAGAGCATCCCCTTCATGGTAACCTCTGTCAGTGTGGGAATTGACCCTGCGCTGGTGGCCTCCCTCTGTATCACAAACTAACCATCCAGCCAACTGAGGGGGAGACTGTGTAACTGTTACACACAGAATCATTACAGACAAAGGGCAAGAGAATTTTTAATGACAAGGAAAAGGGTATATTTGAGATAAGAATGTTCTCTGTTAGAAATTGTATTTTATAATTAGACAAGTGTTTGGAAGCTGTCTTTGGCTGAATACAATATGGTCAGACAAGTAAAATAACCAGAATGACGAATTCTGATTGGATATCGATAACCATAACACAGCCAGAAACCCTAACCACCTTACAATACATCAAAGAAGTTTCAGAAATGACAGCCAGACTACTAAGTCCCCTTGGAATCCTAGTAGCACACAAACCCAACAACACTCTCAAACAAAAACTAACAAACTTAAAAGAACCCGTACAACCCATGGACAAAACCAACGTCATCTACAAAATTCCATGCAAGGACTGTCACAAACACTACGCAGGACAAACATGAAGAACGTTAACCGCGAGGATACACAAACACCATCTAACCACAAAATGACACGACCCTCTCTCCCTCGTAGCCCTGCACACGGGTGAAAAAAAAACACCATTTCGACTGGGGCAATGCGTCTATCCAGGGACAGTCTAAGCAAAGACATGCCAGAGAATTGCTAGAGGCCTGGCACTCCAACCACAAAGCCCTAAACAAACATATAGATCTAGATGCCATCTATCAACCCCTCAGAAAACGAACAGGAAATGACATCACCACAAACCCCAGGAACCCTATCCAGGGGAAAGATATAAATAGAAAGCAGGAGACAACAGCTTCACTTCACTTGGAGGTCGCCACTGATGATGTTAGCTAGCCAGGTAATGAAACGTCTGGATATCAAACCTACTGCTCACAAAGCAAACCTGCACCCTAACCTTCAACCTGAGCTACAAACTTTCACAAACCTCGCATAATAAGTGCATGTTTTTGATTGGTCTGTGGAAAGCATTCTGACTGTTGCATGAATTTATAAAGAATATGAAATATATTGTTAGGAGAATCCGTCCCCATGGGAAATGCCTTCTGAACACATGCTCGAAGAAACACGGGGTAAAAGTATCTGAAAATCATCTGCTCGGTAACAGGGACCTGGGGGTTGAATGACTAAACGTTCCTGTAACATGGAGCTGCGAAAACCATCAGATCACCCCCGAATGTATTGAATGTTTGAAGTACTGAATCCAGATGATGGATTTTAATTGTGTGTGATTTGAAAAACGTACATCTCCACTCCATCCTCTTCCGTGTTACACACTGGTGCACAGCCGTTTTCCTGCAACTGGGAATAAGTTGGAACATTAACTGGAACATTCCATAATTGGCATTCTCCAGAATATTCTATAAATATGTGGGGGCATGAGAAAGGCAAGAGAGAAAGAGAGGGAAGGTGCTGTATGAAATAGTGAGAGTGGTGGAGCATGAGCCTTGTACGCGGGCCGGTGCTATAACAGATACACAGTGAGTGTGAGGGAGCAGAGAAAATATGGTGATCCTTATCTTGACAGAGTGGGGAAGGTTATTGATGCTTGTCCTGCTTTGCTGGACATTTCTTCAGACTGCAGATACTGCACTGGGATGGGTGGCGAGCTCAGGCCAGGCTCGGTGAGTCTGGTAGTGCGATCCCTCTGGGAAGAGAATGGTACCCTTTTGTACTAGCCTATCCACTAGGACCTCCGTGCTGCTGTCGACAAACCGTGGTGTAATTTCCCCTTAGCTGCCATGCTTGGGGAAAATGTGGAGGGCAGCTCCAAACTGAGAAAGCGCAAACGTGTGCCCATTGACGTTTTAAAGATGGCACCGGTGTCAGGGATCACCCAATATCCAGGGGCATCCGGGCGACTTTGTGTACCTTCAGTCATGATGGGTGGGGGAATCAGACTGGCTTTGAATGAGAGGGACACCATGGGGTGGGGTGGGTAGGTGATGAGATAAGTTTGGTAAGATAGCACCAGGAAACTAGCTCGGTCTCGTGCAGACAACCTCTCTGTCACACTTAATGAAAATGTCACTAAGACAGTTTTTTTGTTAGATCGAGCCCTGTGAGGCGAAGACCCTACTGTCCTCAATCCCAGTTACGAAGCTGCACAACACATGCTCATCCAAAACTCTCCATCGCGTGAACTCACAGCACTATCCCTTTCACTCATAATTCTTCAAATTACTGACCCGTTGTGCATGACATTTCGAAATGTCTTCATTTCAGCATTCTGAATACTGTGAACATATCCCTCCATTGCATTTCTTTTCTCTCTCTGCCCCCGGCTCCACCCCAAAACACACTCATTTACAGTCATACTGCACGAGACTTTCAGTATGACTGGCCATTTGGCCCAGCTGGTCCATACCAACCAAAATGTCCATCCACACTCAGCCCATTTCCCTGCCCTTGTTCTGTATCCTTCTAATCCTTTCCTATCTGTGTATTTGTCCAAATGCCTTTTCAATGTTGTTATTGTACGCACCTCAATCAGTTCCACTGACAGCTCAGTCCGTATGCGTACCACACTCTATGTAAAAAAATTGCCCCTCAGGTTCCTTTTTATTTTTTCCCTTTCCAAACATTAATGGATGTTCTCTAGTCCTCGATTTCTCAACCTTGGGAAAAAATTGAAGTATTCACCACATGCACGCCTCTCATGATTTTATAAGAGCTACACTTCTATAAGAACCCCCTCAGTTTCCTACGCTGTAGAGAAATAAGTTCTAACCTGTCCAACCTCTGACTATAACTTAGAGCCTTTAGCCAAGGAAACATATTGGTAAATTTATTCTACATTCTTTCTAGTTCAATAATATCATTTCTAGAGCAAGGTGAACAAAACTGAACACAAAACTCCAACTGCAGCCTTACCAATATCCTGTACAACTGCAACATAATCTCCCAACTTCTGTACTCAATACCCTGATGTAGGCCATTGTGTCAACAGTCTTTTTCACTGTCCTGTATATCTGTGACAAATTTAAGATAACTATGCACCTGATCTCCAATGTCCTTTTGTTCCACTACACTCCTTAAGATCCTCTCATTCATCATTAAACTCCTACCTGGATTTGACTTTCCAAAATGCAAGACGTCACACTTATCTATACTAAATTCCATTTGCCATTTCTCAGCCCACTTCCCCAGCTGGTCAAGGTACTGCTGCAATTTCTGACAATGTTCCTCACTGTAGACGATGTCGCCTACTTTAGTGATACCTGCAAACTGACTAACCTTGCGTTGTGCACTCTGGTCCAAATCCTTGATATAGATAACAAACAGCAATGGGCCCAGTGCCGACCTCTGAGGCACTCCACTAGTCACAGGCCTCCAGTCCGACAGGCATACCTCCACCATAGCCATTTCCTTCATAATGTCAAGCCAATTGTGTCGCCAATTTGCCAGTTTACCTTGGAGTCCATGCGATCTAACCTTCTAGAGCGGCCTGCCATGTGGAACCTTATCAAAGGCCTGACTGAAATCCATACAGATTATATCCACCACCCTGCCCTCGTCAAACTTCCTGGTCACTTCCTCAAAACACACTATCAAAATTTGTAAGGTATGATCTGCCACGCACAAAGCGATGTTGACTGCTCCATGACAAACTCTGTCTTTCCAAATGCATGCATATCTTATATCTCGGAATATTCTCAAGCGGTTTCCGGAAACAGATGTGAAGCTTACTGGTCTATATTTCCCAGGCATTTATTTGGAGCCCTTCTAAATGAGGGCACATTTTCAACTGCCTTGTCTTCCGGGTCCTTGGCCCCTGAACGGTCTACTCTTGCCTCTTGCAGTGCTCTTAGATATATCTGGTCAGGACCAAGAGATTTATCTGACTTTATGCATTCTAATATGTCCAACAGCAATTCTATTGTGATAGGTACTGTACTACGATATGACAATTAACCTCCCAAAGGTCACAGGTCTTCAAGTCTTTCTTCATGATAAACAAAGAAGGGGGAACTGAGGACCTCACCCATCTCTTGAGGTTTTACACTTGTATGCCTATTTTGGATTTTAAGACGTCCTATTCTCTCTCTAGTTATTCTTTTTCTTTACTATACTGAATTTGGATTCAGCCTATTCTGCTCAGCCAAGGCTATCTCATACCCCACTTTCGCCCTGCTGATTTCCTTGTTCAGTAAACTCCTGTATCCCCTGCGCACCTCCAGAGATTCCCTTGATCCCAGCTACCTGTACCGAAGCAACGCCTCCTTTTTTTTCTGGTCAGAGCCTCAATATCTCCAGGGTTCTCTTTTCCAGCCTCACTTTCCCTTCACCCTCACAGCAACATATAAACCTTGACCTCGAGCTATCTCACTTTTGAAGCCCTCCCACTTGCCCGGGATCCTTTTACCTGGAAACAAACTACTCCTATCAACCCCTGCAATCCCCTGTCTAATTCCAACAAATTATGCCTTATCTTGGATCTGTGGACTAATTTTGCCCCGACCATAACTATTTTAAAATTAATACAGCTCGAGTCACTTTTCCCAAAAAGCTCCCCCACTTTACCTCCGTCACATATCCTGCCCTATTTCCCAACAGTAGGTTGAGATTTTCCCTTCCCGAGTAGGATCCTCTCCATGCTGCGTGTGGAAGCCTTTCTGAACGCACTTAACAAATTACGTTCCATCTCAGTTCTTAACCCTCTGTAAGTCCCAGTCTATGTTAGTATAATGTTAGTATTGTTCCTGCAAGTCTCGCCAGTCTCCCTGCATATTTGTTCTTCTAATTCCCATTGATTATTTGAAGGCTTATAGTGCAAGCACTATAACATCACCACCCCCTCTTACTTGTTTGCATCATTTACAAAATCTCATTGGATATTATCTCAGTTATTTCATCTTTAAATACTAAAGTGATACACGCCTTAATCAGAACTATTGGTATTTAAATTGTTTCCATTTACATCTCTTCCTTGCAGTGACTTTCACATTCGCAGCATCCGTTGTCAAAACACAGTGTAGATATGGAGCTGTAAATGGATGGGAACTGCACATTCTGTCACTTTCAGCATTGGTTTCATGTTTCTCCACACTGGGCAGTAATCTAACATAGTGTTACCAAACAATGCAACAGCCTGGGTTTATATATGAATGAACCGGTGCGGACTGCACAGCTCCCCATGCTGGACATTTAGCCAGGAATATAGATCAAGCATTGGTATGGGCTGCGCAGAGTTTCACTCTGGACATTGCTGGGTTGCATAGAGCTGTACACTAGCTGGACATACACAGTGCTCCATCCTGAATATGTAATTGATGGGCTGGTTATGTGAGTTGGATGCGAATGTGAGAGAACTAAACATCTAGCAATGCCTTTGTTTTGTGTTTTAATTCTTGTGATTGTACTCTTCAAATCTCAACTCATCCGGTTAGACCAATCCCTATGGATGATGGATGGTGCTGATGTTACAGCATCTGAGTCTGCAACATAACCAACTAATGGAGCAGAAGCTGCAGAGAGGACAATCTCCGTAAAATAGAATGATGGAATCACCATCAGATCAGTCGTGGTCTTTGTGAATGTTGAGGCAGGATTGAATGGGCTACTAATGCAATTTGTTCATATACTTCTGTTTGTTCCAAGCAAACTCCCCTTCTCTACTCGTGTCCCATACTGGTGGGGAGTGAGTCACCTCCTTCTGTCCTTGTGTAACAGGAATCTGGGGCCTCACTAACGTTCAGACTTCCCTGTGCCCAGTTTCGAGCACTGAGCGACTCCCTCCTGTCCCTGTGTCCCAGTATCAAGCAGTTGAATGACTGGCTCCTGTTCCTGTGTCCCAATCTTGAGCAGCTGAGTGACTACCTCCTGATCCAAGGTTTGTGAAAATCCATGTCCTCCACCTGTTCCTGTGTAACAGGCTTCAATAGCTCTGTGCTCACCTGCAGCTCCTGTGGAATGGATTTGTGGGACTGAATGGCCTCTTCTCTTTCCTTACAGATGCTCTTGACTAAAAGCCTTTCTCCTGTTTCTGCAAAACATCATCAAAATCTGAATGATGTATTTTTTATATTTTACTCTCAGCAATTGAGCAAACAAGTTGACTGACAGAATTCAGAAGCTGAAGAGCCTCCTCCTGTTCCTTTGTTGTACACTCAAGAGGCAATTGAGTCTCAGAGATGTACAGTACGGAAAAAGACCTTTCAGTCTGATCGTCCATACCGACCAAATATCCTACATAAATCTCGTCCCCCTTGCCAGCATTTGGCCCATCTCCCTCTAAACACTTGCCAAGAATGAATCCGTCCAAATGCCTTTTAAATGGTGTAACTGTACCTGCCTCCATTACCCCTTTTGGCTGTTCAATCCATACACACAGCAGTCTCTGTGTGAAAATGTCCCTATTTACATCTTTCCCCTCTCCCCTTAAACTAATTTTGGACTCGCCAATCCTGGGTAAAAGACATTGACTGTTTACATTATCTATGGCCCTCATGATTTTATAAATGTCTTTAAGGTCACCTCTCAGCCTCAACACTTGAAAATAGTCCCAGCCTATTCAAACTCACCTTGTAACTCTCACCCTCCAACACCTGCAACGTTCTTTTAAATCTCTTCTGCAGTCATCTTTCCGACAGCAGGGTGACCACAATTAAAGGCAATATTACAAAAGTAGCCAAACCAATGTCCCGTACAGGTGCAACATGTAATGCAAATGTTTAGACTCAAAGCATGCACCAATAAAGGGAAGATCACCAAGTGCCTTCTTCACTGAGCTGTCTACCTGTGACAGCCCTTTCAAGGAACGGTGAACCTGAACCACAAGGTGACACAGTAGCTCAGTGACTAGCATTGCTGCTCCAGAGCGGAGCGATCTGGTTTAACTCCATCCTTGAATGACTGCCTGTGTGGAGTTTGCACATTCTCCCCGTGTCTGCATGAGTTTCCTCCGGATGTTATGTTTTGCTCTGACAGTATAAAGACATACATATAACGATAGATTGGCCATGCTAAATTGCGTAAATTACCCAGGGATATGTAGGCGAGGTGGATTAGCCATGGAAAATGCAGGCCCAGTGGGATTTGGAAGGGGTTTCTCCAGTGGGATACTGTTTAGAGGGTCGGTGTGGCCTCGATGGGCTAAATAGGCTCTTTCCTCACTGTAGGGAGGCAATAATATCTATGGCGTTCTCCTTGATTGGCAGCTTTCCACAGGGCCCTACCTACATGTCTTGCCTTGATTTGTCTTGCCAAAATGCAACGCTTCACATTTAACTAAAATAAACTCCATCTGCCACTCCTCGGCTCACCTAAGCAAAGTCCCATTACAGTCTGAGAGATCATTCTTCATTGTCGAGTACACCACCAAATTTGGTATTATCAACAAACTTACTGACTGTACTTCATATACTCAAATGCAAATGATTTATGTAAGTGACAAAAGGCAGTGGGCCCAGTATTGATCTTTGCGGCACGCCACTGGTCACAGGTCTCCAAGTTTCCAATATTCAAGAAAATTTGGGATCTAACAGGCGAGCTCTCCCTGGATCCCAGGCAGTCTAACCTTGCTAACCAGTCTACCACGTAGAACAGTTTGGGTTTCTTCATGAATTCCACTGTCCTGCCTTCATCCACTGTCCTGCCTTCATCAATCATCTTCATCCCTTCCTTAAAAAGATTCCATCGAGTCAGTGAGATGTGATCTCCAATGCACAAAGCCCTCTTCAGTCCTTGTCTTTCCAAATGCATATACATCCTTTCCCACAAAATCTCCTCCAACAATTTAGTCACGAGTGACGTCAGGCTCACTGATCTATACTTAGCCGTTTTTTCCTTACTATTTTAAATAATGACACGACATTAGCAGCCCTCCAGTCTTTTGACACCGCAGTTGTGGAAATCAATGTTACAATTTTTTCAGCAAAATGCTGAGCAATCTCTTTCCTAGCTTCCCACAAGCAGCTGGCATACAACTGATCATTGTTGTTGTTCTGTTCGCCGAGCTGGATGTTTTTGTTGCAAACGTTTCGTCCCCTGGCTAGGCGACATCATTTTTGTGTGTACTCCTTTAAGGCGTGTATTCCTCAAAATTGACACATCTGCCTGCTACAATAAGACACACTTACTTTAGGCTCTGATCTAGCTGACATCCTCCTACCTGAAGCCATCCGCTCTGTCAGCCTTTGACCACATCTTCTTCTGGGTCAGATATGTCGATGACACGTTTGTAATCATTTAAAAACACGGAAATAGAAAACACACACCGGATCATCAACGCCACGCTCACAGGAAACCGATTCACGAGAGAAGAAGAAAAGGATAGCCAACTCCCATTCCTCGACGTGATGGTGCAGAGAACACCAAACGGAGAATTCACTAGAAGGGTATACAGGAAAGCCACAGACACAGACGAAGTCCTAAACTATGAAAGTAACCACCCCAACACACACAAACGAAGCTGCATCAGGATACTATTCAGAAGGGCCACAGCACACTGCAGTACACCAGAACCGCAAAAAGAAGAGGAACACCTATACAACGTATTCGCCAAAAACGGACACCCGCGCAACTTCATCAACAGATGCCTAAGAGAAAGACCACAGAACGAGGACATACCACAACCAAAAGGACTAGCCACACTACCATACATCAGGAGCATCTCGGAACTGACAGCCAGACGACTGTGACCCCGAGGACTCATAACGGCACACAAACCAACAGCCACGCTCAGACAACAACTCACCAGAACGAAGGATTCGATATCCAACATGAGCAAAACGAATGTAGTGTACAAAATACCATGCAAGGACTGCACAAAACACTATATAGGACAAACAGGAAGACAGCTAACAATCCGCATACATGAACATCAACTAGCCACGAAATGACACGACCAGCTATCCTTAGTAACCACACACGCAGACAACAAGCAACATGAATTCGACTGGGACAACACTACTATCAGAGGGCAAGCCAGACAGAGAACAGCCAGGGAATTCCTGGAGGCATGGCATTCATCCACAAACTCCATCAACAAACACATCAACCTGGACCCAATATACCAACCACTACAGCGGACAGCTGAAACTGACAACCGGAAGCGGCAGGGACAGACCACGATAAACACCGGAGGAAACATCAAAGAAGCGCTTCGCAGGAGGCTCCCAAGCACTGATGATGTCGCCTAGCCAGGGGGCGAAACGATTGCAACAAAAACTTCCAGCTCGGCGAACAGAACCACAACAATGAGCACCCGAGCTACAAATCTTCGCACAAACTTTGAACAACTGATCATGTCCCAGGGATTTGTTCACCGTTATGTGTTTAAAAATGTCCAACACCTCCTTGTAATATAGGTACGTTTCAAGGTATCACAATATATTTCTTCATTCTCTCGCTCTTGTAACCTTCTCCACATTAAATACTGAGGAGAAATACTTGTTTTGACCCTCCAATCTCCTGTGGTTCCATACAAAGGTAGCCTGACTGATCTTAAAGATGCACTATTCTCTCCCTAGTTAATCTTTTGCCATTAAAGGATGTGTAGAATTTCTTCAATGCCTCGTTAACCCGATTTCTAAAGCCATCTTATGGACACATTTTTTCTGGCCCGATTTCCCCGTTGACTATGCACTTACTGCCCTTGTATTCCTCTCGGGATTCACTCGATCTCAGCTCTGTTTTCCTGACATATGCTCCTTCCTTACATAGAACATAGAACATAGAACAATACATCACAGGACAGGCCCTTCGGCCCATGATGTTGTGCCGAACATTTGTCCTAGCTTAAGCACCCATCCATGTACCTATCCAATTGCCTCTTAAAGGTCACCAAAGATTCTGATTCTACCACTCCCACAGGCAGCGCATTCCATGTCCCCACATCTCTCTGGGTATAGAACCCACCCCTGACATCTCCCCTATACCTTCCACCCTTCACCTTAAATTTATGTCCCCTTGTAACACTCTGTTGTACCCAGGGAAAAAGTTTCTGACTGTCTACTCTATCTATTCCTCTGATCATCTTATAAACCTCTATCAAGTCACCCCTCATCCTTCGCCGTTCCAACGAGAAAAGGCCTAGCACTATCGTCGTACGACCTATTCTCTATTCCAGGCAACATCCTGGTAAATCTTCTCTGCACCGTCTCCAAAGCTTCCACATCTTTCCTAAAGTGAGGCGACCAGAACTGCACATAGTACTCCAAATGTGGCCTAACCAAAGTCCTGTACAGTTGCAACATCACTTCACGACTCTTGAATTCAATACTATCATATGCTAACTATACTCGCATCAGATTACTGCCTGCAATGGGAATGTTTGCTGCGTGTGTGTGTGCTCATCAGAAACTGAGGGAGAGTGCGTGTGTGTGCGCAATTGACGTGGTTGAATGTGAAACTCATTGCTTGAGAAGGTACGCACATGGAGGAAACTATTTTAAATCCGAACAAATGGCAGGCTTTTTGTTAATCAACAGAGAGAGAACGAGAGACGTTTCATGGACAGATACGGTAAAGTGTTTGAGAATATCAAAATAAAGGCATTGCCAGACACAATAGCAATATACATCGGCGCGCACATGAATGACAGATGGATGTGAGTTTTCTTGAGTTCGAATCAGATTTGCTTGGGAAGGTTTGAAGTCGGGAGTGTCAGCAGCAGATTATTGGCTTCATTAAGACTGTATTTCATAGCTCAAGGTTCAAACAGCAGATGGAATAAGCCATTTAGATATATTCTGAAGTGGTGAGTATTTCAAGTTAGAAATGGTAAGGGCATAGTGTCAGGAATCAGCTCATGGTCAAAGGGATCACCCACAGTTATGACTCGTCTGCTTCAGTCGCAGTTATTGGCCATGGATGGGATGAAATGGAAACAGTGGAAGGAAGTGGAGTTTGTAACCAGAACATTAGACAGTGACCTCCATGCTCTTAATATTTAAATAACAAAGTCAATGATACAATAAATTGTAGTTCGCATCTGGAACTGAGTAGATCAACAGAGAGACCCATGAGTAACGCTGCCAGAACAGAGAGGGAGACATTAATTGAACACGTTCATTGATGTAGTTAGTAGTGGTCTGCAGAGTGAATATCTGGATTGAGAGTTTCAACAGGAAAATAATAGTGACAAGAAGTGTGGACCATATGAAAGAACAGTCATACAGTCATAACCGCTTGAAAGAAAAAAAAAATCTGGACAGTGACACTTACCAGGAACACAAACGATAGCCAGGAAAGGATAATAAAATATTGAATAATGAGAATAGTGTAATAAATCCGCAATGATATGACCAGCAATAAAATGTAGAAAGATGCCAAACATAATTGGATAAACTCCTGTCTATTGTTGGAACATGCCAGTCTAATGTTCCCAGATTCTGATATATTTTTGGAACATTTCACTCTAATGTTCTCAGATTCTGATCTCTCCTCCTCCTCTCTCTGGATCTGCTGTTCCCTGTCAGTGCTGTCGGTGATGCTCCCGCTCATGTTTTCTGATAACACATTGAATGGCGCCCATTTATCATTAAAAGTTGGAAACTCTCCACTGGGATAATTAGAATCCATGGAGATTGGCATTAATCACAGTCACTGTACAAAGACTGGGAAACTGAACAAAGGCTATGACAACAGATGAATGGGCACTGCAGACTGGAGACAGACAGATAGGAGTGTTCCCTCCCAATTGGGGAACACTTCAGTGGTCCAGGACCTTCATCCTTAGACCTACGGGTGACAAACCTCCAAGGCGGATTTCAGGACAGGCAGCAGTGAAAAGTGGCCGAGCAGAGGCTGATAGCTAATTTCGGTACCCAAAGGGCGTGCCTCAACCGGGACCTTGGGTTCATGTCACATCACAGGTGACCACCCTTGCACTATACATACCCAGCACTCCTACACACACACACACACACACACACACACACACACACACACACACACACACACACACACACACACACACACACACACACACACACACACACACACTCCTATACATACACATACACAGGGACACACATGTACACAGACACGCATACAGACACTCTCACACTCCCTTACAGACACACAAACTCCTACAATCACACGGGCATCCTCTCAGAGACTTAGAGCACTCTACACTCATGCACACACATATACACTCTCTCACTAACACTCAACATCCCCCACCCCAGTCAAGCACACACACTCCCACACTCACACATGCACCCCCTCATAGACTTAAGACACTCTACGTCAGTACACACACACATATACATTCTCTCTCACACTCACCCCAGACCGACACACACACACATACACACGCAGACAGAGACCCATATGCACACATATATTTTGTGCGGTGAATTTGTACTTGCAGAGTTTTATTGTACTTCGCTGAAAAACTGCATGAATTCATGTAAAACTCTGAGCTCAAAAACTGCATGAATTCATGTAAAACTCTGTTATTTCACTTTTCATATTTGAATCAATCTAAACATAACGGGATAGACAGAGAACACAGGGGGCTAACACCTTCAACATATTGTCTAACTGACGCTCATTGTTACTGCTAACTTGAGAATGCAACTTTAAAAAAAAAAAAGTTTTGTGATTTACACATGAAAGAAGTGAAACTATCATGGTATTGGAACAGATGACTCATCAGACAATCAAGGTATTTTTCAATGTATAATTTCAGTTACAACACATTGTAATTTTTTGCTATAAATTCGATGCCTTTGAAGTGTGTCCTCCACTATCGCCTGATGAAGGACCAGCGCTCCGAAAGCTTGTGTGCTTCTAATTAAACCTGTTGGACTACAAACTGGTGTTGTGTGATTTTTAACTTTGTACACCCCAGTCCAACACCGGCATCTCCAAGTCATGACTGAGCAAACAGGCTCAATTAACCAGCTCCACACATCACTTTTCATATCACTATAAAAGGGAACATTTACTGGTTTTGGATGTAATGGATGAGGGTTGCTGAGGGATGGACCATAAAATTTTAAATATTTTAAATTTTTTTTATATGTATATGAGAGTATTAACAGAACACTGCCGGGGTCTATATATGTTCCACTCTGTTTATGAAAGGAGGCAGTTATAAAATAACAGATCGGCAGCATAAAAAAGTCGGGTGCGTAAGTTTCTAGATATCTGAACCCAAAGTATAATACTTATTGACCAGTGTGAGGCTTATCCTGGTTTTAAGGGCCCTGCTATCAAATCCTTTCATAACCTTGAGACAGAGAATTGAGACTGCTACTCAGCAACAGGACGAAGCAATTCTGTCCCTGTGGGCCTCTTACAGAGGGATACAAGAAGGCCATTGAGCCTATATTAGCCTGTTCATACTTGAAAAGGTGGAAATCTACAATATTGGCACATATTGCCGAAATTATTTAAGAAAGTAAGGAAAAAACAGGTAACCAGAGATTGGTGAGCCTGACGTCAATGGTAACTAAATTGTTGGAGGGGATTTTCAGCGAAAGGATGTGTATGCATTTGGAAAGACAAGGACTGAAGGAGGCTTTGTACCTTGGAGATCACGTATCACTGACTCAGTGCAAATTTTTGAGGAAGTGATGAAGATGATTAATGAAGGCAGGTCAGTGGATGTTGTTTTATGGAATTCAGTAAAAAAAAACAAAATGTTCTATATGGTAGACTGGTTAACAAGGTTAGACTGCTTGCCAAACTTGAAAGAGATGTGTCGCTGAAGCTGTATGAGGTGTTACTGAGATGGGGACTTACTGCAGCGTACTCATGTCAATGGGGAGAGGTAGAGGGACTGAAGGAGCTCTCTCTATTAATGTTACAGTGTGTCCATGCACAGTACATCATGTTGGTGAATACCCCCTGTCCTGGCAGCAATCACGGCCTCTTCATTCAGAAGCAGTCAGCCATTTTCATCGCCATCGGGCCTCCACGTAGAAAGAAATGAATATATCTTGGATAAAGGCCGTCCCCTTGATGCACGTTTCAAAACACCATCCCCACCACCAACCAACCACATCAAAGTATTCCATGTGTCCGGAGAGCAATAGGGTCCTTTGCAGCGTCTGGGAGCATTCGATCAGGGATGGAGCCAAACCTCCCCTGTCTGAACGGATCTGAGTGAACCCCCCAATACACAGTATCATAAAGTCCTGTAATCCCTCTCCATTTCAGTAACATTTCGCTTTCCATTTTTTTCTTTTAATGAAATAACAGGTTATAGCATCTTAAATTCCACCTGATAAACTATTATCTATTGTCTTTACCCCTCTGAATCTATTTGCAGACTGTCCACCCTCTCTTGAGAATTTAATCTCTTGCTTACCACAGCGACATCACCAAACTCAGCATCTGTATAATCTGTTCAATTTCTCTTCATAAGACAAACACTTCAAATATGGAATCAATCCAATGAAGCTCTTCTGAATTGCCTCCAATGGAAATAGCTCATTCTGCAGGACACCCAAACTGTACTCCAGTTGCAGCCTCACTAATGCCTTGCATAGCTACACCAACACTCCCTACATTTCTACTCTATCCTTTTATAAATAACCACTGAAATTATGCTTGCATTTCTCATTTCTAGCAATACCCGCAGGCAAGTTTTCTATGATATGCAAGCAGACACCCAGATCCCTCTGTACCTGAGCACTTCGAACTTCCTCTCCATTCAGATAATAATTTGTCTTTCTATTATACTGGCCAACTTGAATAGCGCCATATTTATTCACTTTAATTTTCCTTGCCAAATGCTGGCCCGTTCACCCAACCTATCCATATAGTTTTAAAATCTCTTGCATCATCATTCCGAAGCAATTTCCCACCAATGTTAGTGTCATCTGAAAATGTTGCATCGTATTTTCTATCCCATCAACCGAGTACAGCAATAACATCGATCGCAAATGGTTGAGACATGAGCACTGAAATCAATGGCACCCCACAAATTGCATTTGCCAAAAGAAAATGACGCATTTATTCTATTTGACTACATTTTATTGGTTAACCAATCCTCCATCCAAGCGAACTAATTACTCCTAGACCCATGTTGTCTGACCTTACCACTTACTCTTTGGAGAAGCGACATATCCGATGCCTTCAGGAAGACCAGATATGTTCTATCTCCAGGATTCGCACGGTCCACCTTGTTTGTGACATCTTCCCATAACTCAAGCAAACAACTGCAACACGATTTAGCCTTCGTAAAATCATGTTGACTCTGACGAATTGTGGTTTAAGTTTGCAAATGTCCTCAACAATGGATTCTAATAATTTGCCTTAAATTACAATATTTTATTGTTGCATTTTAGGCCCTAATGTATTCCATTATTACAAGCTCTTCCCTTTCGAAAACCTTCACGTTTTCTTTGAATTCCTATTTAATGGGCACAAGGCTTTAAGAAGTCGACTCCAATTGCTGAGTCAGAGCCATGTGTGGCTGATTGGAGTCATCATCCTGCTGGTGTACAATATCGATGGGCTGATGTCCTTCTGGTGTTCCCATGTTGTCATCTCCAAGGCCAGAACAACCTCCTCCTGTTGATGGTTTAGAGGATTGGCAGATAATGGGATCTTCCTGTTGCTGTATAACATTTTGAGGGGCTGATGGGTCTTCTCATACTTCTCCATAACAGGTGAAAATACTGAACGGTCTCCTCATGTATCCCGGAGATGGGACCGAGGGATTGATTGGTCTTCTCTTCTCCCCATACAACAATCACGTGTCAAGATTACCTCTTCCTTTCTCAAAGAAAGAAGTCTCAGATAGTTTTTATCCTTATGCAGTTCCCTTGCAATAGGCTCGGTGGGTCTGAATGTCCTCCTGTTATCCCAGTGTAACAAACTCCAGTCACTGTGTGACCTCTTCCAGTTCCTATGTTACAGACATGAGGAGGCTGAATGGACTGATCCTGTTGCTGTTTAACAGGATACTGGTACAGCATAGGCTCGAGAGGCTGATTACCTCCTTTCTGTAAGTGTACATCAGGCTCCAGGACCTGAATAGTCTCATCCTGTTTTGGTGTAACAGGTTCGAAGGCCTGGATATCATCCTGTTGTTCCTGTGTAACAGGCTGGAGAACGGAATGGATTCCTCCACTCTCGTGTAATTCACTTCACATGTTGAATCCTTCTGTCATCTATGTTCAAATAAGATCATCTTTAATTTTTGTAATCTCCAATGGCTACTGGGTCAACCTGATCATCCTTTCGTTATAAGCTAGCACCTTCATTGCAGGAATCAGTTGAGGGAACCATCTCTGAGCTGCGTCCAATTTAAAACATATTTTCTTCATTGAAGAGATTAAATCTGTAAACACTACTCCAGATGTGATCTCACTAAGACCCTGTATAGCAGCAACAACACTTTACCAGCCTGTTTTAAGATTCCCACCCAGCTTAGAGCTGTCTCAGCTCTCTGGGGGAATACAGAGCATTGTTGGAAGATCATTGTCCTTCTCTACTCCATCAGCATAACGGGAGATCTGGAGAAATTAAAGTTTGAGAAGATCATAAATGATGTGGTGAGATGATCTCTACCATTCATCGCCCCAGAGCCCACGTCACTCAGATTCCACAGAATCTAGTAAGGTGGAGCGCAAAAACAGCAAGGAGGAGCAACATTGATGGGAGTTATATATCGAAGTGAAAGCTGCAGTACAAATGCTGGACATGTTATAAAACAGGAAATGAGATATACACATTTGTGGGTACTGCAGTAATAATATATATTTAAATTATATCTAAACTGTGTTAACCCAATTGAATGCTAATGCTGGGAAAAATGGATCTCATGACCAAGTGTGAGATGGTTTACATGAACATTATGTCGAGCACTGAGCTCGAGATCAGGTTATTTAGGATTTGGTGTTGAGTGATCAGAAGAACTCATTGAAAATTTTGCTGGAAAGGACCTTTGGGAACAGTGACCACAATGTATTGATTTTCTTTTATGCTGTTTGAGTACACGGCAGTTTTTGTTTTATTTGAAGTAATCGTTATAAATCTGAGTCATGCAAGCCCTGAAGGTGTGAGGAGAAATTGGGGACGACAGATGCTGGACATCAGAGGCGAAGAGTGTGATGCTGGAAAAACACAGTCAGGCAGCATACTAAGAGCAGATAAATCGATGTTTCGAGCACAAGCCCTTCATCAGGAATGAAGCTTATTGGCCAAGGGTGCTGAGAGATAAATGAAAGGGGGTGCGACAGGGGGAGGTAGCTGGAATTGCGATAGATAGATGAAGGTGAGGTTGGAAGTGATAGGTGAGTAAGAGAGACAGAACGCCTCATCTGCTGCATCCATTAAACCCAATGTGGTCTTCTCTACATTGGCGAGGCAGGAGGTCAACTTGTGGATCATTTCAGCGAACATCTCTGGGACAGCCACACTGAACAACTCCATCGCCTTTTGTCTGAGCACTTTAAATCCCCCTCCCACTCGGCCGAGGACATGAGGGCACTGGGCCTGGTCTATCCCCAAAGCCAAGCCACCAGAAGCCTGGAGGAAGAAAGCCTCATCTTTTGTCTTGGGACCTTCCAACCACAGGGGATCATAGTGGATTTTCCCATTTCCCAATTTCCCCTAATCCCACCTTATCCCACTCCAACCTTTCAAGTCTGCATCGCCCTTTTGAATGTTCCTGTGTGTCCACCTTCCTTCCTATCAATCTAGTCCACCCTCCTCTCCGACTATCACATTCAACCCCACCTTCATCTACCTATTAGATTAAAGGAGGCAGCTTAGAAAAATGCCAAGTGTTGCAGTAAGCCATTGGATTCACAAAAAACATGGTCAAATGTGGAACAGAGAATTGCAGAGAACAGAGAAATCGCAGAGAAAAGAAACCGTTTCTTTGTGTCTATCTTCATGGAAGAATGTCCAGAAATTCTTCCAGAAATACCAAGTGACCATGGGACTTCTGTAAGTAAAGTCTAAGATCATTCTTATCAATGTTGTCGTCATCTATGAAAAGAAAGCTGGATTGAGTATTTATAAATCTGACAGACAAGTTGCACTTCATCCAAGAATTTCAGTAGAAGCAGCAATAGGCATGTTGATTGCATTGCAGATTTTCACTATATTTTCCGACACATAACCGAAATCTGGATAAGGCAAAGGTTATAAATATTCTCCAACAGTTTATGAAAGGATGAAGATGGAGAGTGGTGAACTGCAAACCAGTTAACTTGTAATCCGCAGTAGGGTGTCTGTTGGACTCGATTACAAAGAACATGCTACTAGACAGTTAAAAGGTAATAACATACATGGGAAGTATGATAATGTATCGATGAAAGGAATACCAGAAGTGGCAAACATTTTTGGGAATGGTTTGAAGATGATTCTTGGAGAGTTAGGCAATGAAGAACCAATGGATAACATGGAGTTGGATATTTAGGAGCTCTTTTTTAAGAACTTAGAGAGTAAGCTCATAAAAAAATGTTAAAGCGAGAGGTCGTGGGAAGAACATATGCAAATGGAAAGTAAAAATGAGGTTTACATTCTTGTGAATGTAATTGGAATATAGAGGATGTAGTGAACCAGTTGTATCAAGTGTTGGTGAGACTAAACTTAGAGTATTGTGTATCATTCGGAGTCCCAATCTCAGAAAGAATACACTGACGATATAAGAACTGCAAAAGGTATCATCCAGATTAATCCCTAAAATGGCAAGATTGTCTGATGTGGAAACTCAGCCTGTGATCTCGAGTTTCAAAACATGAGAGGTGACTGCAGTGAAATTTAGAAACATAGCGGGGACTGAATAACAGAGGGATATGGAGAAGTGCAAGTAGGCGAGATCTGCAGGATCCCACGATATTTTACACGGACAAGTAGAACATAATAATCAGCAGTTAGTGTCCATTAGTAACTAAAGGGGCAATCTGTGTTTCAAGCTGGAGAACATTGATGGATTGTTACATGAGACCTTCACATCTATTTTACTTGGGAGAAGGAGAATGTAGGTACAGAATTCAAGAAGATGGACTGCAAAAATCTTGAACAGATTGATGCAAAATACGAGCAGGGATTTGAGGTTTTGTTCTGTGTAAATTTGGACCAATCTCCATGTCTGAAAGAGTTGTATCACAGTCGGCTGTTGGGGTCAAGGGAGGTAAGACCCTGACTGAATATTTTAATAAGAATCTGACCATAGGGGACGTGCCAGAGAACTGGAGAACTGCTAATACGATTCCACTTCACAGTAAGGGTGGGAGAGATAGACCAGGTGACTATAGACGAGCGAGTATTCGATCACTGTTAAGGAAACTACTGGAGAAAAGAGAGAAGGAGAAAATTTAACTCCTATCAGAGTTGCAAGGTTATTTCAGGCATAATCATCATGACTTTATCAGAAAGAAGTCACATCCAGTGGGTTTGATTGCATTAGTTTGAGGTGGTCGATTGTTTTGTTCTGTAGGAAGGCCTTTGAAAAAAATTCCACCTGGGAAACTGAAAATAAAGTAAAACCTCACGATATGATGGATAACTTGACAAGTTACAACGAAAATTATCTTAGTGGCAGAACGCAGAGTGTGGTGGGAGAAGGCTGTTTGTGTGACTGGAGACCAGTGTCCCCTGGTGTACCACAGGGATCAGTGCCTTTCCCCTATCATTTGTGTTATTCATTAAAAAAAGATGTGGACGTGGAAGGGACTAGGAGGCGAGTGGGAGAGGTATGATAAGGAAGTGTATTTTTGACATAAATATTGTCTGGGTGGTTAGCAGTGAGGAGGAAAGCCTTAAGCTACAGGAAGATGCAGATGGAATGGTCAGATGGGCAGATAAATGGCAGATAGAATGTAACCCTGATAAATATGAGGTGATGCACTTTGGGAGAAGGAACCAGGCAGGAGGGGACTCAATGAATGCCAGCACACTGGTAACCTCAGAGTGTGCTTCTCCACACATCCCTGAACGTCGCTGGACAGGGTAATGGGCTAGTTAAGAATTGGACCTTGGGTGTTGTGTTTCCTAATCGGGCATAGATAATAAATGCTATACAGGACTTTGTTTAGTCCATGGTGGAGTACTGTATGTATTTCTGGGAGCCACATTACAGGAAGGATGTGATTGTACTGGAGAGGTTGCAGAGGAGATTCACCAGGATGTCCCCTAGGATGGTGCATATCAGCTATGGAGAGAGGCTGGCTAAACTCCGGTTGTTTACTTGGGAGCAGAGAAGGATGGTGGGGATGTGATTCAGAAGGATACGATTATGAGTGACACGGACAGGGTGGATAGGCAGCAGATGTTCCTTTTAGTCAGGGGGTCAAGAACAAGCGAACACACTTTTAAAGTGAAACGTTTGAGGTTCATTGAGGATTTAAACATTTTTTTCACCTAGAGGGTGTTGTGTTCTGGGATTACTTTCTGAGCGGGAAATCATCACAGGTAACCTCACAATAATTAAAAAGTACTTGGACGAGCACTTGGAAGTGTCACAACATTCCAGGCTATGGGCCTGCTGTAGGAAAGTGGGACTAATATAGATCGTGCTGTACTTCTGTAGGCACAGAGTCGATGCTCCTGTGAGTGTATGGTGTGGAAGATCAATTATCAAGGCAAGAATTGATGAGTTTCTGAAGAGTATATTCCCAAGGGTTATAAGAGTGAACGGTAATAACTTGTTAAATCATGTCAATGTGACAAATATAAGAAAACAAATGCAGTTTCCTTACAGTTTGAGACAAGAGAATGGAGAATGGGGAACAAGGAATTGGCAGAGCCATGAAGCCACTACCTCCGTTCTGTCTTCAAACAATCTCAAACAATACAAGGAAACCAAGTCTGGTGTAGGAAAATGGTAGAGTACGTGCAACATCGAACATAGTAAGTAAGTGGTTTAGGAGAAATTATTGGGGCTGAAAGTAATGGTCATAGACAACACTAACATAATTTTTGAAATGGGAATTATGTTTGAGAAACAGACTGGGAGACACATGAAAGAGAAGCAATGGATGTTAAATATTTTGATTTTTAGGAAAATTTTGGTAAAGCTCCAAGCCCAGTTTGCAAAATCAAATCTTAGTGGATTGGGGCTAATGTATGCGTATGTTTCTAAAATGGGACAACTGGCAGTTAACAGTGAATAGAAATAAACAGACTCGTCAAGCAACAGTCTGCAAGGTATGATTCTGTAAGGTATAAGTCCTTCCACATCTAGTCAAGAAACGTTGTGACAATTAAACAATTCACTGGAGGAAGAAATTCCACAAATAACCCCTTCTCCATGATGGAAGAGCCCAGCACTTTAGTGTATAAGATAAGGCTGATTTATTCGCAACAATCTTCAGTCAGAAGTACTGAGTGGGTGATCTATTTCAGACTATGTCCCAGACCCTCCATCACCTTCCCCGGATATCTCCTGTCTCATCAGCAGGATGGATACAGCAGAAGTGGCGGCACATTGGGATACAGTTGAAAGGGAATTGCTCTTGGAGTCCTCAACATTGACTCCGTATCCCATGAAGTCTAATGGCATTAGTTTACACATGGAAAGGAAACGTTCTGCTGATTACCATGTACCAGCCTCTTTCAACAGATGAATCAGTACTCTTCCATGTTGATCAACACTTGGAGGAAGCACTGAGGGTAGCACGGATGCAAGATGTACTCTGGGTGGAGGATTTCAATGTCCACCTCCAAGAGTATCTCAGCTACAGCATTACTGATCGAGCTGGCCGGGTCCTAAAGGATGACTGCTAGACTGGCAAGTGGTGAAGGAACCAACAAGAGGAAAATACATACTGACCACAGAATAACTAATCTGCCAGTTGCAGAAGTAGCTGTCCATGACAGTATCGGTAAGAGTGGCCACCGCATAGTCATTGTGGAGACAAAGTCACACCTGCACATTGAGAATAGCCTCCACCATTGTGGGTGGTACTATCACGGTGCTTAATAGGACAGACTTCGAACAGATCTAGCAGCTCAAGTCTGGGTGTCCATAAGGTGCTGTGGTTCATCTATAGGAGCAGAATTGTACACCACACAACCTCATGGCCTGGTATATCACCCTGGCAACAATTACCATCAATCCAGAGGATCCTCATTGGTTCAATGGAGTGGCCAGGATGGCAGGAGCAGCACCAGGCATACCTGACAATGAGGTGTCAGCCTGGTGATGGCACCAAACAGGACAACGTGTGCACCAAACAGCATAAGCAATAAGTGATAGACAGAGCTAAGTCATCCCACAAGCAAAGGATCAGATCTAAGCTCTGCAGTCCTTCCACACTTAGTCTAGAAATATGTGGAGAAAATTAAACAACTCACTGGAGGAAGAGATTCCACAAATAACCCCTTCTTCCATGATGGAAGAGCCCAGCATTTCTGTGTAGCAGATAAGGCTGGTCCATTCGCAATAATCTTCAGTCAGAAGTGCTAAGTGGATGATCCATTTCAGCCTCCTCCAGTGGTCCTCAGCAATTCAATTACCAGTCATCAACCAATTCGATTCAGTCCACGCGATATCCAGAAATGGTTGGAGATACTGGATACTCCAAAGGGTCCATACTCTGACAACATTCTGGCAATCGTACTGAAAACTTGTGCTCCATAACTTGCCACTCCCCAAGCCAAACTGTTTCAACACAGTTACAACAATGGCTTTTCCTGATTATGTGGAAAATTACCCCAAGTATCTCCTGTATATAAAAAGCAGAACAAATCCAATCTGGCCAATTACCACCCCATCAGTCTACTCTCGATCATCAGTGAAGTGGTGGAAGGTCTCAGTGCTTTTAAGCAGCAACCTGCTCAGCAATACCCTGGTCAATGACGCCCAGTCTGGGCTCCACCAGGGCCACTCAGCTCCTGACCTCATTACCGTGCTTCAAACATGGACAAAAGAGCTGAATTCCAGAGGTGGGGTGAGAGCGATAGCCCTTTAAATCAAGGCTGCCTTCGACCAAGTGTGGTATCAGGAGCTTTAGCAACACTGGAATCAATGGGTATCAGAGGCAAAGTCCCTGCTGGTTAGATTCATAACTGACATGTAGGAAGATGGTCATGGTTGATGAAGTTCAGTTAACTCAGCTGCAAGTCTGTCGGAGTCCCTTGAGCAGTGGCCGAAAACTTCTTTCGGACTGCTTCATCAACGATCTTCCCTCCATTTTAAGGTCAAAAGCGGGGATGTTCGCCAATGATTGTACAATGTTCTGCAACATTTGTGGCTCCTCAGATACTGAAGCAGTCCATGTTCAAGTGCGACAAGATCTGGACAGTATCCAGGTTGACAAATGGCAAGTAATATTCAGGCCACGCAAATGTCAGACCGTGACAATCACCAATAAAATACAATCTAACCTGCCCCTTGGCATTCAATGGTGTAACTAACACCGAATCCCCAGTATTAAAGTCCTGGTGGGTAATCATTGCTCAGAAACTCACTGGTCTCGCCACATAAACACAGTAACGAAAAGAGCAGATCAGAAGCTAGGAATACTGCGGCGGGTAACTCACACCCTGACTTCCAAACGTTTGTCCATCATCTACAATGCATAAGTCAGAAGTGTAATGGAAGACTCCCAATTTGCCTGGATGAGTGCAGTTCCAACACTCAAGAAGCTTTATACCATCCAGAACAACGCAACCAGTCTGACTGTCCCTTCATCCACAATGCTCCACCATCAACGCTCAGCAGCAGCAGGAGTGTTTTACTATCTACATGCTGCAATGAAATGATTCAACAAAGATCCTCAGATACCATCTTCCCAACTCACGACTACGTCTATCTAGAAGGACAAGGGCTGCAGATGTATGGAAATACCATCATCTTTACGTTCCCCTCCAAGCCATTCACCATCCTGACTTGGAAATATATCACCGCTCCTTCACAGTCACTGGGTCAGAATCCTGGAATTCCCTCCCTAATGGCATTGGAGGTCAACCACAGCAAGTGGACTGCAGCGTTCAACAAGGCAGCTCACCACCACCTTCACAAGGGCAACTATGGACAGACAATAAATGCTGGCCCAGCCATTGGCACCCAGATTCACGAAATAAATAAATAGAAATTAACAGAGGACGGTTGCTGAGGTGTCACAGGGGTCAGTGCTTGGGGCCCAGCTGTTCACAATGCCCTTTAATCATTTGGTTGCTGTAATCAGATACAATATATCTCAGCCTGCTGACAGCACTAACGGATGTGGGATTGTGAGTGGGTGAGGAGGATGTAAAAAAGCACCACGAAGACTAAGACAAGTGGAGTGAATGGGTAAATACGTGACAGATGGAGAACAATGTGGATAGAGGTGACGGTGTGCCCTTTGGTTGAAACGATAAATTGGCAGTGTACCATTTGAAAGGGATTGGTTGAAGCATGTTGATCTACTGGGACGTATGTTCCTTTTTGTTGTTTCCTTCTGCATAAACCTCTGAGGCCCATGCAGCGCAGCGAGTTCTGCAACCAGGAGTCAATACTGGGCATGGCATTGCCAGGCTGACCAGTGTCGACAGAACCAGCAAATGGGGAGCTATAACTTGAAAAGGATCTGGATCTCCTTGTACACCAGTCACTGAAAGCAATATTGCACGAACAGAAAGTAGTAAAGAAGACAAATTGTGTGTTGACCTTCATTTCAGGGGGATTTGAGTCCACGAGTAAGGGTGTCCTACTGTAGCTGTACAGGGCCTTGGTGAGACATCATCTCAAACATTGTGCAATATTGTGGGCAGTTTTGATCTCCGTACCTCATAAAGGACAAACCTGACATTGAGAGAGAGCAGTGAAGGATGACCAGACTAATATCTTGATGACGGGCTTGATGTGGGAGCAGAGTTTGGGGTGTTTGGGCCTGTATTCCATGGGGTTTAGGAAAATGATTGGACATATCAGTGAAATATACAAAAGTCTGACAGGGTGAGTCAGACAGGAAGCAGGAATGATAATTCCCCTGGCTGGGACGTCTAAAACAAGGGGCCACATTATTAGGTACAGGCAGGTCACACTGCATTGTGATGAGAATAAATGACTGCACGCACTGACTGGAGAACCTGGGGAATTCGCTCGCACCTGGAAACCAAGACACTGATTATAAATAAGGATTTAGAGACAGTAAAGGTATAGTGGGAGAGCAGGAGTACGGTATGGAAATGAAGGGCCAACCATCATTTCATTGAGGTGGGTAGCAAACTCGATGGACCAAACGTACGACTGCACTGCCTATTTTATAGCTTCCGAAGGTTACTCACATTAACGGATATGTATATCGTGTGGGGTAAGTGCATTGAGGAGATTTTTTCCATGAACTAGAATGGAGGAGGCTCAATGTGTTGTATGACCTACTTCTTTCCCGCTGTTTCTGTGCAGTCTGTGGGAAAGCTCTGTAAATGCTGTCACAAGCTCTCAGATGTGAGGAAGGAGGTCTCTGCAGGGTCGACAGGACTGTGTTCCCATTCCCTTTTCCGACACTGATGCTGAGGCTGGATGTTCTGTCCGGTTTCATCCTTTCAAACCTCGGAGTCGTTTGATACAAATGAGTGCCTTGCTTGGCCGTTTTAGAGACCATTGAAATGTTTATCACATGTCAGGGTGTTTGGAGTCAGTTTTAGGCCAGCCCAGGAAATCATGGGAGATTCACTTTCTAAAAGTACATTGGAGAAGGAAATTCTATTTACAATCCATATTGGCTTCAAGGTCAGTGTTACTAACCCCAGGTTTTAGATCTCGATATTTTATTAATTGGTTTTAACTTCCACCCTCTGCCAGAGTATTAGCCTGGTCTGGATTAGTAATCCATTGACATTTCCACAACAGCACCATCTCCACATGGGAACTTATCGGAAACCACACTGAGCTAATTATTTCTGTGGTGCTTGTTAGCTCTGTCAAAAAGAACTCCCACCAGTTTGACTGAGGGGGGTAGTAATTGGTCAGTTTGTAATTATTCCAGTTTTAGGGGACGGGACACAGCTGAATAATTTTCCACGTTGCCAGGGAGATGTCGGAGTTGGAGCTGGAATGAAACAGCTTCCCCAGGGACACGCCTAGTTATACAGCACAAGTCTTCAGTCCTGTTGCAGGAATGGGGTCAGGACCCATTGTCTGTGTCGTATCTACTGTGTTCAGCTGTTTCTTTCACTCACATGCAGCAAATCGAATTAGTTGAAGACTAGCATCTGTGATTTTGTGGGCATCATAATGAGGGTGAGATGGATCATCGACTCAACACTTCTGGCAGATAATCGTGCAGATAAAACATCCTTCCATTTGACACTGATGTGCAGGTCTGTTCCATTATTTAGGATGGGGATGTTTGTGGAGCCCTCTCCTCCAGTCATTTGTTTAATCGTCCATCACTATTTATAATGAAATGTGACAGGACTGCAGGACTTCGTTCAGATTTGTTGGTCAAGTACGGTAGCTTTAATGAGTTAGCATCAGGTTAAGGTTCATGTGGTTCTGACTCTGACATGTTCACCCACACTCGTCACTGAGCCATAGATGGTGTTGATGGTAATGGCAGACTGAGGTGTCATCCTGGCAAAAAGTTACAGGTTGTGCATGAATGCAGGTCTGCTTCTCCTGCTGTGGTCGACTGCTCTAAATGAATACACAGTTTCGAGCTGCAATATTTGCAATGCAATTCTGCTGTCTGTTCCCCAATTCTCACTGAGACCCATTCACCCATCAGCCCTGCACTCAGTGGCCTAACCTGATTGCTGATGTGGAAACACTACAATTTTCAAACTCTCGTTCTGCTGAGGGTCTTTCTCCCCGGTTCTTGCTTCCAATCTGTCACATTCTGTGTAAGAATTCTGTAGTGGCAGTGATGCCAGCGTTATGTAGTTTCAGAGCCAATGAATTATCTGGATTCCCAATCATCTTCAGCACATTGTATGTTTTCTCTTTTGGTTTGATGCCTTACCACTCATGGTTGCCTTGTCCTCCCATGATTATGTTTCATCTTCTTGGGGTTGAATTTCTGGTATTATCTTCCGAATTATCCCCAGAAATTCCTGCCATTGTTGCTCCATGGTCTTTCCTGCTCAGCTCCCCTTCCAAATAACTCTGGACAGCTCCTCCCACATTTCTTTGTAGTTACATTGCTCAATTATAATCACATTACATCTTGAAGAGAACATTAGGTATAAACAGAAAGAAGGAGATTCGAGAGATGGCCACGAAGAATAATTGGTGGATTTCTTACCTAGATGCAAAGGGAGAACGAGAGAGAGGATATGGATATGGAGATGTGAAAAATGAGAAAACTACATTATCGAAAGAAGTAGATGTACTGCCCTCAATGTTTTATCAATTCCTGTGTTTTGTGGTCCTTTGTAAAGTGCATGTACAACTGAGCAATATGTTCACATGCTGGGTCTAATGCCAGAACTTTTATCTCCAATCATATGTCAGACACTAGTTTTGGGGTAAAAAACAGCAAGCCAACATATTTAATTGCTGGTAGAAAGGAGCTTAACTGAAATAAGTTGGGACACGAGAAGCAAGAATTTATTACACACATCCTGATAAGAATGAGAGACTAGAGTTGGGAATCAAAGGAAAGGGGGAACGTTGAGAGAAAGGGAAGGTATCACTTCAGCTGAGGATGAAATAATGTTTTAATGCTTTATAAATGTTAGAAATCATGTGCATCATTTTTGGTTAACTGTGTATCCGTTGTTCATTCAGAACGTGTTGTACACGTATGAACAATCTTCCTTATCTGAATACACACTGATTAAACAGTGTTTATAAAATCATTTATCCTCCATTTCAAACTGTCCTGTTGTCTTGCTAGCTGGACATACGAACACCATCTGACCACCAAAAGACATAACCCACTATCACTCGTTTCCATTCATACAGACAAAGAAGGACACCACGTTGACTGTGACAACACATACTTACTACGACAAAGCCACGCAGGAAAGCTCTTAGAGGCGTGATATTCTAGCCAGAAGTACATCAATAAACACATCAATTTAGATCATATCTGCCTTCCCGAGAAAAAAAAAACTGGAAATGACATCACGCACCTAAAGAAACCAAGACCTATAAATAGAAAGACGAGACATATCACCAGTGGGTCATCAGAGACTCTCACTGATGGTGTTACCTCGTCATGGTGACGGAACATCTGAAAACAAACCTTCAAGCTCAGCGAGCTAACTTGCACACTAATAAATGGGTATTTTTGTCTTTATTTAATAGTGGAATTTGGGACCTCTTTGTCACTCATGTTTTAACAGAGTAAGAGGCGAGGTGAGCTTTTCTTGGTGTGTAGTTTTAATTAACAGAGGAGTTCGGCATCGACATCATAACGGTTTGAGGGATTGTCCTATGGGATTTGAACAGATTTGGGGTACAAAAGGTCCCAGCAGATCCCATCACTTGGCAGTTAGTGACCTAGATCCTCACGTAAAACAGATGACAAAATTAATTTAATTTTGCTTCATTGTGGTTGGTTAAATTAAAAGAAATGGCTTTTAACATTACTAAAAATGTTCTGAAGTTTGAAGATGATTTCCAAATTTGCCAAGAAAGTGGAGAAAAACAAAGGAAGGGCATACTTTTAGAATTAACATGTAGATTAGAATTGGGTTTCACCAGGGATATAAGGAAATCTATAACCATAATGGAGTTGGTCAAGTACTCTGGTGTATCAGAGAAGCAGGCAACTGCAGTCGAGTTAGAAAAGACTTAAATTGCAAGTGGAGCAATTGGAGTTAGAAGATAAAGAGAGAGACAGAAAGAGAGAGAGAGAAGATAGAGAAAGAGAAAGAGAGGAAAAGGAAGAGAAGGAGAATTTGAAATTAAGAAGTTGGAATTAGATAAGAAAGTTAAATTAGCAGGAATAAGATGAAGGGAGAACGTAGGGATGTATACAACTATATTAATACATTGCCATATTTCGGAGACAAAAATGCCAAAAACTTATTTTAATTTAATTTGCAAAATTGGCTCGGCAGTTGGCGTGTCCAGTCAACATGAGGGTAATGCTAGTTCACACTAAGATGGTTGGCACAGCTTGAGAGGGATGTGCAGTGCTGTCACATGAGGGAGCAAGAGATTGTGCAAATGTCAAACAGGCTTTTTTGAGTGTTTATGAATTGTTATTAGAAGAATATAGACAGCAGTTCAGAAATATACAGACGGAATCAGGTCAGAGTTATATTGGGTTTGAAAGTGGGATAAGTGGGAGCAGGCCTTAAAAATGGATAAGACCTGTGAGGCCCGATGGGAGATTATTCTACTGGACGAGTTTGAAGACTCACTTCCAGAGATGGTAAGAATTCATGTGAATGAACAGGAAGTTCAAGATGTGAGAAGCGCAGCAGAAATGGCAGTTAAGTATGCATTGGTGCATGAGATGAAATTTAGCTTCTGGGAGGATTTTCATCCTGTGAGGGAGAGAAATTGGGAGAAGGGGAGATCCTACACTACGAAACATAGAATAAAGTACACTGGCAATAGTTTACCACAGGTGAAAAAAGAAGCCCAAAGGGTTTGAAAGGAGGTGAAAGGCCTCAGGTGTTCTCATTATAACGTAGTGGAACACATAAAATTACAGTGCCGATGGTTTAAGAAGGGTACTGGGAAAATCTGTTTTCACTGCTGTAAGATGGGAAACACAGTGCTGGGGGTTGAAGGAAGACACTTTGGGAAAAGATGTGGTAAAAGCGTTTAAGCCAGTATTAGTGAACTTGGTAAAGGAGACCCCAAGTAGAGCAAGGAGCTGCAGGAGAGTGTATATCCTAGACAGGGGCTGTGTATGGAGTCAGTGGCTGATCTCTATAAAGAATTTGCCCCCGTAGATAAACCTTACTAAGAAAAAATGGGGTGTAGGGGGAGGACAAGAAGTTATAATTTTGCAAGATACGGGATCTGTTCAGTATCTAATAGTTGAGAAGTGAGGAGCTGGAAAGGCACAACAGATCAGGCAGCATCCGAAGAGCAGGGCAATCGACATATCAGGCATAGACCCATCGTCAGGAATGTGGCGGGGGGACAAGGGGGCTGAAAGATAAATACGAGGGTAGGAGCTGGGCTTGTTGGAGGGTCACTGGGAGGATGATAAGAAGATCTTGGTGGGAGTGACAGTGATGTGTCGGAGGGGAAGGTGGATTGGATAGGTAGGAAGGAAGATGGACAGTTAGAACAGTTCAGAGGGCAGAGCTACGTTGAACGTTTGGATCTGGGATAAGGTTGGCGGAGGGGCGATTTGGGAATTGGTGAAGACAACGTTGGTGCTGTATAGTTTGACGGTTTCAGCTGTCCTTCCACCTATCCTCTTCACCCTCCTCTCCGACCTATCACCATCACACCCCACCTGCATCTACCTATTGCCTTCCAAACTACCTTCCACCCAGCTCCAACCACACCCTCCTATTTAATTCTCAGCCCTTTCCCCCTCCCTTACCTCCCACTTTCTTGATGAAGGACTTATGCCTGAAACGTCAACTCTCCTGCCCCTCGGATGCTGCCGACATGCTGTGCTTTTTCGCACCCAAACTTTTCAAATCGGATCTCCAGCATTTGCAGTCCTCACTGTCCCTCAGCCTCTAATAGTAAGAGATGGAAGTATTTTTACGCTTTCTGACATGTCACTCAAGAGGGTGATAACTTGTGGAATGGGGACAGAAATTAAGCATTCTCTTGTGTAACATTAGGTGGAGTGCCAAATCAAGGTTGGGGAAGTAACAGAGAGATTGAGTGACAGAGTGTTCCAGGAATACAGTTTGTTCTTTGGAATGATTTAGCTGGATCCAACGTGGGAGAGGCACCTCTTATGGTGGAGAAGCCAAAGTAAGACCAGGAAACTGGGGAATTAAATAAAAAATACCCAGGGATTTTTCCAGACTATGTTGTAACATGATCCCACTGTCATAAGTTCCAACAGGAAGGAAATCCGAAAGAAAAAGCCAAAGCAGTTGGTGCACAGAAGACTCATGCTAAAGCATTTCTAGTGGCTTGGAATGTACAAGGACGTGGTTAATATTTGTTGTACATGTCATATATTCCAAATGGTAGGTACGTCACAGGCAGTATTAAAACCAGCACCTTTGTTGCCAATTCCTCTATTCGAAGAAACATTTCACGTGGGTTATGATTAATTGTGGAGCTCCGCTTTCTAAAATAAAATTGGAAACCAATATCTGCTCATCATAATGGATGTGTCTACCCGATTTCCAGAGATAATTACATTATGGGGTGTTAAGGCTAAAAAGGGAGGTAGAGGAGTTGGTAGCTTTCTTTACTCACTGTGAGCTATGCAGTGTGATTCAGTCAGACCAAGGGTCTCATTTTACCGTGCAGCTGTTTAAGGACGTCATGGATGGCTTCGGCACACAGCAGTTTAAATCAAGTGCATCTCATCCCGAATCCCAGTGAGTCTTGGAAAGTTGGCATCAGATGCTGAAGACAATATTAACAGCGTCCTGTCAGAATTACCCGAATGATTGGAATAAAGGCATCCCATTATATTGCTTGCCATTAGAGATACCCCAAATAAATCCACTCAGTTTACTTCCTTTGAGTTAATATTCGTATATGAAATGAGAGGTCCTTTGAAATTAATTAAATATAAACTCACAGGACCGAAGCGGAGATTTCACACTTGGATTATATATCTGGGGTGAGGGAGAGATTGGATGGAGTAGGTGAGTTAGCTAAACAGCACTTGAAGACGGCACAGTTGAGAATGATGCAGGTGGCATATAAAAACTCTGAAACTTTGATGATTTCCTGTGGGGATGACGTTTTAGTATTGCCACCAGTGGTAGGAAATCCCTTCAAAGCCAGGTTTAGTGGCCCCTTTCAAATTTAAAAAAATGTTGAGTCAGTTAAACTATCTGGTGAAGATATCGAATATGACAAAAATGTTAGAATGTCATGTGAATGAATAACGTTCCAGACACATTTATGACTCAGGAACGGAGTTGTGGCCAGATGAACAAATTGTGCAGTTTATCTGTATGATGTAGTGATCTTTAGCAAATGATTGAAAGCTCACATGTTACAGTTGGCAGAGCATGTTGAACGATTACAAGCAGCAAACTTGGGAATAAACTTGAAGAAAACAGAATTCGCGAAGGCAGAGGTGACGTTCTTGGGACATTACATTGGACATGGAAGGTTGACCCCATGGAACACAAAGATGAAGGGCTTTGCGGAATTTACACGACTACCCTCGAAGAAAGCGGTGTTTCGATGTTTGGAACTGAGTGGATTCTATTGGAAGTTTATTGCAAACTTTAGCAGTGTATTTGCACCACTGATGGATTTATTAAAGAAGAACACAGAATTGGTGGGCAGAACAATTCCAGGAGGCATTTGAGAATTTTAAAGCAGGATTAATCACCGCACCAGTTTTAGCTGCACCAAACATTCTGAAACCCTTTGAAAATTGTATTTGATACTAGAGATATAAGGCTCGGAGATGTATTGATACAGAAAGATGCTGATGGAATTGAAAGGTCAATTGGCTCCCTGTCGAAAAAACTCAATATCTACCAGAGAAAAAATACAACATCTCCATTATTGAAAAAGAATGATTAAATTTCGCACTGGACTGACAATATTTTAATGTTTATATGCTAAAAAAATTGTCAGAGATGATTGTGGACAACGACAAACCTCTCGCATTTTTTTGGAATACTTAAAGACCAGAATATGAGACTATTTCATTGGAGTCTTATCTTCCCGACTTTAAATTTAAAATGTACATGCTGTGGGTCCTAAAATGTGATAGCAGATGTGTTATCACCGATTTAAAGGAAAAACGTTCAGATAAGATTTAACTTATTGCAATGTTATATATGTGTACAGAATTAATATGTATGGTATCGCTGAGATTAATACTTTTGTAATTCATAATAATGGGATTATGAGTTAGAGGAAAACAAATGAAGACATCGTTTCATTCTGCTGGTTGTTGTTTTTTTTTCTGAAGGAGCGAGGTGTTATGAAGCCGAAAGCATGTCAGGTCACTTTAAGACAGAATGGGTTTTGCTGAATAGAAAGAAAAGCCACAGATGCCAACTGAAGGTCAGTCTGTTCCACATGTCACCATTAGCTGGGAAATGGATACCTGAGTTTTGGTTGCTGTTTTGACAACAATTCAAATACAACCAAAGAGGTAAAATAACGCTCAGGATACCAGAAGGCAACGGAATTTGAATTTTATTATTTGGACACCTGGAAAGCAATCAAATTATATCATGGGGTGTATATAAATCTAGCATTTTGGAACTAGAGGGAGAGCCACTGCCATACAGTAGCAGAGTAATTTCTGTAGAGCAGGAGTGCTAACTGGCCATCTCAAACACTCTATATCAAAGATGCATGTCTATGTAAAAGCTACTTGCAGTAAAAGAAACATGACCCAGGGAGATCAGCAGCTGGAAGAGTGAACATATCGGGGAAGATAGAGACTGCGTCGTCTTGAGATTGTAATGATTAATATGTGAGTGGTTGGAACACATATTTTTACAGAGTTGGAGTCGGATAGTAAGTAGCTACGAAAAGAGGGGCTTATATTTGTGAATAGTTGTTGTTTAGTATTCACTATTAAAGATAAGAAATAAACTTGTTAAATTTGTTAAATAATAGAATGTAGAATATCTGTGTCACTCATATTTTAATAGATTACGATGTGAGGCGAGCTTTTCTGGGTGTTAGGCTTTAATTAAAAGAGGAGTTCGACTTCAGCTTGTAAATGCCCATCCACGCTAACCCCATTTCCCTGCAGTTGGCCCATATCCTTCTAATCCTTTCCTATCCACATATTTATCCAAATGCTATTGAAATGTTAATAATGTACCCTCCCCCCCAACCATATCTGCTGGCAACTCATCTATGGACCATTCTCTGTGTAAAGAAGTGGCCCCTCAGGTTCCCTTTTATTCCTTCCCCTCTAACGTTAAACTGATCCCCTCTCGTCCTCAATTCTCTAAACTTGAAAAAGACTCAGAGCATTAACCCGATCCAGCTCTATCTTATATAGCTCTATAAGGACTCCCTCAGTCTCCTACATGCTACAGAAAATGTCCCAGCTAGCCAAACCTTTCCCTCTAACTCAGAAATTGGGTCTTGGCAACGTCCTTGTAAATTTCTTCTGCACTCTTTCTAAATTCATAGCATCCTCCCTATAACAAGTTGACAAACACTGAACACAGTACTCCAACTGCGGCCTGAACAAAGTCCTGTGTAACTGCAACATAAATTCCCAACTTCTATACTCAATATCCTGCCTGATGAAGGCCAATGTGCCAAAAGCCTTATTCACTGCCCTGTCTACCTGTGACTCAACTCTCAGAGAACCGTGCACCTGAACCCCAACGTCTCTCTGCCCACTACACCCTTGAAGATCCTCCCATTCACCATGAAGCTCCTACCTTGATTTGAGATTCCAAAATGCAAAACCTATATTAAATCTATATTAAATCCCATTTGCCACTTATCCGCCTGATTAATGTCCTGCTGCGATTTCTGATAAACCTCCTCACTGATCGCGATCCCACTTACTTTAGTGTCATCTGCAAACTTTCAAATCATACCTTGTACATTATCAACCAAATAATAGATAACAAACAGCCATGGACTCAGCCTCCAGTCTGACAAGCATCCTTCCGCTAAACCCTCTACTACCTACCAACAAGCCAACTGTGTGTCCAATTGGCCAATTCCCCCAGCATTCCACGTGATGTAACCTTCCAGAGCAACCTGCCATGTGAAACCTTATCAAAGGCCTTACTGAAATCCATAGAGACTATGTCTACCGCTCTGTCCTCATCAACCTTCCTGGTCACTTCATCAAAGAACTCTAACAAATTTAGGAAGCATGATCTCCCACTCAAAAGTCTATGCTGACTGCTCTGAATCAAACCCTGTGTCAGTAATGGGTGCAGTCAATGGTATGCTGTCCTTCATTGTAAGATGATTCGAGTACATAATTAAAGCCACATTCCAGCTGTTGTAGATCCTTGCTGAGGGAGCATTTGGGGCACTCTCTACAGTGTTGATCTCCTTTGAAAGGAATGATCTCCTGACCACAGACACAGATGATGGTAACATGAGGACAGAGTGAAGAAGCTGAGTGTTTAATCTGTAGAGCTGTGAGAGACGAAGAAATTGTGATGCTGAAACAAGAGGAGTGGCAACGATCACTTATTTCCAAAAGAGCCATTGATAGAGTGAGAAATTCCATACTTTACCCAGGATTGATTGGTTTGATTTATTGTCACGTGTACCTCAGTACAGGGAAATACTTTATTGATGAACAGTGGAGGAAGATCATAGTAAGCATGGCCAGACAGATCATAGGGTGGAAATAGACTTGGACAGAGTAGGCATGCAGGTTACATTGCACAGAACATGCACTAGACAAGATCAACATGAATACGATCAGCATTATTTGAACTTAGAGAGTCCATTCAACAGTCTAACGTTACTTTTCTAATATTTTATTTGCCTTAATTAACTCTCCCCACAATAATGTGAAGTCGACGTGTGAACCCGTACTGAACGTAATGTTATTCACAATCCCTAACAGCAGCCACAATACCTTCCATCTGAAACAGGTAGCCAATCCCACCAGCTTCCGCCCTACATAGAGAACATCAGGCTGTCACCTCAGAGATGGAAGATGTCTTCTTGAGACTTCACACAAGACATATGGCTTCCCTACTCACTGCGAGAAAACCACGTTAAAGTCCAACGTATGTATCATAAGCAACGGAGCCAGGAGGAATACCGTGGAACAGTCTGTCTGTGCAACCTCTGCTCCACTGGTTCATGTTAGAGCATCAATTAGGAGACAGTGAGGACTATCGATGATGGAGATCAGAGTAGAGAGTGGTTTGCTGGAAAAGCACAGCGCGAGAGTCGACGTTTCGGGCATAAGCCATTCATCAGGATCAGCATCAATTACCCTATTCTGCCCCTGTGTAAGTGCATTGAGGTGGGAATAGCCTACTACTGTTCCTGTATAAGTGACTCAAGGGGCTGAATGGCCTCATTCTGTTTCTGTGTAATTGACTCAAAGGACTGACTGACTTCTTCCTTGTCCGGTTGGACAGGGTCTGACTGGTTACCTCCGGTTCCTGTTTGCAGGTCGATGTTTGCAAGTGTGATGATGCTGCAGCTTTAAGAGGTTATTTTGTCCTGGTTTCTTTTAAGAGAGAGATTTAATGATTGTTACCAAGCTGGCTAATTAAGACCACTGGATAAACAGCAAGGGAGGCCTTGGGTTTATTTTAATACAGCTTGAGTGGGTGTGGTCAAGTCTCACAGATTAGGATCTTTGGGTTTTGGTTTCTCAGCAACATCAGAAACTATTGGGGTCACCACAGAGATGGAAGCTTCAGTGAATGTCTCCTGGCTGCTACTCTCTCTCAATTTTCTCTTGCTGCTGTTTTTAACTCCTGGATTGGAAAAATGTTTGTGACATTCTGTGTCTGAATATTTCTTTTCGCCACGGGCTGTGTTTATGCGATTTTCCTTCCTTGGAACCGTTCATTAGTAATCGCTCCACGATCTATTATTCTGTTAACTTGTCCAATAGAATTACGTTATTCTAAATTCCTCTTTCTTTGGTTTCATTTTATCTTCCGTGTTTAAATAAATGGTGTTTTGCTTCACACCGAGTAGTTTGACCATTCACATTGCATCTGGGACAGACACATTACATTTCCTTTAAAATATGAAAACGTTAAGAGTCGCGGCTACTGCCTTCAAATATTTTCGTGGGGCGCTGGGTGTGGTCCATCAGAGCAGACTCCTTCTCTTCTTGAGTAATAGGCTGGAGGCATTAAATGGGCTGTTCCTGTTCTTCTCTAATTCTATCAATGGGCTGAATGACTTCCTGATATTTCTGTGAAACCAGCGTGAGCTGCTGGATGAACTCTTATTTTACTCTGGCAATGTGCAGTGCCAGGCAGTGCTATGGACTCTTTAACAACACAAACCTGAGTGGTGTCTGGGTCTTGCTGCACATGGACAGGGACCAGTTCAGGAGCTGACGGGCGACAAATGTTCTGAACATTGTGGAATCTTCAGTGACCATCCCCACTTCTGTTCTTATAGTGTGGAGGGTGGGGGCAGGGAGACATTGATGAAGCAGCTGAAGCTGTTTGTGAAGATGAAGCTACCCTGAGGATCTCCCACAGAGCTGACCCAGGACTGAGATGATGAACATCTTCCTTTGTGCCATATTTGACCCCAAACACTGGAGCGTTTACTCCGATTCTCATTAAGTCCAGTTTTGTTAAGCTCCTTGATGTCAACAGAAGGCAACCACGGGCTTGATATCGGGGTCAATCATTTTTACTTGAACCCTTGAGTCAACCTATTTTGTTCATATCAATAAGCCATGATATAGGAGCAGCGAGTGTTTTCTTCAAACAGGTGGGATTGAATGTCAGGATTTCTGTTGTCAAGAGTGTTCTGGGAGCGAGATGACTGAAATTATTTGAAGAGGAGGTCGATGGGTATTGACCTGTCCGAGAGTTGAGGGCGATGAAGAATTGGGTATGGAAGAGGATCTGAGACCAAGAGCAGATCAGTCATGATTTTAGTAAAGGGCAAGGCAGGCTTGGGGAGTGAACTACCTGCCCCTGTTTCTGATGTTCTCACATTCTGTTGTTGGAAAGTTAGTGAGTGTTATTTTCATGAATGTTATGTTATTGAGTATTGCAGTCAGGAAGATTTAGTGAGCCATCTCTGGGTGCGGAATAGGGGCTGTATTCACACTGAATCTGGGTCTACAACATGACAAACAAATGAAGCACAAGTTGCAGAGAGGGGAAGCTTTAAAATAGAGATGAGGGGCCTCTTTCATACCCAGTCTGGGTTTTCCAGTTACATTTCCCAAATCATCTCAAAGCGTGTGGGACAGTCTGAGGGGCTGAATGGTCTCCTCTGTTTCTGTGCACCAGGTTATAGCAGTAAGTGGACTCCAACTGTTCCTGTCTAGCAGGTATGAGGGGCTGAATGGAACACAGAAACACGGGACTGAGGAGCAGGAGTGGGTCATTAGATACTTTGACCCTTCGCCACCAGACACTAAGATTGTGGCTGATCAGATTGTGGTCTCAGCCCCACTTTCCTGTCTGTATCCCAATATCCGCGACTTACTTCCCTGTCAAATATTTAACTAAAGCAGCTTCCAATCAATGTGAACATGGAAGCACGATAAACTTTCAGTGAAGAGAATTCCCACTTGAAAGGTCGTTTCAGAATTATTAATCATCCTTCTTATAGAATCAGAGAGTCATGCAGAACGGAAGCAGGCCCGTTAGTCCAATCTGTTCACTCTGATCAGATATCAAGTCTGATCCAGTCTCGTTTGCCAGCATTTGGTCAATATCCCTCCTCTTTCTGATACGTTTTCAATGTGGGATTATAACCGCCTTCAGCACTTCCTCTGACATCACTCTCTGTGTGAAACATTTATCTTCAGGTTCCTTCTAAAGCATTCGCCCCCCCGTCTTCAGCCTATGCCCTCTAGTTCTGGATTCGCCTACCCTGGAGAGCAGAACATGGCTGTTCAAAATATCCATGCCCCTGCTGGTTTTATAAACATCTATAGTGTCACCCCTCAATCTCTGACACTCCAAGGGGAAACACGTCGACCTAATCAACCTCTCCCTAAAGCTCCTGGAACATCTGTGTGTAAGCGATTTCTGCAGAAAACCGATTTGTACGCAATTTTCGTAAAGTTGTCTCACCAACATCCTGTACAGATACAACATACCACCACAACTCCGATACTCAATGCTCTGACTGATTAAGGCAAATGTGTCAAATGTGTTCAGCACCATTCTGTCTACCTGCGACTCCATCTTCAAGGAACAATATACCTGCAGCCATATGTCCCTTTGTTTCACAACACGCCCCAGGATCTTACCATTTAAGTGTATAATTTCTGTCCTAGTTTGCAAAACCTGGTATTTATCTAAATTAAACGTCATCCGTCGCTCCTTGCCCCTTTGTCCCATCTATTTGTGGTCTCGTTGTACTCTGAGATAATCTCCTCCACCACCCTTCTGATGTCATCTGTAAACTTACTAACGATGGCCCCAATATTCACATCTAAATCCTTTACATAAATGATGAAATGCAGTGAACTCAGTGCTGATTCTTACAGCACACTGTTGCTCACAAGCCTCCATTCTGAAAAATATCCCTCTTCCTTCAACTAATTGTGACTAGCTTCTTCTGTATCCAATGTGACTAAAACTTACTAATCTGTCTACCAATCAGAATGAAATACTAGCTATGAAGAGAGGCTGAGTAGGTTAGGTTTATTTTCACTAGAAAAAAGGAGATTGAGGGGGGGACTTGATTGAGGCTTGCAAAATCATGAAGGGTCTCGACAGGTTGGATAGAGACAAGCTTTTTTCCCAGGTTGAAGGATTCAATAACGGAAGGTCGGGCTTTCAAAGTGAGAGGTGGAATGTTGAAGGGGGATTCACGCGGTAAGTACTTCACACAGAGGGTGGTGAGCGTTGCCAGCAGAGGTGGTAGAGGCAGGCACGGCAGATTCATTCAAGGTGCGTCTGGACAGATGCATGAGTACGTGGGGAGCAGAGGGATACAGATGCTTAGGAATTGACCGACAGATTTAGACAGTACATTTGGATCTTCTTAGGCTTGGAGGGCGAAGGGCCTGTTCCTGGGCTGTAAATTTTCTTTGCTCTTTGTTCTTTAAATGAACACCTTGCTGAGGTCGATGTAGACAAAGTCCACCAAACTGTCTTCATCAATCTTCTTTGTCACCTCTTCAAAAAACACAGCCAAATTAATGAGACATGATATCCCATGCAGAAATTTACGTTGTCTTCTCCGATCAGCCCTTGCCTTCCCAAATGTATGTAAATCCTGTCCCTCAGAACCCCCTCCAACAACTTACCCACCATTGACATTAGGCTCAGCGGTCTATAGTTCCCCGGCTTTTTGGGTCACTGTTTTCTTTTCTAGTCCAACTCCTCCACTGCTCACAACAAATGTTAAATGTGACCCGGTTGGTGATATGGCCGATCATATCGGTCTCAGACTGGGTCAGGGTTAGTTTTAGGAACAAGTCAGGCTAGTTTCTTTAATCTGCTAAGACTACACGTTTATGATCCAGAGCAATGTTACTCAAACTATGATGGAAAGAAGAATTGCAAAGTGTTTGGGTATTGCAAATATATAATCAATATTCCTAAAAACACTGACACACAGACACAGACACACAGAGACAGACAGACAGACACACACACACACACACACAGACAGACACACAGACAGACACACACACGCACATCTTCAAAATCTCTGGAATTTTAACTTGAAAAATCTTTGTCCAGGTATTAGTGTAACTCATGATACAACGAAAAATTGAGATTGTCCAAAATGTCATTCTGCTTCTGAAGATATTCTCCTCACACAAGCTGCTTGCAATGGGATTTCTTCCTGGATAAGTTGGATTTGGTTGAATTCCCTTTGCATTAGGCAGTGAGGAGATTCCAGTGAGTTCGGGTCAGTGATTCCCTAAAAGGTGGCACGGTGGCTCAGTGGTTAGCACTGCTGCCTCACAACCCCAGGGACTTGGTTTCGATTTCAGCCTTGGGCGACTATCTGTGTGGGGTTTGCGCATTCTCCCCGTGTCTGTCTGAGCTTCTAATAGGTGCCCCAGATTCCTCCCACAGCTTAAACTGTGTAGGTTAGGTGTATTATCAGGGATATCATGCCAAATTATCAGGGACTGCTATGTTAGATGCATTAGTCAGGGGTGAATGTTGGGGAACGGGTCTGGGACGTTTACTCTTTGGAAGGTTGATATGGACTTGTTGGGTCGAAGGACCTGTTTCAACACTGCAGGGTTTCTATAAAAATAAGAATGGCAACGATGACTGGAGAGTTTTTTTTTTAGCTCGCACACATTGCTGTGATGAGGAACAATGAAGGAGAGAGAATGTAATAGGAAATTCCTTCTCGAGCAGATTACCTTTTCTCCCTCTTTGAGCTGAATCACACAATAATGTCATCCTCTCCCAAACTGGACCAATGTGAGGTCTCCTTGTACATTGCCCAAACTATGTCTCCATCACATTCCCTGTTCCATGTAGGTGCATCATTGCTGCTGTCACGCACAGAGCCATATTCTTAGCAGAAAATGATCTCGGTCGATTTGAAATATGTTTACAAGGTCCTGCGTCATTACAAAAGTAAATGTTTAATTTATTGATAATACCTTTGTTAAATTGAATGCATTTTTTAAGAAATATAGAAATGGCTGGAAAAGCTCAGCAGGTCTGTCAGCATCCAGATTCATTTTACATGATATATTTGTACCAGCCTCTACCACTTTCTCTGGCAGCTCATTCCATACACACTCCACCCTCTATTTGAAAAGGTGCCCTTTAGGCCTCTTCAAAACCTTTCCCCTCTCACTTTCAACCAATGCCCTCTAGTTTTAGACGTCCTTAATATGGGGAAAAACCCTGACGACTCACCCTATCCATGACCATTCTGATTTTATAAACCGCTTCTGCGGCGAAATGTGAATCCAATCAACACGAATGGCTGTACTTTCAGTCATCCTGGGCCTAAATTCTGAAATGCAATACTGACACCTCTTCCTTCTCCATCAAGTCGCAATTCTAAATCCATTTTAACCAGTTTGTTTAGATGTATCATGAGAGACTTCTGTGAGACTTACACCTAGACCTTTGTGCCCGGAGGTAGGGATACTAGCATCACTCAGCAATATCCATAAAGCTGCAAGAATATTCTCCTGTGTGTTTGCTCATTAGCCGGTCCTGACATGCCGTGACAGATTTCTCAAACAGGCAGGACTTGAATCCAGGCCTTCTAGTCCAGATCTAGGATCACTACCACGCAAGTTCAGGAATTGTAATCAAATCCAGAGCTCTAGCTCAGAGACAGGGACACTACCCACTACACTACCATACCCAGATTTTGGGTCATAGTTTAGAGCCCGCTTTCAGCTCGGTGTGGATTTATTATTATCAGGTTACCATTACTGAATTACAAACAACACTTTTATTGTTAAATAAATGCAAGACATTTGTCAGAACTGTAGGATATTGAGTGTACGTGCTGTGCCATCGAAATTTACTATGAACATCTTTAATTGCTATTATCTGCAATATTAGGGAAAGAAATCCTGCAGACACACTCTGCCCAATGAAGGGTCTCAAATAGATATTTATCACTGAACGACAGAGACAAAGGAAGAGCTTAATTTCTGGTCATAAAACACCGATCACTCTTAGCGAACACTAACGTGCGACTCTCTTCTTCCTAAACCCATGAAATGATTCCTGGCCGCTGATTACTATCCAGCCTCTCCTCCCCACTGACTGTGTCTGCAATCTGTCCCACCTCCCACTAACCACACAAGGCAAACCAAGCTCAGGGTCTTTGCGAAAATCAAGGCCGGAGTGTGCAGGATTCTTGGAGAGGGATGGGCATTTTAAAGTAGAAGGGGGAGGGTGTGAAGGCAGTAATATCACACACTGGGCTGAGGGGTGGCAGATGGAGTTTAGTTTGGATTAATGCGATGTATTGGATTTGGTAAATCAAACAAGAGCAGGACCTATACACTTAAAAATTGGGCTTTTGGCATTCTTGAAGGACAGAGACCGCGGCCGTTAGGTATAATTCATTAAAAATTGCATCTCATATAGTTAAGCTGAAAATGTGTTTCTAGAAAAGTGCAGCAGGTCAGGCAGCACCCAAGGAGCAGGAGAATCGACGTTTCGGGCATGAGCCCTTCTTATATAGATAGTGTGGTTAAGAAGGTGTTTAGCACACATGTCTTCATTGCTCAGACCTTTGAGTATTGGAATTGGGATGTCAATGTTGAGGTTGTATAGAATATTGGTGAGACATCTTCTGGAATACTGTGCCCAGTTTGGTCACCCTGCCCGCTCATTCCATAGGCAACCACCCTCTGGGTGAAAACGCTGCCCCTCAGCTCACTTTTTAATGTTTCCCACTCACCTTAAACCCGTGCTCTCTAGTTTTGGACTCCCCGTACCCTTAGGAAACACCTTGACTATTCACTTTGATATTATTGACGTTAATATTATTAAGCTAGAGAGAGTTCAGAAGAGATTAACTTGGATGTTGCTGGGAAAGGAGGGATTGAGCTATAAAGAGAGGTTGGATAGGCTGGAACTTTATTCACTGGAGAGTATGAGATTAAGGAGTAACTTTACAGAGATTTATGAAATAATGATGGATACAGATAAGCTGAAGGGCTGATGGTTTTTTCCATAGAGTTGGGGATTAAAAACTGAGGGATACTTGAAGGTGAGAGGAAAAATATTTACAAAAGTCATGAGACATAATTATTTTAGACAGAATCTGGCTTGTGTGTGGAATGAACTCCCAGAGCAAGTGGTGAAAGCAGGGACAGTTACAACGTTTGAAGGACATTCAGATCAGTACATGGATAAGACATCCGTTTGGATGGTGCTGTGAGCAGCTGCCATCTCCCTCCCCCGCTCTGACTGAATCCCTCTTGGTTTTCACCCTCTGCCAATGCCTGTGTAGTGGCGTGGGGAGGCCAGCAGAGGGTGACATTTCATCACTTTGAGCACCACCGAGACTGCCAGACACAGAGACACACAGATACAGACACGGGAAAGGTTAGGACGCGGTGTGAAGCTCATCTGGTAATTTAAACGATACATAAAGAAATGCTCAATTTACCTCGTAAACTGTTAAAACATGAATGACAGAGAACTCCCAAATTCCACTGATTAAACAAAAACAGCAATTTATTTTTTCACTCTGAAAGTGAACATTTTACATCAACTATTCACAACTCTGAGACACCCAATCTCTTAACCACTTCGTTACTGACTCCAACTCTATAGCAATATACTGCTTCAATAAGATGCTTATTAAAGTTACATAAACTTCGTTTCAAAACCACACAGCAGCTGTTGTATCATCTGACCTTGCAGCAGTTTCCTTTTTTCCATCTTTCCTGGGAAGACAGGTTCATGTTACAGGATGCTATCGAAGTATCTACATTTCAGCATTCTGAAACCTGGGAACACATCCTTCCATGATACTGCCCCTCAGTCTTCCCATCTCTGTCTATTTCCCAAACCCCTCCCATGTGGTGATATTTAAACTGATTCTCCCACCTACTCTCCCTGGCAGTGATGTTCACACCCACAGCACCCCCTTGTCAGGGCAACAATGGAGATATGGAGCTGTAAATGGATGGGAGCGGCATATCCTGTCACTTCGAGCATGGGCTGCGAGTTTCCCCATACTGGGCAGGGATCTAACACAGTGTTACTGAGCAGTGCACTGGGGTGGGGTACACAGTCCTACATGTTGGGAGGGTAACTGCTCCTGGTTTACAGAATAATTCATGGCTGATAACTGCACAGATTGCTGTGCTGGTCAGACTATCCGGTTGAGGTTTATACATAATGCCACGATGTGGTTTGTGAAGCTCCTAATTTTGGATTGATATTTGTTTCAGGTTTACACATTAGTGCTCCGCTGTGGTCTGCAAAGCTCCCCGTGCTGGACAGATATCTAGTCCGGGTTTATAGATCACTGCACTACTGTGGTCTGCACTACTTCCCCTGCTGAATACTTGCTGGAGGAACACAGCAAGCCAGGCAACATCAGGAGGTGTGGAATTGGATGTTTCGGGTGTCGCCCACCTTCAGGATTCTTGCAGAAGGGTTACACCCGAATTGTCGACTTTTCCACCTCTCGATGCTGCCTGGCTTGCTGTGTTCTCCCAGCTTCTTGCCTGTCTACTTTGGATTCCAGCATCTGCAGCTTTTTTGTCTCTATCCGGCTACCCGTACTGGACAGATGTCTCGTCTGTCTTTGAAGATAAGTGCTGTGACATGAAGATAAGTGCAGATTGCTGGACAGATTGCTGGATTGTATTGACCAGTGCAATGGATGAATGTGGACAGATTGCTGGGTTGCACTGAGCAGTACACTGGCCTGGTCTACACAGTGTTCCACGGTGAACAGATATCTCCTCCGGGTTGATGGTGTCTGGGCTGGTTCTGTGAGGTGGATTGAGAATGTGGTATATCTAACCATTTCAGCTGATTTGACAATGCCTTTAGTTCCAATTCCTGTGATTGGACCCTCCGTCTCTCACCCTATTAATGTGACAGTGTGTCCAGGCACAGTATATCATGTTGGTGGGGTGGGTAAGGGGGGAAGGTGATGGACATGTCAAGGGGTTCCCCGCAACGTTCTGTCCTTGTCATTCTATAACTGCCATTCCCTAGAACGTTTCGTCCCCGACATTCTATAACTGACATTCCCCGGAAAGTTCGGTCCCCAACATTCTATAACTGACATTCACCGGAATGTTCTGTCCCCGACAGTCTATAACTGACATTCCCCGGAACGTTCCATCCCTGACATTCTAAATCTGCCATTCCTCGGAATGTTCTATCCCCGACATTCTATAACTGACATTCCCCAGAAAGTTCTGCCCGACATTCTATAACTGCCATTCCCCGGAATGTTCCGTTCCCGACATTCTATAACTGACATTCCGTGGAAGGTTCTGCCCCCGACATTCTAAAACGGAGTTTCCCCGAAACGTTCCGTCCCTGACATTCTATAACAGACATTCCCAGGAACGTTCTGTCCCTAACATTCTATAACACACATTCCCCGGAACGTTCTGCCCCCGATATTCTATAACTGCCATTCCCCGGAATGTTCCGATCCCGACATTCTATAACTGACATTCCCCGGAACGTTCTGTCCCTGACATTGTTTGTGAACGTCCGGACGTCAGTGAATTGAACAAATGATAAGACCCCGAGGGAAGAGATCCCGTTCCAGGGAGAAGGAGACACTGTTCCTAAGGCCCCTCAGGCAGTTAAAGTGGTGAATACGTTTTCCCTGCGTTTACATTTCTTCCCGACATAGGATGGACCACAATTTAGACCAAAAGACAGAAATTCCCAAACTCCGTCTGTCTTCAGGAAAATGGGAGAGAATCCTTCAGGACAGCAATGTTTCACGCTCCGTATTAGGAACTGGGAAGGAGTGACCTGTGTCTGCTGTCGAGTGATTCCCAGTGTGTGGGAATATTCTAGAAACCATCTGTCCTTATGGATGTGTCTCTGTGTGTTTGCGGAGGGAGAGTTTCTTGTGGTTTATGTCACATTTTTGTCAGTAATTCCGACCTTCCCATTTGTTATTCCAGCTCCAATTATTTTAATAAATCCCTGAATACAGGGACACATTTAAAAATCCCACTGGATCCCCGATCAAACGGGTCCCTTTGCCTCCAGGCTGATGGATAATGGTATTGTTTTCCTTTCTCACAGTTAACGTAGTGACCATCTACGTCCTGCTTTATAAAGATTGTGGATTGTCTCCATGTGTCAGACGTTACCTGGGGGCCATGGCAGCGGCGGATCTCCTGGTCATTATCCTCGACCTGATCCTGAGACACATTCCCATTGTTTATCAGGAACAGTTTTATTTCCTGATGGACTCCGTCCCCGTGTGTAATATCCACGCCATCCTGCTTTATGCAGCCACTGACTGCTCTGTTTGGTTCACCGTCTCTTTCACCTTTGATCGGTTTGTGGCCATTTGTTGCCAGAAGCTGAAACGTAAATATTGCAGTGAGAAAACGGCGGCTGTGGTTCTGGGAGCAGTGACTGTGCTGAGCTGTTTAAAGGACATTTCATGGTATTTTATGCTCACGGCTCATTATGGGCTGCTGAACACCCCCTGGTTTTGTGCTTTTACAGAAGCTGTTCTATTCTCCATTGTCTGGGTCGCAATCGAGTTCCTCCACTACATTCTAACCCCGTGTGTCCCATTTCTTCTGATTCTGCTGCTCAATGTTCTCACCGTCAGACACATTTTAGTGACCAGCAGAGCCCGCAGGAGACTCCGCGCTCACACCAATGGAGACGCTCAGTCTGACACAGAAATGAGAAACCGAAAAAAATCCATCATTTTACTGTTTGTGATCTCGGCCAATTTCATCCTGTTATGGTCACCGTTAATGCTGTTTTGTCTATGGAGTCGGATGTGGTCGATTGGGTATCGGTCTGTGTATCTCCATCTCTTTCTGCTAGAATTGGGCTTCATGCTGCAGCTCCTCAGTTGCTGCACAAACACCGCGATTTATGCCGTGACCCAGACTAAGTTCAGGCAGCAGCTGAAGAATGTACTGAAATATCCCTTCACCCAAATCCATCCATGCATCAAATTCCCTCATTAATCAATCCATCCGGGATTTTCTCATTTCAGTTCAATGTTTCAGCGATGTTGCAGCCTGTCACTATGGTAACAGACTGAGGGGAGCGCTGGTTTGTCCATCTTTATCCCACAGGGGGGTTACAGAGACACATTTCAATGCTTCTCACAACTCAGGGGCCAGTGAGAAACGGCACCATCCCACTGACTGTATTCATCACTTCCATTTGTAAAACATAAAAATGTTGATTAAAGCATGCCGAGCAGCAGAGTTACCGATGGTGTTGTGTGTCTTTGTGTTGGAGAAGCTAAGCTGGAGAGAGACAGACTCAGCCCCAAGTCCTGGTTCTCAGGGAAGGGGAGGGCACCGCGCTCTGAGCTCAGGAGCTGGGTTTAACTCCCTCTGTCCTTACTTTCACCTCTGGATCTCCCACTCCAACTTGGCTTTCAGCAGAATTCACCTTGCTCCATTTGTCCCTCTCCCTCCATATATCCCTCCCACTCTCACACTGCACTGCTATTACTCTCTCCTTTTCCCATTTACACACTCAATCCCACTGTCGTTGCCTTCCCCAATCTCATTCACTCTCTCTCCAACCTGCGATCATAACCTTCCAATGTTGCTGTCTTCCTCGAGTCCTTCGGTGCTGGGGGAACAGAAGAGGGTTGTCGATCTTCAGACCGATGTTAGGGAACAGAGATTGGGACGGCATATCAGGCCATTGCCAGGGCAACAGTATGGAGCTTGGGCCAAACGCCATTGCTCGGGGTCATAGCGGGTGTGCGAACACGAGCCATTACTAGGGGGTAACACGTGGAGTGGCACGGTAGGCTGTGGCTAAGACTGGTACAACACGATATCACAAACAGAAGACATTGTGTGGGACATACTGTCTGTTACTCAGGGAATAGAATGGGGATGGGGTTAAAGGCCATTTAGAGGGGATCAACTGGGTTGGTGTTCACAGGCAGGAGCTCTGGTTAAGGTGTGTGAGGAACGTGATGGTTGGAGACGGCGTGGGCGTGTGAGCGTGATGCTGGCGGAATGTGCGAGGGAGTGAGCATGATGCTGAGTGACTGTGCAGGAGAGTGAACGTGACAGTAGGGGAGTGTGCGGGAGAATGGGGGATTATGTGGGGGTGAGCATGAAGGTGAGGATGGTGTGGTGCAGTGTGTGGGGGTGAGCGTGATGGTGGGGATTGTGTGGGGCAGTGTGTGTGATGGTGGTGGAGTGTGTGGGGATGAGCTTGACGGTGGTGGTGCTGTGGGGTAGTGTGTGTGATGGTGGTGGAGTGTGTGGGGGCGGGAGTGACGGCGGGGGTAATGTAGGGCAGTGTGTGTGATGGTGGTGGAGTGTGTGGGGGTGAGCGTGACGGTGAGGGTGGTGTGGAGCAGTGTGTGTGATGGTGGTGGAGTGTGTGGGTGAGTGCGTGATGGTGGGGGTGCTGTGGGGCAGTGTGTGCGATGGTGGTGGAGTGTGTGTGTGAGAGCGTAATGGTGGTGGTCGTGTGGTGCAGTGTGTGTGAGTGTGGTGGAGTGTGTGGTTGTGAGTGTGACGGGGGGTGGTGTGGGGCAGTGTGTGTGATGGTTGTTGAGTGTGTGGCAGTGAGCGTGACGGTGGGGAAGGTGTGAGACAGTGAGTGTGTTTGTGGTGGAGTGTGTGGGGTGAGGATGACGGTGAGGATGGTGTGGGGCAGTGTGTGTGATGGTGGTGGAGTGTGGGGGGGGGTGAGCGTGACGGTGAGGGTTGAATGGAGCAGTGTGTGTGTGATGGTGGTGGAGTGTGTGGCAGTGAGTGTGATGGTGAGGGTGGTGTGGGGCAGTGTGTCTGACGATGGTGGAGTGTGATGGGGTGAGCGTGACGGTGGGCGTTGTGTGGGGCTGTGTGTCTGATGGTGGTGGCGTTTGTGTGGGTGAGCATGACGGTGGGGGTGATGTGGGGTAGTGTGTGTGAGGATGGTGGAGTGTGTGGGGGTGAGTGTGACGGTAAGGGTGGTGTGGGGCAGTGTGTGCGATGGTGGTGGAGAGTGTGGGGGTGAGTGTGATGGTGAGGGTGATGGGGGCAGTGTGTCTGATGGTGGTGGAGTGTGTGGGGGTGAGCGTGACGGTGAGGGTTGTGTGGAGCAGTGTGTGTGAGGGTGGTGGGGTGAGTGGGGGTGAGCGTGATGGTGGGGGTCGTGTGGGGCAATGTGTGTGGTGGTGGTGTAGTGTGTGCGGTTGAGCGTGACGGTGAGGGTGCTGTGAAGCAATGTGTGATGGTGGTGGAGTGTGTGGGGGTGAGCGTGACGGTGAGGGTTCTGTGGGGCAGTGTGTGTGATGCTGGTAGAGTGTTGGGGGTGAGTGAGACGGTGGGGGTGATGTGGGGCAGTGTGTGAGAGGGTGGTGGAGCGAGTGGGGGTGAGCGCGATGGTAAGGGTAGTGTGGGGCAGTGTGTGTGATGGTGGTGGAGCGGGTGGGGGTGTGTGTGACATTGGGGATCATGTGGGGCAGTGTGTCTGACGGTGGTGGCGTGTGATGGGGTGAGCGTGACGGTGGGGGTGGTGTGGGGCAATGTGCGTGAGGGTGGCGGAGATTGTGGGGGTGAGCATGACGCTGGGGTGGTGTGGGGCAGTATGTGTGAGTTTGGTGGAGAGTGTGGTGGTGAGAGTGACAGTGAGGGTGGTGTGGGGCTGTGTGTGTGATGGTGGTGGAATGTGTGGGGGTGAGCGTGACAGTGAGGTTGGTGTGGGGCTGTGTCTGATGGTGGTGGAGTGTGTGGGGTGAGTGTGATGGTGGAAGTCGTGCAGGGCACTGTCTGATGTAGTGAGTGTGATGGGGTCAGGGTGTTGGTGATGGAGTGAGTGAGTGGGTCAGAGTGACGGTGATGGAGTGAGTGTGAGTGGGTCAGAGTGACGGTGATGGAGTGAGTGTGAGGGGATCAGGGTGACGGTGATTGAGTGAGTGTGAGGGGGTCAGGATGTCTGAGATGGGTATGTGTGAGGGGGTCATGGCGGCGGGGATGGAGTCAGTGCGGGGAGATGAGTGTGATGGTGATGGAATGTGGGTGAGGAGATCAGAGTGACAGTGATGGCGTGATTATGGGGGGGTCAGGGTGACGGTGATTGAGTGAATATGAGGTGGTCTGGGTGACGGTGAGGGATGTTTGTGTGTGAGGGGCTCAGAGAGACGGTGAAGGAGTGAGAGTGAGGGGATCAAGGTGACGGTGATTGACTGAGTGTTAGGAATCAGAGTCACAGTGATGGAATGAGTGTGAGGGGGTCAATGTGACGGTGATGGAGTGAGTGTGAGGAGACAGTGTCACAGTGATCGAGTGAGTGTGAGGGGGTTAGGGTGACGGTGATGGAGTGATTGTGAGTGTGTCAGGGTGACAGTGATAGAGTAGGTTTGAGGGGTTCAGTGTGACCGTGATGGAGTGAGTGCGAGGGGATAACTGTGACGGTGATGGAGTAAATCTGAAGGGGTCAGTTTGACAGTGATCACGTGGATGTGCGGTGGTTAGGTTGACGGTGATGGTGTGAGTGTGAGGGATTCATGCTGATGGTGATGGAGCGAGTGTGAGGGCGTCAGGGTGACTGTGATGAAGTGGGTGTGAAGGCATCAGTGTGACGATGATGGAGTGAGTGTGAGGGGTTCACAGTGACTTGATGAAGCGAGTGTGAGGGGGTCAAGGTGACAGTGATGGAGTGAGCGTGAGGGGATCAGTGTTGGATTGATGGAGTGACTGTGAGGGGGTCAGGGGGGTGGTGTTGGAGTGAGGGTGGTGGGTGTCAGGGTGACGGTGATGCAGTGAGGGTGAGGGGATGAGTGTGACGGTGATGTAGTGAGGGTGAGGGGGTCAGGGTGACGGTGATGGAGTGAATGTGAGGGGGTCAGTGTGACAGTGATGGAGTGAGTGTGAATGGATCAGTGTGACTGTAATGGCGTGAGTGTGAGGGTTTCAGGGTGACGGTGATAGAGTGAGTCTGAGGGGATCAGGGTGATGGTGAAGGAGTGAGTGTGAGGGGTTAGTGTAACAGTGATGGAGTGAATGTGAGGTTGACAGTGATAGAGTGTGTGTGACGGGATCAGGGTGACGGTGATGAAGTGAATGTAAGGGGGTCAAAGAGACGGAGAATGAGTGAGTGTGTCGGGGTCAGGATGACGGTGTTGGAATGAGTGTGAGCGGGTCAGGGTGACAGTAATGGAGTGAGTGTGAGTGGGTTTGTGTGACGGAGATGAAGTGAGTGTGCGGGGGTCAGAATGACTGTGATGGACTGAATGTGAGGATGTCAGCCTGGAGCCCAGTTACAAGTGGAGTTCCGCAGGGATCAGTTCTGGGTCCTCTGCTGTTTGTAATTTTTATTAATGAATTGGATGAGGGAGTCGAAGGGTGGGTCAGTAAATTTGCAGATGATTCGAAGATTGGTGGAGTTGTGGATAGTGAGGAGGGTAGTTGTCGGCTGCAAAGGGACTTAGATATGATGCAGAGCTGGGCAGATGGAGTTCAACCCTGCCAATTGTGAGGTTGTCCATTTTGGATGGACAAATAAGAATGCAGAATACAGGGTTAATGGTAGGGTTCTTAGTCAGGTGGAGGAACAGAAAGATGTTGGGGTCGATGTACATAGATCTTTGAAAGTTGCCACTAAGGTGGATAGAGCTTGTAAGAAGGCCAATGGTGTATTAGCGTTCATTAGCAGAGGGATTGAATTCAAGAGTCGTGAAGTGATGTTGCCATGGACAGGACTTTGGTTAGGCCACATTTGGAATACTGTGTGCAGTTCTGGTCGCCTCACTTTAGGAAAGATGTGAAAGCGTTGGAGAGGGTGCATAGAAGATTTACCAGGATGTTGCTTGGAATGGAGAATAGGTCGTACGAGGATAGGCTGAGAGTGCAAGGCCTTTTCTCGTTGGAACGGTGAAGGATGAGGGGTGACTTGATAGAGGTTTATAAGCTGATCAGAGGAATAGATATAGTAGACAGTCAGAAACTTTTTCCCTGGGTACAACAGAGTGTTACAAGGGGACATAAATTTAAGGTGAAGGGGGGAAGGTATAGGGGAGATGTCAGGGGTGGGTTCTTTACCCAGAGAGTGGTGGGGGCATGGAATGGGAAGACGATAACGTGGGAAAGAATGGCAGTGTCAGGGACTAAGTGGGCAGTGTGTTCACAGAGCCAGTGAATATGTTAAACACATCCTACGAATCGATCTTCAGTTTGGAGAAGCAGTTTCTGGATTCAGGGAGAGTGACCGTTTGACCTTTGAGCAAATTGATGCAGGAACGGAGGAAGAACTGGAAGTTTATGCAAGATAGAGTGGGCAAATCCCCAGATAAAATACCACCAATCTCACATCGGTGAGAGGGAAGCAATTGTAGAAAATTCGGAGGGCAGTTGAGACTAAATCATTAAATATCTTCAAGACTGAGACAGACTTTTATAGAAGTGTTACGGGGAAATCACAGGAAAGTGGAATGGGGGATTAACGAAATAAATATAATCTAATCAAAGGAAAAGCAGACACAGTGAGAGGATAGACATATTCTTGCCCCTATGTCTAATGGTGTTCTTTTCCAATAGCCCTTTTCCAAGAACATCACCTCTCACACTATGGAATGAGACACAGTTTGGAATGCAATCGAGGGATTCAAGGAATTCATAAACGCGATCGTAATAGACGGAAAGTACGAGAGGACTGCGACAACACGGATTGCCTGTCGGGGTGAGGATTTGCATTGACACAGTCATCACGACCAGAAGGAAGACCTCAGCAAGACACCCTCCAAGGCCAAGCAGAGACCTGCACTGGGGAGCAGGTAGTCGGTGGCCAGGTGTCAAGGAGTGCTGAAGGCCTAAACACTACATCACTGTCGTGTCTCCTTCCTTCCCTGACCAAAATTAAATGTGGAAGGGTAGAGACACATGCTGTTGGTAACAGAGTAAGCAGGAAGGCTTTGGCACGAGAGGCTTCGGACAGCTCTGGTTCAGCAAAATATACAGGTAAACTCAAATAAAGGTATTTTAACTTTTTTGTTACAGTAGTCGTGATGGCATTTAGGGTAGTCACACGCTCCTCTTGTGGGATGTGGGAGCTCAGGGAGATTTCCACCGTCCCTGATGACAACGCGTGTGGGCACTGCACCCAACCTAGCACATGGGAGACCGTGAAAGGAAGAGATACTGAGCGGCACGTTGGCTCAGTGGTTAGCACTGCTTCCTCAGAGCACCAGCGACCCGGGCTCAAATCCTGCCTTGGGCAACTGTCTGTGTGCAATTTGCATATTCTCCCCGTGTCTGCATGGGTTTCCTCTGGGTGCTGCGGGTTTCCTCCCACAGTTCAAGGATGTGCAGGTTAGGTGAATTGGTCATGCTAAATGACCCGTAGTGTTGCGTGTACAGGGGTGGTCTGGGTGGGCTGCTGGTCGGTGGGTTGGTGCAGACTTGTTGGGCCGAAGGGCCTGTCCACACACTGTAGGTAATCTAATTTAGGATGCACTCAGGGTCATCCGAGATACTGACGAATTCATAGACACGTCCCTAGTTATGTTTCTTTAATGACTGTAATATTCCTGTCCATCATTCATCGTCCTGAGTTCTTCAGCCTCACATATCAGTCCTGTTGTATTTAAATAAACACAATTTCATCCAACAGGTGTTCCCTCCTTCCTGTCATGTTCCAGGCAGAGAGTAGATGGGCGACCACCAGGAATGGCAATGGGAGTAGACAGGGAGTGCAGGAATCTCCTGTGGCCATTCCCCTCCAAAACAAGTAAACCATTTTGGATTGTTGGGGAGATGTCCGTTCAGGGGAAAGCAGCAGTAGCCAGGTTGGTGGTACTACCACTGGCTCTGGGACACAGTGGGAAAGGATAAAGGTAACAGGACGTTAAAGATAGGAGGGTCGTTTGCTAATGGGATAGATCAGAGATTCTGTGGTCGCAGACGGGAATCCAGGATGGTGGGCTACCTCCTAGGTGCTAGGGACCAGGATATCTCCAAGTGGCTGCAGAACACTCTCAAGGGGGACGGTGAGCAGCCAGAAATCATTATGCACGTTGGCACAAATGATACCCGTAGAAATAGGGACGAGGTCCTGCAGCGTGATTACAGAGAGCTAGGAGAAACATATAAAAAAAAACCTTGACAATGATAATCTCCTCAGAGGGGGGTTACCATCCGAGACATGCACTGGAGGGGATACCAATATCTTGGCGGCTAGTTTTGCTAGGGTTGCAAGGGAGGGTTTAAACTAGATTGGCAGGTGGTCGGATCCTCAACAGCAGGGACGCAAGTGGAAGGAGACAGAGTAAATAGAAATAGTGAGGTCAGGCTGGAAAACGACAGAGAGAAAGTAATGCATTTTGGATTCGATTGCATCTGTTTCAATGCAAGAGGGCTGACAGGTAAGTCCGATGAACTCAGGGCGTGGATATGTAGGTGGGACTGGAATATTATAGCCATTACAGAAATATGGCTCAGTGATGGATAGGACTGACAGCTTAATGTGCTAGGGAACAGGTGCTTTAGGTGAAACAGAGATGGTGGAAGGAGAGGAGGGAGAGTTGCATTTCTGATTAAGGGGAGAACCACAGCATTAATCAGAGATAAAATAACTGATGGATCACCCAATGAGGCTTTGTAGGTGGAGTTAAGAAATAGGAATGGAATGGTGCGGTGATTGGGGTTGTAATATAGACCCCAAAGAGTCAACAGGAATGAGAGTAACAAATATGCAGGGAGAGAGGGGAGACCTGCATGAGCAGTAGGGTTATCATAATACGGGATTTTCGTTTTTCTAATACAGACTGGAACGGCCAGAGCATTAAGGAATTTGATGAGATAGAATCTATTAAATGCGTCAAGAAAGTTTCCTCAAGCAGTATATAGAGTGTCCTACTCGGGAAGGGGCAAAACTCGAAATTTTCTTAGGAAATAGAACAGGACAGGTAACTGAGTTAATAGTGGGGAAGCACTTTGGGACCAGTAACCTATTTCTCTTAGTTTTCAAATAGTTATGAAGAGGGACAAAACTGGTCCACAGGTTCATGTTCGAACTTGGGACGTGGCTCAGGTACAGGCAGCTGGGATCAAGGGAATCCCTAGAGGTATATAAGAGATAACGGAGTTTACTGAAGAAAGAAATCAGTTGGGTGAAAAGGGGGCAACAAAGAGCCTTGGCTGAGAAGATTAAGATGAATCCAAAAAGTAACTTTAAACAAATTAAAAGAAAAAAGCAATAACTGGAGAGAAAATAGGACCCCTGGAAGACCAATGTGGACAAGTATATGTGGAACTATAAGAGATGGGTGAAGTCCTCAACGAATATTTCTACTCGATGTTTACCGTGGAGAAAGGCATGATGATTTGAGAACTTGAGAAAGTTAGTCGTGATATCTTCGGGACAATCCATGTCATAGTAGACGAGATTTTGGACGTACTAGAATGTTTGAAAGTGGATAAATCTCATGTACCTTACCCGATATATCCAAGAACACCTCAAGGGGCTCCAGAAGAATTTTCGGGGACCCTGACCTATAATATTGATCATCATTAACTACAGGTAATGTCCCGGAAGACTGGAGGATAGCAAATGTTGTGCCCTTATTCAAGAAGAACTGAACAAAAAAGCCTTGGAACTATCGACCCGTAGGTTGAACATCCGTGTTAGGTAAGCTCCTTGAGAAGGTTCTGAGGGATAAGATTTACATGTATTTAGAAAGACAGGCTTTACTTAGGAATAGTAAGTGTGGCTTTGTGCAAGGAAGTTTGTGCTTGACAATTTTCTTAATGTAATTGGATGAAGTGACCAGGAAGATTGACTTGGGTAGGGCAGTAGACGTGGAAATATGTGGTGTTGGAAAAACACAGCAGGTCAGGCAGCATTCGAGAGGCAAGAGAATCTATGTTTCGGACATAAGCTCTTTATCAGGAACGTCCAATACATCGATTCTCCTGTTCCTCTGATGCTGCCCGACCTGCCATGTTTTTCCAGTGCCACACTTTTCGACACTGATCTCCAGCATCTGCAGAGCTCACTTTCTCAAAGTGCAGTAGATTTAATCAATATGGATTTCAATTACACCAGAACAGAATGAGGATTTTCAGCCCCGAGAGCCTGATATACAATTACAGTAGGAGGCCAATACGCCCCTAAGGCCTATAAACCTGTAACCAGATCATGCAGCACGAGTATCCAGTTACACAGCAACAGGATCAGTGTATTCAGTAATTTGAAGTCAGTAACACAGGCAATGGAAGACGCCACAAAGTAACTGGACTATGGGGTATACTGGAATAAAACTGGCTACATAGCCCATCAAACCTGCCCTTCTATTCAGTAAGTCAGGGCTGATCTGCACTCGGCCGCGGTTTCTCTTTCATGCCCAATTCTTTGTAGCCCTCGACTCTCTGATGGGTCAAAATCCACTGACACCCACTCGCACCCCTCAAACATTTCAGTGATTTGGTCTCCCCAACTGTCTGATTCCAACCGTCACTACTCCGTGAGAGAAGGAAACACTCCCCACACATATACCTTGGCCTATTGACATGGATAGAATTTATGAACACAGCATAAAGTGACTGGCCCTGATATCACGGCAGTATTTGATTGAACAAGATGTCAAGGAGACTGAACAAAATTGAACTTGATGGGAATCAGTTGTCAACTCCCCACTGGTTGGATCATTCAGAACACAATGGGGCTGGTGGACATCAACCCTCCCAGTCCCTGGATATCCCTGTGGGCAATCCTCAGGGTAGCTTCTTCGGCACAAACATCTTCAGCTGCTTGATCAATGTCTTTCCATCACGTCATACGATCAGAGGTGGGGATGTAATTTGAAGATTATACAATGTTCAGAACAATGAGTCGCCTCCTAAGGTACTCAGGTATCAAATCTGGACAACATTCAAGCTTGTGCTGTTAATGTAAAGGTAACATGAATCAAAAGCACTGCTGGACATTAAACATTTCCACGGTTAAAAGAAAGAGGAACTCCTTCAGTAACTCTAGCTGGTTTCACAGTAATAAAAGAAAGCCATTCTGCCCATCTGAATGCGTTTACTCACTCCTGCCTATTACTCCACCTTAGCAACGTCCTTGTAAATTTCTTCTGCACTTTTTCCAGTTTAATAACATCCTTCCTATAGCAAACTGAATAGAACTGATCATGACGCTTCAAATAATGCCTCAACAGTGTCCTGTATAACTGCGATGTAACTCCTTAACCTCGATACTCAGTGCTCTGACTGATGAAGGCCAGTGTGCCAAAAGCCTTCTTCACTGCCCTGCCTACCTGTGAATCAGCTTTCAGAGCACCGTGCACCTGAACTCAAAGGTCCCTCTGCTCCACTAAACTCCTTAAGGCCCAATCATTCACCATGAAACTCCAACCTTGACTCAACTTTCTAAAATGCAAGAACTTACACCGATCTGTATTAAACTGAATTTTCCATTTCTCAGTCCACTTCTCCAGCTGATCAAGGTACTGCTGAAATTTCTGAAATTCCTAATAACCTTCCTCACTCTCCATGATGCTGCCTATTTTAGTGTCGTCATATGTATATAACATATTACATGCATCTATGATGTGGATGAGAGCGTACACACATACACACACACACACATATATATATATATATATATATACACACACATACATATATATATTTATTTATATATATATATATATATATATATATATATATATATATATATATATATATATACACACATACATATATATATATAGAAATAAACAATGTTCCCAGCACCAACCCTTGAGGTATTTCACTATTCACAGGTCTCCAGTCCGACAAGCATTCTTCCTACATTACCCTCTGCTTCCTACCACCAAACCAATTGTGTATCTAATTTACCAGCTCCCCCTGGATTCCAGGCGATCAAACATTCCAGAGTAGCTGATCTTCTGTAACCTTCTCAAAGGCCTTACTGAAATCCATATAGGCTATGTTTACCATTCTGCCCTCATCACTGTTCCTCGTCACTTCATCAAAGTACTGTAACAAGGTTGAGAGCCATGATCTCTCTTGCACAAAATCATGCTGACTGCTGCTAATCAAACCCTGTCTTTCAAGTGCATGTATAGAGGAACCACGATTATCCAAATATCATTTATCCGAAATTTAGATTATCCGAAGGGGACCTCAAGGTCCCGATAGAAACATTATGCCTTTCAACCCTGATTGCGTCTTTTGTTTGTAGGTACAATGATTAAAAAAAACTTGTCTTACTAAAATGCTGCCAAGAACCGTCCAGGCACCATCTTCAAAAGACTGAGCTCCCACCTTCTCTCTCTCTCTCTCTCACCGCACACTTTCCCTGGAGTTCTACACAGGGGTTTACCCTAAAACCCCTCCCCAGATAATTGCACCAGCATTGTCCTGTACACAGCAAAGGTGGAAATTGTCAAAACGCGTGTGTGTGTGTGTGTGTGTGTGTGCTTTTTGAAGACTTACCCCACAAAGACAGCAGCAGCTGTCCTGTTGGTGTACAGTCTGGCTGCCCCGGGGAAGCTGGTTGGGGATACCGGTTTGGGGGTACAGGGCTGGGGCGGATGGGGGCAAGGACGGGAGTCCGAAGATGGGTGGGGATGGTTGGGGATGTGGGGTTGGGGGTGCAGGGTTAGAGGCGTGCGGGTGTGTGGATGGGATTTGGACGATGGGTGGGGATGGTTGGGCGTGCAGGGTTAGGGGACCGATGTTAGTGTTGCAGGGTTAAGAACGGGCAGAGGCAGATGGGTGGGTTTGAACAGGGTTGTGGGCTGGTGGGGGCGGGGTTCGGGTGGGAGCGGAAAGGGTTGGGGCGGAGGGAGGCAGGCAGTGGCGTGAGGTGGGAGCGGATGGGCATTTGGCCGGGTGGCTAGGGACGTGGGTGCAGGCGGTTTGGGGTTGCGTGGGGGCACACAGGGACGTAGGGTGGGGGTGGATGGGGTTGTGGGTGGGCTGGGGGCGGGGTGGGAGTGGACTGGGTTCGGGTTGGGCGGAGCATAGATGGGGCAGGGTGGGAGTGGGCAAGGTGGGGTGCGAGCGGACGCGGAGTGGGGTCTCGCACACAGTGTGCTTTTGCCTTGTCTCCTGAATGGAGAGCAGACTTCACATAAAAATCCAAGCCCCAGAGTAGATCAATTAACTGAATAATCAATTGTCTGAATGAATTAGTGCTCCATCCAGCTCAATCAGATAATCGAGGTTCCTCTGTATAACTCGCAGAATCTTCTCAAGTAACTATCTATTACAGATGTTAGTTCTACTGGTCTATAGCTCCCACGTTTAACTTTGTAGCCCTCCTTGAATAAGGGCACAGCATTCACTATCCTCCAGTCCTCCGGGACCTCACCCGTTGGCTACTGATGATACAAAAGTACCAACCAGGGCTCCCGTAATTTCTTCTCTATCCACCTGCAGAGTTCCTGAATAGATCTAGTCCGGATCAGGAGATTTATAGAAGTACTGCAAAGTCGCAAACATACGTCTCTTTCTTGAATTTAAAAACACCACAGAGTGAGCAAGTGACTTAATGATGGTTAACGTAACAAATTAAAGATAATATTAATCATAGGAAGTGACTTCAGAAGAATTCCAGAAATTGTGGAAACTTGAGAATTCTCAGAAATTGATTACCCAGAAAAGGAGAGCCATGAAGCTGAAAAGGAAATCACAATGCGAACATACATGCTAACAAACAGGAACACAAAGACTGCATCAATCTACTATCTATAATTCAAAGGGAACAAAAGAAAAGCAATGTCAAATGTGGAAATTTGTAATCGAGAGAGGAGAGTTTATTGTGGAGAATAAGGAAATGGCCAAGCAAATAACCAGTTACTTTGTATCTGTCTTCATGGAGGAAGATCCAGAAAATCACCTCGAAAACAAAGTGATCAGATGGAGCTTATGGGACTAAAGACATAAAGCCAATTGATATCAGTAACAGGGTAGTGCTTGAAAATGTAGCTAGATTGAGTATCGCGAAGTCTGACAAAGCAGATTTACTTCGTATCAAAATGTCAGAAATAAGGCACCAATGGACGTATTATTTGCACAGTCGATGACTATGTTTTAATTTCTTGTACACCCTGCAGAGACTGGAAGCCATTGTAGATAAATGGAAGGTAGTAAATGTGTTCCAAGCATTTTAGCTGAATGTAAAGGATCCAAGCACATATTTGTGATTCGGAGGAGCTGGTGTTGGATTGGTGTCGACAACGTTAAAAATCACACAACACTAGGGTTATAGTTCAATAGGTTTAATTGGAGGCACAAGCTTTCAAAGTGCACAACCACCTGATGAAGAAGCAATGCTTCGATTGCGAGGACTAGCGAATCAACCTTTTGGACTGTAAGCAGGTTTTGTGTGATTTTTAATCTTATCATTTATGGTTATCATAAATTTTGGAGATGAGAATGTGGAGAGGAGAGTAGGGGATAGTGTGATAAATCAGTTTGAGTTGGACACAAAGATTGGCCGGGTGGTTGGCAGCGAGGAGGAAGGCCGTATGTTGCAGGAAGATACAGACGGAATGGTCTGAAGTGCAGATCGATGGCAGATGGAATATAACGCTGATAAATATGAGTTGATGCATTTTGGGAGAAGGAACCAGGCAGGGGAGGACTCAATCAATGGAAGCACACTAGGAATCTCAGAGGGTGCTTTTCTACACATCCCTGAATGTGACTGAACAGGTTAATAGTCGAGCTAAAAAGGCTTAGGTGTCGCAGACGAGGTGAAAACAATGACTGCAGATGCTGGAAACCAGATTCTGGATCAGTGGTGCTGGAAGAGCACAGCAATTCAGGCAGCATCCGAGGACAGGCAAAATCGACGTTTCGGGCAAAAGCCCTTCATCAGGAATAAAATCGATATTCAGAGTTATACAGGAGTTTGTTTAGGGCAAGATGGTATGCAGTGTGCAGTTCAGGATACCACATTATGAAAGGATGTCATTACACTGAGGGGGATGGGGTTTGGTGGGGATTCACCAGGATGTTCCCTGGGATGGAGCGAATCAGCAATGGAGAGTGGCTGGATAAGCTCGGTTGTTTACTTTGGAGCAGAGGAGGCTGAGGGGACGTGATTCAGAACGATAAGATTACGAGGGGCATGGACAGAGTGGATAGACAGCAACTGTTCCTTTTAGTGAAGAACAAGGGAACAAGTGAAGTGCTTGAGGTTTAGAGAGAATTTAAAGATATTTTGTCACCCAGAAGATGTTGCGGTCCGGAAGAGAGAGAATGGTTGTTACGGGTAAGTCCACAACAATGCGAAGTGCTTGGACGAGTTTTTGCAGTGTCATAACATGCCTGGTTCTGGGCCTCGTGACAGAAACTAGGACTAATTAGATCGTGCTGTATTTCGAACGATATGGAGTCTGTGTTTCTGTGATTGTATGATTATGGAATGCTCATCATTTATCTGTTTAAGACAGAAATTGATGCTTCTCCGAAGGGTATATCAATGAGAGTTATACGAGTGAACTGTAATAGCTTCTAAAGATATGTGAAAGGTAAGATCAAGCAATTGCAGCTCAGTATAGCCTGAAACCAGAGAATGGAGAATGGAGAACAGGGAAATGGCAGAACTATGAAGCAACTACTTCATTCTGTCTTCGCAGAAGATACCAAAGCAAAAAAAAAGCTTTGCAGCAATACCATGAAAATTTGGTCTGGTGAGAAAAAGAGAATAGAATGAAATTAGCAACTAAACAGCTCGAGAGAAAATATTGTAACAGAACATAATGGGCATAGACAAAGTCAACATAGATTATGAAATGGGAATCATATTTGAGAAAGTGAATGTAAGCAAAATTATGGAGAAGCTATCAATGCATTACGATTGGATTTCCAGAAAGATTTTTGATAAAGCCCTAAGCCTATTGTGCAAATTTGAATCCTATGGGACTGGGGATAATAGATGGTCATGGTTTTAGAATGGGAGAGCTGGCAGGAAACAGTGAGTAGGAATAAAACGTTTTTTGAGAATTGAAGGCTTGGAGGGTATAGCAAGGATCGGGGTTTGGGAACAACTATTCCCAATACACGTCAAATCTTTGGTGCGGGGCTCAAATGCAATATTCCCAAGTCTGCTGATGGCATTAAACGATGTTGGATTGTGAGTGGGTGAGCAGGATGTCAAAAAGCTCCAAGGTGATTGAGACAACTGGAGTGACTGGCCAACTACGTAGCAGATGGCGAGCAATGGGGACTGGGGAGGGGGGGGGGCGGGGGAGAGATGTGACGTAGTGCACTTTGTTGGCAACAATAGAATGCCAGCCGATGAATTGAAAATTGATTGATTGAAAAATGTTGATCTATAAAGGAACTAAAGCTGCATTTTTGTTTCCTTCTGCGCCGACCTGTGAAGGCCATGCAGGGCTGTGAGTTCTGAAACCAGAAGTCCCCCCTCTCTTTGTGCCCTCTCTCTGACCCTCTCTCTCGCTCTCTCTCTGTCTCCCCCTCAGTCCCCCTATCTCTCTGCACCCTCTCTCTCCCCACTCTGTACCCTCTCTGTGTCCCCCACTCTCTGTCCCCCCTCCCTCTGACACCCTCTATCTCTCCCTCTCTCTGTCCCCCGCGGCGCTCTGTCCCCCTCTCTCTCTGCCCCCCTCCCTCTGTCCCGCTCTCTCTTTCACCCTCTCTCTGCACCCCCATGTTATCCCCTCTCTCTGTCCCCTCTTTCTCTGTCCCCCTCTCTCTCTGAACCCCTCTCACTGTCGCCCTCTATCTCCCCCGCTGTCTGTCCTCCTCTCTTCCCACCTCTCTGTCCCCCTCTCTGTCCCCCTTTCTGTCGCCCCCTCTCTGTCGACCTCTCCCTGTCGCCCTCTCTCTGTCCCCCACTCTCTGTCCCCCACTATCTGTCCCCCTCTCTCTGTTGCCCTCTCTCTTTCGCCCTCTCTCTGTCCTGCTCTCTCTGTCCCCCCTCTCTGTCCTCATCTCTCTCTGTTCCCCCCCTTTGTCCCCACTCTCGCTGACCCCCTCTCTCTGTCCCATGTCTCTCTGCCCCCTCTATGTCACCCCTCCCTCTGTGCCCTCTCTGTACCCCCCTCTCTGTCCCCCTCTCTCTGTCCCCTTCCATCTGTTCCCCTCTCTCAATACCCCCTCTCTCTGTTCCCCCTCTCTCTGCCCCTCTCTTTCCCCTCTCTCTGTCCCCCTCTCTCTGTTGCCCTCTCACTGCCTCCTTTCTTTGTCCCCGTCTCTCTGTATCCCCGCTCTCTGTCCCCCCTCTCTGTCGCCCTCTCTCTGTCGCCCTCTCTCTGTTCTGCTATCTCTATCCCCCCTCTCTGTCCCCATTTCTCTCTGTTCCCCCCTTTGTCCCCCCTCTCTCTGACCCCCTCTCTCTGTCCCCCCTCACTCTGCCCCCTCTCTGTCACCCCTCCCTCTGACCCTTTCTCTCAACCCCCACTCTGTCCCCCTCTCTCTGATCACCCTCCATCTGTCCCCCTTTCTCTACACCCCCTCTCTCTGTCCCCCTCTCTCTGCCCCTTTCTTTGTCCCCGTCTCTCCGTCCCCCCTCTCTCTGTCCCGCTCTCTCTGTCCCCCTCTCTCTGTCCTCCCCCTCTCTGTCCCCCCTCTTTGTCCCCGTCTCTCTGTCCGCGTCTCACTGTCCCCCTCTCTCTGTCCACCCCTCTCTCTGTTCCCCCCGTCTCCCCCTCTGTCCCCGTCTCTCTGTACCCCTCTCTCTGTAACCCTTTCTCTCTCCCTCGCTCTCTGTCACCCCTCTCTCTGTCGCCCTCTCTCTATCCCGTCTCTGTCGCCGTGTCTCTGTCCCCCTCCTTCTGTCCCCTCTCTCTGTCCCCCTCCCTCTGTCCCCCCGCTCTCTGTCATCCTCTCTCTGTCCCCATCTCTCTGTGCCCCCCTCCCTCTATACCCCTCTCTCTGCCCCCTCTCTCTGCCCCCTCTCTCTGTCGCCCCACTCTCTGTCCCCCTCCTTCTCTCTCCCCATCTCTCTACCCCCCTCTCTCTGTGCCCTCTCTCTGACCCTCTCTGTCACCGTCTCTCTGTCCCCCCCTCAGTCCGCCTCTCTCTGCCCCCCTCTCTCTCCCCACTCTGTACCCCTGTCTGTGTCCCCCACTCTCTGTCCCCCCTCCCTCTGACACCCCTCTATCTCCCCCTCTCTCTGTCCCCCACGGCGCTCTGTCCCCCTCTCTCTCTGCCCTCTCTCTGTCACCGTCTCTCTGTCCCCCCTCTCTCTCTCCCCCTCTCTCTGCCCCCTCTCCCTCTGTCCGCTCTCTCTTTCACCCTCTCTCTGCCCCCCTCTGTCACCACCTCTCTCTGTCCCCCTCTCTTTGTCCCCTCTCTCTGTCCCCTCCTCTCTACCACCCCCTCTCTGTCCCTCACTCTCTGTCCCCGTCTCTCTGCGCCCTCTCTCTGTCCCCTCTCTGTCACCGTCTCTCTGTGCCCCCTGCTCTCTGTCCCTCCTCTCTGTCACTCCTCTCACTGTCGCCCTCTCTCTGCCCCCTCTCTCTCTGTCCCTCTCTCTCTGTCCCCCCTCTCTGACCCCCTCTATCTCCCCAACTCTCTGTCCCCTCTCTTTGTCCTCTTCTCTCCGTCCCCCCTCTTTGTCGTGGTCTCTCTCTCTCCCCAACTCTCAGTCCTCCATCCCTCTGTCACCCCTCTCTCTGCCCCTCTCTATCTGCCCCACTCTGTCTCCCTCTCTCTGTCCCCCTCTCTCTCTGTCCCTCTCTCTCAGTCCCCCTCTCTGACCCCCTCTATCTCCCCAACTCTCTGTCCCCTCTCTCTGTCCCCCCTATCTCTGTCTCCCCCCTCTCTCTGTCCTCCTCTCTCCGTCCCCTCTCTCTCTGCCCCCTCTCTCTCTGTCCCCCTCTCTCTCTCTGTCCCCCCTCACTCTGTCCCCTCTCTCTCTGACCCCCTCTCTCTGTCCTCTCTCTCTCCCCCGGTCTCTGTCCCCCGGTCACTGTTGCCCTCTTTCTGCCCACTCTCTGTCCCACTCTCTCTGCCCTACTCTCTCTCTCCCACTCTGTACCCCTTTCTCTGTCCCCCACTCTCTGCCCCCCTCCCTCTGACTCCCTCCCCCCTCTCTGTCCCGCTCTCTCTGACCCCGTCTACCTCCTCCTCTTTTCGTCCCCCTCTCTCTGAGCCACCTCCATCTCCCTGACTCTCTGTCTCCCTCTCTCTGTCCCCCTCTCTCTCTGTCCCTCTCTCTCAGTCCCCCTCTCTGACCCCCTCTATCTCCCCAACTCTCTGTCCCCTCTCTCTGTGCCCCCTCTCTCTGTCTCCCCCCTCTCTCTGTCCTCCTCTCTCCGTCCCCCCTCTCTGTCCTGGTCTCTCTCTCCCCCTTCTCTGTCAACGTCTCTGTCCCCCTCCCTCTGTCCCCCTCGCTCAGTCCCCCTCCCTCTGACCCCCCTATCTCCCCCACACGCTGTCCCCTCTCACTGTCCCCTCTCTCTCTGTCCCCCTCTCTCTCACACCCTCTCTGTCCACCTCTCTCTCACACCCTCTCTCTCTCTCCCACGCTCTGTCACCGTCTCTCTGCCCCCCTCTGCCCCCCCTCTCTCTCTGCCCCCCTCTCTCTCTCTGTCCCCTCTCTCTGTCCCCTCTCTCTCTGCCCCCTCTCTCTGTCCCCCCTCTCTCTGTCCCCTCTCTCTCTGACCCCCTCTCTCTGTCCTCTCTCTCTCCCCCGGTCTCTGTCCCCCGGTCACTGTTGCCCTTTCTCTGCCCACTCTCTGTCCCACTCTCTCTGCCCCACTCTCTCTCTCCCACTCTGTATCCCTCTCTCGGTCACCCACTCTCTGCCCCCTCCCTCTGACACCCTCCCCCCTCTCTGTCCCGCTCTCTCTGACCCCGTCTACCTCCTCCTCTTTTCGTCCCCCTCTCTCTGAGCCACCTCCATCTCCCTCACTCTCTGTGTCCCTCTCTCTCCCTCTCTCTCTGTCCCCCTCTCTCTCTCTGTCCCCGTGGGCGGCACGGTGGCACAGTGGTTAGCACTTCTGCCTCACAGCGCCAGAGACCCGGGTTGAATTCCCGCCTCAGGCGACTGACTGTGTGGAGTTTGCAGTTTGTCCCCGTGTCTGCGTGGGTTTCCTCCGGGTGCTCCAGTTTCCTCCCATAGTCCAAAGATGTGCAGGTCAGGTGAATTGGCCATGCTAAATTGCCCGTAGTGTTAGGTAAGGGGTAAATGTAGGGGTATGGGTGGTTTGTGCTTCGGAGGGTCGGTGTGGACTTGTTGGCCCAAAGGACGTGTTTCCACACTGTAATGTAATCTAATCTAAGCTCTCTCTGTTCCACTCTCTGTCCCCGTCTCTCTGACCCCCTCTAGCTTCCCCTCTCACTGATGCCCTCTCTGTCCCCCTCTATCTCCTCCGGCTCTCTGTCCCCCCTCTCTGTCCTCGTCTCTCTGACCCCCTCTACCTCGCCCACTCTCTGCCCCCCTCTATCTCTGTCCCCCTCTCACTGATGCCCACTCTGTAACCCTCTCTCTCTCTCCCTCAATCTGACCCCATCTCTCTCTGACTCCCTCTCTCTCTGACCCCATCTCTCTCTGACTCCCGCTCTCTGTTCCCCTCTCTCTGTCCCCGTCTCTCTGACCCCCTATATCTCCCCGCTCTCTGCCCACTCTCTCTTTCCCCCTATTTCTCTGACCCCCTCTCTCTCTGTCGCCCTCCCTCTGACCACATCTATCTCCTCCTCTCTCTGACCCTCTCACTCTGACCCCTCTATTTCCCCCGCTCTCTGTTCACCGCTCTCTTTCCCCCTCTCACTGATGCCCACTCTGTAACCCTCTCTCTCTCCCCCTCACTCTGACCCAATCTCTCTCTGACTCCCTCTCTCTCTGACCCCATCTCTCTCTGACTCCCGCTCTCTGTCCCATCTCTCTCTGTCATCCTCTCACTGATGCCCTCTATCTCCCCCACTATCTGTCCCTCTCTCTCTGTCCCCCCCTCTCTCTGTACCTACCTCTCTCTGGCACCCCCTCTCTCTGTCCCCCTCTCTCTCGGCACTCTCTCTGTCCCCCTCTCTCTGTTGCCCTCTCTCTGTCCACTCTCTGTCCATCTCTCTCTGCCCCCCTCTCTCTCCCACTCTGTCCCCCACTGTCTGACCCCCTCCCTCTGACCCCATCTATCTCCCCCCTCTCTGTCCCCCGCTCTCTGACCCCGTCTACCTCCCCCTCTTTCCGTCCGACTCGCTCTATCTCCCTCACTCTCTGTCGCACTCTCTCTGGCCCCTCTCTCTGTCCTCCTCTCTCTCCGTCCTCCTCTCTCTCTGCCCACACTCTCTTTCCCCCTATCTCGCTGTCCCCCTTTCTCTTTGTCCGCCGCTCTCTGTCCCCCGCTCACTGAACCCCTCTCACCGAACCCCTCTCTCTGACGCACTCTCTCTCCCCCACTCTGTACCCCTCTCTCTGTCCCCTCACTCTGTCCCCCTCTCTCTCTGTCACTTCGCTCTGTGACCCTTCTCTCTCTGTCCCCTTCTCTCTCTGTCCCCCTCTCGCTCAGACCCCCTCTCTCTGTCGCCCTCTCTCTGTCTCCCTCTCTCTGTCCACCACTCTATGTCCCTCAATCTCTCTCCCTCACTCTCTGTCCCTCACTCTCTGTCCCCCACTCTTTCTGACCCCCTCTCACTGAGCCCTCTATCTACCCCGCTCTCTGTCGCCCCCCTCTCTGTCGCCCTTTCTCTGTCGCCCTCTCTCTGTACCCCACTCTCTGTCCCCCACTCTCTGTCCCCTCTCTCTCTGTCCCCCTCTCTCTCTGACACCCTCTCACTGACGCCCTCTATCTCCCCCGTTCTCTGTCCCCCCTCTGTCCCCCCTCTCTGTCCCCCTCTCTGTCACCCCTCTCTGTCGCCCCCTCTCTGTCGCCCTCTCTCTGTCGCCCTCTCCCTGTACCCATTCTCTGTCCCCCACTCTCTGTCCCCCACTCTCTGTCCCCTCTTTCTCTAACCCCCCCTCACTGACGCCCTCTATCTCTCCCGCTCTCTGTTCCCCTTTCTGTCGCCCTCTCTCTGTCCTGCTCTCTCTGTCTCCCCCTCTCTCCCCATCTTTCTCTGTCCCCAACTCTCTCTGTTTCCCACTTTGTCCCCCCTCTCACTGACCCCCTTTCTCTGTCCCACCTCTCTCTGCCTCCAATCTGTCACCCCTCCCTGTGTCCCCTCTCTCTGCCCCCCTCTCTGTCCCTTCTCTCTCTGTCCCCCCTCCATCTGTCCCCCTCTCTCTATACCCTCTCTCTCTGTCCCCCCTCTCTCTGCCCCTCTTTCTCCCCCTCTCTCTGTCCCCTCTCTCTCTGTCTCCCTTTCTCTGCCCCCTTTCTTTGTCCCCGTCTCTCCGTCCCCCCTCTCTCTGCCCCCCCTCTCTGTCCCCCCTCTCTCTGTTCTCCCCCCTCTCTGTCCCCCCTCTTTGTCCCCTCGCTCTGCCCCCGGTGACTCTGTTAACCTCTCTCTCTGCCCCCTCTATCTGCCCCACTCTCTGTCCCCCTATCTCTCTGTCCCCCCCTCTCTCTCTCTGTCCCCCTCTCTCTGACCCCCACTATCTCCCCAATCTCAGTCCCCTCCCTCTGTCCCCCCCTCTGTCCCCCTCTCTCTATACACCCTCTCTCTGTCCCCCCCTCTCTGCCCCCCCCCTTTGTCCCCGTCTCTCTGTCCCCGTCTCTCTGTACCCCTCTCTCTCCACCGCTCTCTGTCCCCTCTCTCTGTTGCCTTCTCTCTGCCCCCTCTCTGTCCCCCCCTCTCTTTCCCCCTCTCTCTGTCCCCTCTCTCTCTGATATCCTCTCTCTGTCTCCCTCTCTCTCTATCCCCCTCTCTCTGTCCCCCCTCTCTCTGCGCCCTCTCTCTGTCCCCTCTCTGTCACCGTCTCACTGTCCCCCTGCTCTCTGTCCCTCCTCTCTCTGTTGCCCTCTCTCTGCCGCCCTCTCTCTGCCCCCTCTCTGTCACCGTCTCACTGTCCCCCCTCCCTCTGTCACCCCGCTCTCTGTCACCCCTCTCTCTGTCACCCCTCGCTCTGCATCCCTCTCTATGCCTCACTCTCTGTCCCCCTCTCTCTCTGACCCCCTCTATCTCCCCAACTCTCTGTCCCCTCTCTCTGTCCCCCTCTTTCTGTACCCCTCTCTCTCTGTCCTCCTCTCTCCGTCCCCCCTTCTCTGTCAATGTCACTGTACCCCCTCTCTCTGTCCCCACTCTCTTCACCCCCTCTCTCTCTGAACCCCTCTCTCTGTCCTCCTCTCTCTCTGTCTCCCTCTCTCTGTTCCCCTCTCTCTGTCTCCCCCACTTTGTTTCCCCTCACACTGTCCCCGGTCACTCTGTCACCCTCTCTCTCTGTCCCCCTCTCACTCTCTCTGTCCCCTTCTTTCTGTCCCCCTCTCTCTCTGTCCTCCTCTCTCCGTCCCCCCTTCTCTGTCAACGGCTCTGTCCCCCCCTTTCTGTCCCCGCTCTCTCTGTCCACATCTCTCGCTGTCCCCCTCTCTCTGTTCCCCTCTCTCTGTCCCCCTCTCCCTGTCCCCCCTCTCTCAGTCCCCTCTCTCTCTGACCCCCTCTCTGTTCTCTCTCTCTCCCCCGGTCTCTGTCCCCCGGTCACTGTTGCCCTCTCTCTGCCCACTCTCTGTCCCACTCTCTCTGCCCCACTCTCTCTCTCCCACTCTGTACCCCTCTCTCTGTCCCCCACTCCCTGCCCCCCTCCCTCTGACTCCCTCCCCCCTCTCTGTCCCGCTCTCTCTGACCCCGTCTACCTTCCCCTCTTTTCGTCCCCCTCTCTCTGAGCCACCTCCATCTCCCTCACTCTCTGTGTCCCTCTCTCTCTCTCCCTCTCTCTCTGTCCCCCTCTCTCTCTCTGTCCCCGTGGGCGGCACGGTGGCACAGTGGTTAGCACTTCTGCCTCACAGCGCCAGAGACCCGGGTTGAATTCCCGCCTCAGGCGACTGACTGTGTGGAGTTTGCAGTTTGTCCCCGTGTCTGCGTGGGTTTCCTCCGGGTGCTCCAGTTTCCTCCCATAGTCCAAAGATGTGCAGGTCAGGTGAATTGGCCATGCTAAATTGCCCGTAGTGTTAGGTAAGGGGTAAATGTAGGGGTATGGGTGGTTTGTGCTTCGGAGGGTCGGTGTGGACTTGTTGGCCCAAAGGACGTGTTTCCACACTGTAATGTAATCTAATCTAAGCTCTCTCTGTTCCACTCTCTGTCCCCGTCTCTCTGACCCCCTCTAGCTTCCCCTCTCACTGATGCCCTCTCTGTCCCCCTCTATCTCCTCCGGCTCTCTGTCCCCCCTCTCTGTCCTCGTCTCTCTGACCCCCTCTACCTCGCCCACTCTCTGCCCCCCTCTATCTCTGTCCCCCTCTCACTGATGCCCACTCTGTAACCCTCTCTCTCTCTCCCTCAATCTGACCCCATCTCTCTCTGACTCCCTCTCTCTCTGACCCCATCTCTCTCTGACTCCCGCTCTCTGTTCCCCTCTCTCTGTCCCCGTCTCTCTGACCCCCTATATCTCCCCGCTCTCTGCCCACTCTCTCTTCCCCCTATTTCTCTGACCCCCTCTCTCTCTGTCGCCCTCCCTCTGACCACATCTATCTCCTCCTCTCTCTGACCCTCTCACTCTGACCCCTCTATTTCCCCCGCTCTCTGTTCACCGCTCTCTTTCCCCCTCTCACTGATGCCCACTCTGTAACCCTCTCTCTCTCCCCCTCACTCTGACCCAATCTCTCTCTGACTCCCTCTCTCTCTGACCCCATCTCTCTCTGACTCCCGCTCTCTGTCCCATCTCTCTCTGTCATCCTCTCACTGATGCCCTCTATCTCCCCCACTATCTGTCCCTCTCTCTCTGTCCCCCCCTCTCTCTGTACCTACCTCTCTCTGGCACCCCCTCTCTCTGTCCCCCTCTCTCTCGGCACTCTCTCTGTCCCCCTCTCTCTGTTGCCCTCTCTCTGTCCACTCTCTGTCCATCTCTCTCTGCCCCCCTCTCTCTCCCACTCTGTCCCCCACTGTCTGACCCCCTCCCTCTGACCCCATCTATCTCCCCCCTCTCTGTCCCCCGCTCTCTGACCCCGTCTACCTCCCCCTCTTTCCGTCCGACTCGCTCTATCTCCCTCACTCTCTGTCGCACTCTCTCTGGCCCCTCTCTCTGTCCTCCTCTCTCTCCGTCCTCCTCTCTCTCTGCCCACACTCTCTTTCCCCCTATCTCGCTGTCCCCCTTTCTCTTTGTCCGCCGCTCTCTGTCCCCCGCTCACTGAACCCCTCTCACCGAACCCCTCTCTCTGACGCACTCTCTCTCCCCCACTCTGTACCCCTCTCTCTGTCCCCTCACTCTGTCCCCCTCTCTCTCTGTCACTTCGCTCTGTGACCCTTCTCTCTCTGTCCCCTTCTCTCTCTGTCCCCCTCTCGCTCAGACCCCCTCTCTCTGTCGCCCTCTCTCTGTCTCCCTCTCTCTGTCCACCACTCTATGTCCCTCAATCTCTCTCCCTCACTCTCTGTCCCTCACTCTCTGTCCCCCACTCTTTCTGACCCCCTCTCACTGAGCCCTCTATCTACCCCGCTCTCTGTCGCCCCCCTCTCTGTCGCCCTTTCTCTGTCGCCCTCTCTCTGTACCCCACTCTCTGTCCCCCACTCTCTGTCCCCTCTCTCTCTGTCCCCCTCTCTCTCTGACACCCTCTCACTGACGCCCTCTATCTCCCCCGTTCTCTGTCCCCCCTCTGTCCCCCCTCTCTGTCCCCCTCTCTGTCACCCCTCTCTGTCGCCCCCTCTCTGTCGCCCTCTCTCTGTCGCCCTCTCCCTGTACCCATTCTCTGTCCCCCACTCTCTGTCCCCCACTCTCTGTCCCCTCTTTCTCTAACCCCCCCTCACTGACGCCCTCTATCTCTCCCGCTCTCTGTTCCCCTTTCTGTCGCCCTCTCTCTGTCCTGCTCTCTCTGTCTCCCCCTCTCTCCCCATCTTTCTCTGTCCCCAACTCTCTCTGTTTCCCACTTTGTCCCCCCTCTCACTGACCCCCTTTCTCTGTCCCACCTCTCTCTGCCTCCAATCTGTCACCCCTCCCTGTGTCCCCTCTCTCTGCCCCCCTCTCTGTCCCTTCTCTCTCTGTCCCCCCTCCATCTGTCCCCCTCTCTCTATACCCTCTCTCTCTGTCCCCCCTCTCTCTGCCCCTCTTTCTCCCCCTCTCTCTGTCCCCTCTCTCTCTGTCTCCCTTTCTCTGCCCCCTTTCTTTGTCCCCGTCTCTCCGTCCCCCCTCTCTCTGCCCCCCCTCTCTGTCCCCCCTCTCTCTGTTCTCCCCCCTCTCTGTCCCCCCTCTTTGTCCCCTCACTCTGTCCCCGGTGACTCTGTTAACCTCTCTCTCTGCCCCCTCTATCTGCCCCACTCTCTGTCCCCTATCTCTCTGTCCCCCCCTCTCTCTCTCTGTCCCCCTCTCTCTGACCCCCACTATCTCCCCAATCTCAGTCCCCTCTCTCTGTCCCCCCCTCTGTCCCCCTCTCTCTATACACCCTCTCTCTGTCCCCCCCTCTCTGCCCCCCCCCCTTTGTCCCCGTCTCTCTGTCCCCGTCTCTCTGTACCCCTCTCTCTCCACCGCTCTCTGTCCCCTCTCTCTGTTGCCTTCTCTCTGCCCCCTCTCTGTCCCCCCCTCTCTTTCCCCCTCTCTCTGTCCCCTCTCTCTCTGATATCCTCTCTCTGTCTCCCTCTCTCTCTATCCCCCTCTCTCTGTCCCCCCTCTCTCTGCGCCCTCTCTCTGTCCCCTCTCTGTCACCGTCTCACTGTCCCCCTGCTCTCTGTCCCTCCTCTCTCTGTTGCCCTCTCTCTGCCGCCCTCTCTCTGCCCCCTCTCTGTCACCGTCTCACTGTCCCCCCTCCCTCTGTCACCCCGCTCTCTGTCACCCCTCTCTCTGTCACCCCTCGCTCTGCATCCCTCTCTATGCCTCACTCTCTGTCCCCCTCTCTCTCTGACCCCCTCTATCTCCCCAACTCTCTGTCCCCTCTCTCTGTCCCCCTCTTTCTGTACCCCTCTCTCTCTGTCCTCCTCTCTCCGTCCCCCCTTCTCTGTCAATGTCACTGTACCCCCTCTCTCTGTCCCCACTCTCTTCACCCCCTCTCTCTCTGACCCCCTCTCTCTGTCCTCCTCTCTCTCTGTCTCCCTCTCTCTGTTCCCCTCTCTCTGTCTCCCCCACTTTGTTTCCCCTCACACTGTCCCCGGTCACTCTGTCACCCTCTCTCTCTGTCCCCCTCTCACTCTCTCTGTCCCCTTCTTTCTGTCCCCCTCTCTCTCTGTCCTCCTCTCTCCGTCCCCCCTTCTCTGTCAACGGCTCTGTCCTCCCCTTTCTGTCCCCGCTCTCTCTGTCCACATCTCTCGCTGTCCCCCTCTCTCTGTTCCCCTCTCTCTGTCCCCCTCTCCCTGTCCCCCCTCTCTCAGTCCCCTCTCTCTCTGACCCCCTCTCTGTTCTCTCTCTCTCCCCCGGTCTCTGTCCCCCGGTCACTGTTGCCCTCTCTCTGCCCACTCTCTGTCCCACTCTCTCTGCCCCACTCTCTCTCTCCCACTCTGTACCCCTCTCTCTGTCCCCCACTCCCTGCCCCCCTCCCTCTGACTCCCTCCCCCCTCTCTGTCCCGCTCTCTCTGACCCCGTCTACCTTCCCCTCTTTTCGTCCCCCTCTCTCTGAGCCACCTCCATCTCCCTCACTCTCTGTGTCCCTCTCTCTCTCTCCCTCTCTCTCTGTCCCCCTCTCTCTCTCTGTCCCCGTGGGCGGCACGGTGGCACAGTGGTTAGCACTTCTGCCTCACAGCGCCAGAGACCCGGGTTGAATTCCCGCCTCATGCGACTGACTGTGTGGAGTTTGAACGTTGTCCCCGTGTCTGCGTGGGTGTCCTGCGGGTGTTCCAGTTTCCTCCCATAGTCCAAAGATGTGCAGGTCAGGTGAATCGGCCATGCTAAATTGCCCGTAGTGTTAGGTAAGGGGTAAATGTAGAGGTATGGGTGGGTTGTGCTTCGGAGGGTCGGTGTGGACTTGTTGCCCAAAGGACGTGTTTCCACACTGTAATGTAATCTAATCTAAGCTCTCTCTATTCCGCTCTCTGTCCCCGTCTCTCTGACCCCCTCTATCTCCCCCTCTCACTGATGCCCTCTCTGTCCCCCTCTATCTCCTCCGGCTCTCTGTCCCCCCTCTCTGTCCTCGTCTCTCTGACCCCCGCTACCTCGCCCACTCTCTGCCCCCCTCTATCTCTGTCCCCCTCTCACTGATGCCCACTCTGTAACCCTCTCTCTCTCCCCCTCACTCTGACCCCATCTCTTTCTGACTCCCTCTCTCTCTGACCCCATCTCTCTCTGACTCCCGCTCTCTGTTCCCCTCTCTCTGTCCCCCTCTCTCTGACCCCCTGTATCTCCCCGCTCTCTGCCCACTCTCTCTTTCCCCCTATTTCTCTGACCCCCTCTCTCTCTGTCCCCCTCCCTCTGACCACATCTATCTCCTCCTCTCTCTGACCCTCTCACTCTGACCCCTCTATTTCCCCCGCTCTCTGTTCACCGCTCTCTTTTCCCCTCTCACTGATGCCCACTCTGTAACCCTCTCTCTCTCCCCCTCACTCTGACCCCATCTCTCTCTGACTCCCTCTCTCTCTGACCCCATCTCTCTCTGACTCCCGCTCTCTGTCCCCCTCTCTCTCTGTCATCCTCTAACTGATGCCCTCTATCTCCCCCACTATCTGTCCCTCTCTCTCTGCCCCCCCTCTCTCTGTACCCACCTCTCTCTGCCCCCTCTCTCTCTGTCCCCCCACTCTGTCTCAACCTCTCTCTGGCACCCCCTCTCTCTGTCCCCCCCTCTCTCGGCACTCTCTCTGCCCCCCTCTCTCTGTTGCCCTCTCTCTGTCCACTCTCTGTCCATGTCTCTCTGCCCCCCCTCTCTCTCCCACTCTGTCCCCCACTGTCTGACCACCTCCCTCTGACCCCCTCTATCTCCCCCCTCTCTATCCCGCGCTCTCTGACCCCGTCTACCTCCCCCTCTTTCCGTCCGACTCGCTCTATCTCCCTCACTCTCTGTCGCACTCTCTCTGGCCCCTCTCTCTGTCCTCCTCTCTCTTTCCCCCTATCTCTCTGTCCCCCTTTCTCTTTGTCCGCCGCTCTCTGTCCCCCGCTCACTGAACCCCTCTCACCGAACCGCTCTCTCTGACGCACTCTCTCTCCCCCACTCTGTACCCCTCTCTCTGTCCCCTCACTCTGTCCCCCTCTCTCTATGTCACTTCGCTCTGTGACCCTTCTCTCTCTGTCCCCCTCTCTCTCTGACCCCATCTCTCTCTGACTCCCGCTCTCTGTTCCCCTCTCTCTGTTCCCGTCTCTCTGACCCCCTATATCTCCCCGCTCTCTGCCCACTCTCTCTTTCCCCCTATTTCTCTGACCCCGTCTCTCTCTGTCGCCCTCCCTCTGACCACATCTATCTCCTCCTCTCTCTGACCCTCTCACTCTGACCCCTCTATTTCCCCCGCTCTCTGTTCACCGCTCTCTTTCCCCCTCTCACTGATGCCCACTCTGTAACCCTCTCTCTCTCCCCCTCACTCTGACCCAATCTCTCTCTGACTCCCTCTCTCTCTGACCCCATCTCTCTCTGACTCCCGCTCTCTGTCCCCTCTCTCTGTCATCCTCTCACTGATGCCCTCTATCTCCCCCACTATCTGTCCCTCTCTCTCTGTCCCCCCCTCTCTCGGTACCCACCTCTCTCTGGCACACCCTCTCTGTGTCCCCCTCTCTCTCGGCACTCTCTCTGTCCCCCTCTTTCTGTTGCCCTCTCTCTGTCCACTCTCTGTCCATCTCTCTCTGCCCCCCCTCTCTCTCCCACTCTGTCCCCCACTGTCTGACCCCCTCCCTCTGACCCCCTCTATCTCCCCCCTCTCTGTCCCGCGCTCTCTGACCCCGTCTACCTCCCCCTCTTTCCGTCCGACTCGCTCTATCTCCCTCACTCTCTGTCGCACTCTCTCTGGCCCCTCTCTCTGTCCTCCTCTCTCTCTGTCCTCCTCTCTCTCTGCCCACTCTCTCTTTCCCCATATCTCTCTGTCCCCCTTTCTCTTTGTCCGCCGCTCTCTGTCCCCCGCTCACTGAACCCCTCTCACCGAACCCCTCTCTCTGACGCACTCTCTCTCCCCCACTCTGTACCCCTCTCTCTGTCCCCTCACTCTGTCCCCCTCTCTCTCTGTCACTTCGCTCTGTGACCCTTCTCTCTCTGTCCCCTTCTCTCTCTGTCCCCGTCTCGCTCAGACCCCCTCTCTCTGTCGCCCTCTCTCTGTCCCCCTCTCTCTGTCCCCCATTCTATGTCCCTCACTCTCTGTCCCTCACTCTCTGTCCCTCAGCCTCTGTCCCCCACTCTTTCTGACCCCCTCTCACTGAGCCCTCTATCTACCCCGCTCTCTGTCGTCCCCCTCTCTATCGCCCTCTCTCTGTCGCCCTCTCTCTGTACCCCACTCTCTGTACCCCACTCTCTGTCCCCTCACTCTCTGTCCCCCTCTCTCTCTGACCCCCTCTCACTGACGCCCTCTATCTCCCCCGTTCTCTGTCCCCCCTCTGTCCCCCCCTCTCTGTCCCCCTCTCTGTCCCCCTTCTCTGTCGCCCCCTCTCTGTCGCCCTCTCTCTGTCGCCCTCTCCCTGTACCCATTCTCTGTCCCCCACTCTCTGTCCCCCACTCTCTGTCCCCTCTTTCTCTGACCCCCTCACTGACGCCCTCTATCTCTCCCGCTCTCTGTCCCCCCTCTCTGTCGCCCTCTCTCTGTCCTGCTCTCTCTGTCTACCCCTCTGTCCCCATCTCTCTCTGTCCCCAACTCTCTCTGTTTCCCACTTTGTCCCCCCTCTCACTGACCCCCTTTCTCTGTCCCACCTCTCTCTGCCCCCAATCTGTCACCCCTCCCTGTGTCCCCTCTCTCTGCCCCCTCTCTGTCCCTTCTCTCTCTGTCCACCCTCCATCTGTCCCCCTCTCTCTATACCCTCTCTCTCTATCCCCCTCTCTCTGCCCCCTCTTTCTCCCCCTCTCTCTGTCCCCTCTTTCTCTGTCTCCCTTTCTCTGCCCCCTTTCTTTGTCCCCGTCTCTCTGTCCCCCCTCTCTCTGCCCCCCCCCCTCTCTGTCCCCCTCTCTCTGTTCTCCCCCCTTTCTGTCCCCCCTCTTTGTCCCCTCACTCTGTCCCCGGTCACTCTGTCACCCTCTCTCTCTGCCCCCTCTATCTGCCGCACTCTCTGTCCCCCTCGCTCTCTGTACCCCCCTCTCTCTGTCCCCCTCTCTCTGACCCCCACTATCTCCCCAATCTCAGTCCCCTCTCTCTGTCCCCCCCTCTGTCCCCCACTCTCTATACCCCCTCTCTCTGTCCCCCCTCTCTGCCCCCTCTCTCCGTTCCCTCTCTCTCTGTCCTCCCCCTCTCTGCCCCCCCCTTTGTCCCCGTCTCTCTGTCCCCGTCTCTCTGTCCCCCTCTCTCTGTCCACCCCTCTCTCTGTTCCCCCCGTTCCCCTCTGTCCCCGTCTCTCTGTTCCCGTCTCTCTGTACCCCTCTCTCTCAGACCCCCTCACTCTGTCGCCCTCTCTCTGTCCCCCCTCTCTCTAACCCCCTCTCTCTGTTCCCCTCTCTCTGTCCTCCTCCCTCTGCCCCCCCTCACTCTGTCCCCGGTCACTCTGTCGCCCTCTCTCTGTCCCCCTCTCTCTATCGCCCTCTCTCCGTCCCCCCTCTCTCTGTCACCCCTCTCTCTGCCCCTTCTATCTGCCCCACTCTCTGTCCCGCTCTCTCTGTCCCCCTCTCTCTGTCCCCTCTCTTTCTCTTTCTCTCCCCTCTGTCTCCGACCCCATCTCTTAGCCCCCCTTTTCTCTGACCCCCGTTCTCTATCTCCCCTTTCTCTGTCCCCCTCTCTCTGTCGCCCTCTCTCTGCCCCCTCTCTGTCACCGTCTGTCTGTCCCCACTCTCTCCGCCCCTCTCTCTTTGTTCCCCTGTCTCTGTCCCCCTATCTCTCTCTGTCCCCCGTTTCTGTTCAACTCACTTTTTCACCCCTCACTCTGTCCCCCCTCCCTCTGTTCCCCGCGCTCTGTCCCCGCCTCTCTGCCCCCTCTCTCTGTTCCCCTCTCTCTGTCCACCTTTCTGTGTCCCCTTCACTCTGTTCCCCCCTCTCTCTGTCCCCCTCTCTCTGACCTCTCTCTCTCTCTCCCCTCTCTCTAAACCCCTCTCTCTGTCCCCCTTGTCTCTGAACCCCTATTTCTGTCCCTGCTTTTCTCTGATCCCCCTTTCTCTGCCCATCTCTCTGTCACCCTCTCTCTACTCCCTCTCTGTTAGCGTCCCTCTGTCCACCCTCTCTCTGCCCCCCCCTCTCTGTCCCAGCCATCTCTCTCCGCTCTCTCTGTCCCCCCTCTCTCTGTCCCCCCTTTATCTGTCCCTACCTCTCTGTCGCCCTCTCGCTGCCCTCTGTCGGTCATCGTCTCTCTGTCACCCCCTCTCTGTACCCCTTCTCTCTGTCACCCTCCTGCCTCCCTCTCTCTGCCCCCTCTTTCTGTCGCCCTCTCTCAGTCGCCCTCTCTCTGACCCCCTCTATCTTCCCCACTCGCTGTCCCCTCTCTCTGTCCCCCTCTCTCTCTGTCCCCTCTCTCTCTCACACCCCCTCTCTCTGCCGCCTCTCTCTGTCCCCCGTTTCTCTGTTCCCCTCTCTCTCCCCCTCTCTGTCACCGTCTCTCTGCCCCCACTCTCTGTCCACCCTCTCTCTGCCCCCCTCTCTGACCCCTCTATCTGCCCCACTCTGTGCCCCCCTCTCTCTCTGCCCCCCTCCCTCTGTCCCCCTCTCTCACTGTACCCCCCTCTCTCTCTCCCTCTCTCTGACCACCTCTAAATCCCCGTCTCTCTGTACCCTCTCTCTGTCACCCACTCTCTGTCCCCCCTCTCTGACCTCCTCTCTCCATTCCCCCTTCTCTGCCGCCCTCTCTCTCCCCCCTCTCTGTTACCATCTCTCTGTTCCCCCCTCTCACTGTCCCCCTGCTCTCTGTCAACCCGCTCTCTGACCCCCTACTTTCTGCACAACTGTCTTCGCCCTCTCTCTCTGTCCCCCCCTCTCTCTGTCCCTCTCTCACTGTCCCCCTCTCTCTCTCCGACACTCTGTCCCCTCTATCGCCCTGTCTCTGCCCCCTCTCTGTCCCCCCATCTCTCTGTCCCCCTTCTCTGTCCCTTCTCTCTCTGCCCCCTCTGTCTGTCGCCCTCTCTCTGCCCGATCTCTGTCACCGTCTCTCTATCCCCTCTCTCTCTGTCCCCCCTCTCTGTTTCTCCTCTCTCTGTCCCGCGCTCTCTGGCCCCCCTCTCTCTGTTCCCTCTTTTTCTGTTCCCCTCTCTTTGATCCCCTCTATCGCCCCCTCTCTCTGTCCCCCTCTCTCTCTGATCCCTCTCTCTCTGTCCCCCTCTCTCTCTGTCCCCTCTCTCTCTGTCCCCCTCTCTCTCTGACCCCTCTCTCTCTGTCCCCCTCTCTCTCTGTCCCCTCTCTCTCTGTACCCTTTCACTGTTCCCCGCTCTCTCGCTGCCACCCCTCTCTCTGTCGTCTTCTCTCTGTCCACTCTCTCTCTCTGTTCCACTGTCTCTCTGTCCCCCTCTCTCTCTGCCCTCCTCTCTCTGTCCCACTCTCTCTGTTCCCTCTCTCTCTGCCCCCTCTCTCTGCCCCTCTCTCTGTCCCCCTCTCTCTGTCCCCCTCTCTGTCCCCCTCTCTCTGTCCCCCCTTTCTCTGTCACCCCTCCCTCTGTCCACCCTTCTCTCTGTCCCCCTCTCTCTCTGTCTCCCTCTCTCTCTGCTCCCCATCTGTCCCCCCCTGTCCTCCCTCTCTCTGTCCCTCTCTCTCTCTGCCCCCTCTCTGCCCTCTCTCTCTCTCTGCCCCCTCACTATCTCCGCCTCTCTCTGTCAACCTCTATCTCTGCCCCGTCTCTCTCTGTGCCCCCTCTCTGCCCCCCCCCCCGTCGCCCTCTCCCTGTGTCCTCTCTCTCTCTCCCCCACTCTCTGACCCCTCTCTCTGTTGCCCTCTCTCTCGGTTCCCCCTCTCTCTCTCTCTCTGTTCCCCACTCTCTCCATTCCCCCTCTCTCTGACCCCCTCTCTCTGAGCCCCTCTCTCTGTCCCCCTCTCTGTCCCCTCTATCTCTCCTTCTCTCTCTCTGCCCTCTTTTCTGTCTCCCTCTCTCCCTGTCCCCCTCTCTCTCTGTCCCACTCCCTCTCTGTCCATTGTCTCTCTGCCGCCTCTCTCTGTCACCCTTTTTCTGCCCCATCTCTGTCGCCGTCTCTCTATCCCCTCTCTATCATTCCCACCCATCTCTTCCCCCTCTCTCTGTCCCGTCTCTCTGTCCCCCCTCTGTGTCCCGCCTCTATCTGTTCCCCCTCTCTCTGTCCCCCTCTCTCGGTCCCCCTCTCTTTCTGTTCCCCTCTCTCTTACCCCCTCTATTTCCCCCACTCTCTGTCCCCCTCTCTCTCTGTCCCCCTCTCTCTCACACACCCTCTCTCTGCCCCCTCTCTCTGTCCCCCCTTTTTCTGTTTCTCTCTCTCGGTCGCCCTCTCTCTCCCCATCTCTATCACCGTCTCTCTGTCCACCCCTTCTGTCCACCCTCTCTCTGCCCCTCTCTGCCCCCCTCTATCTACCCCCCTCTCTCTCTGTCCCCCTCTCTCACTGTCGCCCCCTCTCTCTCTCTCCCACTCTCTGACCCCCACTATCTCCCCATCTCTCTGTCCCCTCTCTCTGTCACCCTCTCTCTGTCCTCCCTCTCTCCATTCCCCCTTCTCTGCCGCCCTCTCTCTCCCCCTCTCTGTTAACATCTCTCTGCTCCCCCTCTCACTGTCCCTCTCCTCTCTGTCACCCCTCTCTCTGACCCTCTGATATCTGCCCCACTCTTTGCGCCCTCTCTCTCTGTCCCCCTCTCTCTCTGTCCCCCTCTCTCTCTCTGTCCCCCTCTCTCTGACACCCTCTATCTCCCCGACTCTATGTCCCCTCTATCGCCCTCTCTCTTGCCCCCTCTCTGTACCCCTCTCTCTCTGTCCCCGCTTCTCTGTCCCTTCTCTCTCTGCCCCCTCTTTCTGACGGCCTCTCTCTGCCCCGTCTCTGTCACCGTCTCTCTGTCCCCTCTCTGTCTGTCCCTGTTCTCTGTTCCCCCTCTCTCTACCCCCTCTCTCTGCCCCCGTCTGTGTCCCGCCTCTATCCGCCCGCCTCGCTGTCCTCCTCTCTCTGTCCCCCTCTCTCTGTCCCCTCTCTCTGTCCCCCTCTTTTTCTGTTCCCCTCTCTTTGACCCCCTCTATCGCCCCCTCTATCTATCCCCCTCTCTCTCTGACCCCTTTCTCTCTGACCCCCTCTCTCTCTATCCCCCTCCATCTCTGACCCCTTTCTCTCTGACCCCCTCTCTCTCTGTCCCCCTCTCTCTCTGTCGCCTTTCTCTCTGTACCCCCTCACTGTTCCCCTCTCTCTCTCTGCCACCCCTCTCTCTGTCGCCTTCTCTCTGTCCCCCTCTCTCTCTGTTCCCCCCTCTCTCTCTGCCCCCTCTCTCTGTCCCCCTCTCTCTGTCCCCCTCTCTGTCCCCCTCTGTCTGTCCCCCTCCCTCTGTCACCCCCTCCCTCTGTCCACCCTTCTCTCTGTCCCCCTCTCCCTCTGTCCCCTTCTCTCACTCTGCACCCCCTCTCTGTCCCCCTCTCTCTGTCCTCCCTCTCTCTGTCCCCCTCTCTCTCTTCCCCTTCTCTGCCCTCTCTCTCTCTCTGCCCCCTCACTATCTCCCCCTCTCTCTGTCACCCTCTCTCTCTGCCTCCTCTCTCTCTGTCCCCCCTCTCTGTCCCCCCCGTCCCCCTCTCTCTGTGTCCTCTCTCTCTCCCCCGCTCTCTGACCCCGTCTCTGTCGCCCTGTCTCTCTGTCCCCCCATCTCTCTATCCCCCACTCTCTCCATCTCTCCACTGTCTGTCCCCCTCTGTGCCCCTCTCTCTCCCACTTGCCTCTCTCTATCCCTCCTCTTTGTCCCCCTCTCTCTCTGTCCCCTCTCTCAGTTACGCTCTCAGTTCCCCTATCACTATCCCCCTCTCCCTCCCTCTCTCTGCCCCCGCTCTGTCCCCCACTCTCTCTCTGTCCCCCACTCTCTCCATTCCCCCACTCTCTGTACCCCACTCTCTCTCTGTACCCCTCTGCCACCCACTCTGTTCCCCTCTCTCTGTCCCCCTATATATCCCCCTCTCACTATCCCCCTTTCTCCGAACACCTCTCTCTGTCCCCTCTATCGCCCTCTCTCTGCCCCCTCTCGGTCCCCCTCTCTCTCTCTGTCCCCCTTCTCTGTCCCTTCTCTCTCTACCCCCTCTCTCTGGTCTCTCTCTCGCTGTTCGCCTCATTTTCTGTTCCCCTCTCTTTGATCCCCTCTATCGCCCCCTTTCTCTGTCCCCCTCTCTCTCTGACCCCTCTCTCTAACCCCCTCTCTCTCTGTCCCCCTCTCTCTCTGTCCCCTCTCTCTCTGTACCCCCTCACTGTTCCCCTCTCTCTCTGCCACCCCTCTCTCTGTCGTCTTCTCTCTGTCCCCCGCTCTCTCTGTTCCCGAGTCTCTCTGTCACCCTCTCTCTCTGCCCTCCTCTCTTTGTGGCCCTCTCTCTGCCCCGTCTCTGTCCCCGTCTCTCTATCCCCTCTCTCTCTCTGTCTCCCCTCTCTGTTCCTCCTCTCTCTGTCCCCCTCTCCCTGCTCCCTCTCTCTCTGTTCCCCTCTTTTTCTGTTCCCCTCTCTTTGATCCCCTCTATCGCCCCCTCTCTCTGTCCCCCTCTCTCTCTGACCCCTCTCTCTCTGACCCCCTCTCTCTCTGTCCCCCTCTCTCTCTGTCCCCTCTCTCTCTGTACCCCCTCACTGTCCCCCTCTCTCTCTGCCACCCCTCTCTCTGTCGTCTTCTCTCTGTCCCCCGCTCTCTCTGTGACCCTGTCTCTCTGTCACCCTCTCTCTCTGCCCTCCTCTCTCTGTCCCACGCTCTCTCTCCCCTCTCTCTCTGCCCTCTCTCTCTACCCCTCTCTCTCTGCCCCCTCTCTCTGTCCCCCTCTCTCTGTCCCCCTCTCTGTCCCCCTCTCTCTGTCCCCCCTTTCTCTGTCACCCCCTCCCTCTGTCCATCCCTCTCTCTGTCCCCCTCTCTCTCTGTCCCCCCCTCTCTCTCTGCCCCGCCTCTGTTCCCCCTTCTCTCTGTCCTCCCTCTCTCTGTCCCTCTCTCTCTCTCTTCCCCCTCTCTGCCCTCTCTCTCTCTGCCCCCTCACTATCCCCGCCTCTTTCTGTCAACCTCTATCTCTGCGCCCTCTCCCTTTGTCCTCACTCTCTCCCCCTCTTTCTGACCCCTCTCTCTGTCGCCCTCTCTCTCTGTGCACCTCTCTTTCTCTCTGTCCCCCACTCTCCATTCCACCACTCTCTGCCCCCTCTCTCCCCCACTCTGTTCCCCTCTCTCTGTCCCCCTATATATCCGCCTCTCTCTGACCCCCTCTCTCTGACCCCCTCTCTCTGTCCTCCTCTCTGACCCCTCTATCTCTCCCTCTCTCTCTATGCCCTCCTTTCTGTCTCCCATTTCTCTGTCCCCCTCTCTCTCTGTCCCACTCCCTCTCTGTCCCTTGTCTCTCTGTCCCCCTCTCTCTCTGTCCCCCTCTCTCTCTGACCCCTCTCTCTCTGACCCCCTCTCTCTCTGTCCCCCTCTCTCTCTGTCCCCTCTCTCTCTGTACCCCCTCACTATCCCCCTCTCTCTCTGCCACCCCTTTCTCTGTCGTCTTCTCTCTGTCCCCCGCTCTCTCTGTTCCCCTGTCTCTCTGTCCCCCTGTCTCTCTGCCCTCCTGTCTCTGTCCCACACTCTCTGTCCCCTCTCTCTCTGCCCCCTCTCTCTCTACCCCTCTCTCTCTGCCCCCCTCTCTGTCCCCCTCTCTCTGTCCCCCTCTCTCTCTGTCCCTCTCTCTCTCTGCCCCAACTCTGTCGCCGTCTCTCTATCCCCTCTCTCTCATTCCCACCCATCTTTTCCCCCTCTCTCTGTCCCGTCTCTCTGTCCCCCCTCTGTGTCCCGCATCTATCTGTTCCCCCTCTCTCTGTCCCCCTCTCTCTGCCCCCTCTCTTTCTGTTCCCCTCTCTCTTACCCCCTCTATCTCCACCACTCTCTGTCCCCCTCTCTCTCTGTCGCCCTCTCTCTTTCCCCCTCTCTCTCTATCCCCTCTCTCTCTCTGCCCCCTGTCTCTCTGCACTCCTCTCTCTCCCCCACTCTCTTTGTCCCCCCTTCTCTCTGCCCCCTCTCTGCCACCTCTCTCTCTGCCACCTCTCTCTCTGTGTCCTCTCTCTCTCCCCCGCTCTCTGACCCCCTCTCTCTCGTTCTCCCTCTCTGTACCCACTCTCTCTCTGTCCCCCACTCTCTCCATCTACCCATTCTCTGTCCCCCTCTGTCTCCCTCTCTCTCCCACCCGCCTCGCTCTATCCCTCCTCTCTGTCCCCTCTCTCTCAGTCCCGCTCTCTCTGTTCCCCCATGTCTGTCCCTCTCTCTCTCCCACCCGCCTTTCTCTGACACCCCTCTCTCCCACCCGCCACTCTCTCTCTCTGTCTCCCACTCTCTCTGTCCCCCTCTCTCTGCCCCCGCTCTCTGTCCCCCTCCCTGTGTCCCCTCTATCTCTCCCTGTCCCTCTGCCCCACTCTCTGTCCCCTCTCTCTCTGTCCCCCACTCTATCCATCCCCCACTCTCTGTTCCCCTCTCTCTGACCCCCTCACTCTGTCCGCCTCTGTCTGCCCCCATCTCTCTCTGCCCCTCTCTCTCTGTCCCCCTCTCTCTCTCTCTGTCCCCCTATATCTCCCCCACTCTCTGTTCCCCCTCTCTCTCTGCCCCTCTCTCTCTGCCCCACAGTCTCTGGCCCACTCTCTCTGTCGCCCTCTCTCTGACCCCCACTCTCTCACACCCGCCTCTCCCTGTACCACCTCACTGTCCCCCCTCTCTCTGTCGCCGTCTCTCTGTCCCGCTGTCTCTCTCTCCTCCTCTCTCTGCCCCCTCTTTCTCTGCCCCCGCTCTCTCTGTTCACCTCTCTCTGTCCCCCTCTCTCTGTCCCCTCTCTCTCTACCCCGCTCTCTGACCCCTCTCTGTCGCCCTCTCTCTGCCACCTCTCTCTCTCCGCCGCTCTCTGACCCCTCACTGACACCCTCTCTCTTCCCCCATTTCTCTGCACGCCTCTCTGTCCCCCACTCTTTCTGCCTCCCTCTCTCGCTCTGTCCCCCTCTCTCTACCCCCTCTCACTGTCCCCGTCTCTCTCCCGCTCTCTGACCCCCTCTCTGTCGCCCTCTCTTTCTGCCCCCTCTCTTCTGCTCCCCCCTCTCTTTCCCCCTCTCTCTGTCCCCTCTTTCTCTCTCCCGCTCGCTTACCCCCTCCCTGTCCCCCTCTCTCTAACCCTTCTCTCTCCACCACTCTGTACCCCTCTCTCTGTCTCCCTCTCTCTGCCTCCCTCTCTGTCAACGTCTCTCTATCCCCTTCTCTCTGTCCCCCCTCTCTCTCTTCCCCCTCTCTTTGTCCCCCTTTCTCTGCCCTACCACTCTCTCTCCCCTTCTCGCTCTGTCACGCCTCTCTCTGGCCCCTTCTCTCTCTGTCCTCCTCTCTCTGTTCCCCCTCTCTCTGTCCCCCCTCTCTGTCCCGCTCTCTCTCTGCCACCTCTATCTCTCTGCCCCCTCTCTCTCTGTCCACCTCTCTGTCCCTCTCTCTCTGTCCCCCTCTCTCTCTGACACCCTCTCTCTCTGACCTCCTCTATCTCCACCACTCTCTGTCCCCCTCTCTCTGACCCCCACTCTCTCACACCCGCCTCTCTCTGTACCACCTCACTGTCCCCCCCCCACCTCTGTCGATCCTCTCTCTGTCACCTTCTCTCTGTCCGCCTCTCTCTCTGTCCCCCTCACTCTCTCTGCCCCCTCTCTCTCTGTCCACCTCTCTCTGTCCCCCCCTCTGTCCCCTCTCTCTCTACCCCGCTCTCTGATTCCCTCTCTGTCGCCCTCTCTCTGCCCCCTCTCTCTCATCTGCCCTCTCTGTCCCCCTCTTTCTCTGTCCCCCTCTTTCTCTGTCCCCCTCTCTCTCTGTCCCCACTATCTCCATCCCCCCACTCTCTGTCCCCTTCTCTCTGACCCCCTCTCTCTCCCCCACTCTGTACCCCTCTCTCTGTCTCCCTCTCTCTGCCCCCTCTCTCGGTCACCATCTCTCTATCCCCCCTTCTCTCTGTCCCCCCTTTCTCTATTCCCCCTCTCTTTGCTCCCCCTCTCACTGTCCCCACCTGTCTCTGTCCCCACTCTCCCTCTGACCCCTTCGCTGTCTGTCCTCCTCTCTCTGTTCCCCCTCTCTTTGTCCCCCCTCACTCTGTCACCCCTCTCTCTGTACCCCTCTCTCTCTGCCCCCCCTCTCTCTGTCCCCCACTCTCTCCATCCCCCCACTCTCTGTCCCCCTCTCTCTGCTCCCCTCTCTCTGTTCCCCTCTCTCCGCCCCCTCACTCTGTCCCCCCTCACTCTGTCGCCCTCTCTCTGTCCCCTCTCTCTCTCCTGCTCTCTGACACCCTCTCTGTCACCCTCTCTTTCTGCCCCCTGTCTCTCTGCCCCCTCTCTCTCTGCCCCCTCTCTCTGTCCCCCTCTGTCTGCCCCCCTCTCTCTGTCCCCTCTCTCTCCCCCACTCTCTGACCCCTCTCTGTCGCCCTCTCTCTTCCCCCATCTCTCTGCACCCCTCTCTGTCCCCCACTCTCTCTGTCCCCCTCTCTCTGTCCCCCTCGCTCTATCCCCCGCTCACTGTCCCCCTCTCTCTGCCGCTCTCTGATCCCCTCTCTGTCGCCCTCTCTTTCTGCCCCCTCTCTCTGCCCGCCTCTCTCTGTCTCCCTCTCTCTGTCCCCTCTTTCTCTCTCCCACTCTCTGACCCCCTCTCTGTCCCCCTCTCTCTGACCACCTCTCTCTTCACCACTCTGTACCTCTCTCTCTGTCTCCCTCTCTCTGCCTCCCTCTCTGTCAACGTCTCTCTATCCCCTTCTCTCTGTCCCCCCTCTCTCTCTTCCCCCTCTCTTTGTCCCCCTTTCTCTGCCCTACCACTCTCTCTCCCCTTCTCGCTCTGTCACGCCTCTCTCTGGCCCCTTCTCTCTCTGTCCTCCTCTCTCTGTTCCCCCTTTCTCTGTCCCCCCTCTCTGTCCCGCTCTCTCTCTGTCCCCCTCTCTCTCTGCCCCCTCTCTCTCTCTGCCCCCTCTCTCTCTCTGCCCCCTCTCTCTCTGTCCACCTCTCTGTCCCTCTCTCTCTGTCCCCCTCTCTCTCTGACACCCTCTCTCTCTGACCTCCTCTATCTCCCCCACTCTCTGTCCCCCTCTCTCTGACCCCCACTCTCTCAAACCCGCCTCTCCCTGTACCACCTCACTGTCCCCCCCACCTCTGTCGCTCCTCTCTCTGTCACCTTCTCTCTGTCCGCCTCTCTCTCTGTCCCCCTCTCTCTCTGCCCCCTCTCTCTCTGCCCCCTATCTCTCTGTCCACCTCTCTCTGTCCCCCTCTCTGTCCCCTCTCTCTCTACCCCGCTCTCTGATTCCCTCTCTGTCGCCCACTCTCTGCCCCCTCTCTCTCATCTGCCCTCTCTGTCCCCCTCTTTCTCTGTCCCCCTCTCTCTCTGTCCCCACTATCTCCATCCCCCCACTCTCTGTCCCCTTCTCTCTGACCCCCTCTCTCTCCCCCACTCTGTACCCCTCTCTCTGTCTCCTTCTCTCTGCCCCCTCTCTCGGTCACCATCTCTCTATCCCCCCTTCTCTCTGTCCCCCCTTTCTCTGTTCCACCTCTCTTTGCTCCCCCCTCACTGTCCCCACCTGTCTCTGTCCCCACTCGCCATCTGACCCCTTCGCTGTCTGTCCTCCTCTCTCTGTTCCCCCTCTCTTTGTCCCCCCTCACTCTGTCACCTCTCTCTCTGTACCCCTCTCTCTCTGGCCCCCTCTCTCTCTCTCTCTGTCCCCCACTCTCTCCATCCCCCCACTCTCTGTGCCCCTCTCTCTGACCCCTCTCTCTGTCCCCTCTATCTCGTCCTCTCTCTGTCCCCCTCTCTCTGCTCCCCTCTCTCTGTTCCCCTCTCTCCGCCCCCCTCACTCTGTCCCCCCTCACTCTGTCGCCCTCTCTCTGTCCCCTCGCTCTCTCCCGCTCTCTGACTCCCTCTCTGTCACCCTCTCTTTCTGCCCCCTGTCTCTCTGCCCCCTCTCTCTCTGCCCCTCTCTCTGTCCCCCTCTGTCTGCGCCCCTCTCTCTGTCCCCTCTCTCTCCCCCACTCTCAGACCCCTCTCTGTCGCCCTCTCTCTTCCCCCATCTCTCTGCACCCCTCTCTGTCCCCCACTCTCTCTGTCCCACTCTCTCTGTCCCCCTCGCTCTATCCCCTGCTCACTGTCCCCCTCTCTCTGCCGCTCTCTGATCCCCTCTCTGTCGCCCTCTCTTTCTGCCCCCTCTCTCTGCCCGCCTCTCTCTGTCTCCCTCTCTGTCCCCTCTTTCTCTCTCCCACTCTCTGAACCCCCTCTCTGTCCCCCTCTCTCTTACCCCCTCTCTCCCCCACTCTGTACTCCTCTCTCTCTGTCTACCTCTCTCTGCCCCCCTCTCTCTGTCACCGTCTCTCTATCCCCCCTTCTCTCTGTCCCCCTCTCTCTCTTCCCCCTCTCTTTGTCTCCCTCTCTCTGTCCTACCTCCCTCTGTCCCCTCTCTTTCTGTCTCCCTCTCTCTCTGTCTCTCCCCCTCTGTCCCCCTCTCTCTGTCGCCCTCTTTCTGCCCCCCTCTCTCTGCCCTCCTCTATCTACCCCACTCTCTGCCCCCCACTCTCTGCCCCCCTCTGTCTGTCGCCCTCTCTCTGACCCCCTCTCTCTCCCAACCGCATCTCTCTCTTCCCTGCTCTCTGCCCCCTCTCTCTGTCGCCCTCTTTCTGTCCCCCTCTTTCTGACCCCTTCTCTCTCCCGCCTGCCTCTCCCTCTGCCCCACTCTCTTCCCCTCTCTTTGTCGCCCTCTCTCTGTCGCCCTCTCTCTGTTCCACTCTCGCTCTGGCCCCCTCTCTGTCACCCTCTCTCTGCCCCTTCTCTCTGCCTCCCTCTCTGTCCCCCTCTCTCTCTGTACCCCTCTCTCTCTGTCCCCCACTCTCTCCATCCCCCCACTCTCTGTCCCCCTCACTCTGACCCCCTCTCTCCCCCCGACTCTGCACCCCTCTTTGTCCCCTCTCTCTCTGTCCCCTCTATCTCCCCCTCTCTGTGTCCCCTTCTCTCTGTCCCCTCTATCTCTCCCCCGCTCTCTGACCCCCTCTCTGTTACCCACTCTCTGCCCCCTTCTCTCTGCCCCCCTCTCTGTCCCCCTCTCTCTCTCTGTCCCCCACTCTCTCCATTCCCACACTCTCTGTCCCCTCTATCTGACACTGTCTCTACCTCCCACTCTGTACCCCTCTCTGTTCCCTCTATCTCCCCCTCTCTCCGCCCCCCTCTCTGTCCCCCTCTCTCTCTGACCCCTCTCTCTCTCTGTCCCCCACTCTCTCCATCCTCCCACTCTCTGTCCCCCTCTCTCTGATACCCCAGACTATGTGGCCCTCTCTCTGTCGCCTCTTTCTGCCCCCTCTCTCTCTGACCCCGTCTCTCTCTGACCCCCTCTATCTCCCCCACTCTCTGACCCCCACTCTCTCCCACCCGCCTCTCTCTGCACCCCATCACTGTCCCCCTCTCTCTGTCACCCCTCTCTTTCTGTCCCTCTCTCTCTCTGTCCCCCTATATCTCTGTCCCCCTCTATCTCTCTCCCCCTCTCTCTCTGCCCTCCTCTCTCTGTCCACCTCTCTCGGTCCCCCTCTCTCTCTGACCCCATCTCTCTCTGTCCCCCTCTCTCTCTGCTCCCTCTCTCTGTCCCCCTCTCTCTGTCCCCCTCTCTCTGTACCCCCTCTCTCCCCCTGCTCTCTGACCCCCTCTGTGTCGCCCTCTCTCTGACCCCTCTCGCTGTCCCACTCTCTCTGTCCCCCACTCTCTCCATCCTCCCACTCTCTGTCCCCCTCACTCTGACACCCCTCTCTCTGTCCCCTCTCTCTCTCCCCCATTCTCTCTGTCCACCTCTCTCTGTACCCTCTATCTCGCCCCGCTCTCTGCCCCCCTCTGTCGCCCTCTTCCTGCTCCCTCTCTCTCTGTTCCACTCTCTGTCCCCCTCTCTCTCTGTCCACCACTCTCTCCATCCCCCACTCTCTGTCCCCCTCTCTCTGACCCCCTCTCTCCCGCCCACACTGTAACCCTCTCTCTGTCCCCCTCTCTCTGTCCCCGTCTATATCCCTCTCTCTCTGTCCCCCTCTCTCTGACCCCCACTATCTCCCCCACTCTCTGTGCCCCTCTCACTGTCGCCCTCTATCTGCCCTTCATCCTCCCACCCACCTCTCTCTCTTTCCCCCTCTCACTGTCCCCCTCTCTCTCTGCCCCCCTCTCTCTGTCCCACTCTCTCTGTCCCCCATCTCTGTTCCCCTCTCTCTGTCCCCTCTCTCTCTGTTCCCCCCTCTCTCTGTCCCCCTCTATCTTCACCACGCTCTGCCCCCCTCTCTCTCTGCCCTCCTCTCTCTCTGTCCCCCTCTCTCTCTGTCACCCTCTCTCTCTGATCCCCGCTGTCCCTGATCCCCCCCTATATTCCCCACTCTCTGTGCCCCTCTCTCCGTCGCCCCTCTCTTTGACCCCTCTCTCATTATGTCCTCCCCTATTTCTCTCTCTCCCTCCCTTACCTTATCTCTCCCTTCCCTCTCTCTCTTTCCCTCTGTCTCTCCCTACTCCTTCGCTCTCTCTCCATCTTCTCTCACTCTCGATCTCCCTCCCTCGGTGTCTCTCTCTCTCCCCACTTCCCTCCGTTTCTCTCTGATTCAATCTCCCTCCCTCCTGTCCTGCCCTTCCTCTCTCTCTGACACACTCTGTGTCCTTGGTCCTTTCCTCTCCCTCGAACCCAGAGACTGGGGGTTGGTGGTGAGACTGCGTGTGGGGGGTGGGGTGTGAGATGATCGAGAGATGGGAGAAGTGGGACGTGGGGAAATTGGGGTAGAGACGGAACTGCGGGAGGGAGACAGAGACAGCAGGAGAGAGAGAGAGTGAGGGTGAGGGGGAGAGAGAAGAATGGAGGCAGGTGGAGAAACTCATGTTGGGGGTGTGAGAGAGAGGGGGGTGAGTGATGCAGAAAGGATAGTGGAGGCAGGTGGAGAAACCGGGGTTGGGGGGTGTCTGAGAGGGGACCAGAGAGAGTGAAAGGGAGAGGAGGTGAGAGAGAGACAGTGTGCAGAAAGAGAGAGAGTGGGAGAGAATTGAGGAGGAAGAGTCGGGGAGAGGAAATGCGAAGGTAAGGTTGGAGTAGGGGGAAGAGAGGGAGTTAAACCCAGCTCCTGAGCTCAGGGCACGGTGCGCTCCCCTTCCCTGAGGACCAGGACTTGCGGCTGAGTCTGTCTCTCTCCAGCTCAGTTTCTCCAACACAAAGACACACAACATCGGTCACTCTGCTGCTCGGCACGCTTTAATCAACATTTTTATTGTTTACAAATGGAAGTTGATGGATACAGTCTGTGGGATGGTGCCTTTTCTCACTGGCCCCTGAGTTGTGATAAACATTGAAATGTTTCCCTGTAACCCCGCTGTGGGATAAGGATGGACAAACCCGCGCTACCCTCAGTCTGTTAACACAGCGACAGGCTGTTCCATTGCTGAAACACTGAACTGAAATGAGAAAATCCCGGATGGATTGATTAATGAGGGAATTTGATGGATGGGTGGATTTGGGTGAAGGGATATTTCAGCACATTCTTTAGCTGCCGCCTGAACTTAGTCTGGGTCACGGCATAAATCGTGGTGTTTGTGCAGCAACTGAGGAGCTGCAACATGAAGCCCAATTCCTGCACAAACCAATCGAGATACACAGACCGATACCAAACATAATACATCCGACTCCATGTAGAAAACAGCATTAACGTTGACCATAACAGGATGAAATTGGCCGAGATCACAAACAGTAAAAGGATGGAATTTTTTCGGTTTCTCATTTCAGTGTCAGACTGACCGTCCCCATTGGTGTGAGCGCGGAGTCTCCTGTGGGCTCTGCTGGTCACTAAAATGTGTCTGACGGTGAGAACATTGAGCAGCAGAATCAGGAGAAATGGGACACATGGGGTTAGAATGTGGTGGAGGAACTCGATTGTGACCCAGACACTGGAGAATAGACTAGCGTCTGTTACATCACAAAACCAGGGGGCGTTCACCAGCAACTACCGAGCCGTGAACATAAAATACCAGGAAATGTTCTTTAAACAGCTCAGCACAGTCACTGCTCCCAGAACCACAGCCGCCGTTTTCTCACTGCAATATTTACTTTTCAGCTTCTGGCAACAAATGGCCACAATCCGGTCAAAGGTGAAAGTGACGGTGAACCAGACAGAGCAGTCAGTGGCTGCATCAAGCAGGGCGGCGTGGATATTACACACGGGGACGGAGTACCACAGGAAATAAAACTATTCCCGTTAAACAATGGGAATGTGTCTCAGGATCAGTTCGAGAATAATGACCAGGAGATCTGCCGCTGCCATGGCCCCCAGGTAACGTCTGACACATGGAGACAATCCACAATCTTTATAAAGCAGGACGGAGATGGTCACTACGTTAACTGTGTGTAAGGAAAACGAACCCATTATCCATCAGCCTGGAGGCAAAGGGACCCATTTGATCAGGGACCCAGTGAGATTTTCAAATATGTCCCTGTATTCAGGGATTTATTAAAATAATTAGAGCTGGAATAACAAATGCGAAGTCTGAATGATTGACAAATATGTGACATAAACCACAAGAAACTCTCCCTCCCCAAACACACAGAGACAAATCCATAAGGACAGATGGTTTCTAGAACATTCCCACACACTCGATCACTCGAGAGCAGACACAGGTCACTCCTTCCAAGTTCCTAATACGGAGGGTGGAAACGTTGCTGTCCTGAAGGATTCTCTCCCAGTTTCCTGAAGACAAACGGAATTTGGGAATTTCTCTGTTTTGGTCTAAATTGTGGTCGATCCTGTGTCGTGGAGAAATGTAAACGCAGGGAAAACGTATTCACCCCTTTAACTGCCTGAGGGCCCTTCGGAACAGTGTCTCCTTCTCCCTGGAACGGGATCTCTTCCCTCGGGATCTTATCATTTGTTCAATTCACTGACGTCCGGCCGTTCACAAACAATGTCAGGGACAGAACGTTCCGGGGAATGTCAGTTATAGAATGTCAGGGACAGAACGTTCCGGGGAACGTCAGTTATAGAATGGCGGGGACAGAACGTTCCGGGGAAAGTCAGTTATAGAATGTCGGGGACAGAACGTTCCGGGGAAAGTCAGTTATAGAATGTTGGGGATGGAACGTTCCGGGGAGTGTCAGTTATAGAATGTTGGGGACAGAACGTTCCGGGGAATGACAGTTATAGAATGTTGGAGACAGAACGTTCCGAGGAATGTCAGTTATAGAATGTTGGGACAGCACGTTCCGGGGAACTCCTTGACCTGTCCATCACCTTTCCCCCCTATCCACCGAACTAACATGATGTACTGTCCCTGGACACGCTGTAACATTAATGGGGTGAGAGACGGAGGGCCCAATAACAGGAATGGGAACTAAAGGCATTGCGTGATCAGCTGAAATGGTTAGATATACTCCATTCTCGATCCACCTCCCAGAACCAGCCTAAACACCAGAAACCCAGAGGGAGATATCTGTTCACTGTGGAACACTCTGTAGACCAGGCCAGTGTTCTGCTCAGGACAACCATGCAATCTGTCCAGATTCATCCATTGCACTGGTCAATACAACGCAGCAATCTGGCCAGAGTGGAGCACTGCACCAATCAGTTCAGGGCATTGATCTATAAACACAGACTAGATATCTGTACAACACCGGAAGCTGTGCAGACCACACCTGTGCATTGATCTATAAACCCGGACGAGATATCTGTCCCGCTCGGGGAGCTGTGCAGACCACACTCGTGCATTGATCTATAAACCCGGACGAGATATCTGTCCAGCACGGGGAGCTGTGCAGACCACAGCAGGGCACCAATGTGTATCTATCTATCCAGCAGAAGGAGCTACACAGAACACATCATTGCATTATCTATAAACCTTTACCAGATAGTCTGACCAGCACAGCGACCCGTGCAGTGATCACTCGTGAATTAATTTGTAAACCAGGAACAGTTACCATCCCACCATGTAGGACTGTGTACGCCACCCACTTCATTGATCTGTAAACAGGAGCAGTTAACCTCCCAGAATGTAGGACTGTGTAAACCACCCCAATGCATTGATCTGTAACCAAGGAGCATTCACCCTCCCAGCATGTAGGACTGTGTACACCACTCAAGTACATTGATCTGCAAACTAGGAGCGGTTACCCTCACAACACGTAGGGCTGTATAGCCCACCCCAGTGCATTGATCTGTAAACCAGGAGCAGTTACCACACCCCCCCCACCAGCATGTAGGACTGTGTACACCACCCCACTGCATTGATCTGTAAACCAGGAGCAGTTACCCTCCCAGCAAGTAGACTGTGTATACCACCCCAGTGCATTGATCTGTAAACCAGAAGCAGTTACCCTCCCAGCAAGTAGACTGTGTATACCACCCCAGTGCATTGATCTGTAAACCAGGAGCAGTTACCCTCCCAGCATGTAGGATTGTGTACACAAGCCCAGTGCATTGATCTATACACCAGGAACAATTACCCTCCCAGCATTTAGGCCTGTGTATCCCACCCCAGTGCATTGATCTGTCACCCGGGAGCAGTTAACCTCCCAGCTTATAGGAATGTGTACAGCCCCGCAGTGCATTGATATGTAACCCAGGAGCAGTTACCCTTCCAGCATGTAGGACTGTGTACGCTACCCCAGTGCATTGCTCAGTAACACTGTGTTAGATCCCTGCCAGCGTAGGGAAACTTGCAGCCCGTGCTGGGAGTGACAGGTTGTGCAGCTCCCACCCATTTCCAGCTCCATATCTCCATCTTTGCCATGACAAGGGGGTGCTGTGGGTGTGAACATCACTGCCAGAGAGAGATGGCGGTGGAATCAGTTTAAATATCACCACGTGGGAGGAGTTTGGGGTTTCGACAGAGAGGAGGAGACTGAGAGTGTCTTGGAAGGGTGTGTTCCCAGGTTTCAGAATGCTGAAATGTAGACACTTCGAATACATCCTGTAACATGAGCCTGTCTTCCCAGGAAAGATGGGAAAAAAGGGATATTAGTGTGAGATCAGATGAGCATTCGTTCTGCATCTTTGTAACTGGAATTAGTTTCAACAGAATCTATGATTCATTGGGCAGATTCTAACAATAATTTATCTTTGTTTGATTTTCCTTGTGTGTGTGACAGGGATTGTCTGCACGAGGCTGAGATAGTTTCCTGGTGCTATCGTATCGAACTCACCTCATTAACTACCCACCCCATCCCATTGTGTCCCTCTCATTCAATACCAGCCCGATTCTCCCACCCATCATGACTGGAGGTACTCCCCATTGCCCGGGTGCCCCTGGCTATTCCGTGATCCCAGGCACTGGTGCCATCTTTAAAAGGCCAAAGGGCACACGGTTGAGCTTTCTCAGTAAGGAGCTGCCCTGCACAGTTTACCCCGAGCATGACAGATAAGGGACAATTACACCACAATTTGTCGACAGGGGCACGGAGAGCCTGGTGGATGGGCTAGTATAAAGGGGGGGCATTCTCTTCCCAGAGGGGGCGACACCACCAAACCCATCGAGCATGGTCTGAGCTCACCACCCAGCTTAGTGCAGTATCTGTGGTCTGAAGAAATGCCCAGCAATACAGGACAAGTATCAATAACCTTCCCCGCTCTTTCAGGATAAGGGTCACCGTATTGTTCCTGGTCCCTCACACTCACTGTATATCTGTTATAGCACTGACCCCCAAACAAGGCTCATGCTCCACCACTCTCACTGCTGCATGCAGCACCTTCCCCCTTTCCGTCTCTGTCTCTGTCTCTCTTTCTCTCCTCCCTCCACTTTACACCCCCCCCCCCCCATTAATAACGCTGCATGAATACAACACTGTGGACTGTATCCCTCCGGACACCTCACCATGACCATGTCCCCCACCAACACCAGCACTAATAGCACGACCACCCAATCCCACCCTCCCCCTCTCCCTCCCTTTCTCCCAATCCAGGAGAAACAGCCTGGAATAGGACAGGAAGGGCCTATCTGAGTGGTGAAGTGCCGGATATCCGTTCCCTCACCCCTCGCCCCATGTCATGTGGGGAGGACCCTGGTACGAACCGGAGCGGACCGGGATGCCTGGTGTGGAGATTCTGAACCATCCACGTCCCACCGACCGAGTATGGAGGAATGTTCAGTGAAGGACAATTCTCACTTTAAATCCACTGGCAGCTCCGTTTCCCCCCGGCACAACTTAGAAACCGTGGTCCTGATGCCATCTCCCGTTTGTGTCGAGCTGGTAAAAATGGTATCCCCAAGGTCTCGGTGGGCAGGAGGAGGTCTCACAACACATGGTCACCACCACATCCCAGGAAGGGAACACGGAGACTCCCTCCTACACCTCCCCCTGTAAACATGCTCAGATACTGAAACAAATCTGTGATAATTTCTGCTCTCCCCACTTGTCCTGACATCTTCAATATTATGTGCTCATATACACCCAGGGCTCTCTGCTCCTGCAGCCCCTTTATAATGGCACAGCCTGTTTTAAACTGTCTTTCATTGTCTTTCCTACCAAAGTGCATCACCTACACTGCTCTGCATTGATCCCCATCTGCCATAAACCTGAACACTACACTAACGTGTGATTGTCCTGTTAGAGTTACACACTCTCTTCCATCGACTTTACAATTCTTCCAGGTTTGGTCTTATCTACAAACATTGAGATTGTCATAGCATCACAGTCCCCATGAAACAACTGAAATCCTGTCCCACTCACGAGTGTGGGCAAGTGAAATACTGCGGTATTCCCAATACTGCTATGTTTAATTTAAATTACCAGATGTGCTTCACGCCGTGTTCTAACAATTCTTGTCAGTGTATCTGTGTATCTCTGTGGGGCAGGTCTGGCAGTCTCTGTGGTGCTTAAAGTAATGCAATGCCCCCCCTCTGCTGGCCTCCACACGCCATTGCACAGGCATTGGCAGAGGGTGTAAACCAACAGGGATTCATTCAGAATGGAAGAGGGAGAGGGCAGCTACTCACGGCACCATCCAAACTGATGTCTTATCCATGTACTGATCTAAATGTCCTTTAAACGTTGTTGCTGTTCCTGCTTTCACCACTTCCTCTGAAAGTTCATTCCACACCCATGCTAGCTTCTGTCTAAAATAATTACCTCTCATGGCTTTTGTAAATCTTTTTCCTCGCACCTTAAAATATCCCTCAGTTTTGAATCCCCAAATCTAGGGAAAAGACATCAGCCCTTCAGCTTATCTGTACCCCTCATTATTTTGTAAACTTCTGTGAAGTTACCCCTTAATCTCATCCTCTCCAGTGAAAAAAGTCCCAGCCTACCCAACCTCTCCTTATTGATCACTCTCTCCATTCCCAGCAACATCCAGATTAATCTCTTCTGAACCCTTTCCAGCTTAATAATATCAAGGTCAATAACATTAAAGTGAAAAGTCAATGTATTTTATAAGTGTAGGGGAGACCAAAACTCGAGGGCATAGTTTTAAGGTGAGAGGGAAACATTTAAAAGTCACCTAAGGGGCAGCGTTTTCACTCAGAGGGTGGTGTGCCTATGGAATGAGTGGGCAGGGAGACCAGACTGGACACAGTATTCCAGAAGAAGTCTCGCCCATGTCCTGTACAACCACAACATGAAATCCCAAATCCGATCCTCAAAGGTCTGACCAATGAAGACAAGTGTGTTAAACACCTTCTTAACCACACTATCTGTATGAGATGCAAATTTCAAAGGACTATACCTGACGCCCTAGGTCTCTGTTCTGCAACAGTGTCAAAAGTCCTGCTTTTATTTGTATAGGTCCTGTTCTTGTTTGGATTTACCAAATCCAATACCTCGCATTAATCCAAACTAAACTCCACTTGCCACTCCTCAACCCACCTACTCACCTTCCCCGTTTAATTTTAAAATTCCTTCCCCTCTGCAGGATGCCTTGATTCCGGCCTTGATTTTCACAAAGACCCTGAGCTTGTGTTGTCTTGTGTTGTTAGGGGGATGAGGGATGATTGTAGACACAGTCAGTGGGGAGGAGAGGCAGGACAGTAATCAGCTGTATCATTTCATGGTTCGAGGAAGAGGCCAGTCACACGTGAGAGGTGGGTAATACTGATCCGTATTTTGGGGTAAGAAATTATGGTCTTTCTCTGTCTCTGTCTATTCAAGACCCTTCATTGAGCAGAGTGTGTCTGCAGGATTTCTTTCCCGAATATTGCAGACTACAGATAATAGCGATTAAAGATGGTCATCGTTAATTTCGATGGCACAGCACGTGTGCTCAACATCCTACAGTTGAGACAAATACCTTGCATTTGTTTAACAACACAAAGGGTTTTGTGTAGTTCAATAATGGTAACCTGATTATAATAAATCCATACAAAGCTGAACGGTGTTACATAAAATATGTCCGAAAATTTGGGTATGGTAGTGTAAGTGGGTACCCTGCCTCTGAGCCAGAGCTCTGCATTTTATTCCAGTACCTGAACTTGTATGGTAGTGTTCCTCGCTCTGAACTAGAAGGTCTGGATTCAAGTCCTGCCTGTTGCAGAGGTATGTCACAGCATGTCAGAACAGGCTGATGAACAAACACACAGGAGGATAAATGTTACAGCTTTATGGGTATTGCAGAGTGATGCTAGTGTCCCAACCTCCGGGTACAAAGGTCTCGGTGAAAATCCCACAGAATTGTCTCAGGATACATCTGAACAAACTGATTAAAATGGAGAAGGAAGAGGTGTCAGTATTGAATTTCAGAATTTAGGCCCAGCCATTCGTGTTGATTGGAGTCACATTTCGCAGCAGTAGCGGTTTATAAAATCAGAATGGTCATGGATAGCGTGAGTAGTCAGGGTTTTTCCTCAGGTTAGGGGTGTCCAAAATTAGAGGGCATTGGTTGAAAGTGAGAGGGGCAAGGTTTTCAAGAGGCCCAAGGAGCACCTTTTCACGCAGAGGGTGGTGTAGTCTGGAATGACCTGTCAGAAGAAGTGATGGAGGCTGGTACAACCACAGCATGTAAAAGGCATCTGGATGCTGACAGACCTGACGAGCTTTTCCAGCAATTTCTGTATTTGTTACAAAATGCTTTCATTTTAACACAAGTATACTGAATATATTAAACATTTTAGTTTTTAATGACGCAGCAATATATAAACATACCTTCAAAGCGACCGAGACCATTTTCTGCTCAGGGTATGGCTCTGTGTATGACAGCAGCAATGATGCACCGACATGGAACAGGGAATGTGACGGACACATAGTTTGGACAATGTACAAGGGACCTCACATGGTCCAGTTTGGGAAAGGATGACATTACTGTATGATTCAACTCAGAGAGGCAGAAAATGTAATCTGCCTGAAAAGGAATGGCCTATTGCACTCTCTCTTTCATTGTTCCTCATCACAGCAATGTGTGCGAACTAAAAAACAACAACTCTACAGTCATCGTTACCATTCTTATTTTTATAGAATCCCTGCAGTATGGAAATATGTCCTTCGGCCCAATAACTCCATACCAACCTTCCCAACCCGTTCCCCTATATTTACCCCTGACCAATGCACCTAAACTAGAAATCCTTGAACACTATGGACCATTTAGCCAATCCACCTAACCTGCACAGCTTTGGACTGTGGGAGGAAACTGTAACAGCCATCAGAAGCTCACACAGACAAGGGGAGAATGTACAAACTCCACACAGACCATCGCCCAAGTTTAGAATCAAACCTCGGTCCCTGATGCTATGAGGCAGCGGTGCTAACCATTGAGCCACTGGGCTACTCTTTGGACGATCACTGACCAGAATCCACTGGAATCTCCTCCCTGCCTAATGCTCAGGGAATTCAGCCAAATCCAAATGTTCCAGGATGAAATCCCATTGCTAGCAGCTGTGTGAGTAGAATATCTTCAGAAGCAGAATAACATTTTGGGCAATCTCTCAGTTTTTACTTTTGTCGTGAATTAAACTAAGATTTAGGCAAAGTTCTTTCAAGTTAAAATTGCAGAGATTTTGTTTATCGTTGTGTGTGTGTGTGTGTGTGTGTGTGTGTGTGTGTGTGTGTGTGTGTGTGTGTGTGTGTGTGTGTGTGTGTGTGTGTGTGTGTGTGTGTGTGTGTGTGTGTGTGTGTGTGTGTGTGTGTGTGTGTGTGTGTGTGTGTGTGTGTGTGTGTGTGTGTGTGTGTGTCTCAGTGTTTTAAACAGAGAAATATTGATTATATAATTGCAATACCGACTTTGCCATTCATCTTTCCATCATAGCTTAAGTAACATTGCTCTGGATCACAAACATGTTGTTTAAAGAAACTAGCCTGACTTGTTCCTAAAACTGACCCTGAACCAGTCTGAGACTGATATCATCGGCCATATCACTAACCTGGTTATATTTAACATTTGTTGTGAGCAGTGGAGGAGAGGGACTGGAAAAGGAAACAGTTTCCAAAAAGCCGGGGAACTATAGACCCGTGAGCCTGATGTCAGTGGTCGGTAAGATGTTAGAGGTGATTCTGAGGGATAGGATTTACATACATTTGGGAAGGTAAGGGCTGATCGGGGTAGACAACGTGTCTTTCTGCATGGGAAGTCATGTCTCATTAATTTAATTGAGTTTTATGAAGAGGTCACAAAGAAGATTGATGAAGGCAGTTCGGTAGACATTGTCCACATGGACCTCAGCAAGGTGTTCATAACATTCCGATTGGTAGGCAGATGAGTAAGGTTCGGTCACATGGGATACAGAGGAAGCTCATCATAATTGGCTTGAAGGAAGAGGCATATTTTTCAGACTGGAGGCTTGTGAGCAACACTGTGCTGTAAGAATCAGTACTAAGTTCACTGCATTTCATCATTTATGTCAGAGATCTTGATGTAAGGTTACAGATGACATCAGAAAGGTGGTGTAGTAGATTATCTCAGAGTACAGCGAGACCACAATTAGATGGGACAATGGTGCAAGGAGTGACAGATGACGTTTAATTTAGATAAACATGAGTTTTTGCATTTTGGGAAGGCAAATCAGGGCAGAAATTATACACTTCATGGTAAGGTCCTGGGTGGTGTTGTAGAACAAAAGGACGGAGGGCGCCAGGTTACGTTGTTCCTTGAAAGTGGAGTTGCAGGTAGACAGTGTGGCGCAGAACACATTTGGCACTTTTGCCTTAATCAGTCAGAGCATTGAGTATAGGAGTTGCATCTGTAATGGATGTTAGTGCGGACACTTTAAGAATACTGCATACAACTTGTTGGTCTGCAGAAAAGATTGATACGGATGTTCCAGGACTGGAGGGTTTGAGCTTTAGGGAGAAGTTGATTAGGTTGGTGTTTCTCCCTGGAATGTCAGAGGCAGAGGGTGACATTATATTGGCATATAAAACCACTATAAGGGGCATGTACATTCCGAACAGGCACTTTCTGTTTCTCAGGGCAGAAGAGCCCAGAACACGAGGGCAGAGGTTGAAGGCAAGAGGGCGAATGATTTAGAAGGGACCTGAAAGTAAATGTTTTACACAGAGCGCGATGTGTGTACAGAAAGTGCCGTCAGAGGAAGTGGTGAAGGCGGTTACAATCGCACATTTTAAAAGTATCTGAAAGAGGAGGGGTATTGGCCAAATGCTGGCAAATGGGACTGGATCAGATTTGATATCTGATCGGAGTGACCAAATTGGATTAACGGGTCTGTTTCCGTTGTGCACATTGCCACAGTAAAATGAGAGTTCATTCTCTGATTCTATAAGAGGGATGACGATTAATTCTGAAAGAACCTTTCAAGTCAGAATTCTCTTCACTGAAAGTTTATCGTGCCTCTATGTTCCCATTGATTGAAAGCTGCGTTAGTTAAATATTTGACAGGCAAGTGAGTCATGGATAATGGGATATCGACAGGAAAGTGGGGCTGAGTCCACAACCTGATCAGCCACAATCTTAGTGCCTGGTGGAGAAGGCTTAAAGTATCTAATGACCCACTCCTGCTCCTCAGTCCCATGTTCCTGTGTTCCATTCTGCACACCAAACCTGTAGGACAGGAACAATGGGAGGCTACTTACTGCGATAAACTGGTGCACAGAAACAGAGGAGACCATTCGGCCCTTCAAGCCTATCACACACGCTTTGAGGTGATTTGGGAAATGTATTTGGAAAGCCCAGGCACGGGTATGAAAGAGGCCCCTCATCTCTCTTTACAGACCTTCTCCTGTCTGCAACTTGTGCTTCATTTGTTGGTCATGTTGTAGACCCAAATTCACTGTAAATACAGCTCACATACCTCACCCAGAGATGGCTCACTTAATTGTCTGGTCTCCCTGCCTGCAACATTCAATAACAGAACATTCATGAAAATAACACCCACTAACTTTCCAATAAGAGAATGTGTGAATATTAGAAACAGAGGCAGGTCATTCACACCTCAAGCCTGCCTTGCCCTTCACTAAGATCATGACTGATCTGTTCTTGGTCTCAAATCCTCTTTTATACCCAATTCTTCAAACCCTCAACTCTGTGACAGGTCAATATCCATCTACCTCCTCTTCAATTAATTTCAGTCATCTAGCTCCCTGAACACTCTTGAGAAGAGAAATCCTAACATTCAATACCACCTGTTTGAAGAAAGCACTCGCTGCTCCTACACCATGGCTTATTGATGTGAACAAAATAAGTTGAAGAGAAAATGAGGTCTGCAGATGCTGGAGATCAGAGATGGAAATGTGTTGCTGGAGAAGCGCAGCAGGTCAGGCAGCATCTAGGGAACAGGAGAATCGACGTTTCTGGCATTAGCCCTTCTTCAGGAATGAAGAAGGGCTAATGCCCGAAACGTCGATTCTCCTGTTCCCTAGATGCTGCCTGACCTGCTGCGCTTCTCCAGCAACACATTTCCACAAAATAAGTTGACACAAGGGTTCAGGTAAAAATGACTGGCCCTGATATCAAGGCAGTGGTGGCCTTCTGTTGGCATCAAGGAGTTTAACAAAACTGGACTTCATGGGAATCAGAGAAAACTCTCCAGTATTTGGAGTCAAACATGGCACAACGGAAGATGTTCATCATCACCGTCCTGGGTCACCTCTGTGGGAGCTCCTCAGGGTAGCTTCCTCTTCACAAACAGCTTCAGCTGCTTTATCAATGTCTTCCTGACCCCACCTTCCCCACCATAAGATCAGAAGTGGGGATGGTCACTGAAGATTCCACAATGTTCAGAATGTTTTGTCCCCCATCAGCTTCTGAACTGGTCTGTGTCCATGTGTAGCAAGACCCAGACTCCATTAGGGCTTGTGCTGTTAAAGTGTCCGTTACATTCATGTAACAGCAATGCCTGACACTGCACATTGCCACAGTAAAATAAGAGTTCATTCAGTACCTCACGCTAGTTTCACAGGAATATAAGGAAGTCATTCAGCCCATTGACACTATTGGAGACGAACAGGGACAGCCCATTCAGTGCATCTCGCATATTACTCAGGAAGAGAAAGGGTCTCGTGTGATGGACCACATCGGAAACCCTCGAAAATATTTGAAGGCGGTAACCTGGATTCTAATGCTTCCATATTTTAAAGGAAATGTCAAGTATCTGTTCCAGATGCAATGTGACAGGTCAAACTTCTCGATGTGAAGCAATCACCATTTATTTAAACATGAAAGATACGATGAAACCAAAGAAAGATGAATCTAGAATAACTTAAATCTATTGGACAAGTTAACAGAATAATGGATCTTCGAACTATCACTAATGAACTGTTCCAATATACGAAAATCCCATAAACACAGCCCCTGGCAAAAATACAGCTCACATACCTCACCCAGAGATGGCTCACTTAATTGTCTGGTCTCCCTGACTGCAACATTCAATAACAGAACATTCATGAAAATAACACCCACTAACTTTCCAATAAGAGAATGTGTGAATATTAGAAACAGAGGCAGGTCATTCACACCTCAAGCCTGCCTTGCCCTTCACTAAGATCATGACTGATCTGTTCTTGGTCTCAAATCCTCTTTTATACCCAATTCTTCAAACCCTCAACTCTGTGACAGGTCAATATCCATCTACCTCCTCTTCAATTAATTTCAGTCATCTAGCTCCCTGAACACTCTTGAGAAGAGAAATCCTAACATTCAATACCACCTGTTTGAAGAAAGCACTCGCTGCTCCTACACCATGGCTTATTGATGTGAACAAAATAAGTTGAAGAGAAAATGAGGTCTGCAGATGCTGGAGATCAGAGATGGAAATGTGTTGCTGGAGAAGCGCAGCAGGTCAGGCAGCATCTAGGGAACAGGAGAATCGACGTTTCTGGCATTAGCCCTTCTTCAGGAATGAAGAAGGGCTAATGCCCGAAACGTCGATTCTCCTGTTCCCTAGATGCTGCCTGACCTGCTGCGCTTCTCCAGCAACACATTTCCACAAAATAAGTTGACACAAGGGTTCAGGTAAAAATGACTGGCCCTGATATCAAGGCAGTGGTGGCCTTCTGTTGGCATCAAGGAGTTTAACAAAACTGGACTTAATGGGAATCAGAGAAAACTCTCCAGTATTTGGAGTCAAACATGGCACAACGGAAGATGTTCATCATCACCGTCCTGGGTCACCTCTGTGGGAGCTCCTCAGGGTAGCTTCCTCTTCACAAACAGCTTCAGCTGCTTTATCAATGTCTTCCTGACCCCACCTTCCCCACCATAAGATCAGAAGTGGGGATGGTCACTGAAGATTCCACAATGTTCAGAATGTTTTGTCCCCCATCAGCTTCTGAACTGGTCTGTGTCCATGTGTAGCAAGACCCAGACTCCATTAGGGCTTGTGCTGTTAAAGTGTCCGTTACATTCATGTAACAGCACTGCCTGACACTGCACATTGCCACAGTAAAATAAGAGTTCATTCAGTACCTCACGCTAGTTTCACAGGAATATAAGGAAGTCATTCAGCCCATTGACACTATTGGAGACGAACAGGGACAGCCCATTCAGTGCGTCTCGCATATTACTCAGGAAGAGAAAGGGTCTCGTGTGATGGACCACATCGGAAACCCTCGAAAATATTTGAAGGCGGTAACCTGGATTCTAATGCTTCCATATTTTAAAGGAAATGTCAAGTGTCTGTTCCAGATGCAATGTCACAGGTCAAACTTCTCGATGTGAAGCAATCACCATTTATTTAAACATGAAAGATACGATGAAACCAAAGAAAGATGAATCTAGAATAACTTAAATATATTGGACAAGTTAACAGAATAATGGATCTTCGAACTATCACTAATGAACTGTTCCTATATACGAAAATCCCATAAACACAGCCCCTGGCAAAAATACATATTCAGACACAGATTGTCACAAACATTTCTCCAATCCAGGAATTAAAAACATCATCAAGAGAAAATTCAGAAAGAGTAGCAGCCAGGAGATATTCACTGAATCTTCCACCTCTGTGGAGACCCCAATGGTTTCTGATGTTATTGAGAAACCAAAATCCAATTATCCTAATCTGTGAGAGCTGGCCATATCCATTCATGCTGCATTAAAATTAACCTAAGGACTCCCTCGCTGTTTACTCAAGTGGTATGAACTAGCCAGCTTGGTAACGATCATTCAATCTCTCTCTGAAAAGAAACCAGGATAAAATGACCTCTTGAAGCTACAGCATAATCGCACTTTCAGCACATCGAGCTGTCAACAGGAACCAGGGTTAACCCAAACAGGCCCTTGGCCTTGTCCAATTGGACGAGGAAGAAGCCAGTCAGTCCCTTGAGTCACTTAAACAGCAATAAGATGAGGCCATTCAGTCCCTTGAGCCACTTTTACAGGAACAGTAGGAGGCCATTCCCGCCTCAACGCACTTACACAAAGATAGAATGAGGTAATTGATGCTAATTCCTGATGAATGGTTCATGCCCGTAACGTCGATTCTCCTGCTCCTTGGATGCTGCCTGACCTGCTGTGTTTTTCCAGCAATCCACTCTCTACTCTGATCTCCAGCATGGGCAATCCTCACTGCCTCCTAATTGATGCTCTAACATGATGAAAAAGTGGCTGCACAGACAGATTAGTCCCCGTTGTTCCTCCTGGCTCCATTGCTTATGATACATATGTGGGACTTTAACGTGGTTTTCTCGCTGTGAGGATTGAAGCCAGATGTCTTACGTGAAGTCTCAATAAGGCAACATCCATCTCCGAGACGCCAGCCTGGTGTTCTCTATGGAGAGCAGTAGCTGGTGGGAATGGCTACGTGTTTCAGAAGGAAGGAATTGTGGTTACTGAATATGGCGTACAGTACGGGAAAGTTAATTAAGGCACATAAACAATTAGCAAAGCCACGTTAGACTGATGAATGGACTCTCTAAGTTCAAATCATGCTGATCTTGTTCATGTTGGTCATGTCTAGTACACGTCCTGTTCAGTGTAACCTGTATGCCTTACTCTGTCCAAGTCTATTTCCACCCTATTATCTGCCTGGCCATGCTGATATTGATCTGCCTCCACTGCTCATAAATAAAGTGTTTCCTTTTACTGAGGTACACGTGACAATAAATCAGATCAATTAATCCTGGGGAAAGTATGGAATTTCTCACCCTATCAATGTTTCTTTTGGAAATAAGTGAGCGCTGCCACTCCTCATGTTTTAGCATTGCCATTTCTTCGTCTCACACAGCTCCACAGACTAAACCACAATGTCTTCATTCTATCCTCATGTTACCAACATCTATGTCTGGGGTAAGGAGATCATTCCTCACAAGGGAGATCAAATCTGTAGAGAGTGCCCCAAATACTCTCTCAGCAAGGCTCTACAACAGCAGGAAGATGGCTTTACTTATGTATTCGAATCATCTTACAATGAAGGACAGCATACCATTGACTGCATCCATTACTTACACAAGGTTTGATTCGGACCGGTCAGCATAGACTTGTCAGTGGGATAAAATGCTTCCCAAATTTGTTAGAGTTCTTTGATGTCGTGGCCAAGAAGGTTGACGAGGGCAGAGTGGTAGATGTAGTCGAAATGGATTTCGGTAAGATCTTTGCTAAGGCTGCTCTGGAAGGTTCCATCACGTGGAATACTGGGGGAACTGGCCAGTTGGATATTCAGTTGGCTTGATGGTGGGAAGCAGAGGTATTAGTGGAAGGATGCTTGTCAGACTGGAGGCTGGGTCCATAGCTGTTTGTTATCCATGATTGGGTTGAGAATATACAAGGCATGATTAGTAAGTTTGCAGGTGACACTGAAACAAGTGGTAGCGTGATCAGTGTGGAAGTTTATAAGAAATTGCAGCATAACCTTAATCATGTTGGGAAGTGGGCCGTAAAATGGCAAATGGAAATTAATGTAGATGTGTGAAGTCTTGCATTTTGGAAACTCAAATTAAGGTAGGAGTTTCATAGTGAAGGGGAGAGCCTTAAGGGGTGTAGTGGGCAGAGAGACCTTGGCGTTCAGGTGCATGGTTCTCTGAGAGTGGAGCCGCATGTAGAGAGGGCAGGGAAGAAGGCTTTTGACACACTGGCCTTCATCAGGCAGGACATTGAGTATAGAAGTTGGGAATTTATGTTGCAGTTACACAGGACTTTGGTAAGGCCGCTCTTGGAGTATTGTGTTCAGTTTTTGTCACGTTGTTTTAAGGAGGATGTTATGAAATGAGAAAGAGTGCAGACGAAATTTATGAAGACGTTGCCAGGACTCAATGGTCTGAGTTATAGGGAGAGGATGGACAAGCTAGCACTTTTCATTCGAGTGTAGGAGTTTGGGGGGGGGGGGGAGGAACCTTATAGAGCTGTATACGATCGTGAGGGTTTATGGATAGGGTGAATGCTCTCAGTCTTCTTCCAAGGTTTAGAGAATCGAGGACGAGAGGGGATCAGTTCAAGGTTAGAGGGGAAGGAATAAAAGGGAACCTGAGGGATCAATTCTTTACACAGACGACTGGTACATGGATGAACTGCCAGGAGACGTGGTTGAGGGGGTGTGTGCATTAACAACATTTCAAAAGCATTTGGATAAATATGTGGATAGGAAAGGACTAGATGGATATGGGCCAACTTCGAGCCTGCACCGCCATTCAATATGATCGTGGCTGATCATTCCTAATCAGTATCCTCTTCCTGCCTTATCTCCATAACCCTTTATTCCACTATCATTGAGAGCTCTATCCAACTCTTTCTTAAATGAATCCAGAGACTGGGCCTCCACTGCCCTCTGGGGCAGAGCATTCCACACAGCCACCACTCTCTGGGAGATGAAGTTTCTCCTCATCTCTGTCCTAAATGGTCTACCCCGTATTTTTAAGCTGTGTCCTCTGATTCGGCACTCACCCATCAGTGGAAACATGTTTCCTGCTGCCAAAGTGTCCAATCCTTTCATAATCTTATATGTCTCAATCAGATCCCCACTCCATCTTCTAAACTCAAGGGTATACAAGCCCAGTCGCTTCAGTCTTTCAGTATAAGGTAATCCCGCCATTCCAGGAATTGACCTCGTCAACCTACGCTGCACTCCCTCAATAGCCAGAATGTCTTTCCTCACATGTCGAGACCAGAGCTGCACACAGTACTCCAGGTGTGGTCTCACCAGGGCCCTGTGCAGCTGCAGAAGCACATCTTTGCTTTTATACTCAATTCCTCTTGTTATGAAGGCCAACATGCTATTAGCCTTCTTCATTGCCTGTTGTACCTGCATGCTTGCCTTCATTGACTGGTGTACAGGAACACCCAGATCTCTCTGTACTGCCCCTTTACCTAACTTGATTCCATTGAGGTAGTAATTTGCCTTCCTGTTCTTGCCACCAAAGTGGATAACCATACATTTTTCAACATTAAACTGCAATTGCCATGCATCTGCCCACTCACCTAACTTGTCCAGGACACCCTGTAATCTCCTAACATCCTCATCACATTTCACCCTGCCACCCAGCTTTGTAACATCAGCAAATTTGCTAATGTTATGGCTGATACCATCTTCTATATCATTAACATATATTGTAAAAAGCTGCGGTCCCAGCACAGGTCCCTGCGGTACCCCACTAGTCACTGTCTGCCATTCCGAAATGGAGCCGTTTATCACTACCCTTTGTTTCCTATCAGCCAACCAATTTTCAATCCAATCTCGTACTTTGCCCCCAATACCATGCGCCCTAATTTTACTCACTAACCTCCTGTGTGGGACTTTATCAAAAGCTTTCTGAAAGTCCAGGGACAGGACATCCACTGGATCTCCCTCATCCATCTTCAAAGTCACATCCTCAAAAAATTCAAGAAGATTAGTCAAGCATTATTTCCCCTTCATAAATCCATGCTGACTCTGTCCTATCCTGTTACTATTATCCAGATGTCCCATAATTTCATCCTTTATAATAGACTCCAGCATCCTTCCCACCACTGAAGTCAGACTAATTGGTCTATAATTTCCTGCTTTCTCTCTCCCACCTTTCTACAAAGTAGTATAACATTAGCCACACTCCAATTCTCAGGAACCGACCCCGAATCTATCGAACTCTGGAAAATAATCACCAATGCATCCACAATTTCCCGAGCCACCTCCTTCAATACCCTGGGATGCAGATCATCAGGCCCCGGAGACTTATCAACCTTCAGACCAAACAGTATCTCAAACACGAAATCCTGGCAAATATAAATTCCCTTCAGTTCAGGACCTTCAGCCACTGTTACCTCAGGGATATTGTTTCTATCTTCCCCAGTGAACACAGATCTGAAGTACCCATTTAATTATTCTGCCATTTCTTTGTTCCCCGTAATATATTACCCTGTTTCTGTCTTCAAGGGCCCAATTTTAGTCATAACCATTTTTTTGCCTTGCACATATTTAAAAAAGCTTTTACTATCCTCCTTTATATTATTGGCCAGTTTACCTTCGTACCTCATTTTTTTCTCTGCGTATTTCCTTCTTAGTAATCCTCTGTTGCTCTTTAAAAGCTTCCCAGTCCTCAGTTTTTCTACTTATCTTTGCTATGTTATAATTTTTCTCTTTTAACTTTATATGTTTCTTAACTTCCCTCGTCAGCCACGGCCGCCTATGTCTCCTCCTGGGATCTTTCTTCCTTTTTGGAATGAGCTGATCCTGCAACTTCTGCATTATACATTGAAATATCCGCCATTGTTCCTCCACGGTCATCCTTGCTAAGGTATTGCACCATTGAACTTTGGTCAGCTCCTCCATCATAGCTCCATAGTTCCCTTTATTCAACAGAAGTACTGTCACTTCCGATTATACCCTCTCCCTCTCAAATTGCAGATTGAAGCTTATTGCATTATGGTCACTACTTCCCAATGGCTCCTTCACTTCGAGGTCACTGACCAATTCCGGTTCGTTACACAATACCAGATACAGAATTGCCTTCTCCCTGGTCGGCTCCTGCACCAGATGCTCTAAGAATCCATCTCTGAGGCAGTCCACAAAGTTTCTTTCTCAAGGTCCAATACCATCCTGATTCTCTCAGTCTACCTGCATGTTAAAATCCCCCATAACAACTGTAGTAACATCTTTGCGACAGGCCAATTTCAGCTCCTGATTCAACTTACATTCGACATCCAGACTACGGTTTTGGTGCCTGTAGATGACTTCCAAGAGAGTCTTTTTTACCCTTAGTATTTCGCAGCTCTATCCACACTGACTCGACATCCCCTGACTCTAGGTCCCCCCGCGCAAGGGACTGAACATTCTCCCTTAGCAACAAGGCCACCCCACACCCTCTGCCCGTCAGTCTGTCCTTACGATAGCACGTGTATCCTTGAATATTCATTTCCCAGGTCCTGTCCACTTGGAGCCACGTCTCAGTTATCCCCACAACATCGTATCTGCCAATTTGCAAAAGAGCCTCAAGCTCATCCATCTTATGTATAGTGCTTCGTGCATTCATGTATAGTATTTTTAATTTGTTACTGCTCTCACCCTTCTCATCAACCCCTATTTCACTCAACCTTGCAGCATGATCCCTTTCCGAGTTTTCTGCCTCATTGATACAGTTGTCTTTCTTTACTTCTCTTGTTCTAACTTTCCCTTCAATTTCCTGTTTAAACATCCAGTCTGTCCTCTCCCCCAGCTACTTCATTTATTTTCCTCTAATTCTTAATCCAATTATTATGAAATACAAAAGGATTAATCTCTGTTATGCCATTCATACGAATTCTGCACAGGTATATAGCACTGGAATAAGTCAAATATCATCTACGCTTAGTCCTTTAAATCCTCGATAACACATCTGCTATCACATATTTAGGATCCACAGCATATACATTTTGTAAGTTTAAAGTCGGTAGATCAGGCTCCTCTGAAATAGGCTCATATTCTGGTCTTTAAATATTCCAGAAAATGCGAGAGGATTGTTGTTGTCCACAACCATCTCCGACAATTTGTTTATCACATACGCATTCAAATATTGTCAGGGCAGTACGGATCTTTTATTTTCAAGAATGGAGATTGTGTATTTTTTTCTGGTGAATATTGAGTTTTTTCGACAAGTAGCCAATTGGTCATTCACTTCCATCATCATCTTACTGTATCAATTCATCACCGACACCTATACCCCGAGCATCAAACACAATTTTCAAAGGGTGGTGCATTATTCATTCACATGACATACTCGGTAACGTTTTTGTTATATCCAGTATTTTTGTGAGATACTTTAACTGACTCAAAATATTTTTAATTTGAAAGAGACCACTAAAACTGGCTTTGACGAGATTTCCTACCACTCATAGCAATATTAATACGTCATTCCTGTATCAGGATTGGGGAAGTAACGGTGAGAGTGAGTGACAGAGTGTCAGTTCCAGGAATGCAGTTTGTTCTTGGGAACGATTTAAGAGGAAAAAAGGTGGGAGAGGTACCCCTGTGTGGAGAAGTCAAAGGAAGACTAGGAAACTGGGGAATTGAAAGAAACATACTCAGAAAATTTTCCAGACTGTGTAGTAACATGATACCATAAATTACAGCCGGAAGGAAAAATAAAAGAAAAAGACAAAGGAGTTGATGTTCAGTTAACTGACACCCTGTTTGATGTAACAGTGCAAAAAAAAAAACCTGAACAGACAGAGGGTCAGGCAGAGGTGGTAAATCGTCAAAGTTTCAGAGGTTTTATCTGCCACCTGCTTCACTCGATGTTGTGCCCTTTTCAGGTGCTGTTTAGATAGCTCACCTACTCCATATAATCTCTCGCTCAACTCACATACATAATCCAAGTGTGAGATCTCTGATTTCGGTCCTGTCAATTTATATTTAATTTATTTCAATGACCTCTCACTTCATGTATGAATATTAACTCAAAGGAAGTAAACTGAGTAGATTTATTTGGGGCATCTCCGATGGCAAGCAATTTAATGGGACACCTTTATCCAAATCATTCAGGCAACCGTAACAGTACGCTGTTAACATGGTCTTCAGCATCTGATGCTAACTTTCCAAAGCTCCCTGGGATTCAGGATGGGGCGCACTTGATTTGAAGTGTTGTATGCCTAAAATATCCATGACTTCCGAAAACAGCTGAGTGGTAAACGTGGATAGATGAGGGACAGGAATGGCTGTTGGAGGTTCCTGGTTACAGGTGTTTCAGTAAGATTAGGGAGGGTGGGAAAAAAGGAGGGGGGGGTGGCATTGCTAATTAGAAATGGTATAACGGCTGCAGAAAGGAAGTTTGAGGGGGATATGCCTCTGGAGGTAGTATGGGCTGAAGTCAGAAATAGGAAAGGTGCAGTCACCTTGTTGGGTGTTTACTATAGGCCCCCCAATAGCAGCAGAGATGTGGAGAAACAGATTGGGAAACAGATTTTGGAAAGGTGCAGAAGCCACAGGCTCGTAGTCATGGGCGACTTCAACTTCCCAAATATTGATTGGAAGCTCTTTAGATCAAGTAGATTGGATGGGGCGGTGTTTGTGCAGTGTGTCCAGGAAGCTTTTCTAACGCAGTATGTAGATTGTCCAACCAGAGGGGAGGCCATATTGGATTTGGTACTCGGTAATGAACCGGGACAAGTGGTGGGCTTGTTAGTGGGTGAACATTTTGGTGATGGTGACCACAATTCTGTGACTTTCACCTTGGTTATGGAGAGAGATAGGTGCGCACAACAAGGTAGATTTTATAATTGGGGGAAGGGAAATTACGATGCTGTAAGGCAGGATTTGAGGAGCATACGTTGGGAACATAGGCTGTCAGGGAAGGAGGTGGTGGAAAGGTGGAACTTTTTCAAAGAGCAGATACGACGTGTCCATGATATGTATGTAGCTATCAGGCAGGAAAGAAATGGTCGTGTGAGGGAGCCTTGGTTGACGAGAGAGGTTGAATGTCTGGTAAAGAGGAAGAAGGAGGCTTACATAAGGTTGAGGAAACAGGATTCAGACAGAGCAGTGGAGGGATAGAGGATAGCCAGAAGGGACCTGAAGAAAGGGATTAGGAGAGCTAAGAGAGGGCATGAAAAATCGTTGGCGGATAGGATCAAGGATAACCCCAAGGCATTTTATGCGTATGTGAGAAACCTGAGAATGACGAGAACGAGGGTAGGTCCGATCAAGGACAGTAGTGGGAGACTGTATATTGAGTCAGAAGAGATAGGAGAGGTCTTGAACAAGAACTTCTCTTCAGTATTTACGAACGAGAGGGACCGTATTGTTGAAGAGGAGAGTGTGAAATGGACTGGTAAGCTAGAAGAGATACCTGTTAGGAAGGAAGATGTGTTGGACATTTTGAACAACTTGAGGATAGACAAGTCCCCCGGGCCTGACTGGATATATCCTAGGATTATGTGGGAAGCAAGAGAACAAATTGCAGTACCGTTGGCAATGATCTTCTCGTCGTCACTGGCAACGGGGGTGGTACCAGGGGACTGGAGAGTAGCGAATGTTGTGCCCCTGTTCAAAAAAGGGAATAGGGATAACCCCCGGAATTAAAGGCCTGTTAGTCTTACTTCTGTGGTAGGCAAAGTAATGGAAAGGGTACTGAGGGATAGGATTTATGAGTATCTGGAAAGACACTGCTTGATTAGGGACAGCCAGCACGGATTTGTGAAGGGTAGGTCTTGCCTTACAAGTCTTATTGAATTCTTCGAGGAGGTGACCAAGCATGTGGATGAGGGCAGAGCAGTGGATGTAGTGTACATGGATTTTAGTAAGGCATTTGATAAGGTTCCCCATGGTAGGCTTATGCGGAAAGTCAGGAGGCATGGAATAGAGGGAAATTTGGCAAATTGGATAGAAAACTGGCTAACCGGTTGAAGGCAGAGAGTGGTGGTAGATGGTAAATATTCAGCCTGGAGCCCAGTTACAAGTGGAGTTCCGCAGGGATCAGTTCTGGGTCCTCTGCTGTTTGTAATTTTTATTAATGACTTAGATGAGGGAATCGAAGGGTGGGTCAGTAAATTTGCAGATGATACGAAGATAGGTGGAGTTGTGGACAGTGAGGAGGGCTGTTGTCGGCTGCAGAGGGACTTGGATATGATGCAGAGCTGGGCTGAGGAGTGGCAGATGGAGTTCAACCCTGCCAAGTTTGAGGTTGTCCATTTTGGAAGAACAAATAAGAATGTGGAATACAGGGTTAATGGTAGGGTTCTTAGTCAGGTGGAGGAACAAGGGATCTTGGGGTCTATGTACATAGATCTTTGAAGGTTGCCACTCAGGTGGATAGAGTTTGTAAGAAGGCCTATGGAGTATTATCGTTCATTAGCAGAGGGATTGAATTCAAGAGTCGTGAAGTGATGTTGCAGCTGTACAGGACTTTGGTTAGGCCACAGTTGGAGTACTGTGTGCAGTTCTGGTCGCCTCACTTTAGGAAAGATGCGGAAGCTTTGGAGAGGGTGCAGAGAAGATTTACCAGGATGTTGCCTGGAATGGAGAGGAAGTCGTACGAGGATAGGTTGAGAGTTCTCGGCCTTTTCTCGTTGGAACGGCGAAGGATGAGGGGTGACTTGATAGAGGTTTATAAGATGATCAGAGGAAGAGGTAGAGTAGACAGTCAGAAACTTTTTCCCCGGGTACAACAGAGTGTTACAAGGGGACATAAATTTAAGGTGAAGGGTAGAAGGTATAGGGGAGATGTCAGGGGTGGGTTCTTTACCCAGAGAATGGTGGGGGCATGGAATGCGCTGCCCGTGGGAGTGGTAGAGTCGGAATCATTGGCGACCTTTAAGCGGCATTTGGATAGGTACATGGATGGGTACTTAATCTAGGTTAGAAGTTCGGCACAACATCGTGGGCCGAAGGGCCTGTTTTGTGCTGTATTGTTCTATGCTCTATGCTCTATGCTCTAAAATTAGACCCGTGTTCTGACTGAATCTCTCTGCGTAACCCACAGCGAGTAAAGAAAGCTACCAACTCCTCCACGTCCCTTTTTGCCTTAGCATTCCATAATGGAATTGTCTCTGGAAATCTGTGAGACACATCCATTATCATCAGCAAATATTGGTTTCCACTTTTATTTTAGAAAGGGGAGCTACACAATTAATCATAACCCACGGGAAAGGTTCTTTGAATATAGGAATTGGCAACGAAGGTGCTGGTTTTATTACTGCCTGTGACCTACCTACCAATTGGCATGTATGACATGTACAACAAAAATTAACCATGTCCTGTGCATTCCAGGCCACTAGAAATGCTTACGTACCTTCCGTACACCTAGGTGACCTCCTGCAGTTAGTTCATGTGCTACCTGTAACACTGTGTGGTACCGGTAACACAATCTGGTGCACTTCGGCCCATTTTCCTTCTGCACTAATCTATTGTGGACTCCATTTCAATTTTAGGATTTTATCTTTAAGTTAATAACGTTCGACAATATATTCTGATTCCTTTTCTCTGTGTGTATGTGTATGTGTAAGTGTGCATATATATCTGTTGTAAGTCCATTAGCCTTTCAGGACTAAACACCTCTGCCTGACCCTCTGCATGTTCAAGTATTTTTCTGCACTGTTATATCAAACATCGTGTCACTTAACTGAACATCAACTCCATTATCTTTTTCTTTTGTTTTTCCTTTCTGCTGTAACTTATGACTGTGGGATATTGTAACTACACAGCCTGGAAAAATTCCTGAGTATTTTACTTTCAATTCCCAGTTCCTTAATCTTCCCTGGACTTCTCCACCACAGGGTTGCCTCTCCCACCTTGGATCCTGTTAAATCGTTCCCAAGAACAAACTGCATTACTGGAACTGACTCTCTGTCACTCACTCTCACTGTTACTTCCCCAATTTGACTCTCCAATCTTATGTTACACAAGGGAATGCTTAATTTCTGTCCCCATTCCACAGATTATCACGCTCTGGAGTAACATGTCAGAAATAGTGAAAATACTTCCATCTCTTACTATTAGAGGCCGAGAGAAAGTGAGAACTGCAGCTGCTGGCGAACAGAGTTGAAAAGTGTGGGGATGGAAAGGCACAGCAGGTCAGGTAGCATCAGAGGGCCAGGGGAATTGTCATTTTAGGCACAAGTCCTTCTTATGGAAAGTGGGTGTAAGAGAGGGGGAATGGGTTGAGAAATAAATAGAAGGGTGGAGTGGAGCTGGGAGGAGGGGAGCTTGGAAGGCGATAGGTAGATGCAGGTAGGGTGAGGGTGATAGGTCACAGAGGAGGGTGAAGTGGATAGGTGGTAGGACAGCTGGTACCATCAAACTATACAGCATCAACATCGACTACAATAATTTCCAAATCTCCCCTTTCCCAGCCTCATCCAAGTTCCAACCGTTCAACTTAGCCCCACCCTCTTGAACTGTCTTAATTGTCCATCTTCCTTCCCACCTATCCACTCCACCTTCCCCTCCGACATATCACGGTCACTCCCACCTACATTTTCCTATCGCCCTCCCAGTGACTTTCCAGCCAGCTCAGCTCCTACACTTTGATTTATCTTTCAGCCTCCTTGTCCCCTCGCCACATTCCTGGTTTGTGCCTGATATGTCGATTGTCCTGCTCTTCGCATGCTGCCTGATCTGTTGTGCTTTTCCAGTGCCCCAACTTCTCAACTTTTAGAGACTGAGCAGATCACATATCTCACAAAATTATAACTTCTTGTCCTTCCTGCCCTGTTCTTTCTGAGTAAACTTTACCTACAGAGGCGAATTCTTTATAGCGATCAGGCACTGCCTCTATACACAGCCCCTGCCTCGGCTGTGCACTTTCCTGCAGCTCCTTGGCTCCACTTGGGGTCTCATTTACCAGTTTCACTAATGTCACTGGTTTAACCTCTTCCACATATCTTCTTCCAAAGTGCCTTCCTTCAATGCCCAGCTCTGTGTGTCCCAGCTTACTGCAGAGAAAACACCTTTTTCACAGTGCACTTCTTAAACCACTGGCACTGAAATTTTATGCATTTCACTCCCTTATAGCGAGAACACCTTAGTCCTTTCATCACCTTTCAACCCCTATGGGTTTCATTTTTCACCTGTGGTAAACTATTGTTAGTGTTCTCTACTGTTCGAATTGTAGTGTAGGATCTCCCCTTCTCCCAGTTTCTATCTCTCACAATATGAAAATCCTCCCAGAATCAAAATACCATCTCATGCACCAATGTGCATTTACATGCCATTTCTGCTGCACTTCCCATTTCTTGAACTTTCTGTTCATTCACATGAATTCTTACCATCTCTGGAAGTGAGCATTTAAACTCGTCCAGCAGAATTATCTCTCTTCTTGCCTCACAGATCTTGTCCATTTTTAAGGCCAGCACCCATCTATCAAAGTGACTGTGTTTGATTCTTTCAAATACAACATCAGCCTGCCATGGTTCTGTCCCTTTATTTCTGAACCTCTGTCTATATGCTTCTAGTACCAATTCATAAGCACGCAAAATAGCCAATTTGACATCTGAATAATCTCTTGACCCCTCATCTGACAGCGCTGCAGATATCTCACTAGCTGTGCCCACCAGCTCAGTCTGAAGGAGCATTACCCACAAGTTCACTGGTCACGCCATCTGCCGTGCCAATTTTTTCAAATGAAATAAAAACAGATTTTGATATTTTCTAAGCGAAATATGACAATGTATTAACATAGCTGTATATATCCTGACATTCTCCCTTCATCTCCATCCTGTTAATTTAACTTTCTTGTCTAATTCCCGACTTTTAAATATCAAATTCTCTGTCTCTTTTTCTTCTCTTTCCCTTTCTCTTTGTTCTCACTCTGTTTCAGTCCCTTTTTTCATCTTCTAAGTCCAGTTGCCATATTTGCAATTTAAGTTTTTTTTTACTCTCCTGCAGTTGCCTGTTTCTCTGACATACCAAAGTGCTTGACCTACTCCAATACAATTTCACCTTTTCTTTTCTCCCTGATAAAACCCAATTCCAAACTATTTGCTAATTACAAAACACGTCCTTCTTCTGTCTTTCTAAACTTCCTTGGAAAATTTGGGAACCTCTTTAGTAACGTTAAGAGCCATTTCCCTCATTTTTAATTTAACCAACCCCAAGTCAACAAAATTAAATGGAATTTACCGCCGCTTCTATTTGAAGATCTCGCTCACTAATTTCCACACGTTGGAATTTGCTGGGTCCGTTTGTACCCCAAATCTGTTCAAATACCATACTGCAAGGCCGCAAACTGTTATGACATCAATGTCGAACCCTACTGTTAATTAAAACCACACACCCAGAAAAGCTTACCTCACATCATAATCTGTTAAAACGTGAGCGACAGAGAACTCCTAAATTCCACTAATAAACGAAACATAACAATTTATATGTGTGCAAGTTAGCTCGCTGAGCTTGAAGGTATGTTTTCAGAAGTTTCGTCACCATGACTAGGTGACATCTTCAGTGAGAGTATCTGCTGAAGTGCTGGTGGTATGTCCCGCCTCTCTATTTATCGGTCTTGGTTTCTTAAAGTGGGTAATCTAATTTCCGATTCTTTTGTTTTATAAGAGAAGGTAGATAGAATCTAAATTGATGCGTTTATTGATGGACTTCTGGTTAGAATGTCATTCCTCTAAGAAGGTCCCTGCTTGTCTTCGCATGTGTGTGTGCTTTGTCCCAGTAAAAGTGGCGCCCTTCTTTGTATGTATGGAATATAGTGATAATGGGTCGTGTCTTTTGGTGGCCAGTTGGTGCAGATGTATCCTGTTAACACGACAACAGGACTATTTAAATGGCAGAAAAATGATTTTATTTACACTGTTTAATCAATGTGTGTGCAGATAAATAACATTTTTCACATGTGCACAATACATTGTAAATGTACAGAGACACAGTATAAAATTTATAAAACATTAAAAAGTTATTTGATGCTCATCTAACGTAATATGTTCCAATTCTCTCAACGTTGCCTCCCTTTCTGGAACTCACTACTCTAATCTCTCATTCTTATCAGGATGAATGCTCCAAATTCTTGCTTCTGGTATCCCAACGTATTTCAGTTAATCCACTTTCTACCAGGAATTAAATATATTGGTCTGCTGGGTTCTTTCCAAAGCTAGTGTCTGTCATATTATTAGAGACAAATATTCTGGCATCAGACTCAGCATTTGAATATATTACTCTGTTGTACATGCACTGTACAAAGGACCACAGCACACAGGAATTTCCAAAATATTGGGGGATGTTCATCCAATCCTTTCGATGATCTGGTTTTCTCATTTTGCACATTTCTTCATTTATATTGTCTCTCTTTCTCTCTTTTTTGCTAGTTAAGAAATCCACCCATTATTCCTCGCGTCTCTTCTCTCAAAAGTCTTACATTCGCTTTATATCTATTGCTCTCTTCTCAATGTAATGTGATTATAATTGAGCAATGTAACTACAAAAACATTCATGAGGAGCTGGCCAGAGTTAATTGGAAAGGGAGCCGAGCAGGGAAGTCCATGGAGCAGCAAAGGCAGGAATGTCTGTGGATAATTCGGAGGATATCAGAAATTCATCGCAAAGAAGATGAAATATGCTCATGGGCGGACAAGGCAGCCATGAGTGATAAGGCATCAAACCAAAAGAGGAAACATACAATGTGGTGAAGATGATTGGGAATCCAGAGAATGAATTGACTCTAAAACTACATGCGGCTGGCATCACTGACACGACAGAGCTCTTAATCATGGTCAGGGAGAGAAACAGAGGGAAAGAAATCCACTTTAAACACAGAGATGGCATTACTCAAGGAAACTAAGATTCCGATGAATTAAACAATTGAATTAAAATCTGTTAATTTGTTTTGGGGAATGTGTCAGTTTGGAAGCATGACCTGGGGAGAGACCCTCAGCAGAATGAGAATATGAAAATGAAAGTGTTACCACATCAGAAAACAGAGTAGATCACTGAGTGCAGGGCTGATGGGTGAATGGGTCTCGATGTGAACTGGGGAACAGACAGCAGAATTGCATTGCAGATATTGCAGCTCAAAACAGCGTATTCATGTAGTGGTGCAGATCACAGCAGCAGGAGAAGCAGAACAAAATTCAACCACAACCTGTAACTTTTAGCCTCGAATAATCTTCTCAGACTGCTATTACCATCAATACGGTCCATGTTTCGATAATGACTGTGGGTGAACATGTCAGGGTCAGAACCACGTGAACCGAAACCTGATGCTGACCCATTAAAACTACCACACTTGACCAACAGATCTGATCGGAGCTCTGCAGTCCTGCCACATTCAGTCATAAATGGCGATGGACGATTAAACAAATGACTGGAGTAAAGGGATCCACAAATATCCCCATCCGAAATAATGGAACAGCCCTGCACATCAGTGTAAAATACAAGGATGTAGTATCTGCACCATCCTCAGCCAGAAGTGTTGAGTGGATGATCCAACTCACCCTCCTCATGATGCCAGTTTTCAACCAATTTGATTTGCTGCACGTGACATGAAGAAACAGCTGAATATAGCAGATACGACAAAGGCAGTGGGTCCTGATACCATTCCTGCCATAGGACTGAAGACTTGTGCTTCATAACAAGCCGTGTCCCTGGGGAGGCTGTTTCATTCCAGCTCCAACTCTGACATCTCCCTGGCAATGAGGAAAATTACTCAGTTATGTCAAGTCCCCTAAGATGCTAATAATTAAAATCTGACCATTTACGACCCCCTCAGTCCCATCACGACAGTCAAATTAGTGGGAGTTCTTTTTAACAGAGCTGTAAAGCAGCACAGAAATAACCTGATCAGTGTGGTTTCTGATAGGTCCCCTTGTGTAGATGGTGCTGTTGTGGAAATGTCACTGGATTACTAATCCATACCAGACTAATGTTCTGGCAGCTGGTGGAAGTTCAAAACAATTAATAACATATCGGGATGCATAATCTGGTGTCAGGAAGAGTGACCTTGACGTCAATGTCGATTGTAAACACCAATTTCCTTCTCCAATGTAGTTTCCAGAAGTGAATCTCCTGTGCTTTTCTGGTCTGGCCTAAAAGTGACTCCAGACGCACAGATATGTGAGAAAGTCTTCAATGGTCTCTAAAACGGACAAACAAGACACTCAATTGTACCAAACTGTTGCGAGGTCTTAAAGGATAAATCCGGACAGAACACCCAGCTCCAGCCTTGGTATCAGAAAAGGGAATGGGAAACACAATGTTGTTGATCCTGCAGAGGCCTCCTTCCTAACATCGGAAATCTTGTAACAACATTTACAGAGCTTTCCCACAGACTGCACAGAAACATCGGGAAAGGAGTAGGTCAAACAACATAATGATCCTTTCCCATTCTACTTCATGTTCAAATATTTCCTCAATGCACTTATCCCACTCAATGTACATATCCGTTTATGTGATTAACCTTGGGAAGCTATAAAATAGGAAGTGCAGTAGTTCTTTTGGACAATGGAGTTTGCTACCCTATTCAATATAATGATGGCTGGCCCTTTATTTTCACACCGTGCTCTTGCTCTCTGCCCCACCCCATCCCTTTAGTGTCACAAAATCTTTATTTACATTCAGTGTCTTGGCTTGCAGGTGCGAAAATATTCCCCATGTTCACCAATCTGTAAGTGCAGACATTTATTCTCATTTCAGTGCAGAGTGCACTGCCTGTACATGGTACTGTGCCCATGGTTTTAGACACCACAGCCTCGGGAATTATCACCCCTGCTTCAAATCTGTCTCACCCTGTCAGAGTTTTATATATTTCACTGAGATCTCCACACCTTTTCATAAAGCCCATGGAATAAAGGCCCATTCACCCCAAACTCTGCTCCCACAACAAGCTTGTTATTCCAGAGATCATTTTGGTCATCCTTCGATGCTCTCCCTCGATGTCAGGTTTGTCCTTTATTAGGTACGGAGATCAAAACTGCCCACAATGCTGCACAATGTTCGAGATAGGGCTCTCCCCATGGGCCTGTGCAGCTGCACTGAGACACCCTTACTCCCCCTGAAATGAAGGGCAACACACCATTTATGTTCCTAACTGCTTTCTGATCCTGCAATAATGTTTTCAGTGACTGGTTTACAAGGAGATCCAGATCATTTTCAGTTTTGCAACTCCCCACCTGGTGGGTCTATGTATACTGGTCAGCGTGCCAATGCCATTCCTAGTATTGACTTCTGGCTTCAGAACTTACTGTCCTACATGGGTCTCGGTGGTTTATGCAGAAGGAAACAATGAAAAAGAGCATACGTCCCTTTGTGGATCAACAAGTTTCAAACAATCCCTTTCCAAAGGCTGCCAATCAGTATTGCCACCGTCACCTCTCCTCACACTGCTCTCCAACTGCCATGTATTTGTGCATTCACTCCACTCATCTCAGTCGCCTTGGAGCTTTTTTACGACTTCCTCATCCATACACAATCGAACATCCTTTTGTGCTGTCAGCAGGCTGGGATATATTGTATTTAACTCCCACAACTAAATGATTAATGGGTATTGTGAACATCTGGGGCCCAATTACCGATCCCAGTGTTACTTCTGCAACCTTCCTCAATTAAAAAGAAAACATTTTTTAAAATTTCTTTATTTCGTGAATCTGAGTGTGACTGGCTGGACCAGCATTTATTGCCCGTCCCGAGTTGGCCTTGAAAAGGTGGTGGTGAGCTGCCTTGTTGAACACTGCAGTCCACCTGCTGTGGTTGATCTCCAATGCCATTAAGGAGGAAATTCCAGGATTCTGACCCAACGAAAGTGAAGGAACGGTGATATATTTCCAAGTCAGGATGGTGAATGGCTTGGAGGGGAACTTGAAGATGGTGGTGTTCCTTTATATCTACTGCCCTTGCCCTTCTAGATAGACGTGGTCGTGTGTTGGGAAGATGGTGTTTGAGGATCTTTGGTGAATCATTTCAGTGTAGCTTGTCGATAGTAAAACACTGCTGCTGCTGAGTGTTGATGGTGGAACATTGTGGATGAAGTGACAGACAAACTGGCTGCTATGTCCATGATGGTATCAAGCTTCTTGAGTGTTGCTGGGGATGCACTCATCCAGGCAAATCACTCTTCTGACTTATTCATTGGAGATGATGGACACGCTTTGGAAGTCAGGATGTGAGTTACTTGTTGCAGTATTCCTAGCTTCTGAACTGCTCTTATAGTTACTGTGCTCATGTGGGCGAGTCCAGTGAGTCACCGATCAAAGATTACTCCCCCCCCCTCCCGAGTTTGATACTGGGGGATTCAGTGATGGTAACACCATTGAATGCCAAGGGGCAGTGGTTAGATTGTATTTTATTGATGATGGTCACGGTCTGTCATTTGTGTGTCGTCAATATTACTTGCCACATTCTCATTCCTGATGAAGGGCTTATGCCCGAAACGTCGATTCTCCTGTTCCTTGGATGCTGACTGACCGGCTGTGCTTTACCAGCAACACATTTTCAGCTCTTGCCACATATCAGCCTGGATACTGTACAGATCTTGTCGCATTTGGACATGGATTGCCTCAGTTTCTGAGGAGCCACAAACGTTGCTGAACATGGTGCAATCATTGGTGACCATCCCCATTTCTGACATTATAATAGAGGGAAGGCCATTGATGAAGCAGACCTGAAGACACTTAGGCCTAGGCCACTGCCCGATGGATTCCTACAGACTTGTCCTGGAGCTGAGTTTACTGACTTTCATCAGCCATGACCATCTTCCTACATGTCAGGTATGATTATAACCAGCAGGGAGTTTGCCCCGATACCCATTGATTCCAGTTTTGCGAAGGCCCCTTGATGCCACATTTGGTCGAAGACAACCTTGATTTAAAGCCCTGTCACTCTCACTCTGGAATTCAGCTGTTTTGTCCATGTTTGAACCACGGTAATGAGGTCAGGATCCGAGTGGTTCTGGGGGAGCCCAAACTGGGCGTCATTGACCAGGTTATAGCTGAGCAAGTGCTGCTTAAAAGCATTGACACCTTCCATCACTTTACTGATGATCGAGAGGAGACTGATGGGGTGGTAATTGGCTGGATTGGATTTGTTCTACTATTTATATGCAGGAGATACTTGGGTACTTTTCCACACAATCGGGTAACTGTCGTTGTTGTAATTGTATTGGAACCGTTTGGGTAGGGAAGTGGCAAGTTCTAGAGCACAAGTTTTCAGTACTATTGCCAGAATGTAGTCAGTGTATGTACCCCTTGGAGTATCCAGTGTCTACAACCGTTTCTGGATATCGCGTGGACTAAATGGAATTGCTGATGACTGGTAACTGAATTTCTGAGGACCACTGAAGCTTGATACCATCCTGGACATAGCAGCCAGTTTGTCTGTCACTTCATCCACAATGTTCCACCATCATCCACTCAGCATTTCTGACTGAAGATTGTTGCGAATGCATCAACCTTATATTTTGCACAGAAGTGCTGGGTTATTGCATCATTAAGGATGGGGATACTTGTGGAGTCTCCTCCTCCAATGACTTGTTTAATTGTCCCTAACGTTTCTCGACGAGATGTGGCATAACTGCAGAACTTAGATCTGATCCGTTGCTTTTGGGATCACATAGCTCTGTCTGTCACTTACTGCTTATGCCGATTGGCACACAAGTTGTCCTGTTTGGTGGCTTCAACAGGCTGACACCTCATTTTCAGGTTTGCCTGGTGCTGTTCCTGCCATCCTGCACACTCCATTGAACCAGGGTTGATCATCTGGCTTGATGGCACTGGTGTGAGGGGGATATGCCAGACCATGAGGTTGTGCTGAAGTACAATTCTGCTGCTATCAATGATCCACGACACCTGATGGACACCCAGATTTGAGCTGCTAGATCTGTTCGAAGTCTGTCCTATTCAGCACCGTGATAGTACCACCCAAAATGGTGGAGGTTATTCTCAATGTGAAGGTGTGCCTTTGCTCCACAATGACTATGCGATGATCACACTTACCGATACTGTCATGGACAGATACTTCTACAACTGGTAGATTTGTAAGGCTGTGGTCAAATATGTCTTTTCCCTCTTGTTGGTGCCTTCACCACCTGCCATAGACCGAGTCGAGAAGTTATATCTTTTAGGAACCAACCAGCTCAATTAGTAATGCTGTTTTCGAACCACTCTTTTTGTGGACATTGAAATCCCCCACCAGAGTACATTTTGTGCCTTTGCCTCCCTTCAAGTGTTGATCAGCATGGAGGAGTACTGACTCATCAGTTATGAGAGGCTGGTACATGGTAATCAGCAGGAGGTTTCCTTTTCCATGTGTAAACTAACGCCATGAGGCGTCATGGGATACAGATACACTGTTGAGGACTCCCAGAGCAATTCCCTTCCAATTGTATCCCACTGTTCCACCTCTTCTGCTGTGTATGTCCTGCTGCTGAGATAGGAGATATCCAGGGAAGGTGATGGCGTATCTGGAATATAGTCATATTCACAGAATCATATCATGTCAGGACGTTGCTTGACGAAACTGTTTATTTCTATTCACTGTTTCCTGCCAGCTGTCCCATTCTAGAAGTACGTCCATATATTCGCTCGAATCCACTAAGATATGATTTTCCAAACTGGGCTTGGAGGTTTATCAACATTTTTCTGAAAATCCATGTGTTTTACATCCATTGCTTCTCTTTCATTTGTCTCCCAGTCTGTTTCTCAAACATAATTCACATTTCAAAAATCTATGTTAAATTTGTCTAAGACCATTACTTTCAGTCCTAATAATTTCTCCCAAACCATTTACTTACTATGTTCTATTTTCCATGTAATATTTCGTTTTTCACAACAGATTTGTTTTTTTTCTGGTATTGTCAGAAAGGTCTGTGAAGACAGAACTAAAATAGTAGATTCATAGTTTTGCCATTTCCCTGTTTCTCATTCTCTATTCTCTGGTTTCAAACTGGAAGGAACCTGCACTGTTTTTTCATACTTCTCACATTGACATAATTTGACAAGCTGTAACAGTTCACTCTTATAACCTTTGTGAACATTATCTTCAGATACCCATCACTTCCTGTCTTAAGCTGGTCAATAATTGACCTTCCACATCACATACTCACAGGAGCATAGTCTCTGTGCCAATAGAAATACAGCAATATCTATATTAGCCCCACTTTCCAACACCAGGCCCATAGCCTGGAATGTTATGACACTTCCAAGTGCTCATCCAAGTACTTTTAACGGTTGAGAGGTTACCCTTGATAACTCCCCTCTCATGAAGTACATTCCAGACCCAACACCCTCTGGGTGAACAAAAAGTAATCTTTAAATCCTCTCTGAACCTCAAACCCTTCACTTTAAAAATGTGCTCCCTTGTTCTTGACCTTCTGTCTAAAAGGAACAGCTGCTGTCTATCCACCCTGTCCATGCTCCTCGTTATCTTATCCTTCTGAATCACATCCCCCGCAGCCTCCCTGTCCAAAATAAACAACCCGAGCTTATCCAGCCTCTCTCCAGAGCTGATATGCTCCATCCCAGGGAACATCCTAGTGAATCTCCTCTGCAACCCCTTCAGTAAAATCACATACTTCCTGTAATGTGGGTCCCAGAACTACATACAGTACTCCATCATGGACTAAACAAAGCCCTTTATAGCACTTATAATCTACGCCCAGATTAATAAACGCTACACCCAAGGTTCAATTCTTAACTAGTTCCATTACCCTGTTCAGTCACATTCAGGGATGTGTGAAGAAACACCCTCTGAGCTTCCTATTGTGCTGCCAATCATTGTGTACACCCAATGTCTGGTTCCTCCTTCCAAAGTACATCACCTCATATTTATCAGGATTACATTACATCTGCCATTGATCTGCCCATCTGATCATTCCACTTGTATCTTCCTGCAAAATCAGACCTTCGTCCTCACTGCCAACCACCCGGCCAATCTTTGTGTCAACCACAAAATTATTTATCACAACTCCCAACACTCCACCCCCACCCTCCCCCCACACATTCACATCTATACCATTTATGAATGCTACAAATAATAAGGGACACAGCACTGATCCCTGTGGACACCAGCGAACACTGGTCGGCAGTCACACAAACAGCATTCTCCGACCTCCCTCTGCCACCTGACACTAAGACAATTTTCGTTGTAACTTGTAAAGTTATCCTTAATACTGTGAGATTTTTTTTTTTCAGCTTCCCATGTGGAACTTTGTCAAAGGCCATGCTGCAAAATTAAATAAGCGACCTCCTCAAACTAATTCAATGAAATCCATTAGATGTGACTTATCTCTGATAACGTCATGATGATTATCCCTGATCAAACCTTGCCAATTCTGATTGGAGTTCAATTTTTCCTTCCCTATTTTCTCCAGTAGTTTCCCTAACAATTATCTAATACTCGCTCGTCCGTAGTTCCCTGGTCTATCTCTACCACCCTTACTGTGAATTTGGAATCATATTAGCTGCTCTCCAGTCCTCTGGTACCTCCCCAGTGGTCAGATTCCAATTAAAATTTCCTCCCTTGACTCCAACAGTATCCAGAGCTGTGGATTGGTCCAATTTCATACCAGACAAAGCCTCAAACCCCTGTTCGTAATTTACATCAATCTCTTCAAGAGCTTTCCAGTCCATCTTCTCGAATTCTGTACCTGCATCCTCCTTCTCTCAAGTAAAACAGCTGTGATAGTCTCATGTAACAATCTATCAATGTTTTACGGATTGACACACTGATTGCCCCTTTGGTTTCTAATTGACACTAAGGGTTGCTGATTATTCTGTTCTACTTGTATGTGTAGAATATCATGGGATTCTGCCTAATCTCGTCTGCTTGCGCTTCTCCATGTCACTCTGTTTATTCTCTCCCCTCTATGTTTCTAAGTTTCACTACAATCACCTCTGATCTTTTGAGACTCGAGATCACATGCTGAATCTCCCCCATAAGACAATCTTGCCATTTTAGGCCAGCAACGTTGAGGAGGTCCGGGTGGTATGCTAGGTTGATTCCAGTAAGGCCTTCAGTAAGTTTCCACATGGTACGTTGCTCTGGAAGGTTAGATTGCATGGAATTGAAGGGGAGCTTGCAAATTAGGTACAAAATTGCCTTGATGGTAGGAAGGATAGATTAATAATGGTAACATGCTGGTCAGACTAGAGGCCTGTGAATAGTGGAATGTCTCAGGGGTTGATGCTAGGACCACTACATATTACATATATCTATGGTTTACATGAGAATGTATGGGCATGATTTATAAGTTTGAAGACGGCATTAAAACAAGAGGCATCATGGAGAGTGAGGAAGGTTGTCAGAAGTTTCAGAAAGTACAGCAGTACTTTGATCAGCTGGAGAATAGGGCTGAGAAATGGCAAATAGATTTTAACATTGATCAGGTAAGTTCTTGCTTTTATGAAGTCAAATCAAGTTTGGAGTTTCATGGTGAATGGTTGGGTCCTAAGGAGTGAGTGGAACTATAGGAAGGATGTTATTAAACTGGAAAGAGTGCAGAAAACATTTACAAGGATGTTGCCAAGGTCTCAATGGTCTGAGTTACAGAAAGGGGTTGGGCAAGCTCGGATTTTTTACTTTTGTGTGCATGAAGCTGAGGGAGGATTATATTGAAGTTTATAAGATCATGACAGGCATGGATAGAGTGAATGCACCCAGTCTTTTTTTCCCAGGGTTGGGCAATCACAGATTGGAGGGCATCAGTTTAAGGCCAAAGAGGACAAAATTAAAGGGAACTTGAGGAACAGCTTTTTAACACAAGAGCTGTTGCGCATATGGAATGAGAAGTGGTTGAGGCGGTTACATTAACAATATTTAAAAGGCATTTGAACAAATACATGGATAGTAAAGGATTAGAAGGAAACGGGACAATTGCAGGGAAATGTGTTTAGCGTGGATGGGCATTTTGGTTGCAATGGACCAGTTTGGGGTAAAGGGCCTGTCTCCGTGCTGTCTGCCTCTATGACTCTAACAACCATTGCTTGTCTCCCACTGAATGTTATATTGTACTTTCCCAATTTACTGAAGATATCTTGACACTCTAGCCTCCAGTCTTCCATGATGTTTGACTGGAATATTCAAGCATTCTAAATTGTATGCAGACACCTTGTAAACTGCACCCTAAAACTGCCATTATTCCTTAAAAATGCTTCAGACAAAAGGTTAATAATTCAACCTTCTGACCACACAACATCAAATCCGATAAAATCTGCTCTCTAGTTTCCTTCACAACATATTCTTCAACCCACCTCATATACACTGTCGGAACTTATTTTTCACAGCTTCAGCAGTCACTTAGTTAACGCTGTTAACCATTCAATAAGACTGCGGTATCCACAATACTTGCCTATCTAATTTCCAGAGCATATGATGCTCCGATTTTCTGCTACCGTTTTGGTTTCAATATATAACACAACAATATTTGCTTCTCCTTACTATCTGTAAGCTCTACCTGAACTGATTCTGTGGAAGCTGAGGGACAGGTCTGTGTCGTTATTGGTGATAGACCTGGACAAGACATTCAGGGAGGCTCACCTCGACGCTGAGATTATCTGAAGAAATGTACTACAATACTGGACAAGCAACAATATCCTCTCGCTCTGTTAGGATAAGAGTTACCATGTACTCTCTGCTCCCTCACACTCACTGTATATCTGTTATAGCACCTAACTCCGAACAAGGTTCACGCTCTGTCTCCAAATAAGGTTCAGGCAGTACCACTCTCACTATTAAATTCAGCAACTAAAAATACTATATGGATTCAAAAGTGTCGACTGATTCATTCCAGACACCTCGCAACTTTCCCCACCTACACCAGCACAAACAGCAGTGTCACCCTTTCACACTCTCTCTCCACCTCTTTCTCCCATTCAAGGAGAAACTGCCTGGAATAGGATAGAAAGGTCCAAGCCGGGTAGTGGAGTGCCCGATATCCGTTTCTTCACTCCCCTCACCCCGCCATGTGGGGAGGACTCTTAAAGAGCTGGAGAGGACCAGGACGCCTCGTGTGGAGAACCTGAAACATCCACGTCCTACTGACCAGTTAAGAAGCAATGTTCAGTGAAAGACAATTCTCGGTTTAAACCCACTGCCAGCTCCCACAACAGTCAACAGTCCTTTAACTTAAAAAAACCCCACAGATACCTCACTGCACACAGACGCAGACACAGAAATACACAGACGAACACACACAATACTTACAAGGAGATAGGCATACATACACGTATAAACACACAGAGACATATACAGTCACATACAAATAGACATAAATACAGATAGCAACACAGGCTGAAACACAAATAGACAGATGTAGACACGGAAACATCACAGATAACAAGCACACAGATACACACACACACACACACATACAGACAAACACAAATAGAGGCACACTCACACACACATACAGACATACAAAATCACAGGCACAGACACACACACACATACAGATACACGCACAAACACTTACTCATATACAGACAATAGTGTCATTAATCGATATGTTTTTTGATTTGTAAGGGGATCAAGGATTCCAGGGAGAAGGCAGGAGAATTAGGTCGAGGTACTAATAAGAAATTATTGAACGGAATTTCAGACTCTATAGGCTGAATGGCCTCAATCTGCTCATTTCCTTAATGCTCCTGCGGTATTATGCTATCAGGCATTCTCTTCCTGAGACAGCAGCAGAGGTTGGGTGTAAAAGATATTTGATTGGAAAGGGTCAGTGGGAATGTAGGATAGGTTTGGAGTCCAGAATGGTTTATCTTTATTCCTAATTATTCTGACAATATGTCTAAAATGAGGTGGTGATTTGATGTTTAGTTAACACAGTTTTAAAATAACAGTTGTCCCACAATGAAATAAGGATGTCCCTTTCACTTTAGTCTTGTGCTACCTGTGGTGTCCTCATCCTCAGGTAGCAGTGAAGACTCGGTTATAGAACATATTCCAGGCTGAGATCTTTACTGGACAGAAGGGTCAGTATTTATTGGGAACAGACAGGAAATGGAAGGTCAGGCACACTCGGATCAGCCATGAACATTCTGAATGGTGCAGCCGAATGGGCAACTTCTGCCCCGACCCCATATGTTCCCTCAATCCAACCCTCGAGGCTGTTACAGAGATATACTGCTGTCCCTACTCCATGTGTTGTTCCCTCAATCCACCCCTCGATGCTGTTACAGGGTTGGGGACCACTCCATTAAGTCAGACAGTTACAATGTGAAAGGAGGAGACCATTCTGCCCCTCTAAGGAATTACACAGGAATATAGAATGAATTAATTCAGCTCGGTCAGTGCACTACGCAGTCTAGGAGGAGGCCTTTTAATCCACCTGAGCTGCTACACAGGAACAGGGAGGCTGTCGCCAACAGGAAATATAGAATAGAGACAAATGTTTATTTTCAGGCTGCAAAGCTGTAACTGATGGAGTGCCTCAGACATCACTGTGGGGTTATCAATGATCAATAATCTTTATCAAAGATCTGGAGAAAGGGGAGGGAATAGTTTGGAGCTCGATTAGTTCATACAGCAAGATGGCCATTCAATGTGTCGTCAAATGGAGGTAGTGAATCTGCAATGTGATATAGACAGGGAAGGTTAGTGAGCAAACCCTCAGTAGAAATAACATAAGGTAAGTTATTTATTTTGGCATGAAAGATGAAACAATGGTAAACAATTCAAATGGAGAGAGATTGCAGAAATCTGTGATACAGGAGGTTTCCATGTTCTTGCGACATGAATCATATGAAGTCAGATGTAGCAAGTTATTTGGAAGGTAAGTGGAATAATGCTGTTTTTGTCTAAAAACAAATCAGGTTTAATTGCAGGAACGTTTTACTGCATCTGTACAGGGCATTTTTGAGACCACACCTAATACACTGTGTGCAGGTTTGATCCCCTAAACTAAAATAAAAAAATATAATTCTTTTCGAAGATTTTCAAAGAGGTTTCCCTTTACAAATTCCTGGAATTCACGTCTTTTGTTATGGGGGATTATCAATTTTGATCTTAGCATGTCAAAAAAATTATAAAGTGGGGACATTTTGGGGATTGGAAGAAATTGTGTACAACAAGAGCAATGACGCACCTGCATATAATCCATAATCAGGTTTTCCAGACAATGTTCCAGGAAATGGCAAATGGTCCAGTTTGGTGTTCAGTTGCCATAATTGTTTGTTCCAACACAGAAAGGGAGAAAGATGCTCCCTGCCTGAGAAGCAGCAGCCGATTGATCCCTCTCTCTTACTTTGTTCCGCCCAATAGCAAAGTGTGAGACCAGAAAATCCCTGAGTTATCTTTACCACTGCTCAGTCCTGTGTTGCGATGTTCTATTCACATCCTCACAGCTGCTGCAAGGAGCAGATGGAGGCCACTTGTCCCAGATACCTGGTCAACAGTAGCACACGATCTCATTCAGTCCCTCAAGACTGTCACACATGGTTTGGTGTAGGTTGGAAAACGTCTCTGGTCTCATTACAGAGTGTTTCCTCTCTGCAACTTGTGATTCATTTGTTGGTCATATTATAGACCCAGATTCACTGTGAATACAGTGCCCATACCTCAACCAGAGATGACTAACAAAATACTTTACTCTCTCTGATTGCAAAGTTCAATAAAAGAACGTTCAGGAAAATTACAAACATTAACTTTGCAATTACTGAATATGAGGACAAAAGGAACAGGATATGGTAATTCGGATGATCAAGCCATTGTATACCATCATGGCTGATCGACTGTTGACAGTAACTCCTCTTTAATGCCCAACTCTTCACACCTTTGCTCTCTGACAGGTCAAACATCCATCTACCTCCTCCTTAAATGCTTTCAGTAATGTAGCTCCCATAGATGTCTAGCCCAGATAATTTCGAACAGTGATTACCTTTTGTGAGAGGAAAACATTCCCTACACATGCATTGTCACCTATTGATGTGAATAAGAGGCGTTCACAATGTCTCAGGAAAGAGTGAATGGCTATGATACCAATGCAGTATTTGACTGAGGATGGCATTGGGACCACCTATGTATTTGAGCTGAATGGGAATCAGGTGCAACTCTCCCACTGGACGGGGTCTTTCAGAACACAATAAGGTTTGGGGTCAGTCGCCAACAATCCTCTCAGTCCCAGGACATCTCTGTAGGCGATCCTCACGTTAGCCTCCTCAGCACAAACATCTTTCAGTTGCTCCATCAGTGTATTTTCGGAAGTGGGTATGATGACTGAAGAACACACAATGTTCAGAACATTTTGTCCCCCATCAGCTCCTGAACCATTCAGTGCCCATGTGCAGCAAGACCCGGACAGCAATCCGGTCTGTGCTGTTAAAGTGTCGGTAACATTTATGTAACAGTACGGCCAGAAACTGCCCATTTCCACAGTTAAAAGAGGAGCTCATTCAGCATTTCAAGGTGGTTGCACACGGGTATGAGCTAGCATTCAGGAACAGGAAGAGTGATAGCACATTCAATACTCCTGCCTGTTAGACAGGAAGAAGAGTGGTCTGTTCAGCGCATCGAGCTGTTAAACAGGAACAGCCAGATCCCAATCAGACCCTTAAACCTGTTCTATGAGAACAGGAGGAGGCTATTCATCCCCACGAGACAGTTATACAGGAACAAGAGGTGGTCATTGATATTCCAACACGACAAACTAATGAAACCTAGACTGCACTGATAGAGGAGTCCATGATGTTAATCATGGTTCCATTGTTTACAGAACGTGTGCTACTTTAACAAGGTTTGCTGGCAGTAAGTAGGGAAGCCAAATGATTTGTGCCAAGTCAGAAGGAGGCGACTTCCATCTCCGAGAAGACACATCCATGTTCTCCACGGGGGTCAGAATCTGGTGGGAAAAGTTAACTGTTTTAGCATGAACATATTGTGGCTGCTGTAGGGATTGTGGATAACGAGAATTTCAGTACAGGAGCACACACCGAATGCATTGTATTAATGTGGGGAGGGTTTATTCAAAGACTGGTCCACTGTCTCTCTCATGCGAAATGGGGATTGGGTGTGGAGTGAGAGGAATATTCTCAGATGCTCTTAAACTATTGACAGTCATGTAACCCGAGTAAAAAAGAAGCCATGGAATTATTCTCCGTATCAGTGCCTATTTAGAACATTGTGAGTGACTGTCCCTCCCCCCAAGGTTCAATGCAATCGCCTTTCATTCTCTCACAACGCCGGAGATTAATCATCATTCTCTCCTCATGGCACCACCATCCCAGAGATTAGTCCCATTGCACTAGGTCTGTGGCAAGGCGATCATTCCTTATAAAGGAGAGAAAGTCTGTCCACAATATCCTAAATGCTGCGTCAACAACACTCTCAGCAATGATCACAATAACTCTTTTTCCTCTTAGACATCTCTTTTTCTTTTCTGTAACATAAAAAGACTTTACTTCTCCCGACATTGCTGGAAAGAGTTAACTCTTTTATAATGACTGTATTGTTGTTGCTGTCAGGATTATGGATAACATGACGTTCATTGCAGGATCGCGCACCAATTGAACCTGTATTAATGTTGGGAGAGTTTATTCAAAAGCCTGAACCCCTGTCTCGCTCTCTCTCTCTCTCCCTCTCTCTCTCTCTCTCCTCTCTTTCTCCTCTCTTTCTCAGTCGAAATAGGGAGTCGGGGTGGTTAGGTGGAAAGTTCTTAGAGGCTCTTAAACTATCGAGAATCATGTAATCTGAGTGGGAAAAAACCCATGGAACTTATCATCATATCAGTGTCTGTTTAGAACATCATGAGTGATTGTCCATCCCCCTTAATGTTCAATGCAATCACATCTTATTCTCATACTGAGCTTCACTTACTGCTCATGGTTCCATCATCCCAGGGATTAGTCTGGTGAAACTTGGGAGGAAGTCTATCCACAGTACCCAAATACTGCTTCAACAGCACTCTCCTGGATGATCATAAAGCACCTTTTCTCTAACTTAGACATCGCCATTTCTTTCCTGCGCCACAAAACCCATTCCTTCTCTATGAACAACGACTGATATGGAATTTATAAGCCCCTTACATCTGTAGGTCAGAATCAATAAAGTGAACACCAGAGTTGCCTATGGAGCTGTGCATCACTCTTAGGGAGAATTTAATTGAGATTGAATACGCTTAAAATAGGGGATGATCATGTACCTGAATAGAAATGAGATGTAGCAATACAGAAAACAGGCAGAGAAAGGGAGCTATCTTTACTTCTCTCACAGATTTTTGCAGCCCTGGTTAGGGCAGCATTTTATGCAGATCTTGAACTGAGTGGCTGGTTCAGCTGTTCCACAGTCCCGTAAAGAGTAAATCGCATAGCTATGGGTTTGTAGTGTTCCAACACAGGATAAATCTTCCTGCTTAATTAAAACCAGCAACAGAGAAAAGATTTATCCCATGCAGTAATCTGTCATAATTCTCGAGTCCAAATCTATTTAAATTAAAAATTAAAAACTTTATTTTTTAAAGTATAAACGAATGACTGTTTACAACTTCTTCCTCTAACCTGTCTTTTACCTTCCCCCTCCACAATACTAGTCCGGTAAGACTCCTAATTAAGATTTACAAAACAAAACTTCTTATCTCAAAATCAGGAAGCTTTCGGTTGTTCTCCGTATTCCTGTCTTCTTTTCTTCTTGGGGACCCTGCTTCACCAGTTACTAATCAATAAAAGTACCAATAGGAGAGCTATTTTTCAGGCAGTCTTTGCATGCTGGTAGCTTGGCAGTTCTCCTCTCAATTGTTCAATTTTCCGTGGTCTTGTACCGCCAAACTATTGGGGATTTTATCATTGCCTTTTAAGATTGTCAATATAATAAATTCCTACTTGGTTGGAGGTGTCTATTTTGGGTTATAATTTAAAACGTTTTGCTGAATTTATTTTTGTTTCGAGACAATGAGCTAATCGGGTTGTTCGACCAAATGTTACATTATATCTATGTTTCAGAACACTTGGTGCTGTCAGATAGTTATTGCTGGCTTTCAATTCTCTCATGGTACAGTACACCCACGTATTCATCACAGAAGTCACACTGAAATCTGACAAAGCAAGCATGACACATTGACTCACTGAAAGGTCTTGAGGCAAGCAAATTGATTTTTATAGCAAATGGTAATGGTTGCCAATTTCCAATTTCCTTCATTAGATATCAACAGATCATTATTCTGTGGCTCTAGATTATCAGTCAATGGCTTCACCACCATAAACTGTCTTCCCGTACGTGCAGATAACAAGTTAAACATTCTGAAGAGCAATTATTTAGTGACGGACATGTGGTTTTAAGGAACGTGAAACTATTGCATTCGGATTGAACAAAGGCACAAATGGTTTATTCAGAAGTTGAACTGAGACTGAGGACGATATCATGATGGTGGTATTGGACAGGATTGGTGAGTGGGGAGGACATGGAGATGTAAATCTGTGAAGGACAAAATGGATTATGGAGTTTGAGAACAGTCGGGTTCCTTCTCGCATATCAGTGGGTAATTTATAAATACTAGTTTGTTAGTTATAATATAGAAGGAAAGGATTTTTGTTTGGAACTGAAGGCATTGACTTGCACTTTCCAAAATTTATACATAATAAGCAGAAATTCAGGTCAACCCAGTTTATTGGACAATATAATGACTTGAAAGCTGAAAAATGTGTTGCTGGAAAAGCGCAGCAGGTCAGGCAGCATCCAAGGAGCAGGAGAACCGACTTTTCGGGCATAAGCCCTTCTTCAGGAACTTATGCCCGAAACGTCGATTGTCCTGGTCCCTGGATGCTGCCTGACCTGCTGCGCTTTTCCAGCAACACATTTTTCAGCTCTGATCTCCAGCATCTGCAGTCCTCACTTTCTCCTATGAAATATAATGACTTGCCAGGAATACCAACTATTGCGAGGATGGGATAGTAACCACCTTGAATAATCCAAAGGATATCCTGGATCCGCCATGCTAATGATATCCAAGGCCGAGAAAGCCAATAAAGACCCGAGGATAAACTCCTGTCCATTGCTGGAACATTCCAGTCCAATGTTCTCAGATTCTGAGCTCTCCTCCCCATCTCTTTCTCCCTTTCGAGCTGCTGATCTCTGTTAGTGCTCTCAGTGATGCTCCTACTCATACTATGGGATAGTACATTGAACAGAGCCCATTTATCTTTCAACAATGAACACTCTCCATTGTGATAATTAGGATCCACGGAGATTGACATTAATCACAGTCCCTGAACAAATAGCTTCAGTTAACCCCTTTCAATTTAATATTGATTTAATTAAAATTAAAAAAAAAACGTTTAAAGCTACACATTTGGCATGGGATATACGTGTGTGTGTTGGGGGAGGGGGGAACAGAGGGAAGACGTATTTGAGATGGTAGATTGATTGTATGTAATCATTCAATCTGCCTTAGATATGCGAGTAATGTCAAAGGATTGTCAGAACTTAAAAAAGTTTCTCCGTTTATAAATCGAAACATATCGTCTATAATCAGTGATTATAATGTCAATAAAAATGGATAGAACTTTTCTAGTCCATAATCTGACAGGAAAATATGCATACAACAACATGAGTGATACCAGACAAATAACATGGATATGTTAACAGAGAATATGATGTGACACACAATTCAGATGGTTATTCGAGGATCAGAGAGGGCAGGTGAGGGTCATGCTGTTCATGTTATCGATGTCAATGAACTATAGTGAAGTAAATTTCACTGGATTTCGATTGCAGTGTGATTATGATATTTGGGACATGGCTGCTGAGACTAGAGGGACGGAATATGATATTTCCAGCCATCAGTATTGGAATTTTATTCTTCATAAATCATATGAAGATCAAATTCCGTGATACAACTCCAATGAGGAATGAGGAGAGCCAATATTAACCATACAACCACAAGACATTGGAGCAGAAATTTGGCAATTAGGCCAATTGAGCCGACTTCACCATTCAATGATGGCTGTTAAGCTTCTCAACCGCATTCTCCCGCTTTCTACCTGTAACCCTTGATCTCCTTTACAATCAAGAACCTATCTGTCTCACTCTTAAATATACTCAATGACCTGGCTTCGACAGCCTTCTGTGGTGGTGAATTCCATAGATTCACCACTCTATGGCTGAAGAGGTTCGTCCGTATCTCTGTTCTGAAAGGTCTTCTCTTTACTCTGTCCCCTCGGGTCCTAGTCTCTCCTACCATTGGTAATACCTTCCCAAAATCCACTTTGTCCAGGCCATTCAGTATCCTGTAAGTTTCGAGTAGATCTCCTAACATCTTCTGAACTCTATCATATATAGACCCAGAGCCCTCAGATGCTCTTCATATGTTAAGCTTTTCATTCCTGGGACGATTCTCGTGAATCTCCTTGGAAAACGCTCCAGGGCCAGTGCTTCCTTCCTGAGATATGGGACCCACAACTGTGCACAATAATCCAAATGTGGCCTGACCAAAGCCTGAAACAGCCTCAGAAGTACATCCCTGCTTTAATCTTCAAACCCTCTTGAAATAAATGCCATCATTGTATTTGCCTTCCTAACTATTGACAACCTGCAAGATTACCTTTCGAGACTCATGGACTGGAACTCCATAGCGTTTTTGCACTTTTGACTTCTGAACCTGCTCGCTATTTAGAAAATAGTCCATGCCTGTATTCTTCTTGGCAAAGTGCATGATGTCACACTTGCCCACGTTATACTCTGACATATCTTTGCGCACTCTCCCAACCTGTACAAATCCTTCAGTAGGAGAAAGTGAAGACAGCAGATGCTGGAGACCAGAGTCAAAAAGTGTGATGCGAGAAAAGCACAGCAAGTCAGGCGACATCCAAAGAACTGGAGATTCGATGTTTCAGGCATAAAGTCTTCATCAGGAACTATGGGGTTGGGTGGAAGGGGGCTGAGAAATAAATGGGAGGAGCTGGGGCTGGGAGGAAGGTAGCTTGGACAGCGATAGCTAGATGAAGGTGAGTGGTGATAGCGAAAGGTCAGAGCGGAAGATGGAGAGGATACATCGGTAGGAAGATGGACAGGTTGGACAATTCAAGAGTGCGGCACTGGACTAGAGGGTTAGATCTGGGATAAGGTGGTGGGAGGGGAGATGAGGAAATTGGCGAAATTGCCTTTGATACTGTGTGGTTGGAGGGTCCCTCTGTGGAAGATGATGCGTTCTTTCTCCAGACGGCTGCTGGCTAGAAATTGTTCTTCTTGGTCTAATCCGCTCGTTACTCCCTCAATGTATTCTAACAGGTTTGTCAGGCCTGACCTCCCCTTGATTAAACCATGCTGACTCTAATCTGTTTTACCATAGACCTCAAAGTCTTCAGAAATTCCATCCTTCACGATGGATTCCAGGTTGTTCCCCACAACTAAGGTAAGGCTAATCAGTCTGTAATTATCCATTTTTTGTTTAACTCCCTTATTAAACGGGGTATGACATTAGCAATTTCCAGCCTCTTGGCCCTTTCCTGAATTTAGTCATTCCTGAAAGATGACTACTTATACTTGCACTACCTCTTCAGCTATCTCCCGTACAAGGCTGGAATGTAGTCCATCTGGTCCAGGTGATTTATCCACATTCAGGCCATTCAGTTTTCTAACATGTTCTTCTTGATGATGGCCACCATACTCAGCTCTGCCCTCTCACTCTCTTCAACTATTGTGAAATTATTCATGTCTTCCACCATGAAGACTGACGCAATGTTCCTCATTCATTTCTTTGTCTCCCACTACTGTCTCTCCAGCATCCTTTTCCAGTTTCCAATATTACTTGTACCTCTCTTTTGCACTTAAATATCTAAAGAACCTCTGACCGTCTCTTTTATATTGCTGGTTCGCTTACCCCTATATTTAAACTTCTCTTTCCTTATTTTTTTGCCCACTGTTAGTCTTTGTAAGTTTCCCAATTCTCTAGTTTCCCACTGCCCCTCACCACATTATACGCTTGCTCTTTTGCTTGTATGCAATCCCTGCCTTCCCTCGTCAGCCCTGGCTGCCTCATTCTCCCTGTAACATGCCTCTATTCCTCAGCATGAAACTCTGCAGTATCTCCTGAATTAATCTTGGAATCACCTGCCATTGCTGTTCCACTGTATTTCCTGCTATACCCCTCTCCACATATCGGAGATTGCTGCCAGTTCAGGTCCATCCTGTCCTTCTTTGTTTAGGTCACACCGACTCCGGAAATGATCCACATATCTGAAGTGCTGCCTCCCCTGCTAGCTGTTTGACCATGTATTTAACTGTGCTACCTTCCTGTTACTAACCTCACTCATACGTGACATATTCTAGTGTCTCCAAAATTCAAATATCCTTTCAAAACAACTCCAGCAAGGCCTTTTATTTATAGTGGTTAGACTTGATAATAAAAACTTGAGTGTGACCTCAGGAAAGTGGAGTCCACTGAATCAGTCCAATGCCCAGAGGTTATCTGATATCTATCCTCGCCACTTAACCTGTTTGACAAGGTATACATATGAACCAAATATTTGTAGATGGACAAGGATAAACAGAAAAATAGAAAATGTCAGAGCAGATGGATGTCATGCAGCTTGTTTACTCTGCATTGCTATTCAATTGGACTTTAGTTATTCTGTTCCTTTCAATGGCAGGATGTTTACCCAGCATCCCCAGCGGGTCAGAAAGTGCCCAGTGTCGTTGTGTGCACAGTCCTGCGAAGGCAGTGCCCAGTGCCAGGCAATGGGGTGTGGGGAGTCCCAGGGGTGGCACAAGGAAAGGCTGCATGTAGTAACGATGGTCTGAGGGACTGAAAGAGATGGAATGGGTATCCAGGGACACTGCACACACGGAAGGGGTCAGACAAGATTCCTAAACACCCAGGGAACCCACTATGCACGGCTGCTTTTACAAAAACCTGTCACGTTTGCTAGATTTCTCTATCGAACAAAAGCAAAAATACTGTAGATGTTAGAAATCCGAAACAAACGCAGAGACATACTGTGGAGACGGAAGAGTTAACATTCCCAATGGAGACACGGGAAGAATTTACAAAGTCCACATACACAGGGTCCAGAGATTGGTATTGAACCGGAGTCCCTAGCACTTTGAAGCAGCAGTGTTGTGTCACCGTGCTGCCCAATGATGGATAATTGGAGTTAGAGACGTAGCTACTGTTCTCTGTGATTGGGATTGAGAGTCCTGAATGATGTGTTGCCTACCTGGTGCTTGGGTTTGGGATATATCATCGGGGCTGCAGAAGAACCTGGATTGGGCAGGGAATGATCCAGTGGTTAGGGTCCGTGTAGGTATCAACGGCTGGACAAACAAATAACAGTGATAAGAGCGACGGGTAATACAGGACTAAACTATCATATCGAAATGATTGCAGCATCAGCAATGAGGTAAATACGCTTGTGACTCATTCACAAATTGGCAGGTACGACATGGGCATTACAGTGATATCACTGCAAAAGTATCAGGATTAGGAGCTGAATATTCAAGGATATTCATCCTGTCGAAAAGATAGGCGGGTGGGCAAAGAGATTGTGTTGTTTCATTATTAAGAATGGAATTGAATCAATAATCAATAATAAGAAATGAAGTAAGGTCAGATCGAGTAGAATCTGTGTCGGTAGAATTGAGGAAGCAAAAAGGTGAAAAAATGCAGTTAGAGTTATGTACAGGGAGCTGGGGTGCAAGATATACCAGGAGCTACAAAGTTCTGTGGGAAAGTCAAAGTTACAATGATCATGTTATGCAGGTGGACTGGGAATTCAGGTTGGTAGTGATTTGCAAGAAAAGAAATTTGTGGAATGTCTATGAGATGGCTTTTTGGAGCAGCTTGTACAGGCGAATTAGATGAAGGAGCTTAAGGTGAAGGCATTCTTAGCAGGCAGTGATCATAATATGATTGAATTTACACTGCAATTTCAAATAGAGAAGGTAGAATCAGTAGTAACGGTATTACAGCTGAATAAAGGCATTTTCAGAGACATGAGGGAGGAGCTGGGTAGAATTTACTGGGGGACGGGCCCAGCAGGAAAGACAGTGCAATAGTAATGGCAGGAGATTTTTGGAGTAATTCAGGATACAGCAGAGATTTATTCTGAGGAAAAAGAGGCATGGTACAGGGAGGATGAGACATAGTTGACTATGGAAGTCAGGTATAGCATACAAGCAAAAGAGAAAGGATATAATGTGGCAAAATGCAATGGGAAACTTGAGGATTGGGAAGCTTGCAAAGATAAAAACAGCGGGCTAAGAAAATAAAATTAGGAGGGAGATTGTTAAGTCTGGGGTAACATAAAGGAAGACTGAAACAGTTTCTGTCGATATATAAAGTACAAATGAGCGGCAAAAGTGAACAATGGACTGCTGGAAAATGATACTGGAGAGATAGCACTGGGGAACGAGAAAATTGCGAAGGAACTGAAGAATTACTTCGCATCAGCCTTAACGGTGGAAGACACGAGTAATACATTAAACATTCAAGCGATTGAGAGGCCAGAGTTGAGTATGATGTCCACCACCATGGGGTACATGCTAGAAAGGAATTGAAGGTGGTTAAATAATATTGACCAGATGGACTAAATCCCAGTGTTATAAGGGAGATAGCTGAAGAGAGAAGAGAGGCGATCGTGGTGATCTTTCAGGAATCACTACAGTAAGGAACAATCTCAGAGCACTGGAAACTCACTAACGTGACATCCCTCTTTAACAAGGGAGTGGGGAAGAAGACAAAAAAAATCCACAATGAATAGCTTAACCTCGGTCGTGGGTAAGATCCTGGAATCCATTGTGAAGGATGAGATTTCTGAATACTTGGAAGTGTTTGGTAAAATAGGGCAAGGTCACTACGGTTTCATCAAGGGAAGGTCATGATTGATAAATCTGTTGGAATCCTTTGAAGACGCAATGAGCAGGCTCGACCAAGCACAGTTATCCAGCTTGTCTTCAAGAAGGTCTTGGACAAGGTTTTACACAAGAGATGACTGAATACGATAAGGGTCCATGGTGTTACAGGCAAAGTAGTGGCATTGGTAGAAGCTTGGCTGTCTGGCAGAAAGCAGAGAGTGGGGATGAAATGGTCCTTATCAGGAAGGCAGCCAGTGACAAGTGGTGTTCCATAAGGCTCAGTTTTGGAATCATGATTTTTAATCGTAACGTTAACAATCTAGAGTTGGGAATTAAGGGCAGTCTGGCTAAGTTTGCAGACGATACAAAAATAGGCAAATGGACAGGTCATATTGAGGAGACGGAGAGGCTGAAGAAGGAGTTGGACAAGTAAAGAAATCGGCAGATGCATTCCAACGTGCAAAGTGTGAGGTCATGCACTTTGGCACGAAGAATAGAGGCATGGTCTATTTTTTAAATGGGGAGAAAATTCAGAAATCTGAAGAGCAAAGGGATTTCCAGTGCAGGGTTCTCTCAAGGTAAGCTTGCAGGTTGAGGCAGTAGTTAGGAGGACAACTGCATTTATTATTGATGGCATTTATTACGAGAGGATTGAATATAAAACAGGTTGTATACGGCTCTGAATAGACCACATTTGGAGTATTGTGCGTAATTTTGAGCCCCATATCTCAGGAAGGATGTACTGGCCCTGGGATATGTTCACAAGATCTTCACGAGAAAGGTCGTAGGAATGAAAAGCTTATCGCATGAGGCTTGTTTGAGGACTCTGGGTCTATACACGATAACGTTTAGAAGGATGAGAGGGATTGTAACGGAAGCATGCCGAATACTGAATGACCTGGACAGAGTGGATGTTGGTAAGATGTTTCCATTGGACTAGAAGCCGAGGGTACAGCCTGAGATGAAAGGGAATACCCTTTAGAACAGTGATAAGGAGAAATGTCTTTAACCAGAAAATGGCGAATCTTTGAAATTTGTTGCCACAGAAGGCTGTGGGGGCCAGGTCATTGAGTATATTTGGGACGGAGATAGATAAGATTTTGATTATCCAGGGGATCAAGGGTTACAAGGAGAAGGCCGGAGAATGGGATTGAGAAACCTATCAGCGATGATTGAATGGTGGTGCAGACTCAATGGGCTAAATGGCCTACTTTCTGCTCCTATGTCTTATCGTCTTATGGTTTAAACCTCAAGGAGGCAGGTTGCATCTCCGAGAAGATGGCTTCATGTTCTTCATGAAGGTCAGAAGCTGGAGGGAATAGTTAACTGTTTTAGAATGAAGGCATTGTGGCTGCTGTCAGGGTGGTGGATAATATGACATTCAGTGCAGGATCACACACCAATTGCACTGGTTTAATGTGGGGAGAGTTTATTCAAAACCTGGACCTCTCCTTCCCTGTCAATTACCGTGGGGAGTGGGAGTTGGTGGGGGGAGGGCGTAACGTTCTCAGAACTTAAACTATCCAGAATTATGCATCCTGAGTGAAACAACACTCATGGAATCTATCACCTTCTCATTGTCTGTTTAGAATATAATGAGTTATTGCCCATCCCTCCCCCCAGTGTTCAATGCAATCACCTCGAATTCTCTCACAGCGCTACAGATCAACCTTCACTCATTACTCATGGTGCCATTATCGCAGAGATTAATCCGGTGGAACTCCTTTTCACACTCTCTGTGGTAAGATCACTTCTTATAAAGGAGAGAAAATCTTTCCACAATGCCCCAAATACTGCCTCAACTACACTCTCAGGTTTGATCGCAATAATTCCTTTCCTTCACTTAGCTGGCTCCGTTCCTTTTGTGTGAAATAGGAAATCATTTATTTACGAAGCGCTGTCATTGATTTGGAATTTAAAACATCCTTACATCTGTAGGTCAGCATCAATAAAGCCAGCACCGGATGGGCATCACTCCAGGGGAGAGAATCAATCACAAAGAATCCATCTAAAACAGTGAATGGCCACCTACTTAATGGAAATGAACTGCTGGAATATGGGGTACAGGCAGAGGAAGGGAGTTATCTTTCCTTTTGATCTACCCTTGCGGGATCTGTGCAGACCTGGTCAGGCCAGCATCTTATGCCGACCTTGAACTGAGTGGCTAGTTCAGCTGTTCCACAGGACAGAAAAGAGTAAAACACAGTGCTGTGGGTTTGCAGTCACACAGAAACCTGACCAGGGAAGGATGACCAACTGCTTTCTCTAACGGGCATGAGGCAAGCCGATAACAACAGATTATAATTCTGTAGCTCTAGATTATGAACCAATGATGTGACCACCATTCACTGTCATCCCATCTTTCAGATTCTGTGCAGAGAACAAGTTAAACATCTCAAGTGCAATTGTTTTGCAATGGACACGTGGTAGAAGGGACGTGAAACAGCTGTATCTGGAATGAACAAAGGCACAAACGAAGGTTTATTCAGGAATTGCATGAGGCTGAGGAGGACACTGGATGTCACAACGGTGGTACTGGAAAAGATTGGTGAGAGGGGAAGATATGAGATGTAAACTGGGCAGGAGAAAATGAATCAAGGAGGTTGAGAACAGTTTGTTTCATCCTCTCATTTTGGTGAGCAACTTGTATTGAGCAATTTGCTCGTTATAATTTCTAAGGAATGGAATCTTTGATTGAAAATGAAAACGTTGACTTGCAACTGTCCAAAATTTACATATAATGAGCATCAATTCAGTTCAGACCGTTTCACTAGACAGCTTGAGTGACATACCAGGAGCACCAACTATAGCAAGGATAGGATAGTAACCAGCTTGAATAACCATCAGTCCATCTTCAATCCGCGATACTAATGATATCCAAGGCTGGGAAAGCCAGTAAAGACCATAGGATAAACTCCTGTCCATTGTTGGAATATTCCAGTCCACTGCTATCAGTTTCTGATCTCTCCTCACTCTCTCTCTGAAGCTGCGGAACCCTGTTACTGGTGTGGGTGATGCTCCCGATCATACGATGACAGAACTTCCCTTGGGACGCATAGGATCCATGGAGACTGACATAATCACAATCGCTGAATTAACAGCTTAGTTAATCCCTTTCAATTCAATGCTATTTCATTAAAATTCAAAATAACTTTGAACATTCATGCATTCTGGGTGTGATATGTGAGTGTGACTGAAGGAAGGAATGTTGAAGATGGAAGATTGATTGTGTGTATTCATTCAGTCTGCCTTGGATATGGAAATAATGCTAGAGATTTGACAGACCATAAACATGCTTCTCTGCTCATACATGGAGAAACAAATCCTGTAACTACAGATCAGTCATTGCATTATCAGTAAAACATTGAGAGAACATCTTTCATCCATGATCTGATGGCAAAATGTGCCTGAGACAATGTGGTTTTATAACAAACAAATCGCATGGATATGTTAACGGGGAATTGTACGTGACAAACACAATTCAGATTGTTATTCCAGAATCAGAGAGGGCAGGTGCGGGTCATGTTGTTGATGTTATCGATGCTAAAAAACTGTGATGAAGTATCGTTTACTGGACTTCATTTACATTGTGATTATGACATTAGGGAAAAGATAGAAGATGGCAAGGGTCCCACACCACCCCCCCCAGCTTGACCCTCACAGCCATCCACACGCCGCCCCCAGCCTGACCCTCACTATCGTCCAAACACCGCCCCCCAGCTTGACCCTCACCACCATCCAACACCGCCCCCAGCTTGTCCTTCACTGCCATACCACACCACCCCCAGATTGATCCTCACCATTGTCCAAACACCACCCCCAGCGCTGACGCTCACTACCGTGCTCACACAGTGCCCAAACTGACCCTCACCACCGTCCAACACCTTCCCCAGCCTGACCCCCAGCGCCATTCAACTCCACCCCCAGAATGACCCTCACCGCCATCCATACACCGCCCCCAACATCACCGTCACCACCGTCCACACACCGCCCCCAGCCTGACCCTCACCGCCTTCGAAACACTGCCCCCAGCCTGACCCTCACCACCATCCACTCACCGCCCCTATCTTGACCCCAACCACCGTCCACACACCGCCCCAAGACTGAATCTCACTGCCATCCACACACTGCCCCCAGCCTGTCTCTCAACGCCCCCAACCTGGCCCTCACCACCGCTCCAGCCTGACCCACACTGCCGTCCAACACCGCTCACAGCCTGACTCTCAACGCTGCCCACACACCGCCCCGAGCCTGACCCTCACTGCCGTCCAACAGCGCCCCAACCCTGACCCTCACCGCCATCCACACACCGTCCAAAGCCTGACCCTCACCGCCGAGCACACAATGACCCCAACCTGACCCTCACCACTGTCCACACACCACCCCCAGCCTGAGCCTCACTGCCGTCCACACACCGTCCCAACCTGACTCTCACTGCCGTCCACCCACCAACCCCAACCTGACCCTCACCACCGTCCACACACTGCCCCCAGCCTGACCCTCACAGCCATCCATACACCACCCCCAGGCCTGACGCTCACTGCCATCGTCACACCGTCCCCAGCCTGACTCCCTGTTCCGTTCAACTCCACCCCAGGCTGACCCTCAACGCCGTCCATTCACCACCCCCAACCAGACCCTCACCACTGTCTATACACCGCCCCCCAGGCCTGATGCTCACTGCCGTCCTCACACCGTGGCCAGCCTGACCCTCAACGCCGTCCACACACCGACCCCAACCTGACCCTCACAACTTTCCACACAACTCCCCCAGCCTGACTCTCAACAATGTCCGCACACCGCCCCCAACCTGATCCTCACTGCCATCCTCACATCGCCCCTAACCTGACCCTCACTGCCGTCCCACACCACCCCGCAGACTGACCCTCACAGCCGTCCACACGCCGCGCCCCCAGCCTGACCCTAACTGTCGTCCAAATACTGCCCCGAGGTTGACCCTCACCACCATCCAAATCGCCCCCAGCTTGTCCCTCACTGCCATACCACACCACCCCCAGACTGATCCTCACCATTGTCCAAACACCGCCCCAACTCTGACGTTCACTGCCGTCCTCACACAGTGCCCCACCAGACACTCACCGCCGTCCAACACCTTCCACAGCCTGACCCCCAGCGCCACACAACTCCACCGCCAAACTGACACTCACCACCATCCATACAACGCCCCCAACCTCACCGTAACCACTGTCCACACACCTCCCCCAGCCTGGACCTCACCGCCAACCAAACACTGCCCCCAGCCCGACCCTCACTGCCATCCACACACCGACCGCAGCCTGACCCTCATTGCCATCCACACACTGTACACAGCCTGTCCCTCACCGCCCCCAACCTGGCCCTCACCGCATTCAGCCTGACCCTCACCGCCGTGCAACTCTGCCCCCAGCCTGACTCTCACCACCGCTCCAGCCTGCCCCACACTGCCGTCCAACACCGATCCCAGCCTGACCCTCACTGCCGTCCACACACCGCATTCAGCCTGACCCTCACCAACGTGCAGACAACGCATCCAGCTTGATCCTCCCTGCCATCCAGACACCGCCCCCAGACAGACCCTCACCGCTGTCCACTCACTGCCACCAGCCTTACCCCCCTGCCATCCACACACCGCCCACAGCCTGATCCTCACCGGCGTCCACACACCGCATCCATCCTGACACTTACCGCAGTCCACACACCGCCCCCAGCCTGACCCTCACCGCCATGCACACACCACCCCCATCCTAACCGTCAATGCTGCCAACACACCGTCCCGAGCCTGACCTTCACTGCCGTCCAACACCGTCCCAACCCTGACCCTCACTGCCGTCCACACACCATCCCCAGCCTGATCCTTTCTGCTGTGCACACAATGCCCCCATCCTGACCCTCACTGCCATTCACACACCGCCCTCATCCTGAACCTCACAGCTGCCCAAAAACGCCCCCAGCCTGACCCCCACCACCATCCACAAACCGCCCCCAGCCTGAACCTCACAGCTGTCCAAAACGCGCCCTCAGCCTGACCCTTACCGCTGTTCACACTCCGCCCCAGCCTGACGCTCAGCGTCCCCAGCCTGACCCTCACCATGCCCACACACCTCCCCCAGCCTGACTCACACCATCATCCAACACCGCCCCCAGCATGAAACTCACTGCCGTCCACACACTGCCCCCACTCGAACCCCCACTGCCGTACATGAACTGCCCCAGCATGAACTGCACCACGGTCCACACACCGCCCTCAGCATGACCCTCATCGCCGTGCAACACCGCCCCAAACCTGACTCTCACTGCCGTCCACACACCGCACAGAGGCAGAATCTCACTGCCATCAACACACCGCCCTAACCTGAGCCTGACTGCCATCTACACACCGCCCACAACCTGACCCTCAATGCTGCCCACACACTGCACCCAGGCTGACCCGCACCACTGCCTCCACACTGCCCCCAGCCTGGCTCTCAGCACCGTCCACGCACCACCCCCACCCTGCCTCCACATCGCCCGCAGCCTGACCCTCACCGCTATCCATAAACCGCCCCCACCCTGACCCTCAAAGTTGCCCACACACCGCCCCAAGCCTGACCTTCACTGCCATCCAACACCACCTGTCACCGCTGTCCACACAACGTCGCTAGCCTGACCCTCACCGCTGTGCACACAACGCCCCAAATCTGACCCTTACTGCTGTCCACACACACCCCCAGCCTGACCGTCAACGCTGCCCACACACGCCCCGTGCCTGACCTTCACTGCCGTCCAACACCACCCCAACCCTAACCCTCACGGCCATCCACACACCATCCTCAGCCTGACCCTCACCTCCGTCCACTCACTGCCTCCATACTGACCCTCACCGACATCCAAACACCACCTCCAGCCTGACCCTCACCACCATGCACACCCCGCACCCAGTCGGACCCTCACCGCCGTGCACACAACGCCCCCAGCCTGACCCTCACTGATATCCACACACCACCTCCAGCCTGACCCTCACCACTGTCCACACACCACCCCCACTCTGACCCCCACTGCCATTCGCACACCGTCCCCAACCTGACCCTCAACGCTGCACACACACCGCCCCCAGCCTGACCCTCACCACTGTCCACACACCGCCCCCAGCCTGACCGTCCCCACTGTCCACACACCGCCCCCATCCTGACCCTCACCACCATGCACACACCGCCCCCGGCCTGACCCTCAATGCTGACCACACACTGCCCCCAGCCTGACTCTCAATGCTGCCCACACACCGCCCCGATCCTGACCTTCACTGCCGTCCAACACTGTCCCAACTCTGACGCTCACTGCCATCCACACACCGCCCCCAGCCAGACCCTCACCGCCGTCCGCTCGCTGCCACCAGCTCGACCCTCACTGCCGTCCACACACCGACCACAGCCTGATCCTCACTGCTGTCCATGCACCGCACCCAGCCTGAATCTCACTGCCATCCACACACCATCCCCAGCCTGATCCTTACCACTGTGCACACAATGCCCCCATCCTGACCCTCACTGCCATTCACACACCGCCTCCAGCCTGAACCTCACAGCTGCCCAAAAACGCCCCCAGCCTGATCCTGAACACCGCCCACACACCACCCTCAGCATGACCTTCACCCCACTGCACACACTGCCCCCAACCTGACCCACACCACCGTCCAACATCCCCCCCAGCATGAAACTGACCGCCATCCACACACAACCCCCACACGTACCCCCACCGCCATACAACACTGCCACAGCATGGACCACACTGACGTACACACATCGCCCCGAGCCTGACCCTCTCCGCCAACCAACACCACCACAACCCTGACTCTCACAGCCACCTGTAAACCGTCCCCAGCCTAACCCTCACTGCCGTCCATAAACCGCACTAGCCTGAATCTCACTGCCATCCACACACTGACCACAGCATGACCCTCAACGCTGCCCACACACGGCACCCAGGCTGACACACAACTCTGCCCGCACACTGTCCCCAGACGGGCACTCACCACCGTCCACACACCGCACCCAGCCTGGCCCTTACCGAAGTACATACACCGCCCACACCCTGAACCCCACTGCCATTCAAACACCGCCCCCAACCTGACCCTCAACGCTGCCCTCACAGTCTCCAGCCTGACCCTCAGGACAGTGCCCACACCGCGCACAGCCTGACCCTCACCGCCGTCCACACACCGTCCCCAGCCTGACCCTCACCGCCATCCACACACCGTCCCCAGCCTGACCTTCACAGCCATCCACACACTGCCCCCAGCCTGAACCTCACCGCCATCCATACACCACTCCCAGGCCTGACGCTCACTGCCATCCTCACACTGTCCCTAGCCTGACCCCCTGTGCCATTCAACTCCGCCAGAGGCTGACCCTCAACGCCATCCATTCAACGCCTCCAACCTGACCCTCACCACCGTCCATACACCGCCCCCCAGACCTGACGCTCACTGCCGTCCTCACACCGTGGCCAGCCTGACCCTCACCGCCGTCCACACACTGACCCCAACCTGACCCTCACAACTGTCCACACACATCCCCCCGCCTGAACTCACCACCGTCCACACAACACCCCCAGCCTGACCCTCACCGCCGTGCAACTCTGCCCCCAGCCTGACTCTCACCACCGCTCCAGCCTGCCCCACACTGCCGTCCAACACCGATCCCAGCCTGACCCTCACTGCCGTCCACACACCGCCTCCAGCCTGACCCTCACCAACGTGCAGACAACATCCCCAGCTTGATCCTCCCTGCCGTCCAGACACCTTCCCCAGACAGACCCTCACCGCCGTCCACTCACTGCCACCAGCCTTACCACCCTGCCATCCACACACCGCCCACAGCCTGATCCTTACCCGCGTCCACACACCGCATCCAGCCTGACACTTACCGCAGTCCACACACCGCCCCCTGCCTGACCCTCACCGCCGTCCACACACCGTCCCCAGCCTGACCCTCACCGCCATCCACACACCGTCCCCAGCCTGACCTTCACAGCCATCCACACACTGCCCCCAGCCTGAACCTCACCGCCATCCATACACCACTCCCAGGCCTGACGCTCACTGCCATCCTCACACTGTCCCTAGCCTGACCCCCTGTGCCATTCAACTCCGCCAGAGGCTGACCCTCAACGCCATCCATTCAACGCCTCCAACCTGACCCTCACCACCGTCCATACACCGCCCCCCAGACCTGACGCTCACTGCAGTCCTCACACCGTGGCCAGCCTGACCCTCACCGCCGTCCACACACTGACCCCAACCTGACCCTCACAACTGTCCACACACATCCCCCCGCCTGAACTCACCACCGTCCACACAACACCCCCAACCTGACCATCACCGCCGTGCAACTCTGCCCCCAGCCTGACTCTCACCACCGCTCCAGCCTGCCCCACACTGCCGTCCAACACCGATCCCAGCCTGACCCTCACTGCCGTCCACACACCGCCTCCAGCCTGACCCTCACCAACGTGCAGACAACATCTCCAGCTTGATCCTCCCTGCCGTCCAGACACCTTCCCCAGACAGACCCTCACCGCCGTCCACTCACTGCCACCAGCCTTACCACCCTGCCATCCACACACCGCCCGCAGCCTGATCCTTACCCGCGTCCACACACCGCATCCAGCCTGACACTTACCGCAGTCCACACACCGCCCCCAGCCTGACCCTCACCGCCATGCACCCACCACCCCAGCCTAACCGTCAACGCTGCCCACACACCGTCCCGAGCCTGACCTTCACTGCCGTCCAACACCATCCCAACCCTGACCCTCACTGCCATCCACACACCATCCCCAGCCTGATCCTTTCTGCTGTGTACACAATGCCCCCATCCTGACCCTCACTGCCGTGCACACACAGCCCCCATCCTGAACTTCACAGCTGCCCAAAAACGCCCCCAGCCTGACCCCCACCGCCATCCACAAACCGCCCCCAGCGTGACACTCACAGCTGTCCAAAACGCGCCCTCAGCCTGACCCTAACCGCTGTTCACACTCCGCCCCCAGCCTGACCCTCAGCGTCCCCAGCCTGACCCTCACCCCCGCCCACACACCTCCCCCAGCCTGACCCACACCATCATCCAACACCAACCCCAGCATGAAACTCACTGCCGTTCACATACTGCCCCCACTCGAACCCCCACTGCCGTACAACTCTGCCCCAGCACGAACTGCACCACCGTCCACACACCGCCCTCAGCATGACCCTCATCGCCGAGCAACACGGCCCCAAACCTGACTCTCACTGCCGTCCACACACCGCACAGAGGCAGAATCTCACTGCCATCTAAACACCGCCCACAGCCTGACCCTCAACGCTGCCCATACACTGCACCCAGGCTGACCCGCACCACTGCCTCCACACTGCCCCCAGCCTGGCTCTCAGCACCGTCCACGCACCACCCCCACCCTGACCACCACAGCAGTCCACACATTGCACACAGCCTGACCCTCACCGCCATCCACACACACCACCAGCCTGACCGTCAACGCTGCCCACACACGCCCCGTGCCTGACCTTCACTGCCGTCCAACACCACTCAAACCCTAACCCTCACGGCCATCCACACACCATCCTCAGCCTGGCCCTCACCGCCGTCCACTCACTACCTCCATACTGACCCTCACTGACATCCACACACCACCTCCAGTCTGACCCTCACCGCCGTGCACACACCGCCCCCAGCCTGACCCTCACTGACATCCACACACCGTCCCCAACCTGACCCTCAACGCTGCACACACACCGCCCCCAGCCTGACCCTCACCACTGTCCACACACCACCGTCAGCCTGACCCTCACCCCAGTCCACATACTGCCCCCAACCTGACCCACACCACCGTCCAATATCCCCCCCAGCATGAAACTGACCGCCATCCACACACAATCCCCACACGTACCCCCACCGCCATACAACACTGCCACAGCATGGACCACACTGCCGTACACACATCGCCCCCAGCCTGACCCTCACCGCCAACCAAACCATCACAACGCTGACTCTCACAGCCGCCCGAAAACCGTCCCCAGCCTAACGCTCACTGCCGTCCATACACCGCACCCAGCCTGAATCTCACTGCCATCCACACACCGCCCCCAACCTGACCCTCACCACCATCCACACACCTTCCCCAGCCTGACCCTCACCGCCGTCCACACACCGTCCCTAGCCTGACCCTCACCGCCATCCACACACCGTCCCCAGCCTGACCCTCACCGCCATCCACACACCTTCCCCAACCTGACCCTCACCACTGTCCCCACACCGCCCCCAGCCTGACCCTCACTACCGTCCACACACCGCCCCCAACCTGACCCTCACTGCCGTTCTCACACCGCCCCCACCTTGACACTCACTGCCGTCCACACACCGCCTCCAACTTGACCTTGACTGCTGTCCACTCACCCACCCGAACCTGACCCTCACCACCGTCCACACATTGCCCCCCAGCCTGAACCTCACCGCCATTCATACACCACTCCCAGGCCTGACATTCACGGCCATCCTCACACTGTCCCCAGCCTGACCCCCTGTGCCGTTCAACTCCGCCCGAGGCTGTCCCTCAACGCCATCCATTCACCGCCTCCAACCTGACCCTCACCACCATCCATCCACCGCCGCCCAGCCCTGACGCTCACTGCGATCCTCACACCGTGGCCAGCCTGACCCTCACTGCCGTCCACACACAGCCTCCAACCTGACTTTGACTGCTGTCCACTCACCCACCCCAACCTGATCCTCACCACCGTCCACACATTGCCCCCCAGCCTGACCCTCACTGCCATCCACACACCGTCCCCAGCCTGACCCTCACTGCCATCCACACACAGCCCCCAGCCTGAACCCCACCGCCATCCATACACCACTCCCAGGCCTGACGCTCACTGCCATCCTCACACTGTCCCTAGCCTGACCCCCTGTGCCGTTCAACTCCGCCAGAGGCTGACCCTCAACGCCATCCATTCACCGCCTCCAACCTGACCCTCACCACCGTCCATACACCGCCCCCCAGCCGTGACGCTCACTGCCGTCCTCACACAGTGGCCAGCCTGACCCTCACCGCCGTCCACACACTGACCCCAACCTGTCCCTCACAACTGTCCACACACCTCCCCCCGCCTGACCTCGCCACCGTCCACACAACACCCCCAACCTGACCCTCACTGCTGTCCTCACACCGTCGCTAACCTGACCCTCACTGCCGGCGCAAAACCACCCCCCAGCTTGACCCTCACAGCCGTCCACACGCTGCCCCCAGCCTGACCCTCACCACCATCCAACACCGCCCCCAGCTTGTCCTCCACTGCCATACCACACCACCCCCAGACTGATCCTCACCACTTTCCAAACACCGCCCCAGCCTGTCTCTCACTGTCATCCACACACTGTCCCCAGCCTGTCCCTCACCGCTCCCAACCTGGCCCTCACCACCCATAGCCTGACCCTCACCACCGAGCAACTCTACCCCCAGACTGACTCTCACCACCGCTCCAGCCTGACCCACACTGCCGTCCAACACCGCTCCAAGCCTGATCCCCACTGCCGTCCACACACCGTCCCCATCCTGAACCAATTGCCGTCCACACACCACCACCACCCTGACCATCACTGCCATCCAACACGGCCCCCAGCCTGATCCACATCGCCGTCCAACACCGCTCCTAGCCTGCCCCTCAATGCTGTCCAACACCGCCCCCAGACTGACCCTCACTGTGGTTCAAAACCCGCCCCCAGCCTGACCCTCACTGCTGTCCAAAACGCGCCCTCAGCCTGAACGTTACCACCGCCCACACACCGCCCCAGCCTGACCCACACCACAGCCCACTCATTGCCCCCAGCCTGACCCATACCACCATCCAACAACGCCCCCCGCGTGAAACTCACCACCGTCCACACACCAACCCAACCCGTACCCCCACTGCCATACAACACTTCCCCAGTATGAACTGCACCGCCTTCCACATACTGCCCCCATCCTGACCCTCACCACCCCAACCCTAACTCTCTCTGCCGCCCGCACACCGCCCGCAGCCTGCCCCTCACTGCCGTCCACACACCACACCAAGCTTGACCCTCACTGCCATCCACACACAGTCCCCAGCCTGACCCTCACTGCCATCCACACACCGCCCCCAGCCTGACCCTCACTGCCATCCACACACCGCCCCTAGCCTGACCCTCACCATCGATCACACACCGCCCCCAGCCTGACCGTCACTGCCGTTCACACACCGCCCCGTGCCTGACCCTCAACGCTGCCTACACACCGCCCCCAGCCTGACCCTCAATGCTGCCCACACACTGCACCGAGACTGACCTTCACTGCCGTCCAACACCGACCTAACTCTGACCCTCACCGCCATCCCCACACCATCCCCAGCCAGGCCTTCACCTCCGTCCACTCACTGCCCCCAGCCTGATCCTCAACGCCGCCCACACACCGCCTTGATCCTCAGGGTCACCACCATCATCCCCAGCCTGACACTCACCGCCATCCAACACTGCCCACAATCTGATCCTCAATGTTGCCCACACACCACTCCCAGCCTGACATTCACCGCCATCCCACACCATCCCCCAGTTTGACCCTCACCACCATCCAACACCGCCCCCAGCTTGTCCCTCATTGCCATACCACACCGCCCCCAGACTGATCCTCACCACTGTCCACGCAGCGCCCCCAGCCCTGACGCTCACTGCTGTCCTCACACAGTGCCCAACCTGACCCTCACCGCTGTCCCACACCTTCCCCAGCCTGACCACCAGCGACATTCAACTCCACCCCAGACTGACCCTCACCACCGTCAACACACCGCTGCCCGCTTGACCCTCACACCCGTCCTCACGCCGCCACAAGCCTGACCCTCACTGCCATCCAAACACTGCTGCTCCCACACAATACTGCTCCTCCGCCACGAACCCACTCCCCAACCCCATCCATCACCGCCCCCACCCCAACCCCGTCCAACACTGCTCCCTCCCCAACCCCATCCAATCCTGCCCCCTCCTCAAACCCCATCCAACACCGTCGACTCCCCAACACTGCCCCACCCCCAACCCCATCCAACACCGCCGTCTCCGCAACCCTGTCTGACAACATCCCCTCCCCAACACCGCCCTTCTCCCAACCTCGTCCGACACTGCCCCCTCCCCCAACACTGCCCGCTCCCCCAACCGTATCCAACACTGCCCCCTCCCCAACCCCGTCCAACACCGCCCACTCACCCAACACTGCACCCTCCCCAACCGGTCTGACACCTCCCCTTCCCCAACAGCGCCCCTCTCCAATCCCGTCCGACACCACCCCCTCCCCAACACCGCCCCCTCCCAAACCCGTATAACACTGCCCCCTCCCCAACACTGTCTAACACCGCCCCCTTCCCAACCCCGTCCAACACTGCCCCCTCCAAAACTCCTTTCAACACTACAACCTCTTCCAACCCCGCCCAACAACGCCCCCACCCCAACTCAACCAACACCGCCCACTCCCCATCACTGTCCGACACCGCCCCCTCCCCATACCTGTCCAACACCACCCCCTCCGCAACACCGCCACCTTCCCCAACCCCATCAAACACCGCCCCCCGCCTCAACCCCCTCTCTCCCCTCTCTCTCCCCCTCTCTTCCCCTCTCTTTCCCTCTCTCTTCCTCTCTCTCTCCCTCTCTCTCTTGCCCCCTTCTCTCTCTCACGTCCCCTCTCCCTCCTCTCTCTCTCAACCCCCCTCTCTCTCGCGCCCCTCGCTCCCCTCTCTCAACCGGTCTCTCACTACCCCCCTCACGCCCCCTCTCTCAACCGCCTCTCTCTCTCGCCTCCACTCTCTCTCACTCACCCCCTCTTTCACCCCTTCTCTCTTCGCCCCCTCTCTTTCACCCTACTCTTTCGCCCCACCTCGCTTTAGCCCCCCTTTCAGTCCCCTCTTTTGCCCCCCTTTTCACCCACTCTTTTGTCCTCCTCTTTTGCCCCTCCTTTCGCCCTCTCTCTCTTTTGCCACCCCCTGTCTCTTTCACCCCACCCCTCTCTTTCAGCCCCTCTCTTTCAACCCTCCCTCTTTTGCCCCCCTCTCTCGCCCCCCTCATCCCCCTCGCTCCCTCTCTCTCTCGCCCGCTCTCCCTCTCACCCACCTCTCTCTCTTGTCCCTCTCTCTTGCGCCCCTCTCTCTCCCCCTCCCCTATCTTTCTCTGCTCATTCACCCTCCCTGTACATTCTCTCTCTCGCCCACTCTCACTCTGTCGCTCTCTCCCCACCGTCTCTTCCCTCTGTCTGTGTGTCTCTCTTTCTGTGTCTCTCTCTCTCTGGATCGATTCCCCCTTGCTCCCTCACTCTCTCTCTCTCTCTCTCAAGTAACTATCGCCTCATCTCCCTCTCTCTCTCTCCCCTTCTCTCTCTCGTTCTCGCCCCTTATCTCTCTCTCTCTCTTGCCGCCATCCCCCTCCCTCTCTTGCACCCTCTCTCGACTCAATCCCTCCATCCTCTCTCTCTGTTTTGCTCAGCTCCTCTCTTTCTCTTGGTCAGCCTCTCTCTCTCAATCTCTCTCTCTTTATCACTCTCTCCCTCTCTCCCTCTCTCTCACTCTCTCTCTCTCTCACACATCCTCTCTCTCTCATCCTCTCTCTCACACCCTCTCTTTCTCTGTCTCTCTCTCTCTCTCTACTGCTCGCCGTCTGTCTGTCCTTCTCTCTCTCTCTTCTCGTATGTCTCTCTCTCTCGCTATCTCCTTCTCTCACCCCCTCTCTCTCGCCTCACTCTTTCTCTCCCTCTCTCTCATCCTCTCTCTTCTGCTGCCCCCCTCGTCCCCTCGCTCTCTCTCTCTCGACAAACCTCTCGCACCCTTCTCTCCTTCTCACCCTTCCTCTCTCTTTCCTCTCTCTCACCATCTCTCCCTATCTTACTCTAACTCGCTCTGTCTTTCTCTCTCTCTCCCCCCGTCTTTCTCTCTCTGTTTCACACACGCACACCCAACTCTCAAATTATCTCTCTCTCTTCCTTGCTCTCGCCGAGTCTCATCTGTCCCCTTATTCTCTCTCGTTTCTTTTCTTCCTCCCTCCTTCTCTCTCTGTCTCTCTCGCTCTCTCTTTCTGCCTCGCCCACTCTTGCTCCTGCGTTCTCGCTGTCACCCTTTCTGTTTCCCACCCCCTCTCTGTCAAACCCCCTCTCTGCTTCTTGACCTTCCTCTCAATCGTCTCTCTCGCCCTCGCTTTCTCTCTCCGCCCATCACTCTCTCTCGTCCTCTCTCTCTCTCTCTCGCCCTCGCTCTCTTTCTTGCCCTCACTCGCTTTCTTGCCCTCGCACTGTCTCTCTCTTCGCACCTCTCTCTCTCTTCCCTTTCTCTCTCCCTCGCCCCGTTTCTTTCGACCCCTCTTTCTCACCCCCTCTATCTCTCTTTTGCCTCTCTCTCTCTTTTCGAACCCTATTTCTCTCTCTCTTGCTCCTTCTATCTCTCTTGCTCCCTCTCCCTCTCTCTCGCGCCCACGCTCTCCCTCTTGTCCCCCTCAATCTCTGTTGCCCATCTCTCTTTCTTGCTCTTTAAACGCCTCCCTCTCTCGCTTCTTCTTTCTCTCACGCCCTCTCTCCTTGCCCATCCTTCTCTCTCTCTTGCCCTCCTTCTCTCTCTCTTGCCCTCCTCTCTCTCACTCCCTCTCTCTCATCTCTATGTGTCTCTCGCCCCGTCTTCTCTCTCTCACTCACCTCATCACTCTCTCACCCACTCTAACTCTCTCTTGCCCAATCTCTCTCGCCCTCACACTCTGTCTCTCGCATTCACTCTCTCGCCCGCTTCCTTGCCCCTCTCTCTCGACCCCCTCTCTCTTTCGACCCCTTCTCGCTCACTTGACACTCTCTCTCTTGCAGCCTCAATCTCACTCTTGACATCCCGCTTTTTTGCCCCTCCCTCGATCTCTCACCCCTGCCTCTCTCTCTCGCCCGAGGAGAAAGTGAGGACTGCAGATGCTGGAGATCAGAGCTGAAAATGTGTTGCTGGAAAAGCGCAGCAGGTCAGGCACCATCCATGGAACAGGAGAATCGACGTTTCTTGTGCCCGAAACGTCGATTCTCCTGTTCCTTGGATGCTGCCTGACCTGCTGCGCTTTTCCAGCAACACATTTTCAGCTCTCTCTCTTGCCCCCTCACTCTCTCATCCCCTCATTCTCTCTCTCTCGCCTCTCTCCTCTTCTCGCTCTCTCTCTCCTCCCCCTCCCAATCTCTCTCGTCCATTTTGTCTCTCCTTGTCCCTCTCTCTCTAAGACTTGCCCCCTTTCTCTCTCGCCCCTTTCCTCGCACCTCTCTGTCTCTCTCTCTCGCCTCTGTCTCTCATGATCTCCTCCCCTGTTTCCCTCCCTCCCTCACCCTATCTCTCTCTCTTGCCCCCTGCTCTCTCTCTCTCTGCTCCTTCACTCTCTCTCTCTGTTCTCTCACTCTCGATCCTCCTCCCTCGGTCTCTCTCTCCCCAGCTCCCTCCGTTTCTCTCTGACTGAACCTCTCTCCCTCCTGTCCCTCCCTTCCTCTCTCTCTGACACACTCTGTCTCCCTGGTCCTTCCCCCTCCCTCTGACCCAGAGACTTGGGGATGGTGGTGAGGCTGCGTGTGGGGGGTGGGGGTGAGATGATAGATGTGGGAAGTGGGAGATGGGGAAGATGGGGTAGAGACGGAATTGCGGGAGGCAGACAGAGATGGCAGGAGAGAGAGGGGGAGGGGGAGGGAGAAAGAATAGTGGAGGCAGGTGGAGAAACCGGAGTTTGGGGGTATCTGAGAGGGGACGAGAGAGAGTGAATGGGACAGTGTGCAGAGAGAAAGGGAGACAAGTGCTGAGAAAGAGTAGTGGGGAGGAGATGGGCACGCCAGTTTGGATTGGAGGGACACAGGGAGTTTTACCCAGGTGCTGAGCTCAGGGGTCGGTCCCCTACCCTTCCCTGAGGACCAGGACTTGGGGCTGAGTCTGCCTCTCTCCAGCTCAGTTTCTCCAACGCAAAGACACAACAACATCGGTCACTCTGCTGCTCGGCACGCTTTAATCAACATTTATATTGTTTACAAATGGAAGTGATGGATACAGTCAGTGGGATGGTGCCTTTTCTCACTGGCCCCGAGTTGTGAGAAGCATTGAAATGTTTCCGTGTCATCCTCCTGTGGGATAAGGATGGACAAACCATCGCTATCCTCAGTCTGTTACCATAGCGACGGGCTGCCCCATCACTGAAAAACTGAACTGAAATGAGAAAATCCCGGATGGTGTGACTAATGCGGGAATTTGATGGATGGATGGATTTGGATGAAGGGATACTTCAGCACATTCTTCAGCTGCTGCCTGAACTTAGTCTGGGTCACGGCATAAATCGCGGTGTTTGTGCAGCAACTGAGGAGCTGCAGCATGAAGCCCAATTCTAGCAGAAAGAGATGGAGATACACAGACCGATACCCAATCGACCACATCCGACTCCATAGACAAAACAGCATTAACGGTGACCATAACAGGATGAAATTGGCCGAGATCACAAACAGTAAAATGATGGATTTTTTTCGGTTTCTCATTTCTGTGTCAGACTGAGCGTCCTCATTGGTGTGAGCGCGGAGTCTCCTGCGGGCTCTGCTGGTCACTAAAATGTGTCTGATGGTGAGAACATTGAGCAGCAGAATCAGGAGAAATGGGACACACGTGGTTAGAATGTGGTGGAGGAACTCGATTGTGGCCCAGACACTGGAGTATACAACAGCGACTGTTACTTCACAAAACCAGGGGGTGTTCCGAAGCCCATACCGAGCCGTGAGCATAAAATACCAGGAAATGTTCTTTAAACAGCTCAGCACAGTCACTGCTCCCAGAACCACAGCCGCCGTTTTCTCACTGCAATATTTACTTTTCAGCTTCTGGCAACAAATGGCCACAAACCGATCAAAGGTGAAAGTGACGGTGAACCAGACAGAGCAGTCAGTGGCTGCATAAAGCAGGACGGCGTGGATATTACACACGGGGACGGAGTCCATCAGGAAATAAAACTGTTCCCAATAAACAATGGGAATGTGTCTCAGTATCAGGTCGAGGATAATGACCAGGAGATCCGCCGCTGCCATGGCCCCCAGGTAACGTCTGACACATGGAGACAATCCACAATCTTTATAAAGCAGGATGTAGATGGTCACTACGATAACTGTGTGGAAGGAAAACAAACCCATTATCCATCAGCTTGGAGGCAAAGGGGCCAATTTGATCGGGGACCCAGTGAGATTTTCAAATGTGTCCCTGGATTCAGGGATTTATTAAAATAATTGTAGCTGGAATAACAAATGGGAAGGTCGGAATTACTAACAAAAATGTGACATAGATCACATGAGACCCTCCCTCCCCAACACACAGAGACACAGCCATAAGGACAGATGGTTTCTAGAACATTCCCACACACTCGATCACTCGAGAGCAGACACAGGTCACTCCTTCCCAGTTCCTAATACGGAGGGTGGAAACGTTGCTGTCCTGAAGGATTCTCTCCCAGTTTCCTGAAGACAAACGGAGTTTGGGAATTCCTGTATTTTGGACTAAATTGTAGTCGATCCTGTGTCGTGGAGAACTGTAAACACAGGGAAAACGTATTCACCCCTTTAACTGCCTGAGGGGCCTTCGGAACAGTGTCTCCTTCTGCCTGGAACGGGATCTCTTCCCTCGGGATCTTATCGTTTGTTCATTTCACTGACGTCCGGCCGTTCACAAACAATGTCAGGGACAGAACGTTCCGGGGAATGTCGGTTATAGAATGTTGGGGACAGACCGTTCGGGGGAATGTCAGTTATAGAATGTCAGGGACAGAACGTTCCGGGGAATGTCAGTTATAGAATGTTGGGGATGGAACATTCCGGGGAATGTCAGTTATAGAATGTCGGGGACAGAACGTTCCGGGGAACTCCTTGGCCTGTCCATCACCTTTCCTCCCTACCCACCCAACCAACAGGATGTACTGTGCCTGGGTACACTGTAACATTAATGGGGTGAGAGATGGAGGGATCAATCACAGGATTGGGAACTAAAGGCATTGCCAGGTCAGCTGAAATGGTTAGATATACCACATTCTCAATCCACCTCACAGCGCTAGGCCAGACACTATAAATCCAGGGGAGATATCTGCTCACCGTGGAACACTGTGCAGACCAGGCCTGTGTACTGCTCAGCACAACCCAGCAATCTGTCCAGATTCATCCATTACACTGGTCAATACAATCCAGCAATCTGTCCAGAGTGGAACACTGCACACATCACATCAGGTCTATAATCCCAGACCATATATCTGTCCAGCACGGGGAGCTGTGCAGACCACAGCAAAGCACTAATGTGTGAACCTGAAACAAATATATATCTTGCATACGGAGCTACACAAACCACATCATTGCATTATCTATAAACCTCAACCAGTTGGTCTGACCAGCACAGCGATCTGTGCAGAGATCGCCCATGAATTAATTTGCAAACCAGGAGCAGTTACCCTCCAAGTGAGTAGGACTGTGTACACTACCCCAGTGCGTTGATCTGTAACCCAGGAGCAGTTACCCTCCCAGCATGTAGGACTGTGTACACCACCCCAGTGCATTGATCAGTATACCAGGAGCAGTTACCCTCCCAGCATGTAGGACTGTGTACACCACCCCAGTGCGTTGATCTGTAACCCAGGAGCAGTTACCCTCCCAGCATGTAGGACTGTGTACCACCCGAGTGCATTGATCTGTAAACCAGGAGCAGATACCCTCCCAGCATGTAGGACTGTGTAAACCAGGAGCAGTTACATTCCCAGCATGTAGGACTGTGTACACCAGCCCAGTGCACTGATCTGAAAATTGGAGCAGTTACCCTCCCAGCATGTGGGACTGTGTACAACTCCCCATTGCATTGATCTGTAAACCAGGAGCAGTTGCCCTCCAAGAATGTAGGACTGTGTACGCCACCCCAGTGCAATGCTCACTACCACTGTGTTAGATCACTGCCCAGCGTGGGGAAACTTGCAGCCCATGCTGGAAGTGACAGGATGTGCAGCTCCCATCTATTTACAGCTCCATCTCTCCATTGTGCCATGTCAAGGGGATGCTGTGGGTGTGAACATCACTGCCAGAGAGAAATGGCGGGGGAATCAGTTTAAATATCACCACATGAGAGGGGTTTGGGAAATAGTCAGAGATGGGGAGACTGAGAGACAGTGTCATGGAAGGATGTGTTCCCAGGTTTCAGAATGCTGAAAGGTAGACACTTTGATAGCATCCTGTAACATGAGCCTGTCTTCCCAGGAATTATGGGAAAAAGTGATATTGGTGTGAGGTCAGATGATGGAGGGTTTTGGATGAGCATTTATTCTACAGCTTTGTTAATGGAGTCCTTCATGTCTGGAGGTACACACCATCACCCAGATGCCCCTGGATATTCCATGATCACTGACACTGGTGCCATCTTTAAAAGCCCAATGGGCACACAATTGAGCTTTCTCAGCTTGGAGCTGCCTTGCATAGTTTACCCCGAACATGGCAGATAAGGGACAATTACACCACGGTTTGTCAACAGGGACACGGAGGTCCTGGTGGATGGGCTAGTACAGAGGGGGATCATTCTTTTCCCAGAGGGGGCGACACCACCAGACCCACCGAGCATGGCTGAGCTCACCACCCAACTCAGTCCAGTATCTGCAGTCTGAAGAAATGTCCAGCAATACAGGTCAACCATCAATAACCTTCCCTGCTCTGTCAGGATAAGGGTCACTATATTCTTTTTGCTCCCTCACACTCACAGTATATCTGTTACAGCACCGACCCTGAGCAAAGCTCATGGTCCACCACTCTCACTGCCGCATGCTGCACCTTCTCTCTCTGTCTCTGTCCTTCGGTCTCTCTCTCTCTCTCTCTCTCTCTCTCTCTCCCCTCGCTCCCCCCTCCCTCCATTTAACCCTCACACTAATAACACTGCATGGATACAACACTGTGGACTGACTCCCACCGGACACCTCACCATGACCAGCTCCCCACCTACACGAGCACTAACAGCAGGGCAACCCACTCCCACCCTCCTTCTCTCCCTCCCCTTCTCCCATTCCAGGAGAAACAGCCTGGAATAGGACAGAAAGGACCAAGCCGGGTGGTGGAGTGTCCGATATCCGTTCCCTCACCCCCCTCCCCCCGCCATGTGGGAGGACCCTGGTAGGAGCCGGAGAGGACAGGGACTCCTCGTGTAGAGATTCTGAAACATCCACGTCCCACCGACCGAGTAAGGAGCAATGTTCTGTGAAGGGCAATTCTCACTTTAAACCCACTGGCAGCTCCGTTTGCCCCCGGCACAAGTGAAAAGCTGTGGCCCTGCTGCCATCTCCCTTTTGTGTCGAGCTGGTACAAATGGAATCCCCACGGTCTCGGTGGGCAGGAGGGTGGGCTCACAACACATCGTCACCACCACCTCGCAGGAAGGGAGCACAGAGACTCCCTCCTACACCTCCCCCTGTAAACAGCTCAGAAACTGAAACTAATCTGTGATAGTTACTGTTATCCCCACTTATCCTGATATCTTCAACAATCTGTGCCCATATACACCCAGCGCTCACTTCTCCTGCACCCCCTTTATAATGGTACAGCCTGTTTTAAACTGTCTTTCAATGTCACCTCAAACTGCTCTGCATTGATCCCCATCTATCATAAACCTGAACACTACATCAACGTGTGATTGTCCTGTTAGAGTTCCACACTCTCCTCCATAGACTTCAGAGTTCTTCCAGGTTCGGTGCCATCTACAAACATTGAGATTGTTATAGCGTCACAGTCCCCATGAAACAACTGAAATCCTGCCCCACATACACGAGTGTGAGCAAGTGAAATACTGATATATTCCTATGAACAAAGTCGAATAATGACATGTTGTCAATGGAGCAACAAAAGTCCTGACACACACCAGACGGAGCAAATGAAATATTGACAAACCACAGAGCAAAAGAATTCCGGATAGGTCCCACTTATCTATATTCATCAGGGTATAATGTGATGAAGTTGAAAGTGTGTTCTGTACCTTCAAAAGAGAGGGAATGCTGTTCTGAACTGAGAGCTTACAAGCACCTGTGGTATGGGAGGATGGCAGACCCAGAAACAATATATTGCTATAGAGCTGGAGTCGGGTAATAAGCAGTTAAGAGAAAGAGATATCCAAAGTTGTGCGTAGTTGATGTAAAATGTTCACTTTCAGAGTGAAAAAATAAATTGATGTTTTTATTTAAACAGTGGAATTTGGCAGATCTGTCCCTCATATTTTAACAGTTTACGAGGCGAATTGAGCATTTCTTTATGCTTAGTTTAAGTTACCAGATGAGCTTCACGCCGTGCCCTCACCATTCCCGTGGATGTAGCTGCGTGTCTCTGTGTGGGGCAGGTCTGGCAGTCTCTGTGGTGCTTAAAGTGATGCAATGCCACCCTCTGCTGGCCTCTACACGCCACTGCACAGGCATTGGCAGAGAGTGAAAACCAACAGGGATTCATTCAGAGATGGGGAGGGAGGGGGCAGCTGCTCACAGCACCAGCCAAACTGATGTCTTATCCATGGACTGATCTAAATGTCCTTTAAACGTTTTAACTGTCCCTGCTTTCACCACTTCCTCTGGAAGTTCATTCCACACACAAGCCAGCTTCTGTCTAACATAATTACATCTCATGACTTTCGTAAATCTTTTTTCCTCGCAACTTAAAAATCCCTCAGTTTTGAATCCTCAACTCTGGAGAAAAGACATCAGCCCTTCAGCTTCTCTGTAACCCTCATTATTTTATAAACCGGTGTAAAGTTACCGCAGAATCTCATATTCTTCAGTGAAAAAAGTCCCAGCCGATCCAGCCTCTCCTTGTTGCCCAATCCCTCCTTTCCCAGCAACATCCAGGTTAATCTCTTCTGAACCCTCTCCAGCTTAATAATATCAAGGTCAATAATATTAAAGTGAAGAGTCAAGGTATTTTCTAAGGGTACAGGGAGTCCAAAACTAGAGGACATAGGCTTAAGGTGAGAGGGGAAACATTTAAAAGTGACCTAAGGGGCAGCGTTTTCACCCAGAGGGTGGTGTGCCTATGGTATGTGTGGGCAAGATGTCCAGGCTGGACACAGTATTCCAGAAGGGGCCTCACCAATGTCCTGTACAACCACAACATGACATCCCAATTCCGATACTTCAAAGGTCTGTCTTATAAAGACAAGTGTGTTTAAACACATTCTTAACCACACTATATGTATGAGATGCAACTTTTAAAGAATTAAACCTGACGGCCTTGGTGTCCATACTACAACACTGCCAAAGGCTCTACTTTAATTGTATAGGTCCTGTTCTTGTTTGATTTACCAAATCCAATACCTCACATTAGTCCAAACTAAACTCCATCTGCCACCCCTCAGCCCAGTGTGTGATATTACTGCCACCTCCCCCTCCCCCTTCAATTTTAAAATGCTCATCCCCCTCCCCAGGATGCTTGCACACTCCGGCCTTGAGTTTCACAAAGACTCTGAGCTTGATTTGCCTTGTGTGGTTAGGGGGAGGAGGGACAGATTGCAGACACAGTCAGTGGGGAGGAGAGGCTGGACAATAATCAGTGGCTTGGTATCATTTCATGGTTTTAGGAAAAGGGGAATCGCACGTGAGAGTTGGGTAATACTGACCGGTGTTTTGGAGTCAGAAATTAAGTTCTTCCTTCGTCTCTGGTGTTCAGTAATAAATATCTATTTGAGACCCTTCATTGGGCAGAGTGTGTCTGCAGGATTTCTTTCCTTAATATTGCAGACGACAGATAATAGCAATTAAAGATGTTTATCATTAATTTCGATAGCATAGCAAGTACACTCAATATCTGACAGTTGAGACAAATATCTTGCATTTGTTTAATAATACAAAGTGGGTTTTTTTTGTAGTTCAGTAATGGTAACCTAATTATAATAAATCACACCAAGCTGAAAGTGGGCGCTTAAAATATGACCAAAATAGGGGTATGGTAGTTGTAGTGGGTTATGACTCTGTCTCTGAGCCAGAGTTCTGCATTTGATTTTAAATCCTGAACTTGTGTGGTAGTGTTCCTAGCTCTGGACTAGAAGGCCTGGATTCAAGTCCTACCTGTTGCAGAGGTATGTCATAGCATGTCAGGACAGTCTGATGAACAAACACACAGGAGAATAATGTTACAGTTGATGTGTATTGCTGAGTGATGCTAATATCCCTACTTCTGGGCACAAAGGTCTAGGTGTAAAGCCAACAGAAGTGTCTCATGATACATTTGAACAAACTGATTAAAATGGATTTAGAATTGTGACTTGTTGGAGAAGGAACAGGTGTCAGTACTGCATTTCAGAATTTCGGCCCGGGATGACTGAAAGTACAGCCATTCGTGTTGATTGAAGTCACATTTTGCAGCAGTAAAGGTATATAAAATCAGAGTGGTCATGGATAGGTTGAGTAGTCAGGGTTTTTCCCCATGTTAGGGGCGTCCAAAACTAGAGGACATTGGTGGAATGTGAGATGGGAAAGGTTTTGATGAGGCTGAATGGGCCCTTTTTTCACACAGAGGGTGGTGTGCATATGGAATGAGCTGCCAGAGGAAGAGGTGGAGGCTGGTACAACTACAGCATGTAAAAGGCATCTGGATGCTGACAAACCTGCTGAGCCTTTCCAGCAATTTCTGCATTTCTTTAAAAAATTCATTCATTTTAACAAGGTATTCTGAATAAATTAAGCATTTTTTTAATGACGTAGGGACATATAAACATATCTTCAAATCGACCGAGACCATTTTCTGCTGAGGGTATGGCTCTGTATATGACAGCAGCAATGCTGCACCCACATGGAATAGGGAGCGTGATGGAGACATAGTTTGGACAATGTACAAGGAGACCTCACATGGTCCAGTTTGGGAGAGAATGACATTCCTGTGTGATTCAGCTCAGAGAGGGAGAAAATGTAATCTGCCTGAGAAGGAAAGGACTATTGCACTTTCTCTCCTTCATTTTTCCTCATTTCAACAATGTGTGCGAGCCAAAAAAAATCTCTCAAGTCATCATTACCATTCTTATTTTTATGGAATCACTGCAGTGTTGAAAAAGGCCCTTCTGCCCAACAAGTCCATAACAACCTTCCCAACATTTACCCCTGACTAATGCATCTAACCTAGAAATTCCTGAACACTACAGACAATTTAGCATGACCAATCCACCGAACCTACACAGTTTAAGATGTGGTAGGAAACTGGATCACCCATATAGAAGCTCACACAGACAAGGGGAGAATGTGCAAACTCCACACAGACAGTCACCCAAGGCTGGAATCGAACCCAGTCCCTGGTGCTGTGAGGCAGCAGTGCTAACCACCGTGCTACCCTTTGGATGATCCCTGACCAGAATTCACTGGAATCGACTCAATGCCTAAGGCAAAGGGAATTCAGGCAAATCCAACTCTCCCAGAATGAAATCCCATTGCTAGCAGCTGGTGTGAGTACAATATCTTCAGAAGCAGAATAACGTTTTAGACAATCTTGCAACTTTTCCTTTGTCATGAGTTTCAATAATATCTGGACAAAGTTGATTCAAGTTAATATTGCAGTGTGTGTGTGTGTGTGTGTGTGTGTGTGTGTGTGTGTGTGTGTGTGTGTGTGTGTGTGTGTGTGTGTGTGTGTGTGTGTGTGTGTGTGTGTGTGTGTGTGTGTGTGTGTGTGTGTGTGTGTGTGTGTGTGTGTGTGTGTGTGTGTGTGTGTGTGTCAGTGTTTTTAGAAAGGGAAATATTGATTATATTATTGCAATACACAAACAGCTTGCCATTCATCTTTCCATCATAGTTTGAGTTACACTGCTGTGGATTATAAACGTGCCGTTTTAGCAGATTAAAGAAACTAGCCTGACTTGTTCCTAAAACTGACCCTGACCCAGTCTGAGACCGACATCATCTGCCATATCACAAACCTGGTTACATTTAACATTTGTTGCGAGCAGTAAAACCAGAACGCAATTAGATGGGATAAAAGGGCAAGGAGTGACAGATGAAGTTTAGTTTAGATAAATACGAGGTTTTGCATTTTGGGAACGCAAATCAGGGCAGAAATTATACACTTCATGGTAAGGTCCTGGGGCGTGTTGTGAAATAAAGGGACCGAGGGCTGCAGGTACATTGTTCCTTGAAAGTGGAGTCGCAGGTAGACAGTGTGGTGCTGAACACATTTGGCACATTTGCCTTAATCAGTCAGAGCATTGAGTATAGGAGTTGTGGTGGTATGTTGTGTCTGTTCAGGATGTTGGTGAGGCCACTTTAAGAATACTGCGTAAAATTCGGTTTTCTGCAGAAATGACTTACACACAGATGTTCCAGGACTGGAAGTTTGAGCTTTAAGGAGAGGTTAATTATGTTGAGGTGTTTCCCCCTGGAGTGTCTGAGATTGAGGGGTGACATTATAGAGGTTTATAAAACCAGCAGGGGCACGGATATTCTGAACAGCCACGTTCTGCTCCCCAGGATAGGGGAGTCCAGAACAAGAGAGCATAGACTGAAGGCGAGAGGACGAATGATTTAGAAGGGACCTGAAGATAAATTATTCAAATAGAGAGGGGTGTGTGTACAGAAAGTGCTGTCAGAGGAAGTGCTGAAGGTAGTTACAATCACACATTTAAAAGTATCTGAAAGAGGAGGGATATTGGCCAAATGCTGGCAAATGGGAACGGATCAGATTTGATATCTGATCGGAGTGAACAGATTGGACTAACGGATCTGCTTCTGTTCTGCATGACTGTCAGATTCTATAAGAAGGATGACGAATAATTCTGAAAGGACCTTTCAAGTGGGAATTCTCTTCACTGGAAGTTTATCGTACCTCTATGTTCACATTGATTGAAAGCTGCATTAGTTAAATATTTGACAGAGATTTGACAGACAGGAAAGTGCAGCTGAGACACCAACTGATCAGCCACAATCTTAGTGCCTGGTGGAGAAGGCTCAAAATATCTAATGGCCCACTCCTGTTCCTCAGTCCCATGTTTCTGTATTCCATTCAGCCCCTAAAACCTGCTACACAGGAGCAGTTGGAGGCTACTTACTCCCATAACCTGGTGCACAGACACAGAGGAGACCACTCAGTCCCTCAAGTCTGTCACACACGCTTTGAAGTGATTTGGGAAATGTAATTGGAAAATCCAGGCACGGTATGAAAGAGGCCCCTCATCTCTCTTCACAGAGCTTCCCCTCTCCAACTTGTGCTTCATTTGTTGGTCATATTGTAGACCCAGATTCACTGTGAATACAGCCCATATACCTCACCCAGAGATGGCTCACAAAATCATCTGATCTTCTTCACTGCAATATTCAATAACATAAAATTCATGAAAATTACACCCACTAACTTTCCAATAACGGAATGGGAGAACATACGAATTAGGGGCAGGTCGTTCACTCCCCAAGCCTGCCTTGCCCTTCACTAAGATCATGGCTGATCTGCTCTCGGTCTGAAATTCTCTTTAATGTCCAATTCCTCATGGACATCAAACTCTCTGACAGATCAATATCCATCTACCTCCTCTTCAAATACTTTCAGTCATCTAGCTCCCCGAACAGCCTTGAGAAGAGGAATCCTGACATTCAGTACCACCTGTTTGAAGAAAACACTTGCTGCTCCGATATCATGGCCTATGGATGTGAACAAAAGAGATTGAGACAAGTGTTCAGGTAAAAATGACTGGCCCTGATATCAAGTGGTTGCCTTCTGTTGACATCAAGGAGCTGAACAAAACTGGACTTAATGGGAAACAGAGTAAAATCTCCAGTGTTTGGAGTCAAACATGGCACAAAGGAAGATGTTCATCATCTCAGTTCTGGGTCACCTCTGTGCGAGATCCTCAGGGTAGTTTCCTCTTCACAAACAGCTTCAGCTGCTTCATCAATGTCTCCCCAACCCCACCCTCCACACCATAAGATCAGAAGTGGGGATGGTCACTGAAGATTCCACAATGTTCAGAACATTTTGTCCCCCCTCAACTCCTGAACTGGTCTGTGTCCATATGCAGCAAGACTCGGACACCATTGAGGGGCTTATGTTGCTAAAGGGTTCATAACATTCACGTAACAGAACTGACTGACACTGCACATTGCCACAGTAAAACAAGAGTTAATTCAGTACCTCACGCTGGTTTCACAGGAATATGAGGAAGTCATTAAGTCATTGACATTATTGAAGAAGAACAGGTATAGCCCATTCAGTGCCTCCAGCCTATTACACAGGAAGAGAAGGAGTCTGGTGTGATGGGCCACACCAGAGCCCCTCGAAAATATTTGAAGGCGGTAACGTAGATTCTAATGTTTTCTTATTTTAAAGGAAATGTAAAGTGTCTGTTCTAGATACAATGTGACTAATCAAACTACTCGGTGTGAAGCAAAACACCATCTACTTAAACACGAAAGATAAAATGAAACCAAAGAAAGAGGAATTTAGAATAACGTAATTCTGTTGGCCAAGTTAACAGAATAATAGATCTAGGAACTATTACTAATGAACTGTTCCAAAATAGGAAAATCCAATAAACACAGCCCTTGGCAAAAAGAAATATTCAGACACAGATTGTCACAAACATTTCTCCAATCCAGGAATTAAAAACAGCATCAAGAGAAATTTCAGAGAGGGTTGCAGCCAGGAGACATTCACTGAAGCTTCCAACTCTGTGGAGACCCCAATAATTTCTGATGTCACTGAGAAACCAAAACCCAAAGATCCTAATCTGTGAGAGCTGGCCACACCCATTCAGGCTGCATTAAAATAAACCTAAGGCCCCCCTAGCTGTTACTCAAGTGGTCTTAACTAGCCAGATTGGTAATTATCATTCAATCACTCTCTGAAAAGAAACCAAGACAAAATAACCGCTTAACGCTACAGCATTATCATATTAGTCAGCACATCTAGCTGTCAAATAGGTACCAGGGGTAACCCAGTCAAGCCCTTGGCACTGTCCAGTCGGACGAGGAAGAAGCCAGTCAGTCCCTTGAGTCACTTATACTGCAACAGGATGAGGCCATTCGGCCCCTTGTGTCACTTCCACAGGAACAATGGGAGGCCATTCATCCCCTTGAGCCATTTCGGCAGGAACAGTACGAGGTCATTCCCCCCCTCAACGCACTGACACAGGGACAGAATGAGGTAGTTGATGCTGATTCCTCATGAACTGCTTATGCCCAAAACGTTGATTCTCCTGCTCCTCGGATGCTGCCTGACCTGCTTTGCTTTTCCAGCAATTGACTGTCTTCTCTGATCACCAGCATCGGTAGTCTTGTGTCTCCTAGTTGATGCTCTAACATGATGAACAAGTGTAGCAAAGGCTGCACAGACAGACTGCACCACGTTGTTCCTCGTTGCTCCGTTGCTCATGATACACACGTGGGACTTTAACGTGGTTTTCCAGTGTTGAGGAGGGAAGCCATATGTCTTGTGTGAAGTCTGAAGAAGGCATCTTCCATCTCCGAGAAGACAGCCTGGTGTTGTCTATGTAGGGCAGAAGTGGATGGGAATGGCTACCTGTTTCAGATGGAACGTATTGTGGCTGCTGTTGGGGATTGTGAACAACATAACTTTCAGTACGGGTTCATACGCCGACTGCACAATAACGTGGGGAGAGTTAATTTAGGCATACAAACTATTAGGAAAGCCACGTTAGACTGATGAATGGATTCTCTATGTTCAAGTAATGCTGATCTTGTTCATGTTGATCTTGTCGAGTGCACGTCCTGTTCAGTGTAACCTGTATGCCTTACTCTGTCCAAGTCTATTTCCACCCTATGATCTGTCTGGCCATGCTTACTATGATCTTCCTCCATTGCTCATAAATAAAGTGTTTCCCTGTACTGAGGTACACGTGGCAATAACTCAAACCAATCAATCCTGGGTAAAGTATGGAATTTCTCTCCCTGTCAATGTCTCTTTTGGAAATATAAGAGACATTGCTGCCACTTCCCGTGTTTCAGTGTCACCATTTCTTCATCTCTCACAGCTCTACAGATTAAACACTCAGCTTATTCACTCTATCCTCATGTTACCATCATTCGTGTCTGTGGTAAGGAGATCATTCCTTACAAAGGAGATCAACTCTGTAGAGTGTGCCCCAAATGCTCTCTCAGCAAGGCTCTACAACAGCAGGAAGATGGCTTTACTTATGTACACGAATCATCTTACACTGAAGGACAGCATACCATTGACTGCAGCCATTACTTACACAGGGTTTGATTCGGAGCAGTCAGCATAGACTTGTGAGTGGGAGATCATGCTTCCCAAATTTGTTAGATTTCTTTGATGAAGTGACCAAGAAGGTTGATGAGGCTAGAGCGGCAGGCGTAGTCTCTATAAATTTCAGCAAGGCCTTTGACAAGGTCAGACATGGCAGGCTGTTCCATCACGTGGAATGCTGGGGGAACTGGTCAATTCGATACACAGTTGGCTTGTTGGTAGGAAGCACAGGGTTTAATGGAAGGATACTTGCCAGACCGAAGGCTGGGTCCATTGCTGTTTGCTATCTATGATTTGGTTGAGAATGTACAAGGCATGATTAGTAAGTTTGCAATGACGCAAAAATAAATGGGAGCGTGATCAGTGAGGACGTTTATCAGAAATTGCAGCAGGACCTTAAGCAGGTGATGAAGTTGACCGAGAAATGGCAAATGGAATTTAATATAGAAGTGTGAGATCTTGCATTTTGAAAACTCAAATCAAGGTAGGAGTTTCATGCTGAATGGCTGGGCCTTATGGTTTGCAGTGGGCAGAGTGGGCCTTATGGTTTCCTTGGCGTTCATGTGCATGGTTCTGTAAGAGTGGGGCTGAAAATGTGTTGCTGGAAAAGCGCAGCAGGTCAGGCAGCATCCAAGGAACAGGAGAATCGACCTTTCGGGCATACACCGTTCTTCAGGAACCTGAAGAAGGGCTTAATCCCAGAAACGTCGATTCTCCTGTTCCTTGGATGCTGCCTGAACTGCTGCGCTTTTCCAGCAACACATTTCCAGCTCTGATCTCCAGCATCTGCAGTCCTCACGTTCTCCTCTGTAAGAGTGGGGTCATAGTTAGACAGAGCAGTGAAGAAGGCATTTGGCACACTGGCCTTCGTCAATCAGGGCATTGAATATACAAGTTGGGAATTTATGTTGCAGTTACACAGGCCTTTGGTAAGGCCGCACTTGGAGTATTGTGTTCAGTTTTGTCACCTTGTTACAGGGAGGATGTTATTAAATTAGAAAGAATGCAGAAGAAATTTACAAGGACGTTGCCAGGACCCAATGGTCTTAGTTATATGGAACGGTTGGAAAAGCTAGGACCTTTTCTTTAGCGTATAGGAGACTGAGGGGGGTGAGGTAGGGGGCCATTATAGAGCTGTATAAGATCCTGAGGGGTATGGATAGGGTGAATGTGCTCAATTGGTTTCCAAGGTGTAGAGAATCGAGGACGAAAGGGGATCAGTTTAAGGTTAGGGGGGAAGGAATAAAAGGGAAATTGAGGGGCCATTTCTTTACATAGGGGGATAGTACATGGATGAGCTGCCAGCAGATGTGGTTGAGGGGGATACATTAACAACATTTGAAACGCATTTCGATAAATATGTGATAGGAAAGTGGAGTAGAACCAAACACCCAGAAAAGCTCGCCTCACCTCATAATCTGTTAAAATATGATTGACACAGGTCTCCTAAATTCCACTATTTGAACAAAAGTAACAAGTTAGTTTCTTAACTTTAATAGTGAACACTAAACAACAACTATTCAGAAATACAAGCCCCTCTTTTGTTAACTACTTACTAACTGACTGCATCTCTGTAAAAATATGCTGTTCAACAACCCACATATTAAACATTACAATCTCAAGACCACACAGTCTCCATCTTCCCCGCTGTGTTCACTCTTCCAGCTGCTGATCTCCCTGGGTCATGTTTTGTTTACTGCAAGTAGGTTTGTCATGAAAATCTATCTTTGATAGAGAGTGTTTGAGATGGCCAGTTAGCACTTCTGCTCTACAGTAGTTACTCTGCTGTTGGATGGTAGTAACTCTCCCTCTAGTGTAAAAAATGCTGGGTTTATATACTCCCTATGATACAATAATTCTCACAATGTGATTGTTTTCCAGGTGTCCAAACAATAATATTCAAATTCCGTTGGCTTCTGGTATCCTGAGCGTTATTTAAACTCCTTGATTGCATTTGAATTGCTGTCAAAACAGCAACCAAAACTCAGGTATCCATTTCCCAGCTAATCGTTGCATTTGGAACAGTCTGACATTTAGCTGGCATCTGTGGCTGTACTTTCTATTCAGCAAAACCCGTTCTGTCTTCAAGTGACCAGACATGCTTTCGGCTTCATAACGTCTCCCCGCTTCAGGAAAAAAATATGAACCATCAGAATGAAAACATGGCTTCATTTCTTTTCCTCTAATTCTTAATCCCATTTTTATAAAATACAGAAGCATTAATCTCAGTTATACCATTCATATTAATTCTGCACACATATATAACACTAGAATAAGTCAAATGTTATCTACACTTCTTCCTTTAAATTCACGATAACACATCTGCTATAACATTTTTACGACCCATAGCGTACGCATTTTGTAATTTTAAATGCGGTAACATAAGACTCCAATGAAATAGTTTCATATTTTCGTCTTTAAATATCCCGCAAAAATACGAGAGCATTGTCGTTGTTGTCCGCAACTGTCTCCGACAATTTGTCATGTGAACATTAAAATACTGTCAGGCCAGTACGAAACTCAATCATTCTTTTTCAATAATGGGGATGTTGTATTTGTTTCTGGTGGATATTGAGCTTTTTCGATATGTAGCCAATTGGCCATTCAATTCCATCATCATCTTTCTGCATCAATACATCTCCGAGCCCTATATCCCGAGCATCAGACACAATTTTCAAAGGATTTCAAAATATTTGGTGCAGCTAAAACTGATGCAGTGATTAAATCTGCTTTAAAATTCTCAAATGTCTCCTGGCATTGTTCTGTCCAACACAATTCTGTGGTGCCAATACGCTGCTGAAGTTTGCGACAAACTTCCAATTGAATCCACTCAGTTCGAATAACTGAAGCACCTTTTTCTTCGAGGATGGTCGTGGAAATTCCTCAAAGCCCTTCGTCTTTGTATTCAATAGGGTCAACCTTCCATGTCCAATGTAATGTCCCAAGAACATCACCTCTGCCTTCGCGAATTCTGTTTTCTTTAAGTTTATTACCAGGTTTGCTTCTTGTAATCGTTCAACATGCTCTGCCAACTGTAACGTGTGAGCTTTCAATCACTTGCTAAAGATCACTATATCATACGGATAAATGGCACAATTTGTTCATCTGGCCACAACTCTGTTCCTGAGTCTTAAATGTGGCTGAAGCATTATTTATTCACATGACATATTCGATAACGTTTTTGTCATATCTGGTATTTTTACCAGATAGTTTAATTGACTCAACATTTTTTTTAATTTGAAAGGGACCACTAAATCTGGTTTTAAAGGGATTTCCTACCACTGCTGGCAATGCTAATACGTCATCCCCATCTGCTTTACTCTATGTTGTGCCCTCTTCTGGTGCTGTTTAGCTAACTGACCGACTCAAAGTAATCTCTCCCTCACCTGAAAAATGTGTTGCTGGAAAAGCGCAGCAGGTCAGGCAGCATCCAAGGAGTAGGAAAATTGACGTTTCGGGCATAAGCCCTACTTCTGAAGCCTTTCCTGAAGAAAGGCTTATGCCTGAAAAGTCGATTCTCCTGCTCCTTGGATGCTGCCTGACCTGCTGCGCTTTTCTAGCAACACATTTTTCAGCTCTGATCTCCAGCATCTGCAGTCCTCACTTTCTCTCTCCCTCAACTCACTTAGATAATCCAAGTGTGAGATCTCCGACTTCGGTCCTGTCAATTTATAATTAATAAATGTCAAAAAACCTCTCACTTCATGTATGAATATGAACTGAAAGGAAGTAAACGGAGGAGATTTATTTGGGGCATCTTCGATGATAAGCAATTTAATGGGGCACCTTTATCCCAATCATTTGGCCAATCCTGACAGTACGCTGTTAACATGATCTTCAGTGTCTGATGCTAACTCTTCAATGCTCCCTAGGATTCAGGATGGCAGGCCCTTGATTTGAAGTGCTGTATGCCTAATCTATCCATGACTTCCTTAAACAGCTGAGCGATAAAATGAGACCCTTGGTCTGACTGAATCTCTCTGGGTAGGCAACAGCGAGTAAAGAACGCTACCAACCCCTCCACCTCCCGTTTTGCCTTAACACTCCGTAACGGAATTGCCTCTGGAAACCTGGGAGACACATACATTATGGTCAGCAAATATTGGTTTCCACTTTTATTTTAGAAAGGGGAGCTACACAATTAATCATAACCTACAGGAAAGGTTCTTCGAATGCAGGAATTGGCAGTAAAGGTGCAGTTTTATTACTGCCTGTGACTTGCCTACCCTTTGGCATGTATGACATGTAAAACAAAAATTAACCACGTCCTTGTGCATTCCTAGCCACTAGAAATGCTTCTGTCCCTTAGCCTGAGTCTGTACACCTAGGTGACCACCTGCAGTTAGTTCGTGTGCTACCCGTAACACAGTATGCTACCGGTAACACGATCTAGTGCACTTCGGCCCATTTCCCTTCTGAACTAACCGATCGTTTCTCTCCACGTTCAGGTGTTTTCCTGCACCATTACATCAAACAGGGTGTCATGTCAGTTAACTGAATATCAACTCCTTTGTCTTTTTCTTGTTTTTTTTTTCCTTCCTGCTGTACTTATGACAGTGGGATCTTGTTAGTACACAATGTGGAAAAATTCCTGGGTATAGTTCTTTTAACCCGTCAGTTTCCTAGTTTTCATTTGACTTCTCCACCACAAGGGGTGTCTCTCCCACCTTGGATCCTGCTAAACCGTTCCCAAGAATAAAGCATATTCCTGGAACTGACAGTCTGTCACTCACTCTCACTTTTACTTCCCCAATCTTGATTTGGAACTCCAATCTGATGATTCTGTACCCCAACCTTAATTTCTGTCCCATTCCACCAATTATCACGCTCTTGAGTAACATGTCAGAAAGAGTGAAAATACTTCCATCTCTTACAATTAGGGGCTGAGAGAAAGTCAGATCTGCAGATGCTGGAGATCCGAGTTGAAAACTGTGGGGCTGGAGAAGCACAGCAGGTCAAGCAGTATCCGGGAGACAGGAGCGTTGACGTTTCAGGCACAAGTCCTTCATCAGGAAAGTGGGGGGTAACGGAGGGGGAAGGGGGTTGAGAAATAAATAAGAGGGTGGGGGTGTAGCTGGGTGAAAGGTAACATGGAAGGTGATAGGTAGATGCAGGTGGGGTGTGGTGATGATAGGTCGGAGAGGAGGGTGAAGTGGATAGGTGGTAGGTTAGCTGGACCCCTCAAACTATACAGCATCAACATCAACTTCACCAAATTCCAAATCTCCCCTCCCCCTACTTCATCCCAGATCCAACCGTTCAAATTAGCACCGCCCTCTTGAACTGTCTTAATTGTCCATCGTCCTTCCCACCTACCCACTCCACCCTCCCTTCCGAAATATTACTATCACTCCCTCCTACATCTTCCTATAGCCTTCCCAGTGACCCTCCCGCCAGCCCAGCTCCTACACTCCTATTTATCTTTCAGCCCCCTTGTCCCCAAACCACATTCCTGACGATGGGTTTATGCCAGATATGTCCATTGTCCTGATCTTCAGATGCTGCCTGATCTGTTGTGCTTTTCGGGCGCCTCACTTCTCAACTATTAGAGACTGAGCAGATCTCGTATCTCACAAAATTATGATTTGTTGTCGTTCCCCTCCCCCACCCCACCCCCCTCCCACCCCCGCCCTTTCTGAGTAAAGTTTATCCACAGAGGCAAATTCTTTAGAGAGATCAGGCACTGACTCCATACCTAGCCCCTGCCTCGGCTGTGCACTCTCCTGCAGCTTCTTGCCACCACTTGGGGTCTCCTTTACCAGGTTAACTAATGCCACTGGCTTAGCCTCTTTTACCAGATCTTTTCAAAAAATGTCTTCCTTCAATGCCCAGCACTGTGTCCCCCAGCTTACAGCAGTGAAAACACTTTTTTCCCAGTGCCCTTCTTAAACCCTCAGCACTCTAATTTTAGGTGTTCCACTCCCTTATAGTGAGAACACCTAAGGCCTTTCACCTCCTTTCAATCCCCTTGGGCTTCTTTTTTTTATTTGTGCTAAACTATTGTCAGCGTGCTCTACTGTTCACTTTGCAGTGTAGGATCTCACCTTCTCCCAATTTCTGTCCCTCACCGGATGAAAATCCTCCCAGAAGCTACACTTCATCTCATGCACCAATGTATTTTTACCTGCCATTTCTGCCGTACCTCTCACTTCTTGAACTTTCTATTCATTCATGTGAATTCTTACCGTCTCTGGAAGTGAGTCTTTAAACTCCTCCAGCAGAATAATCTCCCTTCGAGCCTCATAGGTCTTATCCAGTTTTAAGGCCAGCACCCGTCTATCAAAATGACTGTGGTTAATTCTTTCAAACCAACATAAGTCTGACTTGGTCTCTATATTTCTGAACCTCTGTCTATATTCTTCTAGTACCAATGCATAACCACACAAAATAGCCAGTTTGACATCAGCATAATCTCTTGACCCGTCATCCAACAGCGCTGCACATAGCTCACTAGTTGTGCCCATCTGCTAAGTCTAAACTAGCATTACCCACAAGTTCACTGGACATACCATCAGCCGAGCCATTTTTTTTTTACAAATGAAATAAAAACAGATTTTGACATTTTTCTCACCAAGGTATGGCAATGTATTAACATAGCTGTATATATCCTGACGTTCTCCCTTCATCTCCATCCTGTTAATTTAACTTTCTTGTCTAATTCCCAACTTCTGAATTTCAAATTCTCTCTCTCTTTTTCCACTCTTTCCCTTTCTCTTTGTTCTCTCTCTGTTTCCGTCCCTTTATTCATCTTCTAACTCCAGTTGCCATATTTGCAATTTAAGTTTTTTATAACTCTACTGCAGTCGCCTGTTTCTATATCACACCAAAGTGCTTGACCAACACCATTACAATTTCAGATTTCCTTTTGTCCCTGGTTAAACCGAATTCCAACCGATTTGCTAATTCTAAAAAGACGTCCTTCTGTCTTTCTAAACTTCCTTGGCAAATTTGGGAACCTCTTTAGTAATGTTAAAAGTCATTTCTCTCACTTTTAATTAAACCAACCACAAGTTAACAAAATTAAATGCATTTTCTCACCTGTTTTATTTGAAGATCTAGGTCACTAATTGCCACATGTTGGAATCTGCTGGGACCTTTTGTACCCCAAATCTGTTCAAATCTTTCCAAATCCCATACGGCAAGGCTGCAAAATGTTATGACATCAATGTTGAAACCCTCTGTTAATTAAAACCACACACCCAGAAAAGATCACCTCACATCATGATCTGTTAAAACATGGGTGACCGAGAACTCATAAATTCCACTAATTAACGAAAAATTACAATTTATATATATGCAAGTTAACTCGCTGAGCTTGAAGGTTTGTTTTCAGACTTTTCGTCACCATGACTAGGTGACATCATCAGTGAGAGTTTCGCTGAAGTGCTGGTGATATGTACCGCCTCTCTATTTATAGGCCTTGGTTTCTTAAGGTGGGTGATGTCATTTACTTTTTTTTAATTACAAGAGAAGATAGATAGGATTTAAATTGATGTGTTTATTGATGGACGTCTTGTTAGAATACCATTCCTCGAAGAACGTCCTTGCGTGTCTTAGCATGTGCGTGTGTTGTTCCAGTCAAAGTGGTGCCCTTCTTTGTCTGTCTTTTGGAACATAGTGATAGTGGGTCATGTCTTTTGGTGGCCAGTTGGTGTTCATGTATCCTGGTAACACGACAACGGTACCATTTCTATCACGGAAAAAATGATTTTATATACACTGTTTAATAAATGTGTGTGTGCAGATAATTAACATTTTTCACGTGTGCACAACACATTCTAAATAAACAACGGAGACACAGTTAACGAAAAGTGATGCATATGATGTATATAATTTATAAAACATTAAAACATTATTTGATCCTCATTTAAAGTGATATATTCCCCTTCTCTCAATGTTCTTTCCCTTTCTGGATTTCCCTACTCTTGTCTCTAATTCTTATCAGGATGTGTGTTATAAATTATTGCTTCTGGTATCCAACTTATTTCAGTTAATCCCCTTTCTACCAAGAATTAAATATTTTGGCCTGTTGGGTTCTTTCCAAAGCTGGTGTCTGTCATATTATTGGAGATAAAATTTCTGGCATCAGACCCAGCATTTGAACATATTACTCTGTTGTACATGCACTGTACAAAGGACCACAGCACACACGAATTGCCAAAACATTGAGGGATGTACATCTACTTCTTTCAATAATCTAGTTTTCTCATTTTCACATTTCCTCATCTATATCTTCTCTCTCTCTTTCTCTCCTTGTAGCGAGTTAAGAAATTTACCAATTATTCTTCACGTGCCTTCTCTTAAAACATCTTCTTTCAGTTTATATCAATTGCTCTCTTTTCGATGTAATGCGATTATAATTGGGCAAAGTAACTCCAAGACATTCGGGAGGAGCTGGCCAGAGTTAATTGGAAGGGGAGCCGAGCAGAGAAGACCTTGGAGCAGCAAAAGCAGGAATTTCTGTGGAAAATTCGGAGGATATCAGAAATTTATCCCAAAGGAGATGAAACATATTCATTGGAGGACAACGCAGCCATGAGTGGTAAGGCAAGTCAGGGACAGCATCAAACCAAAAGAGGAAACATACAATGTGGTGAAGATGATTGGGAATCCAGAGAATTCATTGACTCTGGAACTACATAAGGCTGGCACCACTGACACTACAGAACATTTTGCCCGGGATAAGCTCCTCAGTCTGCCATTACCATCAACACGATCTATGGTTCAGTGACGAGTGTGGGTGAACATGTCAGGGTCAGAACCACGTGAACCTAAACCTGATGCTAACACATGAAAGCTACCACACTCGACCAAAAGATGTGATCAATGCTCCGCAGTCCTGCCACATTCAGTCATAAATGGTGATGGAAGATTAAACAAATGACTGGAGGAAAGGGCCTCACAACTATCCCCATCCTAAATAATTGAACAGCCCTGTCCACCAGTGTAAAAGACCAGGGTGCATTATCTGCACCATCCCCAGCCAGAAGTGTCGAGTTGATGATCTACCTCACCCTCGTTATGATGCCCAAAGAATCACAGATGCCCGTGTTCAAACAATTTGATTGGCTGCACATGATATGAAGAAACAGCTGAACACAGTAGATACGATAAAAGCAATGGGACCTGATACCATTCCTGCAATAGGACTGAAGACTTGTTTTGCACAACAAGCCCTATCCCTGGGGAAGCTGTTTCATTCTGACATCTGACATCTCCCTGGCAATGTGGAAAATTACTCAACTATGTCCAGTCTCCTAAGAGTGGAATAATTACAGTCTAACCAATTACTACTCCTCAGTCCCATCACGATAGACAAATTGATGGGAGTTCTTTTTGACAGAGCTGTCAGGCAGCACAGAAATAACCTGCGCAGTGTGGTTTCCGATCGGTCCCCATGTAGAGATGGTGCTGTTGTGGAAATGTCACTGGATTGTATGGAATATAAAGAACATGAGAGCATGGGAAGAGTTAAAGCATGAAGGCCACTGGCAATCTGTGGTGTGTGTAAGGTAAGGTGGAATAAGAATATTGGAATGTTCCTTCACCAATTATCAGAGTAAGGTTAAGGCTGAAAGGTCACTATGGCGATTAGAGATAACACAAGTAAAAAAGCTATTACGTATTATTATGACAATATTGGGACAATAAATATTTGGGACATGACATTAAATATCTAATTGCTAGTTTGTAGAGTTAGCTTGAGACAGGAGACTATTGTAACAGATGGAAAAGCAAAATATCTATTATGACAGGTTAGTCTGGAATTGAAGATCACTGTAGCAGAATTAGCAATAAATATCTAACCATGACATTAGAATAACATTAAGTAGAATGTACAACTGAAGAGATAATGGGAACTAACATCACTGGTTTATTGTGTAGCTAGAGTGAGGTACTGTGATTAACATAGTTGGACATGCTGATAAGCTAACAGAAACACGATAAAACAAATATATAAAAATCCACGGACCCTGAAGTTCGGGGGCATTCGAGAATCTGCTTTCTCAGTATCACGGATTTTTGTTTGAAAATAAAAGACCTACTTCTTGAAGAACTCTGCGTCGCCTGATGTTTCTCTATATTTTCACCACAACAATTGCTAATCCAGACCAGGCTAATGTTCTGGCAGCTGGTGGAAGTTAAAAACAATTAATAAAATATCGAGATCTAAAATCTGGTGTCAGTAACATTGACCTTGAACAAATGTCGATTCTAAACATCGATCTCCTATCCCAATGCACTTTCAGGAAGTGAATCGCCGGTGCTTTCCTGGTCTGGCCTAAAAGTGACTCCAGACGCACAGACATGTGATCAACTCTTCAATGGTCTCGGAAACGGCCAAGAAAGACACTATATTGTATCAAACTGCTCCGAGGTTTTAAAGGATAAAACTGGAAGAACACCCGGACCCAGCCTCAGTACCGGAAAAAGGGAAATGGAAAGGCAGTCCTGTTGACCCTGCAGAGACCTCTTTCCTAACATCTGAGAACTTGTGACAACATTTACAGAGCTTTCCCTCAGACTGCACATGAACATCGGGAAAGGAGGAGGTCATTCAATACATTACGCCTTCCCCATTCTAGTTCATGTTCAAACATCTCCTCAATGCACTTATCCCACACAATAAATATATCTGTTAATGTGATTAACCTTGGGAAGCTATGAAATAGGAAGTGCAGTAGTCCCTTTGATCAATCGAGTTTGCTACCCAATTCAATATAATGATGGCTCGCCCTTTATTTCGACACAATACTCCTGCTCTCCCCTTATCCCTTTAGTGTCTCAAAATCCATATTTATATTCTTGGTTTCCAGGTGCGAGCACATTCTCCAGGTTCACCAGCTCAGTGCAAACATTTAGTGTCAACTCAATGCAGAGTGCCCTACCTGTACCTCATACTGTGGGATCTTGTTTTAGACGTCCCAGCCAGGGGGATTATCATCCCTGCTTCCAATCTGTCATGCCCTGTGAGAGTTTTATATATTTCACTGAGATATCCACTCATTTTCCTAAGCCCCATAGAATACATGCCCAGTCGCCCCAAACTCTGCTCCCACAACAAGCCTGTCATCCCAGAGATCAGTCTGGTCATCCTTCGCTGCTCTCCCTCAATGCCAGGTTTGTCCTTATCTGGTACGGAGACCGAAACTGCACACAATACTGCACAATGTTCGAGATGGGGTCTCATCAAAATCCTATGCAGCTGCAATGAGACACCCTTACTCCTGGACTCAAATCCTCCTGAAATGAAGCTCAACACATCATTTACCTTCCTAAATGCTTTCTCTTCCTGCAATATTGTTTTCAGTGACTGGTGTATAGGGCGACCCAGATCCTTTTCAATGTTATAGCTCCCCACTTGGGGGTCATGTGTACACTGGTTTGTGTGCCAATTCCATGCCCAGTATTGACTTCTGGTTTCAGAACTCACTGTGCTGCAGGGACCTCGGAGGTTTTTGCGGAAGGAAATAACAAAAAGAAGCATACGTCCTTTGTAGATCAACAAGTTTCAGCCAATCCCTTTTCAAACGATAGGCTGCCAATCTATTGTTCCCACCAAAGTACACACCGTCACCTCTAACCCACTTTGCTCTCCATCTGCTACGTATTTGCCCATTCACTTCACTTGTCTCAGTAACCTTGGAGCTTTTTTACAACCTCCTCACCCACTCACAATCCCACAGCCTTTAGTGCTGTCAGCAGGCTGGGATAGATTGTACCTGATTCTCGCATATATAATGGGTATTGTGAAAAGCTGAGGCCCAAGCATCAATCCCTGCGTTACCAGCAACCTTCCTCTGTTAAAAAAAAGTTTATTTAAAAATTTAATTATTTCATTAATCTCGGTGTCACTGGCTGGGCGAGCATTTGTTGCCTGTCTCTAGTTACCCTTGAGAAGGTGGTGATGAGCTGCCTTGTTGCACTGCTGTAGTCCACCTGCTATGGTTGACCCACAATACTATTAGGGAGGGAATTCCAGGATTCTGACCCAGTGACTGTAAAGGAACGGTGATAATATTTCCAACTCAGGGTGGTGAAGGGCTCGGAGGGGAACTTGAAGATGATAGTGTTCCCATACATCTGCTGCCCTTGTCCTTCTAGATAGACGTGATCGTGAGTTGGAAAGATGGTATCTGAGGAATTATTTCAGTGCAGCTTGTAGATAGTAAGAAACTGCTGCTGCTGAGCTTTGAATGTGGTGGAGCGTTGAATGTGTTGCATTGTGTATGAAGTGACAGTCAAACCTGCTGCTTTCTCCTGGATGATATTAAGCATCACATAGAGTACTCCCCATTTGCCTGGATGAGTGTTGTTGGGGCTGCACTCATCCAGGCAAATGGGGAGTACTCTATCACACTTCTGACCTTATAATGGAATGAAGGTCATTGATGAAGCAGCCCTGAAGATGTTTGGGTCTAGGCCACTACCCGAGGGACACCTACAGACTTGTACTGGAGCTGACTTGATTGACCTTCATCAACCATCACCACATTTCTAGGTGTTAGGTATGATTCTAACCAGCGGGGAGTTTGTCTCTGATACCCTTTGATTCCAGTTTTGCTAAGGCCCCTTGATGCCACACTTGGTCAATGTCGGCCTTCCTTTAAAGGGCTGTCACTCTCACCCCACCTCTGGATTTCAGCTCTTTTGTGCATGTTTCAACCACGGTAATGAGGTCAGGAGCTGAGTGGTTCTGGTCGAATCCAAACTGCGCGTCATTGACCAGGTTATTGCTGAGCAGATGCTGCTTGAAAGCACTGACACCTTCCAACACTTTACCGATGACCGAGAGAAGACTGATGGGGTGGTAATTGGCTGGATTGGATTTGTTCTGCTTTCTATGTATAGGTGATACTTAGGTTAATTTTCCACATAATCGGGTAAATGCTGTTGCAACTGTATTGGAACAGCTTGGCTCGGGCAGTGGAAAGTTCTGGAGCACAAGATTTCAGTACTATTGCCAGAATGTTGACAAGGTATGTACCATTTTGAGGATCCAGTGTCTCCAACTGAATCTGGATATCACGTGGACTGAATCGAATTGGCTGATGACTGGTAACTGAATTACTGAGGAGCACTGGAGGAGGCCGAGATGGATCATCCACTCAGCACTTCTGACTAAAGATTGTTGCGAATGTATCAAACTTATCTTTAACACTGCAGTGCTAGGCTCTTCCATCATTAAGGATGGGGATACATGTGGAATCTCCTCCTCCAACGACTTGTTTAATTGTCCATAACTATTCTCAACTAGAAGTGGAAGGACTGCAGAGCTAAGATCTGAACCGTTGCTTGGGGGATCAATAAGCTCTATCACTTAGTGTTTATGCTGTTTGGCACACACGTGGTTCTGTTTGGTGGCTTCACCAGGCTGACATCGCATTTTCAGGTATGCCCGGTGCTGCCCCTGCCCTCCTGCACACTCCATTGAACCAAGGTTGATCTTCTGGCTTGATGGTAATTCTTACAAGGGGGATATGCCAGGCCATAAGTTGCACTGGAGTACAATTCTGCTGCTATTTCTGACCCACAGCCCCTTATGGCCACCCAGACCTGAACTGCTAGATCTGTTTGAAGTCCGTTTTATTTAGCACGGTATGATAGAGTACCACCCAATATGATGGAGGATATTCTCAATGTGAAGGTGGGACACCAACCGATACTGGCATGGGCAGATATTTCAGCAACTGGTTGATTAGTAAGGGTGTGATCAAGTATGTTCTTTTCCTCTTATTCCTTCCTTCACCACCTACCATGGACCCAGTCGAGCAGTTATATCCTTTAGGATCAGACCAGCTCGATCAGTAATGCTGAAGCTGAGCTACTCTTGGTGGTGGACATTGAAATCCTCCACCCAGAGTACATCTTGCGTCCTTGCCACCCTCAGTGCTTCCTTCAAGTGTTGGTCAGCATGGAGGAGTACTGATTCATCAGTTGAGAGAGGCTGGTACATGGTAATCAGCAGGAGGTTTCCTTTCCCATGTGTAAACTAATGCCATGAGACTTCATGGAATACGGAGCCAATGTAGAGGACTCCCGGAGCAATTCCCTTCCATTTGTATCCCACTGTCTCACCACATCTGCTGTGCCTGTCCTGCTGGTGAGGCAGGAGATATCAAGGGGTGATAATGGCGGTGTCTGGGAGATTGTGATACTTACAGAATCAAACCTTGCAGACAATGTCAGGCTCTTGCTTGACGAGTCTGTTTATTTCTATTCACTGTTTCATGCCAGCTGTCCCATTCTAGAAACATGTCCATATATTCGCCCCAATTCACTCAGGTTTAATTTTGCAAACGAGGCTTGGAGCTTTACCAAAATATTTATGAAAATCCAAATGTGTTACATCTATTGCTTCTCTTTCATTTGTCTCCCAGTCTGTTTGTCAAACAGAATTCCCATTTCATAAATCTATGTTAGTGTTGTCTATGACCATTACTGCCATTCCCAATAATTTCTCCTCAACCATTTACTTATTATGTTCGACATTCCATGTACTAGATCCTTTTCCCACACCAGACTTGGTTTTCCTGGTATTGTTAGTACGTTCTGTGAAGACAGAGCTGAAGTAGCAGCTTCATAGTTCTGCTATTTTCCTGTTCTCCATTCTACATTCTCTAGTTTCAGAATGTAAGGAAGCTGCACTTGTTTTCTCATATTTCTCTCATTGACATAATTTAACAAGCTATTACAAATCACTCTTATAACCCTTGTGAATACACTCTTCAGAAACCCATCAATTCCTGTCTTAAGCTGCTCAATAATTGACCTTTCACAGCCATACACTCAGTGGAGAATAGATTTTTTTACTGTCAGAAATACAGCACGGTCTATATTAGTCCCACTTTTATACACCAGGCCCATAGTCAGGAATGTTATGACACTTCCAATTACTCGTCCAAGCAATTTTTAACGGTTGTGAGGTTACCCGTGATAACTCCCCTCTCGGGAAGTACATTATAGATCCCAATACCCTCTGGGTGAAAAAAATCTTTAAATCCTCTCAAAATCTTCGCTTTAAAAGTGTGATCCCCCTTGATCTTGTCCCTCTGACTAAAAGGAACAGCTGCTGTCTATCTACCCTGACCATGCTCCTCGTAATATTGTCCTTCTGAATCATATCCCCCTCAACCTCCTCTGCTCCGAAGTAAACAACAGGAGCTTATCCAGCCTCACTCCATAGCTCATATGATCCATCCCAGGTAACATCCTGGTAAAGCTCCTCTCACACCCTCCAGTACCATTATGTCTTTCTTGCAATGTGGCTCCCAGAAATACACACAGTACTCCATCTTGGCCTAACCAAAGCCGTGTGCAGCTCTTATAATCTACGTCCCGATTAATAAATGCTATAGCCAAGTGCACCACATCATATTTATCAGGTTTACATTCCATCCGCAATTGATCTGCCCATCTGACCATTCCATCTGTATCTTCCTGTAACATAAGACCTTCCTCCTCACTCCCAACCAACCAGGCAAACACAAACTTACTTATCACAACCCATGCCCACTCCACCCACCCCTCTCCAATCACATCTGCACCATTTATGAATACCACAAATAATAAGGGACACAGCACTGATCCCTGTGATACACCAGGGGACACTGGTTTCCATTCACACAAACATCCTTCTCCCACCACCCTCTGTCTCCTGCTACTAAGACAATTTTCGTTGTAATTTGTCAAGTTATCCTTGCTTCCATATGATTTTACTTTATTTTTCACTTTCCCATGTAGAGCTTTGTTAAAGGCCTTGCTGCAAAACTAAATAACCGACCTCCTCGAACTCATTCAAATTCGTTAGGTGTGACGTCCCTCTGATAAAGTCATGATGATTATCCCCGATCGAGCCTTGCTACTCTGATTGGAGTTCTATTTTCTCCATCCCTATCTTCTCCAGTAGTTTCCTTGACAGTGGTCCAATACTTGCTAGTCTATAGTTCCCAGGTTTATCTCACCCAACCTTACTGTGAAATGGAATCATATTAGCTCTTCTCCAGATATCTGGCACCTCCCCTATGGTCAGATTCTAATGACAATTTTCAGTCAGGGTCTTTCTTCCCTTGTCTCCAACAGCAGTCTGTGATACAATTCATTCAGACCTGGCAATCAATACACTTTTATACCAGACAAAGCCTCAAATCCCTGCTCGCATTTTACATCAATCTGTTCAAGAGCTTCCCCATCCATCTTCTCGAATTCTGTACCTGCCTTCTCCTTCCCCCAAGTAAAACAGATGTGAAACTCTCATGTCACAATCTCTCAATGTTCTCCAGCTTCACACACAGATTGCCTCCTTGGTTTCTAATGGACACGAACTGTTCACTGATTATTTTGTCCTACTTATTGTCCGTGTAGAATATCATGTGATTCCCCCAATCGCGCCTGCGTGCACTTCTCCATGTCTCTCTGTTATTCAGTCCCCTCTATGTTTCTAAATTTCTAAGATTCACTACGATCACCTCTCATTATTTGAAATTCGAGATCACAGGTTGAGTTTCCCAATCAGACAATTTTGCCATCTTAGGGATTAATCTGGAGAATGCCTTTTGCAGTTCCTCTGTACTCAGTGTATTCTTTCTTAGATGGGGACTCCAAAACAGTACACAATATTCTATGTTTTGTCTCAGCAACACGCTATGCAACTGGTGCACGACATTCTATATATTTCAATTACATTCACGTGAATGTAAACGTAATTTTTACTCTCCTCTTTGCATATGATCTTCCTAATACCTTTCGCTTTAACATTTCTCATGATATTAGTGCGTGAGTTCTTAAATAAATCGGCTGACTATCCAACTATACGTTATCCATTGGTTCCTCCTTGCCGATGTTTACAAAATCATCTTCTAACCATATAAAAAATGTTTGTGACTTATGGTTTTCCTTTCATCGATGCGTTATCATACTCTCCGGTTTTGCCACTACCTTCTATATATCTAGTAGCATGTTGTTAGTAATCGAGTCCAACAGACTGCGGATGACAAGTTACTGGTCTGTCGTTCACCACTCTCCATCTTCATCCTTTCTTAAACTAGCGGATTACATTTATAACCGTCCCTTATCCCGATTGGCTACATGTCTTTCGGGAATGTGTAGGAAAATAACGAGAAAATCCGTAATGCAATCAATGTGACTATTGCTGCTTCCACTGAAATGTTTGCATGAAGTAAATCTGGTCTGTCAGATTTATTAACACTTAATCCAGCTGTCTTCTCAAATACTACCTCATCACTTATATAATGATCTTAGACTTTACTTACACAAGTCCCATGGTCACTTCGTATTTTTCGGCGAATTTCTGGATATTCTTCTATGAAGACAGATGCAAAGAAACTGTTTATTTTCCCCTTAATGTCTCTGTTCTCTACAATAAATTACCCTGTCCGCACACTCACTGTTCCACATTTGGCCTTGTTTTTATTTTTGTTTCATACGTTCATAGAAGCTTTTTAGCAGTTTTTTTTTGTTGTATTTTGTTTGCATGTATTCTTTTCTAGAAGAGATGCCCTACAGTGTGGAAACAGGCCCTTCAGCCCAACAAGTCCACACCAACCCTCCGAAGAGGCACCCAAACCTATTCCCCTAGATTTACCCCTGACTAATCCACCTAACACTACGGGCTATTTAGCATGGCCAATTCACCTGACCTGCACATCTTTGGACTGTGGGAGGAAACCAGAGCACCAGGAGGAAACCCACGCAGACACGGGGAGAATATGCAAACTCCACACAGCTCTTTTTGATTTTTTTCTCAGTTTCTTTGTCCTCATTTGCTCGGTCATACATTACTCTGAATCCACTGGCTTACTACAATACTTGGCATTTTTCTAAGCTGCTTCCTTTGATCCATTCGGTAGATGAGAGTGCGTGTGTGAAAGTGATAGGTCGGAGAGGAGGGTGGAGAGAAAAGGTGGGAAGGAAGATGGACACATCGGAACATTCAAGAGGGCGGTGCCGAGTTGAAAGGTTGGACTGGGATATGATGGGAGGAGGGGAAATGGGGAAAATGGTGAAATCCACATTGATACCCTGTGATTGGGGGGTCCCATGGCGGACGATGAGGTGTTCTTTCTCCATTACTCAGGTGGTTAGGTTTGAAAATGGAGGAGGCCCAGGACTTGCATGTCCTTGGTGGAGTGGGAGGAGAAATTAAAGTGTTCAGCCACAAGGCGGTGAGGTTGGCCATTGTGGCTGTACCAGAGATGGCCTCTGAAATGATCCAGAAGTTCACGTCCTGTCTCGCCAATGTTGACTGGACGACATCGGGTTGAATGGATGCAGTAGATGAGGTATTCTGTCTCCCTTCATCATCAATCACTTTCAACCCCTCCTTCATCTACCTCTCACAGTCCAGGCTTCCTTCCACGCCACACCCCCTTCACATTTATCTCCAAGCCCCCTTGGCTCACAACACTCATTCCTGATGAAGGGCTTATGACTGAAACGTCGATTCTCGTGCTACTAATGTGCTGCCCGATCGGCTGTGCTTTCCCAGCACCACATTCTTCGACTCTAAACTCCAACTTCTGCAGTCCCTAATTTCTCCTCACACTTTCATGGCTAGCATGACTCAGATTCATAACGGTTACTTCAAATAAAACATAAACTGTCGCGTACTCAAACATCAGAAAACCAATAGAGGCAGCACCGTGCTTCATTGTTGGCACTGCTACCTAACAACAACAGCGATCCCATTTTGATTCCAGTCTCGGGTGACTGTCTGTGTGGAGTTTGCACATTCACCCCGTGTCTGCGTGGGTTTTCTTCGGGTACTATGGTTCCCTCCCAGAGTCAGAAGATGTGCAGGTCAAGTGAATTGGCCATATTGAACTGCCAATAGCGGTAGGTGCATTAATCAGAAGGAAACCGGTCTCGATGGATTACTCTTTGAAGGGTTGATGTAGACTTTCTGGCCCGAAGGGCCTGTGACCATACTGTAGGGAATCAAATCTCAAATAAAAAGTTGTGGGCACTGTTCCGAAAAGGTCATTTACAGCAAAGTTTTTAATTCGCTCTTCTAATCATCCAACACCAATTCCTAAATAACCTGATCTCGACCTCCGTGCTCGAAATAATGTTAATGCAAGCTATCTCACGCAGGCTCATGAAATCCATTTTTCCCAGCATTAGCATTCAGTTGGGTTAACACAGCTTAGATCTAATTTAAACAGTACGTTATTACTGCAGTACCCACAAACGTGTATATCCCATTTCCTGCTTTATAACACGCCCAACATTTGGATTGCAGCTTTCACTTTAATATATAACTCCCATCAATGTTTGTTTCTCATTGCTGTTTCTGAGGTCCACCTTTCAGGATACAGTGAAATCTCAGTGAAAATGGTTCTGGGGAGACTAATGGTAGAAATCATCTCACCACATCATTTATGATCTTCTCAAGCTTTATTCTGCGATTTTCCCCAGATCTCCCGTTATGCTGGTGGAGTAGAGAAGGACAATGATCTTTCAACAATGCTGTATATTCCCCGCAAGACACAGCTGAGACTGCCGTAACCTGGGTGGGAACCTTACAGCAGGCTGGTAAAGCGTTGTTGCTGCTGTACAGGATCTTAGTGAGATCACATCTGGCGTAGTGTGTACAGATTTAATCTCCTTACTGAGGAAAAGATATTGTTACACTGGAAGCAGTTCTGAGATGATTCCCTCAGCTGATTTGTGTAATGAAGCTGTAAGTTTATAAGGAAAGGATGGTCAGGTTGACCCAATACACACTGGACTTTACAAGAATGAAAGATGATCTTATGTCAACATAGATGACCAGAAGGAGTCAGCAACAGAAGCCAAATGCACACATAATGGAGAAATCCATGCCATTCGCCAGCCTGTTCCACAGGAACAGCAGAAGAATATTCAGGCCTTCAACTGAACAGGACGAGTCTATTCAGCCCTTAGAGCCTGATATGCAGTTACAGGAGAAGGCCAATCAGCCCCTTGAGCCTATAACACTGGACCCAGAGTAGACCATAACGGACCAGTATCCTATTACACTGCAACAGGTTCAATCCATTCAGCCCTTCAAAGTCTGTTACACAGGAACTGGAAGAGGCCACACAGTGACTGCGATTGTTACGCTGGGATAACAGGAGGCCATTCAGCCCCACTGAGCCTGTTGCAAGTGAATTGGATAAGGATACAAACTATCTGAGATATTTTTATCAGAAAGGAGGGGGTAATTCAGACACGTGTCTGTTGGAAGGGAACAGAAGAAGACCAATTCTCCCTCGGTCCCATCTCAGGGATGCATGAGGTGACCGTTCAGTTTCTCCAGCCTGTTATGGAAGAATATGAGAAGGCCCATCAGCCCCTCGAGCTGTTGCACAGCAACATGAATATTCTATAATGCCCCAACCCTCTAACACTTCAACAGGAGGAGGTCATTCTGGCCTTGGAGACGACAACATGAGAACACCAAAAAGACGTCAGCCCATCGAGTTTGTACACCAGCAGGATGATGAGTCCATTCAGCCACACATGGTTCTTACTCAGCAATTGGAACATATCTCTTAAAGCCTTGTGAGTGTTAAACAGGAATTCAAAGAAAACGTAAAGGTTTTCGAAAGGGAAGAGCTTATAATAATAGTATACGTTAGGGACTAAAGTGTAACAATAAACTATAGTAATTTAAGGCAAATTGTTAGAATCCATTGTTCAAGACATTTGCAAAGTTAAACCACAATCCATCAGAGTCAACGTGGTTTTACACATAATAAATCATGATTGAAGTGTTTGCTTGAGTTACTTAAAGATGTGACAAACAAGACGAATAGTAGGATTCCTGGAGATGGAATGTATCTGGTCTTCGTGAAGGCACTGGATGTGTCGCTTCTCCAAAGAGTAAGTGGTAATATCAGACAACATCGGTTTAGGAGTAATTTATTAGATTGGATGGAGGATTGGTTAACCAACAAAATGCATTCAGATGAATTAAATGCGTCATTTTCTTTTGGAAAATGCAATTTGTGATGGGCCATAAATTTCAGTTCTCACCCCTCAACTATTTGCGATCGATATTATTACTCGGTTGCCGGGATAGAAAGTACAACAGCTACATTTTCAGACGACACGAACATTGGTGGGAAATTACGTGGGAAGGATTATGCAAGAGATTTAAAAACGATATGGATAGATTGGGTGAATGGGCCAAAATTTGGTAATGAAAATTAAAGTGGATAAATATGGCCAGCATAACAGAAAGGCTAATTATTATCGAAAAGGAGAAAACTTAAAAGTGCTTAGGTGCAGAGGGATCTGGGTGTCTGCTTGCATATCACAGAAAACTTACCTGCAGGTACTGCAAGTAATGAGAAAAGCAAGCATAATTTCAGTGTTTATTTGTAAAAGGATAGTGTAGAAAGGTAGGGAGTGTTGGTGTAGCTATGCAAGGTATTAGTGAGGCTGCAACTGGAGTACAGTTTGGGTATCCTGCAGAATGAGGTATTTTCATTGGAGGCAATTCAGAAGAGCTTCATTAGATTGATTCATAGTTGAAGTGTTTGTCTTATGAAGAGAAATTGATCAGTTTAGGCCATTCATAAGAATGGAAGGAGATCTCATTGAAGTCTGTAAAATGCTAAACGTAATTGAAAGTGTAGATGTGGAGTGGATATTTTTTCATGTGTTGCAATCTACATCAAGAGACCAGAGTTTGAGGATGGAGAGATGGCAGGAATGTAGAACAGAGGCCACGATGACATCAGCCATGATGTTATTCAATGGCGAAGCAGGTTCGAGGGGTTGGATTCCTAACTGATGCTCCTCGTTCTTATTCAGCCTTTTGACTGTGTTACACAGTAAAGGGGGAGGACTGTGTATCAAACAGGAAGCAGGCACTCCGGATAAATCAGTCTTAATCAGTTTGACAGAACGTCACCAGTGGAGTGACACAGTGACCAGTGCTGGGTCCTCAACTATTTACAATCTATATCAATGATCAGGAGGATGGAACAGATATACAGATACTGAGTTTGGTGATATCGTTATGATAAGCAAGAGGTTAACATATCAAGAGAGGGTGGAGAGTCTGCAAATAGATACAGAGAGGTAAAAGCAATGGATAATAATTTGGCAGGTACAATATAACATGATATAACCTGTCATTTTATTTACAGGACTAATAGAAAGCAGTATGTTACTGAAATAGAGAGTGATGACAGGACTTAATAATACTCAGTAGTGGGGGGTTCACTCAGACCCGTTCAGACATGGGAGGTTTTGCTCCATCCCTGATCGCCTGCTCCCAGACACTCCAAGTGACCCCATTGCTCTCCGTACACATGGAATATTTTGATGTGGTTGGTGGTGGGGATGGTGTTTTGAAACGTGTATCAAGGGGACGGCCTTTATCCAAGATACATTCATTCCTTACTACATGGAGACCCGAAGACGATGGGACTGGCTGCCTGCTTCTGAATGAAGAGGCTGTGGCTGCTGCCAGGGCAGGGGGTATTCACCAACATGATGTACTGTGCATGGACACACTGTAACATTAATAGTGAAAGAGCTCATTCAGTTCCTCTGCCTCTCCCCCTTGACATGGATACTTTGAAGATGCCATGTTCACCATCGGGAATCCCACTATACTGGGAAAATAAGTATACACCCAGCAGCTTCCCGCTGTGGGAGAAACAATGTATTTACCTCATCCACCATATATATCCTCCGTCACCGAATGGTAACATTGATGTTGAGATACTGGGAGATGATGGATATGTCACCCAGCCCTGCCTGGAAAGTTTGGATCATAGAAGCTGAATGAAACAGTGACCCTAACAGCCACTGGCAGCATTGACCTCCCCCTGGTGCGAAGCTGCAGGTCCTGTTGAAGGACGTGACACTGTTCTGTGACCAGCTCCTTGTTCAGTCAAGATTCCCTCACACTCTGCTCCAAGGTTAAATGGAGGTTGGGAAGCTGTTCCTGGAAAACCAGGATCCAGCAGATCCCTTTCCAGACACACACTCACTGCGTGGTTTCAGAGCTTCCCCTCTCTGAAACCTCTGCTCCATTTGTTGTTCATTTTACCGACCCAGATGCTGTAACTACAGTCCACATGCTCCATCCAGAGTTGGGTCACCAAATCCTCAGGTGTCCCTGAACGTCTGAGACAGCTCATAGCACAGCCTCCAGCAAACCATTCCCAGCCCCTCCACTAAATTTTCAATGTTAGGAGTCAGTCAGAAACCCCTCAGCTACAAATGTTGTGGACCAGACCTGATCCTCCCATGTATTTTAAGAAGGCCGTTTCGACCAAAACCTTTCCTTATTTTGAATATAGATGGGAAGTGTGCCTTACAGATATGTTATGACTGTTCAAACCACTCGACATTAAGCAAAATGTAATCTATTCAAATGCTTTAGTTAAAATACAATCAAAGAAAAGAACATTTTGGGATAGCTAAAATGTTTGAACACTTACACATGCAATAAATGCCATACCTTCTTGGTATACACTGCTTGGCACAAAGATATATTCAAATACAGATTCTTACACGCAATTTTATTATCCAAGAGAAATCAACATCAACTGAGATCTCAGAGAGAAAAGCAGCTCGTGATCTTGTATTGAAACTTCCAACCCTTCTGGGATACCCAGCAGCTTCTAATGCTGCAGCTAAAAACAAAACGAGTAAACCTGGTCTGGGAGAGCTGGCCACTGCCCTTCCATTGTAACCACCATTTTATTAAAACATAAAGGTCTCCTCAGTTATTTACTTAAACTGTTTTCAGACAGCAGTTCTGCACCTCTGCCTTTAAAACCTCTCTCCAAAAAAAAACGAAGCGAAAATAACCTCTTTAGTGATAGTATCCTCACAACTCCACCTTTAATAAAATGATCCATCAATATGCAAAGATGGATTCATTTTAGACCTGCTAATCTTCCTCTGCTAATAGACTGAAATGTATATATATTACATTGACTCTAAGCATACAAATGTTCACAACTCGATTCGATTTCAGTCATTTTACTCCTGCCACAGAATGCCTTTTGTCTTTCTTCATCCAAGTCTCCACAACGTGTCAAAACTTAAGTTTTTTTCGCCCTGTCACCTGTATAGTTTCAAATGTAATGCCAGCAATAATAAGCTCAATCGAAACAGACTGGTATTTATCTCCCTAAACTTCTCCAAAAACTTTAAGTGGTCACGATCACTGATAAAGATTTGTCTCAGGTATGTTATTCGCAATTTAAATGCTGAAATATTGTCACGCCAACACCTAGCTCAAGGCATCCTTCCCCATTGTGGAATAAATGTGTTGAATGGACCACTTCTCATCTCTCCAATAGTCCCTCTGAATGACATACCTCCTCATGTCTCAACATAAAAGAATTACATGCTTCTGTACCTCTCAATTCTGTAAGTTCATTACCTGCTACTCCTGGCCTATGCTAATAAACCTTACTTTCACAGGTATATGTTTTAAGAAGATCTCGCACATTCTTCTCAATCCCTCACAGAAACCAAACATTGATTTCTGAACCAAATCATCATCAGCCATTTAAGCTTCTAAGCTTGCCATTGTTACTCTCTGCTCTTCCACATGAGTTCTCACGACTGCCGGAAGTGAATTGTTGAACTTCTCCAAAGTAAGAATTTCTCTCAGAGTGCCATAGGTTTGCTCTGATTTCATATCCTCACCCACCTTTCAAAATTACTTTGTTTGATCCTTTCAATCTCAATGTGCGTTTTACCCAGCAACACTATTTTAGAATCCTGAAACACTGCCTGTAGGCTTCTAGCACAAGCTCATATTTACTTCAGATGTCTTTCTTCACCTCCTCATACTGGCCAGATACCTCCTCGATAGGGATGCAAATACCTACCAGCTTTGTTTGTATCAACTAAATCCACGTGGTCACTGGCCACTGCATTTGTTTAGCCACTTTCTGAAATGAAATTAAAAAGGCTTTCCCATACTTTTCATCAAATTTAGATAATGCCTGGTTTTATTTAAACAGAACTCCATCAGGCCATTGGCTACTTTAGGCTTGCTCATCCTCACTATCCTCCTCGGCCAGCCTACCGTCTATCTTCATCTCTGCCTTCTATGCCAACTTTCCTCTCTAATTACTTACTTTTGAAGTTGAAACTCTCTGCTTTTCTTCTCTCTTTTTCTCTGTTTCTTCTTCATTTCTTTTTCTTTTATTTCTACTTTTCATCACAATTCAAACTGTTTCAATTCCATCTCAAATTCAAGGTGCCTCATTTGAATTTGAATTCGGGCCATTTCCAAAGAGTCTGATGGCAGTTCCACTAAATGTAATTGCCGAGCTATAGCTGTAATTATCTCTCATTTTCTCACAGACAAACACAACCCCAACTCCAGCTTGTCTTCCAATTCCTACAGTTTTGCCTTCATTACCTTTTGTAAAACCCTCAACTTTACTTCTTCCACACCCAGAGATCTCTTTCTGACTGAAAGAATCTTTACACACAAAACACTGTTTAAACCAACCGAATTCAACATCCGGAAAAAAAGACACTAACAACTACCATATGCGACCTTTGAACCCAAAAGTCTCCCGGTGCATACTCTCCATGTCTGCATGAGCTTATTCTGGGTTCTCTGGTTTCCTCCCACAATCCAAAGATGCGCATGTCAGGTGAATTGGCCATGCTAAATTGTTCATAGTTTACAGGAATGTGTGGGTTAGGTGCCTTAGTCGGGGTAAATGTGTAATAATAGGGTAGAGGAATGGGTCTGAGTAGGTTACTCCTCGGCAGTTTGGTGTAGACTTGTTGGCTCGAATGGCCTGTTTGCACACTGTAGCGATTGTAATTCTAAACCCAATTTGATATTATCGATTTAGAACCAGACAAGAGACCCCAGTTTGCAATAGATGAAACAGACTGCCTCAAACTATTTTAAGAAGGTAGCTAGGATACCAACCTTTCCTTAATTTAAAGGTAGATGTGAGTTGGGTGTTCCAGATGTGATGCTACTAGTCAAACCACTCACCATTAAGCAAAACACGATATATTTAAACACTCTAATGAAAATCCATTCAAAATGAAGAGAAATTTAGAATAACTTAACATTTGGAAAACTTAACTGAATGATGGATATAGTACCTTCTACAAATGAACCGTTTCAATATACTAACATCACCTAAACACAGGGTGGCACCGTGGGCAGCACGGTGGCAAGTGGTTAGCACTGCTGCCTCACAGTGTCAGAGACTCAGGTTCAAGTCCCACCTCAGTCGACTGACTGTGTGGAGTTTGCACATTCTCCCCATGTCCGCGTGGGTTTCCTCTGTGGTTTCTTCCCACAGTCCAAAGATGTGCAGATTAGGTGAATTGGCCATGCTAAATTGCCCGTAGTGTTAGGTAAAGGGGTAAATGTAGGGGAATGGGTCTGGGTGGGTTGCTGTTCGGCGGGTTGGTGTGGACTTGTTGGGCCGAAGGGCTTGTTTCCACACTGTAAGTAATCTAATCTAAGCATTCAGGCAAAAAGGAACATTCAGACATACATTCTTGCACAGTTCTCCAATCCAGGAGGAAACATTATCAAGTGAGGTTTCAGAGAGAATAGTATCGAGGGATAATTTACTAAAACTTCCAACCCTTCTGGGACTCCATGCAAGCTGGCCGTTGTTCCTACTATTTATTACAAAGCTTCATAAGTTATTTACTTGAGCCGTTTTCAGTCGACAATTTTGTCTTTAAGACCTCTTACTAAAAAAAAGGAAAAAATAACCTTTTTTTAAAAAAAAAGGTGACAGCATTGTCACACAATTTAGATGACTGGTGTTACAATAGCAAGATCACCTGAGAGGGGCAAACACAGGCACAGACCAAGTTACAAATTCTGAAACACGCCTGTCCATGGACCATCACATGGGACATACCGGAAAGTGAACAAAAGCCTGACACACCCCATTTCATTATTTCTGAGCTACACAATGCCAGCACTCAATACACTGGGGAGCCAACACCCAAAGCCAGGGAAAGGTACAGAGGGACAGAGAGATTCACAACAAAGACAGAATCAGACAGTTAATTAACGGAAAAGATATTGTGGAAATATGGGGAAAAAGACAGGGCAGTGGCACTAACTGGAGAAGTGAGACCTTCGAGAGTAAAATGACAAGAATGAGAACATTTAATAAAGACATTATCAGATCAGCTGGAATGGTTTGTTACATCAAATTCTCCATCTGCTTCACAGAACACCACAAACAACATAAACTGGGACAAGATGACAGCCCAGCATGGAGAGCTGTGCAGACCATGCTCGTGTGTTGCTCAGTGAACTGCACTATCTGCCCAGCATGGAGAGCATTGCAAACTTTACTATCATATGCTAACTATACTCGCATCAAAATACTGCCTACAATGGGAAGGTTTGCTCTCTCTGCCTGTGTGTGTGTGTGTTCATGAGAGACTGAGAGAGAGTGCTTGCATGATTGGCGTGGTTGAATGCGAAACTCATTGTTTGGGAAGGAACGCACATGGAGGAAACTATTTTAAATACGAACAACTGACAGGCTTTTTGTTAATCAACAGAGAGAACGAGAGAAGTTTCATGGACAGATGAGGTAACGTGTTTGAGAATGTTACAATAAAGTCATTGCCAGACATAACAGCAATATATATCGGCGTACACATGAATGACAGATGGATGGGAGTTTGGTGTGAGTTCGAATCAGATTTGCTTCGGCAGGTGTGAAGCCGGGAGCGTCAGCAGCAGATTATTGGCTTCATTAAGGCTTTAATTCACATCTCAAGATTCAAACAGCAGATGAAATAAACCAATGAGATATATTCTGGAGTGGTGAGTATTTCAAGTTAGAAATGGTCAGGCAATGGTGTCAAGAGTCAGCGCATGGTCAAAGGGATCGCCCACAGTTGTGACTTGTGTGCTTCAGCCGCAGATATTGGCCAGGGATGGGATGGAAACAATGGAAGGAAGTGGAATTTATAACCAGAACAGTAGACAGTGACCTCCATGCTCTTAATATTTAATTAACAAAGGCAATGATGCAATGCATTGTGGTCTCCGCTGAAACTGAGTAGGTCAACATAAAGACCCGTGAGTAACACTGCCAGAGCAGAGAGGGAAACAGTAATTGAACACCTTCGTTGATGTAGTTAGTAGTAGTCTGGAGAGTGAATATCTGGATTCAGAGTTACAACAGGAACAACAATAGTGCCAAGAAGTGTAGACTATATGAAAGAACAATAATACAGTCATAATTGGTTTATACAAAACAAAATCTGGACAGTGACGCTTACCAGGAACACTAACGATAGCCAGGAAGGGATAATAAAGTATTGAATAATGAGAAGAGCATAATAGATCTGCGATGATAATGACAACTAATCAAATGCAGAAAGATACCAGACATAATCTGATAAGAGCCTGTCTATTGTTGGAATATTCCAGTCTAATATTCTCAGATTCTGATCCATTGCTGAAACATTCCAGCCTAATGCTCGCATATTCTGATCTATTGTTGGAATATTCCAGTCTACTGTTCTACGATTATGATCCATTGCTGGAATATTCCAGTCTCATGTTCTCAGATTCTGATCCATTGTTGGAACATTCCAGTCTAATGTTCTCGGATTCTGATCTCTCCTCCCCATTTCTCTGGAGCTGCTGATCCCTGTCAGTGCTGTCGGTGATGCTCCCGTTCATGTTTGATATAACACATTGAACGGAGCCCATTTAAATTAAAAGATGGAAACCCTCCACTGGGATAATTAGAATCCATGGAGAGTGGCATTAATCACAGTCACTGAACAAATAGGCTCAGTTAACCAGTTGCATACATCACTTTTCATATCACTATAAAAGGGAACATTTACTGAGTTTGGAGGGAATGGATGAGGGTTTCTGAGGGATGGACCATAAACCCTTCAATCTTTTTAATCTCTTGTGTCTTGTATATGAGAGTATTAACAGAACACTGCAGGGGTCTATATATGTTCCATTCTGTTTATGAAAGGAAGTAGTGATAAAATAACAGATTGGCTGCATAAAAAATTCGGGTGGGCAAGTTTCTAGATACCTGAACACAAAGTACGGTACTTATTGACCAGTGTGAGGCTACTCCTGGTTTTAATGCCCTGTTATCAAATCCTTTCATAACCTTGAGACAGAGCATTGAGACTGTTGCTCAGGAACAGACCGAAGCAATTCTGTCCCTATGGACCTCTTACAGAGGGATAAGAGAAGGCCATTCAGCTCATATTAACCTGTTGCTACTTGAAAGGTGGTAAGTCGGAATATTGGTATATTTTGTCAACAGAATCATTCAGAACAAAGGGATGTGTCTCTGAAGCTGTATGAGGTGTTACTGAGAGGGAACCTGGAATACATTTTGTTGTTTGTGTTTCTGTGACTGAGAAGAAATGGGCCTCCATTAGATACAGTTTACCGGCTGCTCATAATCCACGGGTTGCTGTGTCATTTAATGTCTCGGATCTGTTACACAGGACAGGAGAAGACCATGAAATCTCTCGAGTGTGTTAGAGAAGAACAGGAAGAGGCCATTAAGCCTCTCCAGTCTATTACAGAGGGACAGGAGGAGGCCATTCAGCCCCTCGAGCCTGTTATAGAGGGGCAGGAAGTGTCTGTTTAACATTTCAATGCTGTTGCGCATAAATATCAGTTTTACACTAGTTGTGGAGTTAGGAAAGACCTGATTAAACGTTAAAGTTCTAACTTTGAATAAGGCCAATTTTGAAAGTGTTAGGCGAGCCCTGTGAAAGGCTGGTTGGGATATCCTATTCACAGGTAAAGGGACTGTTTGAAAATGCAAGGCCATCAAAACTTGGTTTCAAAGAGTCCAGAGACAAAGTGTTCCCATTAGTGAGTTGGGCAAGGCTGGTGGGTGCAGGCGTGCTGGATGGCTGGATATATTGATGCTCTGGTCAAGGTAAGGAAGGAGGCATATGTCAGGAAAACAGAGCTGAGATCAAGTGAATCCCGAGAGGACTATAAGGGCAGTAAGTGCATAGTCAATGGGGAAATCGGGCCAGAAAAATGTGGACATGTGATGGCTTTAGAAATAGGGTTAACGAGGCATTGAAGAAATTCTACAAATCCTTTAATGGCAAAATATTAACTAGGGAGAGAATAGGGCCCCTTAAAGATCAGTAAGGCTAGCTATGTGTGGAACCACACGAGATGGGAGGGATACGAAACAAGTATTTCTCCTCAGTATTTAATGTCGACGAGGTTACAAGAGCGAAAGCATGAAGAAATATAGTGATACCTTGAAAAGTACCTATATTACATGGAGATGTAGGACATTTCAAAATATATAAAAGAGCAAATTCCTAGTACCAGATCTCTTGTATCCCATAAGTATATGGGAAGCTAGGAAAGAGGTTGCTCAGCATTTTGCTGATATATCTGTATCATTGATTCCACAGGTGATGTGTCAAAAGACTTGGAGGGCTACTAACATAGTGTCATTATTTAAGAAAGTAAGGAAAACCCAGGTAACTTAGATCGGTGAGCATGACGTCAATGGTGACTAAATTGTTGGAAGGGGTTTTGAGGGAAAGGATGTATATGCATTTGGAAAGTCAAGGACTGAAGAGGTCTTTGTACACTGGAGGTCACGCCTCACTGACTCGGTGGTTTTTTGGGGAAGTGATGAGGATGATTGATGAAGGCAGGACAGTGGATGTTGTATTTATGGAATTCAGTATGAAAAGCAAAATGTTCTACATGGTAGACTGGTTAGCAAGGTTAGACTGCCTGGGATCCAGGGAGAGCTCATCATTTAGATCCAATATTTTCTTGAATATTGGAGACAGGACGCGACAGTGGACATTTGTTAATTGAAATGTGACTAGTGGCGTGCCGCAAAGATCAATAGTGAGTCCACTGCCTTTTGTTACTTATACAAATCATTTGCATTTGAGTATATGAAGTATGGTCAGTAAGTATGTGGATAATTCCAAATTTGCTGGTGTAGTCGACAGTGAAGAATGATATCTCAGAATATAATGGGACATTGATTAGGTGAGCCGAGGGGTGGCAGATGGAGTTTATTTTAGATAAATATGAGCTTTTCCATTTTGGCAAGACAAATCAAGGCAAGACATATAGGTAGGGTCCTGTCGAAAGGTGCTAATCAAGGAGAACTCCATAGAAATGATCGAATCCCTACAGTGAGGAAACAGGCTATTCGGCCCATCGAGGCCACACCGACCCTCTAAACAGCATCTCACTGGACAAACACCTGCCCTATCCCTCTGAGCCTGCATTTCCCATGGCAAATCCACCTCCCCTACACATCCCTGGGTACTGTGCGCAATTTAGCATGGCCAATCTACCCTTACCTGTATACCTTATACTGTTGGAGTAAAACATAGCACCCGCAGGAAACTCACGCAGACACGGGGAGAATGTACAAACTCCACACAGCCAGTCATTTAAGGATGGAATTAAACCCAGGTCGCTGCCCTGTGAGGCAGCAAAGCTAACCTCGTGGTGCAGATTCGCTGTTCCTTGAAAGTGCTGTCACATGTAGACAGCGTAGTGATGAAGGCATTTGGTGATCTTCCCTTTGTTGGTGCGTGCTTTGAGTCGAAGGATTTGCATAACATGTTAAATCTGTACAGGACATCGGTTTGTCCACTTTTGTAATATTGCCTTTAATTCTGGTCTCCCTGCTGTCGGAAATTGACAGGGTGCAGAAGAGATTTAAAAGAATGTTGCAGGTGTTGGAGGGTCAGAGTTACAGTGACAGTTTGAATAGGCTGGGGCTATTTTCAAGTGTTGAAGCTGACGGGGGACCTTAAAGGGGTTTATAAATCATGAGGGCCATAGATAAGGTAAAAAGTCAATGTATTTTCCCAGGATAGACGAGTCCAAAATTACAAGACAAAGGTTTAAGGTGAGAGGAGAAAGATTTAAAAAAACACATGAGGGACAACATTTTCAAACAGAGACTGCTATGTGTATGGATTGAACAGCAAAAAGAGGTGGTGGAGGGAGGTACAGTTACACGATTTAAAAAGCATTTGGATGGATATATGCATGGGAAGTGTGTAGAGGGAGATGGGCCAATTGCTGGCAAGGGGGTACGGGATTAATTTAGGATATTTGGCGGTATGGTTGACCAGACCGAACGATCTTTTTCCGTGCTGTACATCTCTGAGAGTCTATTGACTCTTCAGTTTATAACACGGGAAAAGCAGGAGGCTTTTCAGCATCTGAATTCTGCCAGTCGGCTTGTTTGCTCAATTACTGAGAGTCAAATACAAAAATACATCATTCAGATTTTGATGGTGTTTTACAGAAACAGGACAAAGGCCTTTACTCAAGAAAAGCTGTGAAGAATGTGAAGAGGCCATTCAGTCCCTCACCTCAATTCCATCGAAGCAGCAGGTGAGCACAGAGCTATTGGAGCCTGTTACTCAGGAGCAGGGGGAGGACATGTATTTTCACAAACTTGGGATCAGGAGGCAGTCATTCAACTGCTTGAAACTGGGGCACAGGGACAGGAGACAGTCACTCAACTGTTCGAGACTTGGACACAGGAACAGGAGCCAGTCATTCAATTGCTCAAAACTGGCGCACAGAAATCTGGAGGATAGTGAGGCCTGAGGATCCTGTTACGCAGGAACAGCAGGAGGAGACTCAGTCCACACCAGTATGGGACATTGGGAGAGAAGGAGAGTTTGCTTGGAACAAACAGAAATATATGAATAAATTGCATTAGTGGTCCATTCAATCCTGCCCCACCATTCACTAAGACCAAGTCTGATCTGATGGTGATTCCTCATTCCATTTACAGAGACTGTCCTCTCTGCAGCCTCTGCTCCATTTGTTGCCGACACAGATGCTGTAACAACAGTCACTATGACTCATCCGAAAGGATGGGTCTAACCGGATGAGTCAGGATTTGAAGAGTCCAATCACAAGAATTAAAACACAAAATAAAGGCATTGCCAGATGTTTAGTTCTCTCACATTCGCAATCCAACTCACCTAACCATACCATCCATTACATATTCAGGATGGAGCACTGTGTAGATCCGGCTAGTGTACAGCTGTATGTAACCCAACAATGTGCAGAGTGAAACTCTGTGCAGCCCACACCAATGCTGGATCTATAATCCTGGCTAAATGTGGGGAAACTTGCAACCAATGTTGGAACTGACAGGATGTGCAGCTCCCATCCATTTACAGCTTCATATCTCCACTGTGCCTTGTCAAGGGATGCTGCGAATGTGAAAGTCACTGCGAGGAAGAGATGTAAATGGAAACAATTTAAATACCAATAGTTCTGATTAAGGCGAGTATCACTCTAGTATTTAAAGATGAAATAACTGAGATAATATCCAATGAGATTTTATAAATGATGCAAACAAAGTAAGAGGGGGTGATAATGTTATAGTGGCTGCATATAAGCCTTCAAATAATCAATGGAAATTAGAAGAACAAATATGCAGGGAGACTGGCGAGACTTGCAGGAGCAATAGGGTTGTCATAATAGGTGATTTTAATTATCCTAACATAGACGGGGACTTCCAGAGGGTTAAGAATTTAGATGGAATGTAATTTGTTCAGTGTGTTCAGGAAAGCAGCAACAAGCAGCATGTAGAGGGTCCTACTCGGGGAGGGACAAACTCGACCCACTGTTGGGAAATAGGGCAGGATAGGTTACGGAGGCAAAGTCGGGGAGCATTTTGGCAAAAGTGACCAGAGCTGTATTAATGTTAAAATAGGTATGGTAGCGACAAAACTGGTCCACGATTCAAGTTCTAAATTGGGGCAAAGCGTATTTTGTTGGAATTAGACAGGGGATTGCAGCGCTTGATTGGAGTAGTGTGTTTCCAGGTAAAAGCATCCCGGGCAAGTGGGAGGGCTTCAAAAGTGAAATAGCTCGAGTTCAAGGTCGATATGTTCCTGTGAGGGTGAAGGGAAAGTGACGCTGGAATAAAGAACCCTGGATGACAAGAGATATTGAGGCACTGACCAGAAAAAAAAGGAGTAATCGCTCAGGTACAGGCAGCTAGGACCAAGGGAATCTCTGGAGGTACAGAGGGGATATAGGAGTTAACTGAAGAAGGAAATCAGCAGGGCTAAAGTGGGATAGCCTTGTCTGAGCAGATTAGGGTGAATCCAAATTCATTATAGTAAAGAAAAAGAACAACCAGAGAGAGATAGGACGCCTTACAATCCAAAATGGGCATGCATGTGTAAAACCTCAAGAGATGGGTGAGGTCCTCAATTTCCCCTCTGTGTTTATCATGAAGAAAGGCATGAAGACCTGTGACCTTTGGGAGGTTAGTTGCGATACCTTGGTACAGTCAATATCACAGTAGAGGTGCTGTTGGACATATTAGAATGCACAAAGTCAGATAAATCTCTTGGTCCTGACCAGATATATCTAAGAGCACTGAACGAGGCGAGAGAAGACAGTTCAGGGGCCAAGGTCCCGGAAGACTGGGCAGTAGCAAATGTTGTGACCTTATTCAGAAGGGCTGCAAAGAAAAGCCTGGGAAATATAGACCAGTAAGCTTCACATCTGTTTCGGAAACCACTTGAGAAGGTTCGGAGATATAAGATAAGCATGCTTTTGGAAAGACAGAGTTTGACTTGGAGCAGTCAGCATAGCTTTGTGCCTGGCAGATCATGCCTGACAAATTTTGATAGAGTTTTTTGAGGAAGTGACCAGCAAGGTTGATGAGAGCAGGGTGGTGAACATAATCTATATGGATTTCAGTAAGGCCTTTGATAAGGTTCCACATGGTAGGCCGCTCTAGAAGGTTAGATCGAATGGACTCCAATGCAAATTGTCAAATTGGCGACACAGTTGGCTTGACGTTATGAAGCAAATGGCTATGGTGGAGGGATGCTTGTCGGATTGGAGGCCTGTGACTATTGGAGTGCCTCAGTGGTCGGTCCTGGGCCCATTGCTGTTTGTTATCTATATCAATGATTTGGACCAGAGTGCACAACGCAACGTTAGTAAGTTTGCAGATGACACTAAATTAGGAGACATCATTTACAATGAGGAATATTATTAGAAATTGCAGCAGTAAGTTTATCAACCGGGGAATGGGCTGAGAAATAGCAAATGGAGTTTAATATAGATAAGTGTGACATCTTGCATTTTGAAAAGTCAAATCCAGGTAGGAGTTTAATGACGAATTATAGTGCCTTAAGGAGTTTTAGTGGAACAAAAGGACTTTGGAGATGAGGTGCATGGTTGTCTCAAATTTGAGTGACAGATACACAGGACAGTGAAGAAGGCTGTTGGCACACTGGCCTACATCAGCACATTGAGTATAGAAGTTGGGACGTTATGTTGCAATTGTACAGGATGTTGGTAAGGCTGTAGTTGGAGTATTGTGTTCAGTTTTGTTCAGCTTGCTCTAGAAAGGATATTATTGAACTAGAAAATATGTAGAACAAATTTCCAAAGATGTATCCTGAGCTAAAGGCTCTAAGTTAAAAGCAGAGGTTGGACAGGTTAGAACTTATTTCTTTACAGCGTAGGAAACTGAGGGGGTTCTTAGAGAAGTGTAGCTCTTATAAAATCATGAGAAGCGTGCATGTGGTGAATACTTCAAATTTGATCCCAAGGTTGGTGAATCGAGGACTAGAGGGCATCCATTAATGTTTGGAAAGGATAAAAAATATAAAAAGCAAACTGAGTGACAACTTTTTTACATAGAGTGTGGTACGCAGATGGACTGAGTTGTCAGTGGAAGTGATTGAGGTGGGTACAATAACAACATTGAAAAGGCAATTGGACAAATACACAGATAGGAAAGGATTAGAGGGATACAGAGCAAGGGCAGGGCTATGGGATGCGCCTGGATATACATTTTGGTTGCCACGGACCAACTGGGCCAAATGGCCAGTCATACTGGCAGTCTCATGCAGTATGACTGTAAGTGAGTGTGTTTTGGAGTGGAGGCAGAGTGGGGGAGACTGAGAAAAAAAGTCATGGAAAGATATGTTCACAGGGTTCAGAATGCTGAAATGAAGACATTCTTCAGTATTATGAAGAATGATGAGTGAAAGGGATATTGCTGTGAGTTCAGGCGATGGAGAGTTTTGGTGAGCATTTGTTCTGCAGCTTTGTAACTGGGAGAGAGGACAGCAAAGTCTTCACCTCACTGGGCTGAAACTAACAAAAAACTGTCTCAGTGACATTTTCATTAAGTGTGACAGGGGGGTTGTCTGCACGAGGCCGAGCTAGTTTCCTGGTGCGATCTTACCAAACTCGTCTAATTAACTACCCACCACACTCCGTAGTGTCCCTCTCATACAATGCCAGCCCGATTCTCCCACCCATCATGACTGGAGGTACTCACAGTCGCCCGGATGCCCCTGGATATTCTGTGGTCTTTAAAAGGCCAATGGGTGTCATCTTTAAAAGGCCAATGGGCACACGGTTGCGCTTTCGCAGTTTGGAGCTGCCCTGCACATTTTCCCCAAGCATGGCAGCGAAGGGAAAATTACACCACGGTTTGTCGACAGCAGCACGGAGGTCCTGGTGGATGGGCTGGTACAAAAGTGGACCATTCTCTTCCCAGAGGGGCCACACTACCAGACCCACCGAGCATGGTCTGCGCTCACTACCCAGCTCAGTGCAGTATCTGCGGTCTGAAGAAACGTCCAGCAATACAGGACAAGCATCAATAATCTTCCCCGTTCTGTCAGGATAAGGGTCACTGTATTCTCTCTGCTCTCTCACACTCATTGTTTGTCTGTTATAGCACCGACCCCCGAACAAGGCTCATGCTCCACCACTCTCACTAAAGCATGCAGCACCTTCCATCTCTTTCTCTCTTGCCTTTCTAATGCCCACCCCCCCCCCCCCCCCCCCACGTAGTTATAGAATATTCTGGGGAATGCCAATTATGGAATTTTCCAGGTATTGTTCCAATTTATTCCCAGTTTCAGGAAAAGGGCTGTGCCCCAGTGTGTAACACGTAAGAGGATGGAGTGGAGATGCACGTTTTTCAAATCACACACTATTAAAATCCATCATGAGGCCATTCAGTACTTCAAAATATGCTCCAACATTCAATACGTTCGGGGATGATCTGATGGTTTGCTCAGCTCCATGTTACAGGAACTTTCAGTCATTCAACCCCCAGGTTCCGGTTACCGAGCAGATGATTCTCAGACACTTTTTACCCCGGGTTCCTTCTAGCATGTGTTCCGAAGGCATTTTCCATGGGGACGGACTCTCCTTACAATATATTTCATTTGATTTATAAATTCATGCAACAGTCAGCAGGCTTTCCACAGACCAATCAAAAACATGCACTTATTTTATGGTTATCGATATCCAATCTCAATTAGTCATTCTGGTTATTTCACTTGTCTCACCTTATTGTATTCAGCCAAAGACAGCTTCTAAACACTTGTCTCATTGTAAAATATAATTTCTAGCAGAGAACATTTTTATCTCAAATACAATCTTTTCCTTGTCATTAAAATTTCTCTTGCCCTTTTTCTGTGACTGATTCTGTGTGTAACAGTTACACAGTCTCCCACTCAGTTGGCTGGATGGTTGGTTTGTGATGCAGAGGGAGGCCACCAGCGCAGGTTCAATTCCCCACACTGACAGAGGTTACCATGAAGGGGACGCTCTCTCAACCTCACCCCATCGCCCATGTGGTGACCTTCAACGCAAACCACCAAGAGTGGTCTCTCTAATGAGAGTTATTTGGGACTCTAATCTATCAATGTTTGCATTTTATTTTTTTAGCAAACTTTTTTATTGAAAAAGATGTTTTTATTATTATATTAAACAAATAACAAAACAACTCAACTAACTGAACATAATTACACCCATGTGCATGTATATACAAAATAAGTTAAAGTCTCTAAACGGACAGAAGAAAAACAAAAATAAACAATAAATAATAAATAAATAATTGGGCTCAGCATAACAAAGTGATAGCTCTCGTTCTTCGAGAGCATTAACTGCTACACATTCATACGTTCATAATTCATAATATGTGATTCATTAGACAATATCGTCATGGCTATATAAAAGCCCGTTTTAGAGTGGCAGATAAGCCTGTATCGCGGTAATCTAAAAAGGCTTGCCATATCTTATATAAATCTCTGATTTACGGTGCACCATACTGATGCGAAAGTCCAAAGGGATATTCTCCATGACGAGCTTACAACCACCCAACAGACCCGGGGGGTTTTCAGACATCCAACACAACAGAATATTTTTCCTAGCACATGAAGTATGGGGCAGATACTAAACGAGTATTGTGCATCAGTATTTACTGTGGAAAAGGATATGGAAGATATAAAATGTAGGGAAATAGTTGGTGACACCTTGCAAAATGTCGATATTACAGAGGAGGAAGTGCTGCATGTCTTGAAATGGGTAAAGGTGGATAAATCCCCAGGAGCTGATCAGGTGTACCCTAGAGCTCTGTGGGAAGCTAGAGAAGTGATTGCTGGGCCTCTTACTGAGATATTTGTAGTATGGATAGTCACAGATGAGGTTCGCTAACTGAACATAATGAGGTTGTGCCATTGCATAAGAAGCGTTTTAAGGACAAGCCAGGGAACGATAGACCAGTGAGCCTGACGTTGGTGGTAGGCAAGTTGTTGGAGGGAATCGTGAGGGACAGGATGTGCATGTATTTGGAAAGGCAAGGACTGATTAGGGATAGTCAACATGGCTTTGTGCGTGCGAAATCATGTCTCACAAACTTGATTGAGTTTTTTTGAGGAAGTAACAAAGAGGATTGATGAGGGCAGAGGGGCAGATGTGATCTATATGGACATCAGTAAGGGTTTTGATGAGGTTCCCCATGGGAGACTGAATGGCATGGTTAGATCTCATGGAATACAAGGAGAACTAGCCATTTGGATACAGAACTGGCTCAAAGGTAGAAGACAGAGGGTGGTGGTGGAGGGTTGTTTTTCAGATGGAGGCCTGTGACAAGTGCAGTGTCACAAGGATCGGTGCTGGATTCACTACTTTTTGTCCTTACCATAAATGATTTGGATGCGAGCATAAGAGTTTGCAGATGACACCAAAATTGGAGGTGGAGTGGAGAGAGAAGAGGGTCATCTCAGATTGACCAAATTGCCAATGGGCTGAGAAGTGGCAGATGAAGTAAAATTCAGATAAATGCGAGGTGCTGCATTTTGGGAAAGAAAATCTTAGCAGGACCTTTACACTTAATTGTAACGTCGCAGGGAGTGTTGCTGAACAAACAGACCTTGGAGTGCAGGTTCGTAGCTCCTTGAAAGTGGAGTCACAGGTAGATAGGTTAGTGAAGAAGGCGTTTCCTTTATTGGTCAGAGTATAGAGTACAGGAGTTGTAAGATCATGTTGCAGCTGTACAAGACAGTAGTTAGGCCAGTGTTGGAATATTGCGTGCAATTCTGGTCTCCTTCCAATCGGAAAGATGTTGTGAAACTTGAAAGGGTTCAGAAAATATATCAAGGATGTTGCCAGCGTTGGAGGATTTGAGCTATAGAGAGAGGCTGAACAGAGTGGGGCTGTTTTCCCTGGAGCGTCGGAGGCTGAGTGCTGACATTATAGAGTTTTACAAAATTATGAGGGGCATGGATAGGGTAAATAGGTAAAGTCTTTTCCCAGGGGTCGGGGTCAGAACGAGAGGGTATAGGTTTAGGGTGTGAGGGGAAAGATATAATAGAGAATTACGGGGCAACTATTTCACACAGAGAATGGTACGTGTATGGAATGAACTGCCAGGTGATGTCAGGGAGGCTGATACAAGTGCAACATTGAAGAGGTATTTGGATGGGTGAATGAATAAGAAGGATTTGGAGAGATATGGGCCGGGTGCTGGCAGGTGGGACTAGATTGGTTTGGGATATCTAGTCGGCATGGACGGGTTGGACTGAAGGGTCTGTTTCCATGCTGTACATCTCTATGACTCTATGACTTTTATGAATCTCTGTTTTTTGTTCCACCATGCTGGTGAAATATTCTCCATGATGAGCTTACAAAGTCCCAACGGACCCGGGGAGTTTTCAGACATACAACACAACATAATATTTTCCCTACCCGAGAGAGTAAGGCTATTTTTTTCCCATGTGCATCTGCGTAAGATACTCTGGGCAGGCTCAGGAAATGAGAAACCGGGTCCATCTCCAATTCGCTCCCAAAGACCCACTCTACCACACCTAACACAGTGCTCCAATATATACGAGGCCTGCAGCAGGATCACATGCAATGAGTAAGTGTGCCTACAGTCATTCTGCATTTAGGACACACTGAAGATAATTCTACTTTGTATTTTGAGAGAAAATCTGGGGTCAGATAGACCCTGTGAAGAATTTTCAACTGTATAGACTGGGTCCTATTGCAGATCAAAATCCTTAGAACATTTTCACAAATATCCTCCCATGTCTCCGAAGAGATCTCAACCCTCAACTCTCTCGCACAGACGACACGAAGCTGCACAGTCTTGTCTGAGCGGACACTATTCAATTAATGATAAAGGGTGCTGACAGAGAATGTATTCTTAGCAGTACGAACCCACTTCTCTATATCGGATCTATAAGTGCCTGTTAAAAGTATTTTTATAGATATTTTTATTAGAAATTTAACATTTTTACAAATTTACAAAAAAAAACTCTCGAGTACAAATATTGATAGACAATTAAATCTTAAATAAATAATAACTAAAATTTAACAAAAGAAAAATACCGAGAAAGAAAAAAAAACAAAACTCAACTAACTACTAATCTAACCTACAACTAACCAGAGTGTATAATTAAGTCTCTTACATTATTCAAATAAGAGAAAGAAAAAAAAACCCAAGGATAACACAGAAATTGGGTAGTGAGATACATGCTCGGAATGTGTTAGCATCAAACGTAACAAAACCCGTATTCGTGCGGGATTCCTCTCCCAAGGGGCCCCGGACCAGCCTGGTTCGTAATCTCAATTAAATAAAAGCCCTTGTTAGGATAGCTGAAATATCTGTATTCATATAATTCAAGAAGGGCTGACACATTTTATGGAAAAATTCGGTCTTTCGGTTCACCATATTTGTAAGGAAGTCAAGGGGAATACATTCCATGATTAATCTGTGACAATTTGAAAGTCCAGGGAGGCCCTCAGCCACCCAATTTACCAAAATATTTTCCTTGTACAGAAAGAGAGAATAGAAAATAATCTCTTCCCGTGCATATCCAGGGAGGGTAAGTTCGAAAAGCCGAAAAGGAGAGATACAGGGTCCAATTTAATTTCTGTTCCTAAACTTTCTGCCAGGGTACTTGCTACTTTAGTCCAGTATCTACAGATCTTATGACAGGTCCATACGCAATGTACAAGAGTGCCCACCTCTATTTTACATTTTGGAACAGATTGGAGGTGCTCCTGCCTTAAATTTTGCCAATCGATCCAGTGCTATATGGGCCCTATGAAGTATCTTCTGCTGGATAGCCTGAGTTCTGTTACAGATGGTGATTCTTCTGGCGTTTTCCCAAATGTCATTCCACGTTTCTATAGAGATTTCTAGTGCCAAATCCTGACCCATGTTTTAAGCAGATTGTCCCTATCTCCCGATACTTCATCATGTAGTAAATGATAAATAGTAGTGACGGAAGATACCCCATTGGTCGTAGTAGTCTACATTCTCTATCTGATTTATAAAGACTATCTAATAACGTAGTCTTCTTCTGTATATGGTCTCGAATTTGGAAGTATCAAAAGAGGTCTCCATTAGGTAATCCGAATTTCTGACGCAGCTGTTCAAAAGACATCAGGACTCCATCTTTAAACAAGTCCCCTAGACATGAGATACCCCTGGATCTCCAGAGTTTAAAATTGGCATCTGTAAACCCCGGTTGGAATCCCCATGCTCCCACTATCGGAGCATAGGGGGATGTTTTATTTGAGTTGCCCTCATTTTGCCGCATTATATTCCAAGCTTTAATTGTGTTTAGTATTATAGGGTTGTTACAGTGATCCGTAATGACTTTCCTCTTGTCTGAAAATAAAAGGTGAATAAGTGGGTATTTTACTTGAGAAGCCTCGATGTCCAGCCAGATTAATTACGGATCAGAAAGACCCAATCAGCTATGTAACTTAATAGGGAATTAACTGATATTTCCTAAAATCTGGGAAGTCCAATCCTCCCCTTGCCTGTGGAAGCTGTAGCTTCTTCAGCTGAATGAGGGGCCGTCTATGATTCCAGATAAAGGAACCTAGCCAGCCATATAATTTACATAGTGCCAGCCTCGGCAGCATCACTGGAAGCATTTTCAAAGGGTATAGGAGACGGGGCATGATATTCATTTTAATTAGTGCTATTCTACCCAGCCAGGAAATTGGAAGGTCTCCCCATCGCTGGAGATCCTGCCTTCTGCTTTCCAGTAAATGCATAAAGTTAGCCTTGTATAACTGACCAAATACTGGGGTAATAAAAATGCCTAAATATAGGAAACCCTCCAGGGACCACCGAAAGGGAAAGTGGGATCCGTCCACTAAGTGGGGTAACCTAGCAAGGCCACCCATTGGCATAGCCTGCGATTTTGAGGAATTAACTTTATAGCCCGAGAATGCGCTAAATGTATAAATAACTTGGATTAAGCGAGGTACGGACATCAGAAGACTACTGAGGAATAGAAGAACAGCATCTGCATAAAGGGTAATTTTATGTTTACCTGTACCAATCCTCGGGGCCGTTATACTAGGATCAGCCCGTACAGCTTCTGCTATTGGTTCAATTATTAGTGTAAATAACAATGGACATCCCTGACGGCAGCCTCTATCCACACTGAAGCTATCCGAACCTAATCCATTGGTAACCACAACTGTTTTGGGATCACTATACAATGTCGAGACCCATTTGGTAAACAGCTTTCCAACGCTAAACCTTTCCAATGTGTAAAACAAATAGGACCATTCAACTCTATCGAATGCCTCTTCCACGTCTAATGAGACTACTACTCCTGGTATCTTTCCCTGATGGCAGGCTTGAATCATATTCAAAACCCTTCTAATATTATTGGATGAACTACAGCCCTTAATAAACCACGTCTGATCCTCCTTTATGATATGTGGCAATACCCTTTCTAGTCTCAATGTTAACGTTTTAGAAAGGATTTTAAAATCTACATTTAGCAAGGATATTGGTCTGTATGACACACAATCTTCCGGATCCTTTCCTTTTTTAAGGATGAGAGATATTTGCCTCTTTCAATGAAGGCGGGAGACAGCCCTGACTGTATGCGTAGTTATACATGTCCATAAGTGAACCAGCCAATATTCATGTAAATTCTTCATAGAATTCAGCTTGAAAACCATCTGGGCCAGGTGCCCTACCCCTCTGAAGTTGCCTGATTGCGTCAAGTATTCTTGGACTGTTAGGGGAGCATTTAAGACCGATACCTGTTCCGGAGTTCCGTCTAAATTTCTAAATAATAAAAAAATATAAAACACATTTAAATGGAGATTTTCCCTTTTGTTCCCAGTGGGTATCACTTCCTTTCCAAAGGTCCATCGTCTCCTCTTCCAACCAGTGCCCAACACTTGACCCAGGCACACCTCAATGGGATGAGGAGAATTCAAATATACTACAGAGCTAGCGTTAACAGTGAGCACACTACCCCCACCCACCACACACACCAACACCTGGATATATTTGGTAATGTTAATACCATGTATAAACATATATAACTATAAAATTACAACCTCAACAAGTAATAATTAATCTAATAATACAAAATAACAAGGGAAAACAATCCCGCTCCTTGAGACAGAGGTAAAATAGAATAAGGCAACCACCTCCCCCCACCAACATTAACTCGACCCCCCGGCTTATATATATATATATATAATAATTTTTAAAAAAAACAAGGGAGGGGAGAAAATCGTTAAGTAGAGAACAAATAAATAAATCCCTCTCCCCACCCCCCAAGATAATATTAAACAGTAAGGTAAAAAAAAGAAAAGGGGGTGATATAAACCGGAGTGGGGGGAAGGCAAACCAACATCCATTATCTCTTACAATTTATCTAAGAGAGTCCAAACATTCCTTAGCCTTTTCCAGTAATCCGAAGTTATACACGGATCCTTCATGGTTAAAGCGTAGCGTCGCTGGGTAGCGTAAGGAGTACTGAATATTTCAGTCCCTTAAACACTTCTTCGCCTCATCGAATGCCTTTGTCTTTCAGACCAGAGCTGGGGAAAAGTCCTGGAATAACATGATCTTGGATCCCTTATAGATCATGGCTTGGGAATCTTTTCCAAGATTTTTTGGAGGCTTCCAGGAGTATCTGCCTCTCCTTCTCGCTCTGCAGCTGGAACAGGGCCGGGCGAGGGCGCTGATTCGAGCTGGGCCCGCGTATTGCGACCCGATAGGCCCATTCCACCCTGACCTGGCCTGATCCAGCCTCCAGATTTAAAAGCTGTGGCAGCCACTGCTCGAGAAACGCTGTAAGCTGGCCTTCCTCTTCCCGTTCGGGAAGGCCCAGCAAACGAATATTTTTTCAATGACCTCGATTATCGAGGTCGTCAATGAGATTCTTTCAGGTCTGGACTCGCTGATCGAGAGTCCGGACCCGATCCACGGCCGATTGTGCTGTTGTTTCGGACGTCATGGCCTTTAGCTCCGCCCCTCCGACTCGGCACTCGATTTCCTTAATGTCTCGGTCGTGCTTTTGCAGCGCGGTCTCGAGTGTGTCCCGTTGGCTTCGGGGCTCTTCAATAAAAGCGTCGATCTTCTTATCCAGTTTGAAGATGATTTCCACGAGGCTCGCCACTGTAGGTAAGTCCCCCGGGGCGGCTGCGGATGCCTCTGCTGCAGCTGGAGAGGGTGGGTGAGGGGTTCCTGCTTGGTGAGAGCTGCGGGCTCCCTTCCCTTTAGTCATTTTTACTGAAGATTAGATTGTTTAAATTTAATACTCAGCAACTAATTAAATTAAACAGCTATTTTAAATGACTTGGTGAGTGTGGTGGGGGTGGGTGACCCACTTTGCTCAAGTCTTGGGAGGAGCACTGTAGACTCAGACTTGCTGGGTCGCCCCCATCTTGGAATCCCCTATCATCCCCATTAAAATGATCGATGTTTCAGTGACGAATGTGGGTGAATATACCTGGGTCAGAACCATGTGTCGCTAAAACTGATGACAACCCATTTAAACCCTACTGCACTTACATTCCAAACAGTAGGACTAATATCTGATAGAGAGGGCGAAATTATCACAAAGCAAACAGATCAGATCCAAGCTCTGCAATCCTGCCGCATCCAGTCAGAAATTGAGTTGAAATATGAAACAACTGAGGAGAGAAGAGGTCTCCACAAATATTATTTTTTTAAAAATGTTCAATGGGTTAAGGCTTCGCAGTCTAGGTCATCATTTATTGCCCAGAAGGCAGTTAAGAGTCAACCACATTGCTGTGGGCCTGGATTTACATCTGGGAAAGAGCAGGTATGGATGGCAGTTTCCTTCCCTAAGGACATTAGTGAAACAGATGGGTCCTTTCCCACAATAAGCAATTGATTCATGATCATCATTAGACTCTTAAATCCAAACATTTGTTGGATTTGAATTCCACCATCTGCTGTGACAGGATTCTAACGCAGGCCATGAGAAAATTACTGGGGTTGTTAGACTAACACCTCAGCAGCTATTGTTGAGGCTATTGCTCTACCATTCCCAGAAATAATGGATCTTGAGTTGCCTGACTAATAGCCCAGCAACACCACTTGGTGTTGCCATCCCCCAAAGAATGTAACCATGCTGCACATCAGTGTAAAAGACAAGGATGGAGGGTCTGCACCATCCTCAGCCAGAAGTGTTGCTTGGATAATGCCCACAGAATCACAGATGCCAGTCTTCAACCAAATCGATTCGCTATACGTGACATGAAGAAACAGCTGAACACAGTTGATACGACAAAGGTAATGGGCCCTGACACCATTCCTGCAATAGGACTGAAGACTTGTGCTGCACAACAAGCCAACTCCCTGGGGAAGGTCCAACCTGAGATCTCCCTGGAAACGTGGAAAATTACTCAACTATGTCCAGTCCTTTAAGAGGAGAATAATTACAATCTGACCAATTACCACCCCCTCAGTCCCATTACGACAATCAAATTAGTTGGAATTCTTTTTGATAGAGCAGTCAAGAAGCACAGAAATAACATGTTCAGTGTGCATTCCAATAGATTCTCTATTGGAGATGGTGCTGCTGTGGAAATGTCATTGTAATACTAATCCATACCAGGCTAATTCTCTGGCAGCTGGTGTAAGCTAATAAGAATTAATAAACTATCGAGATGTAAAATCTCGTGTCTGTAACAGTGACCTTGAAGCCAATGTTGATTGTAAGCACCAATTTCCTTCTCCAATGTACTTCCAGGAAGTGAATATCCCGTGCTTCCCTGGTATGGACTAAAAGTGACTCCAGACACACAGACATGTGATAAACCCTTCAATGGTCTCTGAAACGAGCAAGCAAGACACTCAGTTGTATCAAACAGTTCCGAGGTCTTAAAGGATAAATCTGGACAGAACAGCCGGCCCCAGCCTCGGTATCGGAAAAGGGAATGGGAAACACAGTCATATTGACCCTGTAGAGCCCTCCTTCTTAACATCTGAGAGCTTGTGGTGACATTTACAGTGTTCTCCCACAGACTGCACAGAAACATCGGGAAAGGAGAAGGTCATTCAACACATTGAGCCTTCCCCATTCTAGTTCATAGAGAAAATCTCCTCAATGCACTTTTAGCCACACAGTGTTCATTTTTCTTAATACTTTTAAACACTGTGAAATATAAAATAAGAACTGCTGTAGTCTCTTCGGCCCATCAATTTTGCTCCTCCATTCAATATACTGTCAGTTCTCAGATAGTGAATGTTTATTAAATGTGATTTGGCTACATTGCACCTTTTTTTATAAAGTGAATTGTGCACCCTTTTCTATAAAGTGAACTCCCATTCACGGTGACACAATTCCTTGCCGGGCACTAGCTGAACAGCAAGACCCAGCCTCAAGATCCTCTCCCTTTAAAATGCATTCTCTGTGTGTTCTGCAAAAACAAGAATGCAATTCGCTGTGCAAGCCTTGAAACTGAGCCTGAAACTGAGAATTGTAGTCTTCATTTAGAAGGAACTTTGTTTCAACCCGGGGTAGAGAATCTTGGGGAGAACTGGAATTCCACGTCGGCATCATGTGGTCAGTTGTCTCATGCGCTTTTTGGTGAAGAGCTTAGAGAAAGGTACAGTGCTGTAGTCAGTGACTGTATTGTTAAAGTGTTACGTTCACTGAACTATTTCATTGTAATATATGATTTAAAGATTTACTTAGACTGTGCTAGTGTGTGTGTTAGACTAAATTTAGTTTTTGTTTTTTACTGATATTTTGAGGGGTTCGGTCCATACCCTCTTTTTCCCACAGTCCCTTTTATTAATATTGCACGATTTCCTACAACACATGAATACAGCTACCGCGTTATTGGAGAACAATCTGTAATGGTATCTGATCCTCTATCTTCACACGACACTCCTGCTCTCTCCCTATCTCTTCAGTGTATCGTAGTCCTTATATATATTCATTGTCTTGGCTTCCACTGGCTGATCTGGGAGAGAATTCCCCAGGTTCACCAGTCTCTGAGTACAGACAATTGTTCTCATCTCAATGTAGTGTGACCTGCCTGTATCTTATACTGTGGCGAAAGTGAGGTCTGCAGATGCTGGAGATCAGAGCTGAAAATGTGTTGCTGGAACAGCGCAGCAGGTCAGGCAGCATTCAGGGAACAGGAGAATCGACGTTTCTGGCATAAGCTTTTCTTCAGGAATTCCTGAAGAAGGGCTTATGCCCGAAACGTCGATTCTCCTGTTTCCTGGATGCTGCCTGACCTGCTGCGCTGTTCCAGCAACACATTTTCAGCTCTAATACTGTGGCCCCTTGTTTTAGACGTCTCAGCCAGCGGAATTATCATCACTGCTTCCAACCTTTCCCAACCTGTCAGGGTTTTGTATATTTCACTGAGATCTCCACTCATTTTCCTAAAGTCCATGGAATACAGGCCCAGTTGCCTCAAACTCTTCTCCCACAACAAGCCTGTCATCCTAGAGATCAGCCTGGGCATCTTTCGCTGCTCACCCTCAATGTCAGGTTTGTCCTTTATAAGGTAAGGAGACAAAACTGCACAAAATACTGTACAACGTTTGAGATGGCGTCTCGCCAAGGCCTTGTACAGCTGCAATAAGACACCCTGTGAAATGAAGGTGAATAAGCATTTATCTTCCGAACTGCTTTCTGCTCCTGCAATATTGCTTTCAGTGACTGGTGTACAGGGTATTCCTATTCTTTTCAATGTTACAGCTACCCACTTCGTGGGTCTATGCACACTGGTCAGTGTGTCAGTGCCATTCCCAATATTGACTTTTGGTTTCAGAACTAACAGCCCTGCATTACCTTCGCAGGTCTGCACAGAAGGAACCAAATATACAGCTTAAGTTTCTTGAAAGATCAACATTTTTCAACCAATCCCTATTCAATTGATCGGCTGCCATTCTAAAGTTCCCACCAAAGTGCACAACGTCACATCCCCTCCCGATTGCTCGCCATCTGCAACGTATTTTCCGATTCACTCCACTTGTCTCAATCACCTTGGAGCTTCTTTACATTCTGCTCACCCACTCACAATCCAACATGGTTTAGTGCCATCAGCAGATTTGGAATATTGCATTTGGGCCCCTCAACCCAAGGTTTGGCGTGTATTGCTCTAAAATGGTTTTGTTGTTAATTCCCCTCCGACTCTACATTTAGCCGAGACTAATGCACCTTATTTACCCATCCTTTAGACTACGGGACAGTTTAGCATGGTTAATATACTTAACCTGCAGATCTTTGGATTGTGGGAGGAAACTGGAGCACCGAGTAAACCCACAGAGACATGGGGAGAATGTGCAAACTCCACACAGACAAATTTCTGAGAATTCTCAGGTTTCCACCATGTCTGGAATTCTTCTGAAGTCACTTTCTATGATTAATATAAATTTTAATTTGTTCTGTTCACCATCATTAAGTCACGTTCTCCTTTCTTTTGTGATTGTACCTGAAAGAAATGGACGTATTTTCCAGAATTTGCAGCATTTCTATAGATCTCCTGGTCCTGACGAGATATATCCAAGAACACTTCAATCGGCAAGAGAAAAAAAACTGCGGGCGGCCTTGTCTGATACTTTTGCATTATTGTTAGGCACGGATGAAGTCCCGGAAGACTGGTGGGGAATGAATGTTGTGCCGGGATTTCAGAAGAACCTGCGAACTATAAACCAGTTAGCTTAACAACTGTGATAGGTAAGTTACTTGAGAAGACTCTGAGATAAGATATGCATGCATTTGGAAAGACAGAGTTAGATGAGGAACCGTCAGCATAGCTGTGTGCGTGGGATGTCATGACTTGAAAATGTTTTAGAGTTATTTGATGAAGTGACCTGGAATATTGACGAAGGCAGGGTGGTCGACGTAGTTATATAGATATCAGAAATGCCTTTGATAAGATTCCACAGGATAGGCTACTCTGAAAGTTTTGATCGCATGGAATCCCGAGGGATCTGGCAAACTGAACACGCAATTGGTTCGATGGTAGGAAGCAGAGGGTAATAGTGGAAGGATGCATGTCGGACTGGAGGCCTGTGACAAGTGGAGTGCCTCAGGGGTCGGTGCTGGGACGATTGCTGTTACCTATATCAATGCTTTTGTTGAGAATGTACAAGGCATGATTAGTAATTTTGCTGATGACACTGAAGTAGGCGGTATCGTGGACAGTTATGAAGGTTATCAGAAATTGCAGCAGGAACTTGGTCAGCTGTGGAAGTGTGCCGAGAAATGGCAAATGGAGTTTAATGTAGACAAGTGTGAGGTCTTGCATTTTGGAAAATCAATTCAAAGTAGTAGTTTCATGGTGAATGGCAGGACCTTAAGGAGTGTAATGGAACAGAGGGTCCTTGGAATTCAAGTATTCGTTCTCTCAAAGTAGAGTCACAGCGAGACGGCAATGAACAAGTCTTTTGGTCTTGATCAGTCAGGGAATTGAACATCGAAGTTGGGGAGTTATACAGGCCGCTGGTGAGACTGCACTTGGAGTACTGTGTTCGGCTTTGTTCAATTTGCTCCAAAAACGGATGTGATTAAACTGGAAAGAGTGCAGAAGAAATTCAAAAGGATGTTGCCAGTACTTAGTGGTCTGCGTTGTAGGAAGCGTTTGGACAGGCCAAGTCATTTTTCTTTAGACTGTAAGACACTGAAGGGAAATCTTACAGAAAATGTATAAGAACATGGGAGGCATGGATAGTGTAAGTGCAGTCAGTCTTTTTCCCAGGGTTGGGGAAATCAAGGACTAGAGGGCATCAGCTTAAAGTTAGAGGGGAAAGAACAAAAGGGAACCTGAGGGGCAACGTTTTTTAATACATCGGCTGGTACACATATGGAATCAGCTGGCAGCGGAAGTGGTTGAGGCGCGTATATTAACAATATTTAAAAGACATTTGGACAAATATATGGATAGGAAAGGATTCGAAGGATACTGGACAATGGCAGGGAAATGGGGTTAGTGTGGATAGGCATTTAGATCGGAATGGATCAGTTTGGACCAAAGGGTCTGTCTCCATGCTTTAGGACTTTATGACTCTAATAACCATTGCTTGTCTCCCACTGAATGTTATATCGTATTTTCCCAAATCACTGGAGCGAACTTGACCCTCGAGCCTCCAGGCTTCCATGATGCTTGACCATAACGTTCAAACATTCGATATTGTATGCAGACACCATGTGAAATGCACCATATTAATGTCACTATTCCTCAGAACAAGATTATTAATTAGTCCTTCTGACCACACAGCACCAAATCCAAAATAACCTTGTCTCTAGTTTGGATCAGAACATACTCTTCAAACTATCTAATACACACTTGTGGAATTTATTTTTCACAGCATGAGCAGTCACTAAGATAACGCAGTTTCGATGCAATTTGAGATATTTCAGTATTACTGCAGCACTCACAACATCTAATTTCCAGAGCATAAGATGCACAAAATTTGCACGAGAGTTTTGGACGACATAACACACCAATGTTTGTTTCTCGTTGCTAAGATCCTTCCAAACTGATTCTGTGGAATCTGAGGGACAGGGTTTGTGGCGTTATTAGTGGTAGACTTGGACAAGAAATTCGGGGAGGCCTCACCTTGACGCTGAAATGATCTGAAGAAATGTCCAGCAATACAAGACATTCTGTATCCTCGTCCTGCCAGGATAAGTGTCATCATATTCTCCCTGCTGTCTCACACTCACTGTATATCTGTTATAGCACCTACCCCCGAACAAGGCTCATGCTCTATCACCAAATACGTTTCATGCACTATCACTCTCACTATTGAATTCAGCACCTTCCTTCCATCATTTTGTCTGTCGCATACTCAATACCACCACACTAATAACACCTTATGGCTTCTCCACTGTGAACTGACTCCCTCTGGACACCTCACCATTCACCACCACCCCCCCCCCCCCCCCCCATCACCATCTACAACAGTACTAACAGCTTATTGCCCCCTACCTTTTCTCCCATTCTGGGATAAACAGTCTGGAATAGGACAGAAAGGTACAAACCTGGTGGTCGAGTGCCCGATATCCGTTCCCTCACCCCCGCCCCCCATCTCCCGCCATGTTGGGAGGACACTGGCACAAGTCGGAGTGGACCGGAGTGAATCGTGTGGAGATTCCGTAATATCCACATCCGAACAACTGAGTAAGAAACACTGTTCAATGGAGGTAAATATTCACTTTAACCGCTCTGTCTGTTCCACTACTTCTCTCCCTCCCAAAACAAAAAATATCTCATTGCAAAAAGATACAGACACAGAAATATTTAGAGAAATATGTAAAGACCCTAATATACCAACACTCACTGCACATACACAGAAATGGACCAGCACACATGTAGATGCATACAGAGACATATACAGTCACGCACAAACAGGCATAAATACAGATAAAACGCAGAGACCAATACACGGAAGGATAAATGTATACACACAATTACACATTCATGCAAACGCATGAACAAACACACACACACACGCATGCAGACGCACAGAGACACAGATACGTGAGTCCATAAGACAGATATAGATAGGTTTTTGATGAATAAGGGTATCCAGTGTTAGAAGTCAGTAGAATGACGTTGAGAAACCTCTAATCCATTATGAAATGGCATTCAGACTCGATATGCCGAATGACCTAATTCTGCTCCTTTTCTAGTGCTCGTGTGGTGTTATGCTATCTGGTATTCTCTTCCTGGGACAGGAGCGGAGAATGAGTTTAATACATATTTGATTGGAAAGCGTCAGGGATAATGTTGGATAGGTTTAGTGGGCTGAATGGATTTTGTCTATTACTAATTATTCTGTCGTTATGTTTCAAGAAAGGTGGCGATTTGATGTTAGGTTAACACAGTTTTATACTAACGGGTCCTGCAATGAAATAAGGATGTCCATTTCACGCTAGTGTTGTGTTTCTTCTGTGGTGTCCTCATCCTCAGGGAGCAGTGAAGACACGGTAATTGAAGATGTTCAAGGCTGAGCTCGACTGATTTTTGGTGCACAGGAGAGTCAATGCTTATTGGGAACAGACAGGAGCTGGATAGTCGCACACACTCGGATCAGCCATGAGCATTCTGAATGGTGCAGCCGAATGGCCAACTGCTGCCCCTAACCCATGAATTTAGTCTGCAGATGCAGTAAGCGGTTTGGAAAGATGTTGTTTCTGGGAAATAGTATCGGGTTTAATTGTAGGAATGTTTAACTGCATCTGGACAGGGAGATTGCAGATGCTGGAGGTCAGAGTCGAAATGTGTGCCTCTGGAAAAGCACAGCAGGTCAGGCAGCATCCGAAGAGCAGGAAAGTCAATATTTCTAGCGTAAGCCCTTCATCGGAAATGTGCCCGAAACATGACTCTCCTGCTCTCTGTACACACGTTCCTGGAAGCCCTTTTGATACGAAGTTTCAGTATTGGATGAGAAATCTTTTTGAACCATCTGCGATTTTGAGAACGATCAGCTGGATACATATTTTCCCTTTTCAGGGTGTTTAAAACTGCGGAATAAATTTTAAGAATAAGATGTGTTGATTGTTGTGAATGTATAGGCGTGCACTGAGCCTTTTAAACAGAGTGAAAGCTGGCAAGGACTTAACAGAGTGTGCTGAAACGTTTTTAAAAAGTGACATTTGGCTGAAACAAATTGCTGGGGTGAGTGCTATGGTATACAATAAATTAGAATTTGGCCAATCAGTTTAACGTACGCCCCAAGAAATCAAAATCCAAACGAATTAGAATTTTAACAATATCAAACCATTGCGACAATCCGATGTTTTGGGGTATAACATCGGGCATTTTGAACAGTTTGCCAGAGCAGCAAAGAACACTAACAAATGCAGACTGCCTGCAGATTCGCTCTCTGAAAGCTACCTGTACCTATGAAATCTGTGCAGCAGAAGACCGAAGAAAAGACCCAGGAAACCCTACCGAGGAAGATTCACAGGAAAATCGACATAACTCGCTTGGGGTTTTGAAACTCATTTGTTTTTGTAAATCTCAATCGGTTTTACCGGATCAGTATATTGCTGTAGAGTGGAAAGTAGATAAATTGATGAGACAAGGATGATTACAGTGTAGAAAGTTGCTGCTTAATGTTCTGAAATTTTCTTGGAGTTAAAGAACGAACTATAAATAGTCAGATTTGGTCGTTCTTTGTCACTCACACTTTTACAGACTATGAGGCGCTGTGATTTTTTTCTGTGTGTCTGGTTTAAATTAGCAGAACGGCTTCACGTGTGCCGTAACATTGATTTTAACGCAGATATAATGAAAATATCAACAGATTTCTTAAAATGATGCAGGCACATATAAACATTCCATCAAATTGTAAACTGGAATTTTGGGGTATTTTTGCTAAGGAAAAGGCACTGTGTACAACAGCAGTAATGATGCACTTGCACATAGCCCATTTTCATCCATTCCAGAGAAATTTCAAGGAAATCACACATGGTCCATTTTGGTGTTCATTTAACATTATTGCATATTTTAACACAGGGAGGGAGAAAACCGTTACCTGCCTCAGAAGCAGCAGCCTAGTACTTCGTCTCAGTCTCATTTTGTTCCGCCTGACAAGAGAAAAATAAATTGCATCATCTTTACCAATCGTGGAGGTCTCGTGATGAAAGATTCTTTGGCATCTTTCTACTATCTGATGCAAAGCGAATTGAAGCAAATCCAATTGTTCCAGGGAGATACCCTATTCCTAGCAGCTTGTGTGAGCGGAAGAACTTCAGAGGACAGAATAACATTTGGGACACTCAGTCATCCTTCCATTTGTTAAGAGTTCAGTTATTATGAAACTCTGGAAAGCTTTCAATTTTCTGTTTTGTCTTAAAATGTGTGTGTTCATGTGTGCTTGCAGGTGCATGTTTGTGCGTTTGTCACATTTTTCTTGCAGATGAGCCAGGCTTACAATTATATCATTAGCCTTATCACTAAACTTTGAAATGTGTCGTAACCAGTGAAGGAATGTGACTGACAAAGGTATCAGTGACCCTGTAACATTGGTTGGAACACAAATGAGAAATTCTGAAAGAGCTGTACAAGTGGGAATTTCCTTTCCCAGAAGTTTGTGATGTTTAGGTGTTTGCATTTATTCAAAGTTATGTCTGTTAAATATTTGACAGACAAGTGAATGAAGGAAAATGGTGCTCAAACAGAAAAGTGCTGCTAAGTCCACAACCAGATCAACCACGAACTTCGTGCCTGGTACAGCAGTGACAGAGTGGCTAATGATCCACTCCTGCTCCTCACTCAAATGTTCCAATGTTCTATTTAGCCCCCACACAGGAGCAGATGGAGGTCACAGTAACATAGGATATAATTCAGTCCCTCCAGACGGACACACACAGTTTGGTGAGGGTTGGAAAATGTTTTGGGAAATCCAAGCTGGGTTCGAAAGACGCCTCTGATCTCTTTACAGAGTGTTTCCTCTCTGAACCTTGTGGTTCATTTGTTGGTCATGTTGTGGACCCATATTCACTGTGAATACAGCCCACAGACATTACTCAGAGATGATACACAAAAGACTTTGCTCTCTCGGACTGCAACATCAATGACAGAGCATTCAGAAAAATTGCAACCGTTAACTTTCCAGTTACAGAATATGAGAACATAAGGAACAGGATCAGGTAATTCATACGGTAAATCCAGCGGTGCCATTGTATAACATCATGGCTGATCCACTGTTGGCATTAACCTTATTCAATTCCCAATTCCTCACATCCCTCAACTAAGTGATTGAGGGCAAAAAACAATCTACCTCCTCTGTAAATACTTTCAGTGATCTACCTCCCCGAACTCTCTCGTCCAGATAGTTCCTGACATTCACTAGCCTTTGTGAGAAGAAAACAGTCCCCACACAGACACAATAACCTATTGATATGTTCAATAGAGGTGAACACAGGAGCCCAGCTAAGAGTGATAGACCCTGATATCAAGGCAGGTGTTGACTCAGGATGGTATCAAGGAACGCTGACTCAAATAAATTGAACGGGAATCAACCACAATACCTCCTCTGATTTGGGCCGTCCATAGCACAAAAGAAGATGTTCGTGGTTTGTGGACATCAATCCTTTCAATCCCAGGACATTCCTTTAGGAGATCTTCAGGGTAGCTTCCTTTGCACAAACATCTCCGGCTGCTGCATCAATGTCTTTCCTCCACCATAAGAACAGAAGTTGTGATGGTCACTGAAGATCAGACAATTTTCAGAACATTTTTTCTCCTTTCAGCTCCTGAACCAGTCCATTCCCCTCAAGTTGCAATGCAATCACCTCTTATTCTCTCACAGCGCTACAGATTAATCTTCACTCAATCCTCATGGTACCATGATCCCAGTGATTAGTCTATTGATACTCTTTCACACTTTCTCTGTGACGAGGAGATCATTCCCTTATAAAGGAGAGAAAATCTTCCCACAATACCATAAATACTGCCTCAACAACACTCTCAGGGATGATCACAATAAGTCTATTCCTTCACTTTGCCTTCTCTGTTTCTTTCCTGTGGTGTGAAAAAGCCCTGAGACTGACGTTAAATTTACAAGTTCCTTCCGTCTGTACATCAACATCAATAAAGCCAACACCAGAGATGGAGATGAACATCACTCTTGTGAAGAATTTCAAAGAGATAGAATACACTTAGAACAAGGTATGGTCACCTACCTGGATGGAAATGAACTGTGGGAGAATGGTAAACAGGCAGAGGAAGGAGCTATCTTTCCATTTGTTCTTCCCTCACGGGATGTGTGCAGCCCTGGTCAGGCCAGCATTTTATACCGATCTAAAACTGAGTGGCTGGTTCAGCTGTTCTACAGGACAGTTAATAGTAAACTACTTTGCTGTGAGTTTGCAGTCACACAGAGACCTGACCAGGAAAGGATGACCATTGCCTTCTTTAAAGGACATGAAGTAAGCCGATGGGCTTTTTCTCACAAATGATAATGGTTTCATTTTAATTATATCAATTTCCTTCATTAGATATCAATGGATTATTATTCAATGGCAGTAGATTATGAGTCAATGACTAGAGTACTATACACTGTCTTACATCTGACAGATTCTGTGCAGAGAATAAGGTAAACATCTCAAGTGCAATTATTTTGTAACGGACACGTGATTTGAAGAGACTTGAATAAACAGCTGTATCGGATTTAACAAAAACACAAACGACAGTTCATTCAGCAGTTGCACTGAGGCTGAGGAGGAGACTGGGATATCATAATTGTGGTATTAGACAGGATTGGTATGTGGGGAGGATATGGAAATGTAAATCTGTGCAGGACAGAAAGGATTATGGAGTTTGAGAGCAGTCTGGTTCCTTCTCGCATATCAGTGAGTAATTTGTAAATAGTAATTTGCTCTATATAATTTACAAGGAAAGGATTTTTTGATTGAAGTAAAGACATTGATTTCCATTTTCTAAATTTAACATATCATGAGCAGAAATTCAGTTTAAACCAGTTTAACAGTCAAAGAGAATGACTTACTAGCAACACCAACTATAGCGAGGATGGGATAATAACCACCTTGAAAAATCCAAAGGATACCCTGGATCCCCCATGATAATGATATCCAAGGCTGAGAAAGAAAGTAAAGACCAAAGGATAAACTCCTGTCCATTGTTGGAACATTCAAGTCTAATGTTCTCAGATTCTGATCTCTCCATCCCTTCTCTCTGGGGGTGCTGATACTTGTTAGTGCTGTCGGTGATGCTCCCTCTCACACTATGGCATAACACTTTGACAGAGCCCATTTATCGTTTATCGATGGAAACCTCCACTGGGAGAATTAGGATCCACAGAGATTGACAATAATCACAGTCGGCGAACAAAAAGCTCCAGTTAACCCTTTTCAATTCAATATTGATTTTATTAAAATTCAAAATAACGTTTAAAACTTACACATTCAACATGAGAAATGCGGGAGTGACTGAGGGAAAGGATGTTGGAGATAGCAGATTTCTTGTGTGTAATCATTCAATCTGCCTTGGATATGGGAGTAATGACAGAGGACTATTGGAACATAAACCAGTTTCGTCATTTATAAATGGAAACGTACAGCCTGAAATTATTGATCAGTGATTATAATGCTGAGATAACTTTTATAGTCCATAATCTGGTGGGAAAAGGTGCTCAAAACAACATGGATTATAACAGGCAAACTGCATGGATATGTTAACAGGGAATTGTCCATGATAAATACAATTCAGATTGTTATTCAAGGATCAGAAGGGGCAAGTGAGTGTCATTCTGTTGATGTAATTGATGTCAATGAACTATGATGAAGTATCATTTATTGGACTTCAATTACTATGTGATTATGACATCGTGGAGGGGACAGACATCAGAGAGAATTGGAGGAAATTGCAGATGAGACTGAAGGGAGAGATAATGATACTGCCAGTTATCAGTATTGGAACGTGCCTCTTTATAAATCATAAGGTCAGATTCAGGACGCACCTATAGTGAGGGAAGAGGACAGCCAACTTTAGCCGTCAGACCAGAAGACATAGGAGCATAAATTTGGCCTTTCAGCCCATTGAGTCTGCTCCGCCATTTGATCATGGCTGTTAAGCTTCTCGACGCCACTGTCCCGCTTTCTCCCCATAACCCTTGATCTCCTTGACAATCAAGAACCTATCGATCTCAGTCTTAAATATACTTAATGACCAGGTCTCTACAGCTTCTGTGGCCTTGAATTCTACAGGTTCCCCACTCTCTGGTTAAAGAAGTTTCTCCTTATCTCTGTTCTAAAAGGTCTTCGCTTTATGCTGGGCCCTTGGGTCCTAGTCTCTCCTATCAATAGAAACATTTTTCCAACATCCAACCTCCTCTCTGCCCTCATCATTCAGTATTTTGTAAGTTTCAATTACATCCCCACATATCCTTCTAAACTCCACCAAATATAGACCCAGAGTTCTCAAATGTTCCACATATGTTAAGCTTTTCATTTCTGGAACCATTCTTATGGATCTTCTCTGAACATCCTCCAGTGCCAGTGCATCCTTCCTGAGATACGGGGCCCAAAACTGGGCACAATACTGAAAATGTAGTGTGACCAGAGCCTTATACAGCCTCAGAAGTATATCCCTGCTTTTATATTCACACCCTTTTGAAATGAATGCATCAATGTATATGCCTTCCTAACTACTTTCAACCGGCAAGTCCACCTTGAGAGACTCCTGGACTAGAACTCCAAAGTCTCTTTGCACTTCAGACTTCTGATTTTACTTCTAATATTGAAAATAGTCCATTCCTCTTGTCTTTCTGACAAGAAGCACGACCACACACATTCGCACACTATACTCTATCGAGCAGTTCTTTACCCAATCTCCCAACCTGCCCACATCCTTCTGCAGGCGAAGGGGAGGACTACAGATGCTAGAGATCACAGTCCAAAAGTGTGGTTCTGGAAAATCACAACCGGTCAGGTAGCATCCAATGAGCAGGAGGTGCGACATTTTAGGCATAAGCTCTTTGTCAGGAGCGAGTGGGGTGGGCGGAAGGTGGCTGAAAGATAAATAGGAGTGTGAGGCTCGCGGGATGGTAGAGTGGCAGACGACAGTTAGACGAAGGTGGGTTGTGATCGTGAAGGTCAGAGAAGATGGAGAGATTGGACAGTTCAAAGGGGCAGTCCGAAGTTGGAGTGTTCGATCCGAGATAAGGTGGAGGAAGGTGAGTTGAGGAAACTGGTGAAATTGACATTGATACAGTGTGGTTGGACGGTCCCAAGGTGGAGGATGAGATGTTGTTCCTCCAGGTGTTGGTTGGCTTGAGTTTGACAGTGAAGCAGCCCCAGGACTGGCATGCCCTTGACAGATTGGGAGGTAGAGTTAAAGTGTTCGGCCATAGGGCGGTGGGGTCATTGTGAGTGTGTGTGTGTGTGTGTGTGTGTGTGTGTGTGTGTGTGTGTGTGTGTGTGTGTGTGTGCCAGAGATGTTCCCTGAAACGTTCGAAAATTTGACATCTGGTCTCCTCAATGTGCAGGAGAAGGGGAACAATGGACACAGTACAATGTCTACGGAGTGTGGAAGGATCCTTTGGGGCCTTGGATGGAGGTCAGGGGGAACGTGTAGGCGCGCGTTTGACACAACTTGGGATGGCAAGGGAAGGTGCCGGGAGTGGATGATCGCTTGGTGGGGGGTGGGGACATGGGTCTAATGAGGGAGTCATGGAGGGAATGGTCTCCGCAGAATGCTGATAGGGGTGGGGAGAGAAATATATCTTTGGTGGTGGGGTCTGACTGGAGGTGGCAGAAATGGTGAAGGATGATGACTTGTATCTGGAGGTTGATGGGGAGGAAGTTGAGGACCATGGGGGTCTATCCTTGTTGTGGTCGGCAGGGTGGGGTTCAAATACCGAGGTGTGGGAAGTTGAGGAGATTCAGTGGATCACGTTTCTGCAAGCTCTCCACCTCTTCAATGCTATCTGACCCTCTTCATATATTTTTCTGTCTGAACACCTGGCTGTGTGTGTCATGGTGGCTTAGTGGATAGTGCGGCTACTTCACAGTGCTAGGGGCCCAGGTGCGATTCCCAGCTCCGGTCACTGCCAGTTTTGCATTTTCACATTTTCCCCATATCTGCATGTGTTCTGTTTTCCTCTTGCAGTCCAAACATGCGTAGATTAGGTGAACTGCGTATGGTAATTTGCCCATACATTAGGTTATTAGTCAGTGGAGAATGGGTCTAGTTGGGTTACTCTTCGGAGGGTTGGTGTGGACTTACTTTGACAAAAGGCCTGTTTCCACACTCTAGTGATTTTAATACTAAAAATTAGCCAAAGTGCCCTCAGATCCTTCATCAAAATCGTTAACTGTACAATGTGAAATTTGGTGATCCCAACACTGAGTCTTGTGGAACAATGCTTGTCACTGACTGCCATCGTGAGAAGGCACATTTTATCCTTACTCTCTGCTAGCTTCTATCGATGCTAGCGCGTTGCCTCTGACACCAAGGATCCCCTTTCTCACTAACCTCCAGTGCAGCAATTTGCCAAAGAACATCTTGAGTTGCGGGTAGTAAATATCCATTGGTTCTCCTAATCTGCTCAATACTTCCTCAAAACATTCTAACGGGTTTGTCAGGTATGACCGCACCTTGATGAACCCATCAAGGTTTCATCCTGCCCTGCTTTACCATCTACATCAAGTATTCAGAAATCGCATGCTTCACGATGGATTTCAGGGTCTTACCCACAACTGAGGTTAGGTTAATCAGACTGTAATTTTCCCTCTTCTGCTTTAATCCCTAGTTAAACGGGGTGTCACGTTAGCGATTTTCCAGTCCACTTTTCCCTTTCCTGTTTCTAATTATTCCTGCAAGATCACAACCAATACTTGCACTACATCTTCAGCTATCTCACTTACAAGGCTGGGGTGTAGTCCATCTGGTCCAGATGAGTTATCTACATTCTGGCCATTCAGTTTTCTAACCCGTTCTCTTTGGTGATGAATACCATACTCCGTTCTCCCCTCACTCTGTTGAATTTTTGGGAAACAAATGGAGTCTTCCACTGCGAAGACTGATGCAAAGTTCCTCAGGCATTCCTTTGTTCCCCATCACTACCTCTCTGGCATCATTTCCAATATCTACTTTTGCCTCTCTTTTGGACTTTATATATCTTAATGGCTAGCTTACCCCCTTATTTAATTTTCTCCCTCCTTATACATTTTTGTTGCATTCTGTTGGTCTTTGTAAGCTTCCAATCCTTTAGTTTCACACTGTCCTTCAACACATTATATACTTCTCTCTTTTGCTTTGATGCTATCCCTGACTTCCCCCGTCAGCCATGGTTGCCTCATCCTTCCGTACCATGCCACTTTCACCTTGCAATGAATCTCTGCTGTGTGTCCTAAATTACTCTTAGAGCCTCCTGCCATTGCTGTTCTATTGTCTTTCCTGCTCGGCTACTCTCCCAGTCAATTCTACCCAGCTTCTCCCTTATGCCTCTGCAGTTGCCTTTATTCAGCTGAAGTACTGTTGCCTCTGATTCTATCTTCTGCCTCTCAAATTGCAGAATAAATTCAACCATGTTATGATCGCTGCTCCCCATGGCTTCCTTCAACTTAAGCCCCCTTATCTAGTCTGCCTCTTTGCACAACACTAAAACCAGTATTGTCTGTTCCCTCGTGGACTGCACCACAAGCTACTCAAAAACAAATCTTGTGGACATTCCATGAACTGCTTTTCTTACAATCCACTACCAATCTGATTTTCCCAGTCCCCCTGCTTATTGAAATCCCCATGATCACTGTAACCTTGCCTTTCCTACACATCTTTTCTATCTCCTGATTAATCTTATGGCCCAGTTCCTCACTACTGTTTGGAGGCCTGTATAAGTCTCCAACTGTGGTTTCTTTAACATTGTGCTTCCTTAGTTTTACCCATGCAGATTCTACACCATCTGACCCTATGTTATTTCTTGCTATTGATTTAAATCATTTCTTACTAATAAGGCAACACCACCTTGTCTGCTCACCTGCGTATCATTAGGATAGGGTGCATATCCTTGAATATTTAACTCCCAATCCTGACCCCCTTGCAGCCATGTCTCCGTGATGCCTATCACGTCATAATTGCCAATTTCGATCTGGGTCACGAATTCATTTACCCTACTCCTTATACCGCATGCATTCAGACATAACACCGTCAGTCCTGTATTAACCATCCTTCCTCTCACTGTCATTCGTTTTCCAGTGTGCTTGAAGTTTGTTTGTTAACCATTTCTGGATACTTTATCCTCTTTCTGTCTGTGCTGGAGATTTTAATAATCTATCCTGAATTCTGCACTCTTACTTCCTCTTTTAATTCAGCTATTCGAATTCCCCCTATAACTGATTCCCGTTTCCCCCACCCCACCCCCACCACCACTCCTATTCCATTTACATCCATGTCTACCGCCCTAGTTATGCAATTCATTCGGACTCTGGTCCCAGCATGGATCCGATATAGTCTGTCCCATCGGAACAGGTCCTTTCTTCCCCAGAAATGAAATGTGTTTATTCCAACACAAAATACAGGGACAAAATGATAATCTGGACAAACCAATATATGAAATGTACAAAGAGATAAGTTTGTTAAAACACACTCATGATATCGAGCTTTCTGAAGTGAAATGTAGTATACTAAACCATGGAAGTGGTGTGCAAACGTTTTTGTCATTACTTGACCCACACCTAAGAAGCTGATTTCCCCTCTGTCAGTGATCCCCCTCACTGAGATTCTCTGGCCCTGTCTCTAACACAGTGTCTAAGGGGGTGATCAGTCCCTGCTACTGTTGGCACAGTCTATTTAAATTAATACACTTTCTCTCTGGAACCAGTCAATTGGACTATTGGATTCTGTTTAGCGGTCACCCACTCAACGCTGTGATATTAAAGGAGATAAATGATCTGGGATCACAACCAGTATCAGCATGGGGTTCACAGGGTATGGCTCCCAGACAAAGAGCTTGCGGTTCAGGGGAATTTTTAAATAAAACTTCCATCTTCTGTCTATTTCTCCTCATGCTGTTTCCTGATCTATCCAATTTCATCACCGTTTCACACCCCTTCGTTTCTCACTCATTCTGTCACTCCGTTTTCTCTCCTCTCTGTTTATCTCCCTTCACATTCTTTCTTTCTATTTAATTCTCTCTCTGTGTCTCTCTCTATCTCTCTCTCTCTCTCTCTCTCTGTCTCTCTCTCTCTCTCTCTCTCTCTCTCTCTCTCTGTCTGTCTATCTCCAATAACTCTCTCTCCTTTCAGATAATGTACTTGGAGACCTTGTGGGTGTATGTAGGACTGAATGGCTTCCGTCTGTGCTCTATTAATTCTGAGGTTCTCTGACCCACAATAAAAACGTTAGGTGCCTGTAGAGACAAGCTGGTTCAGTGAAGGACACAGGGCACAATCATCCATTATCTCTTGCTGTTCTCTGGTATACATCGACCTCGAAATATCTGTTCAAATAAAATAGACTGAAATTCGAACAGTCGTGAGGACGTTCGCCTGATGATATAGCAATCAAGATTTAATAAATAGTTGCCACATAGTAAATGTGGATTTGCCTGATAGCTGCTCCTCCCAACTAACACTCCCTAGCTCCTGCCTGATACTGATGTAACTTGCCTGACCTTAATTCCATTGCTTCTCAAAAGGTCCTGTCTTATCGATGTTCTTAGCTGAAAACTGAAGGAGTTTCCAAAATGATTCCAAAATGCTATCCCCCTGAAATGTCCAGGCTTATTAGCCAATACGAGGTCCAGTATGGCCCTTCCTGTAGTGGACTATCCGCATACCATTTCAAGTAATCTACTTGGATGTACTAAACAAATTCTGCCCCGTCTAAACAACTAGCTGTAAGGGAGTCCCAGTCAATATTGGGGATGTTGAAGTCACTCACTATGGCAGCTCTGTTTTTATTACACCTTTCCATAACTGGCTCACACATTTTTTCTCAAAGTCTCGGTGGCTGTTGAATGGTCTGTCGTATAATCCGAACACAGTAATTGCATCAATCTTATTTTTGTGCCGTACTATATTGCCTCAGTGGATGAGATCTCCAGTACGTCCTCTCTAAGTGCAAATGCAACATTATCTCTGATTAGTCATACAACTCCTCCACCAAGTTTACCTCCTTCTCTATCTCGTCTAGCACAACAAAGCCCTAGAACGTTGAACGCCCAGTCCTGTCCCTCCCCAAACTAAGTGCCTGCAATGGCTGCAACATCATGGTCCCATGTATTGATTCAGGCTGTAAGCTCATCTGCCTTACCCATAATAATCATTGCGTTGACATAAACACACTTCAGCCCAATGCCATCGGATACTGACCTGATAGTTAGTTTGAGTTTCCCTGATGTAAATTCTTCTCTTCTATTCTCAGCTAATAGAAGATTACAAACTACTATCGATAAAACAGACAATATTGTAAACAGACAATTCCAGTTTCCTCCCTTTCCCTTCAATCCGTACATTGAATCACATACTCTGTCCAATTCCAGTAAAGTGCTGGATAATTATTTTACATTAAACAACTGTTTCCAGCCACTCACTGTCTATTCTACAATGCTCTCTGGACGAATGGATTGACATCTCTCTTGTCCCTCTCTCAAAAAAACCTCTATAATATTAACATAGCAGTTATATGTATTCACCCAAGCTCCAAGTTCATCCTTCTTGCCTGTCATAGTCCTCACTATATAATCAGCGCACTTCAGACTGCCAGGCCCATTGCGTTCAGTAACGTCTGCCTGTTTGTTGTTGGTCTTAGCTGTACTGGGATTTGTCGCCAAACCCGCCTCAGTCGTGTACTTGTGGACCTACTGCTCTAGTTCCCACTGTGTCCCCCCTCCCCCCAACGGCTACACTAGTTTAAACCCTCCTGAGTGACAATAGCAAACCTGCCTGCCAGGAGATTGCTGACAGTTCAAGTCCATCCCGTCCTTCTTGTGTATATCCTACCGACCCGGGAATCCCAATGATACACATATCGGAAGTGCTGTCTCCTCTAACAGCTCTTTGCCCATGTATTTGACTGTACTACCTTCCAAGTCCCAAACTCATTGTCGCACCAATATTTAAATATCGTTTCAGTACTACTCTGGCAAGAATTGTTTTCTTTAAATGGACAGATTTGATAATAAATACTTAACTGTGACTTCATTAACTGGGAAAGAGGAGTTCTCTGAATCAGTCCAGTGATGACAGGATCTGATATCTATCACCTCCACCAAAACTGCTTGACAACGAACCCTATTTTGACAGAGCGGCGTGGATAGAAGGAGGAGTGAAGCGAGAGCTGCAGTGAAGGTTAAGTTTACCTGCATAAAAAGGGACTTATCTCGGGAGTCGGGCCTCCATTTTGCCAGCGCGGCGAGGAGAGAAGGAGGCGTAAAGCGTGGGCTGCCGGGAAGGTTCGGGCTTAATTTATATCTGAGCAGTGGCGATAACCAAGATACTATATGTGTATCTCCCTCACGAACACCTCCCCCCCCCCCCCCCCCCCCGCATTAACCGGAATGATAAGACCCTGTAAGGTAAGACTTTTATTTGTTATGCTTCTTTTTCATTTACTTAAGTGCGTTGTTTGCTTTTAGTTAGTTCATACACAGCTTAGCCTACAATGGCAGGGGACCTCAGATCCGTGGCATGTGAGTTGCTTGATGTGTGAGCTGAGGAATGTGTCTGACGTTCCTGAATCTTACACTTGCAAGAAGTGTGTCCAGCTGCAGCTCTTGTTTGACCGCATGACGGCTCTGGAGCTGGGGATGGACTCACTGCTGAGGAGTTAGTAGATAGCGTATTAAATGAACTGGTCACACTGCAGGTTAGGATTGCGGTCGGTGGTTGGGAAGTTGCTTGTGAGGGTACTGAGACATAGGATCTATTTATATTTGGAAAGGAATAAGCTTATTGGTGATGGGCAACATGGTATTTTTGCGGGGGAGATCGTGCCTTACAAAATTGATAGATTTCGTCGAGGAAGAGACCAAATTGTTAAATGAAGGAAGGCCTGTTGATGTCATATACATGGAATTTGTACAGACAGGCACGGTAGATTCATTTAAGATTCGTTTGGACAGATACATGATTACTTGTGGAGCAGAGGGATACAGATGCTAAGGAATTGACCGAAAAGTTTAGGCAGTACATTTGGATTGGTTCAGGCTTGGAGGGCCGAAAAGCCTGTTCCTGGGCTGTAAATTTTCTTTGTTCTATATGGAGCTTCTATTTGCAGATGGACAAGGATAAACAGAAGTTAATCCAAAAGACCAGAAAGAGATAGAGCAGATGGATGCCATTCAGTCCGTTTACTCTGCTTTGTTTTTCAATTGGATTTTAGTTATTCTGTTCCTTTCAATGGCAGGGTCTTTACCCAGCATCACTAGTGTATCAGAAAGTGCCCAGTGTCTTTGCGTACACAGTCCTGCATAGGCAGCATCCAGTGCCAGGCGATGAGGTCTGGGGAGTCTCAGGAGTGGCTCGAGGAAAGGCCGCATGCAGTAATGGATGGACTGAGGGACTGAGAGGGATAGAGTGGGAACCAGTGACACTGCACTCACACTAGTGGCCAGGCAGGTCTCCTAACCACACAGGGCAGCCCGAGCACTAGAGTCGCTCTTACGAAAACCGGTTGCATTTCTTCATCGACCGAAAACAAAAATACTGTCGGTGGCATAAACACGAATACAGACAGTGGAAAGATGAAAGGAGTTAATGCTCCTATTGCAAACATGGGGAGATTGTACAAACGCCACACAGATAGGCTCGAGCGACTGGAATTGAACCCAAATCCCTGGCACTGTGAGGCAGCAGAGTCGTGTCACCGTGCCACCCAACGATGGCTAACAAGGTTAGTGTAGTTGCATGTTGCTTTCAGCAGTCAATTCCGTGGAATACTCTCACTCAGTCTTTTTTGTTGGATTGGGAAGCCTTTCTCTAGCAGCAGAGGATAATTTGAAAAAGCAATAAGTTGGAGAATATGGAACGTATAAGCTTGCTCCCCATATAAAAGGAGACTACGGGAGTTCAGTTGAAATCTAGAAAAGGAAGAGATGCAAGGGTGAACATTGGACAACTAGAAAATGAGTGTGGCTGCAGAGAAATGGAGAACAAGGAATTGGAGAATGAACTGAATAGGTGCTTTGCATTAGCCCTCACAATGGTTGACAACTAGCAGCATTCCAGAACTTCAAGACAGTCAAGGGCGAGAGATGAGTGTCGTGGTGAGTGCTCATGAGAATGTGCTGTGGAAGCTGCAATGTTTGAAGATGGATAAATCACACAGACTGGAAGGATGACAACCCAAAGTTCTGAAGGAAATACAGGAAAAGATTGTGGAGGCACTGCTGGTGGATTTTCAGAAATAACTGTCGTCAGGGAGAGTCCTAGAAAGTGGCAAATTGGAATGTAAAATCTCTGTGCAAGGAAGGAAGGGAAGCATAAGACAAGAAATCATAAGGCAGTTGGTCTGACATCGGTCATTAATCGGGTTTTCGAGCCCGCTATTTACAATGAGGCTGGAGAGTAGAGTCATAGAGATATACAGCATGGAAACAGACCCTTCGGTCCAACTCATCCATGCCGTAAAAATTATCCCAATCTAATCTAATCCCATTTGTCAGCACCCGGCCCATATCCCTCTAAACACTTTTTATTCATATAACCATCCAGATGCCATTTAAATGTTTCAATTGTACCAGCCTCATTAGCCATGGTTGATTTACCTTTTCAGATAGACTTTTATGTATTTGAAGAATGTATATCTGTTATAAATGATGTATATTTTCAAATATTAGCTATTGCCTGTCTACTGGCAAAGCATTAACTGATTTGCCCAAGCCACCAACTTGTCAAATCAGCCAAATTACCACTCATGCCCTCTTAGTTTCCTTTGCTCAAGTTTCAAACTCTAATTTCAGAATGAACTACGCTACAGTCAGATCTTACAAGGTTCCTTATTGTAAAGTTATTAATTAGACTTTCTCATTGCACAGGACTAAATCTAAAGTCGCCCAATCTCTAATTGATAGTGTTATGTTAAATGTCAACTGAGGAGTTGTGGGTATTAATTGCACATTTGTCATTGGACATTCCCACTTTTGAGCTTATGATGGAGGGAAGGATATTGATGAAGCAGCTGGAGATGGGTTGACCTGGGATATTTCGCTGAAGAACTGGGTCTTTGTAATGCAGTACTTGGAGGTGCATAGTAAAATAGGGCTGAGTCAGCATGACTTAGTCAAAAAGAGGTACCGCTGACAAGTCTGTCAGAATTCTTTCAGAAGATAATGTGCAAGTTTGACAAAGGAAGGATGTGATTTGATTGGCTAATTGGGATTCTCCGAAATATGAATCTGCCTTAAATTGAATTTTCTTCATCTACTGGTTAAAAGTTGCATAAGCACAGATATAAAAACAGTTAAATATAAATAAAATACAAATTCATCACGAGCTAAATAGAATAACGATAGCGGGTGCTCGTGTTTTGGATATACCTCCTCCATCCACCTACTAAAGTCTCCGCTACATTCTCCCCAAACCCACCCCATTCACATTTATCTCTCCACGCTCAAGGCTCCGAACCTCATTCCTGATAAAGGGCTTTTGCCCGAAACATCTATTTTGGAGATCTTCGGATGCTGCCTGACCTGATGTGCATTTCCAGCACGACTCGAATTTTGGAGTATCTTATCTGGGCTGCAGAGGAAGTTGTAGTGGGAGAGTAAAGTTTCGGTGGTCGTGGCGCATGTATGGACCAACGACATAGATAAAACCAATGCAGACCTTCTGCTCCGGGCTATTAAGAGCTCGGAACAAAAATAAAAAACGCAGAACCCAAAATGTTATGATCTCTGGCTTACTACTTTAACCACGTGCTAATTGGCACAAGGTCAATAAGATTAAGCTGGTAGATGTGCGGTCAAAGATTGGAGTGGGAGAAATGGGTTTGAAGTCATAGGACATTGGCACCCGTACCAGAAAAGCAAAGGCTTGTTCCAATAGGGTGGTGTTCATGCGAACCGTGCTTGGACAAGAGTACGAGGGGATTGCACATCCAGGGCTGTAGACAGGGCTTTAAACTAAATGTGGCGAGTTGGGGAAGGTCAGATATTGGCGAAATTAGAAAACCCGAGTTAAAGGAGGAGGTAAGAGTGCAGAACTCAGGAGAAGTTATTAAAATCTCCAACACAGACACAAATATGATAAAGAAAATGGACATTGTTAGCAATCAAACTTCAAGCACACTGAACAAGCGAATGACAGTGTGAAGAGGAACAGTTAATACAGGACAGAAAGTGTTATATCTGAATGCATGCAGTGTAAAGAATAGGATAAATAAGCTTGTGGTGCAGATCAAAATTGGCAGGTATGACCAGGCGGGCGTCACGGAGACATGGCTGCAAGGGAATCAGGGTTTGGAGCTGAATATTCAAGGATACACATCTTATTGAAATGATAGGCAAGTGGGCGGAGGAGGTGGGGTTGCCTTATTAATAAGAATTAAAACTAAATCAATAGTAAGAAATTAAGTAGGGTCAGAAGATGGGGAATCTGTGTGGGTAGAATTGAGGTATCTAAAAGGTGAAAAAAACATAATTGGAGTCTTGTACAGGGCTCCAAACAGTGGTCAGGAGCTGGGGTACAAGATACACCAGAAGAGATAAAAGATGTGTAGGAAAGGCAAGGTTAGAGTGATTATGGGAATGTTTTAAAGAAAGGTTGTTGAGAGTGAGGACGAGGTCAGCCAGTTGGAGGAGTGTAGCAGGGGTTGGGTGCAGTTCAGGCCTTTGTTCCAGGAAGAAACAGAGAACCCTGAGACCATCCTCGTGGGAGGGGTGTGTGTGTGGCGGGGGAGGGGGGGGGGAGGGGCGGTGGATGTGTAATGGGATGGTACATCCATGGGAAAGAGGTGGATGGAGCCTGCAAAATGGAAATTCTGAAATTGGTGTGGAGTGTCAGAGGAATCACGGATGAACGTTGGGCAGGGACTGGACCAGGAGGGAAGACTGAGTCAAAGTAGGAAGAGATGAGTTGTTTGTAGCAGGTGCAGACTGAAGCAATGTGTCTGCCTGGGCCATCCTGTTTGTGGATTTATGGAGGAGATGGACGCAACTTGTGTTATCAGAGGGCTATCAGCTTGGCATTGGATGGGGTTTGGGAGGGCAGTGTCCGGGGAGGGGATCACCAGGAGAAGTTAGATCACTTATCGTGGTTGATACAATGTCCTGACGTGCAATGGTAGGGTCATGGTCTAAGAAAAGACTTGTTTTATGTTTTTTCTATCAATTGATTCTTGTTCAGATTGTACAGTTATTCTGAATTTTTGTATCTCCATCAAGGGCAGACGACATTTTTTTTTCTCGCCGAGTGTGGTGCCTCAACGTTTCTTAAACTTTTTTTACAGTATGTGCAACAATGGCCATTTGTTCTGATAAATTGCTTCCAATTCAAGGAAGACGTGAGAATATGATTTGAACTCCGGCAGTGTGTCAATTAGATACAATTGAATTGAATCTCTATCCTCATCACACTCTCTCTTTCAAACAAACAATGAATGAGTCCGTAAATCCTGCAGATTTATTTTTTCAGCTCTGACTATCGCTGGAAATGTTACAAAAGACATACTTCAGTGTCACGGAAAATACAAATGTTCCACTGCAAAGTGCCAACTCCTAGTCCATCCTAAATTATTTACAAACTTTATAAATAAATTATGCAGAGGTGGCAGATCGTATGTAAAAGGAGAGTTCCGGTCTGTGTTCAAAATGCTATTTCTGGCTCCCTCATAAAAGGCCTTAAATACATCACTCTGTAAATAAACCAAAATAAGAACAGCAAGAGACTGGTATTCTTAATTCTTCCTCTGTGAATACCATCTGGATAACAGGAAGAAAATCAAGGTTTGTATGTGATATTCATAAATGATGATGGTGAGAATATGGAAGATGCTGGCAGTGGAATGATAAACAATTGTGTGGAAGGCACAAAGATTAGCTGGGTGGTTCACAGTGAGGAGGAAAGGGTTAGGTTGCATGAGGGTATAAACAGATTATTCAGATGACCAGAACAATGCCCAATAAAATGTAACACTGATAAATGTGAGGTGATGCACGTTCGAAGTAACAAGACAAGAGAGTACTCAATCTATGAAGGGGGGATAAATTTGCTCGGTATTCCTTTGCAACAGGGAAAGTTGAATAGGTGTTTAAGGCCACAAGATGAATAGCTGTTCCATTCAGTGGAAGTTTAAAGAACAAAGGAACACTACTGACAGTATTCCAGCTGACTGCCCCCATTATAATTGCAGCAATAAGATGGATATAGCTTTTCCTTCACTATAATACAGATTTCAAGCTGTAATGTCCTTATTTCTCTGAAGCATAATAAGTTCCTTCACATGTATGTGCTTTGACAAACAGCAAGTTTTCCAGTGATAGCCTGCAGGTTGGTCATCACAGCATTCACCACCCCACCCCAACCCAACATGCATGGTCCGATGATTTTGCTCATTGTTTTCTTGATTCGGTTCCATGTTTCTTTGACTTGAACATGTGATTCCAAACAGAATGTTAGTATTTGAGACAGGCCCCTTTGAGTGGGTAGAAAAACATTAGTGTCCCAATAGAACTCAAACCCATTCTTCAGCATCATTTCAAAATCCTCAGGTACTGGAACAGGCTGTGTCCCTCTTCCGAAATATGTGGACACTATTTAGGTTTAGCTGATGAGTGGCAAACAAGAAAAATTCTTTAATTTGACCAGGCAGTAATTATCTCAAATAGGAGAGAATCCACAAGCCTTCTATTGATATCAGTGACATAATCAATATCCAAAGACAAATATCCAGTGTATAAGTATTGCTCAAAGATTCAATTGTACTGGCCATGGAAAAACAGTATTTCAGGTGCTAGTAATTTTGTTTTGAGTAGCTCACCTCCTAAAGCTCCCCAAAATCTGTCTATTATTTACATGGCACCAGGCAGAGAGTGAAAAGGAAGACCCTCTGGTGCCTGGATGAGTACAGATGCAACAACTGTTGTCGAGGGGAAAGCAGGCGGCTAGTTGAACTCTGCCTGCATTACTGGTCAGTAATACTGACTCGCTGCAACTTTGACACACAAGGTGCACTGTTCAGATTCTGTCCCAATAACACTGTGAATTACCGACATCAACTGCACTGGGGCTTCTCAAGGGCAATTAATGCTAGTCTACCTCCGTTAAAATCCCACATGAATTAAAACTTCAACTAAATTTGCTAATAATTATTGAACAATGCAGATATTTTTATTGATCTAATAAGTCAGTCTCTGCCTCTGACGTTGTGTGATCTATTTGTAGAAACCATTTCACGCATAAAATAAAAGACTAACTGACAACTCAGGCACAGATAATACAAGATAACACAGCATTTAAGAAGCAGCTGATCCATCAATACAAGTGCCAGGGCAGAGTAGGCTATAATCTCAATGTAAGTGAGATTAATGCAGTATGTTGGCTTTTGGCTCGCATATATCTGTTGGGCTGTATGCCGTACGGCTTTATGAATTAAAGTTTTGAGAACTGAAGATGTAGTCCCACTATTTCCATGGCTGTGACCATCATGTGGTGTGGAATATAATCTCCAAAGTTACACAGCATCCTGACTTGAATCAATATCATTGTCCTTTCACTGTCACTTGTTAAGACTACTGTGGCTCTCTCTGCAACACGATGATCAGTAGGGTTCACCACCATATTCTGAATGGAAATTAGACACAGGCAATAAATGCTGGTCTTGCCAACGGAATTCACCTTACAAGAACAACTAAACGGAATCTGCACTATTAAAGGCACCCATTCTAACCGATCTGATTTCTAACGTAGTTTTAATGAGACTTTTACATTGACCTAAGCATCTGATCTTTCTGTAACTCCATAAAACTTCCACGAATGCATTCGCAGTGCTGCTTAAAAATCACATTTGCAAGTTATGCTCATCATTCTGAAAGAGAGAGTCTTTGTGCGTTTGGGAATGCTTTCATTATTTGTCAGTATCTAAAGGCAATAGAAACGTAGAAACTAAGATCAGGAATAAGCGAATAGACAACTTGAACCAAGTCCACCATGTGATAAGATCATGGATGATCTGACTGTGGCCTGAAACACACATTCCTGCTACGCCTTATAACTTTAATTCATAATTCTTAGACGATAAACTGTCTGCCTGTGTCTTAAGAATATTCAATGTCTTACCTTCCATCCATCTCTGGGAGGAGAGTTCCCACAGACGCAGAACCCTTTCAGATGTTTAAAACAATCACCAACTCCTTCACTGCGATATTCTCCAGTTTCCAGCAGTCCATCCATTTCTGGAAATCTCTCGCACAAATTGAAATATTGTTTCAGCATTCAACTTGAATAGAGTACCCAGAATTATATGGGTTTAAACGGGATCATGTGTCATTTGCCTAAACTCCAACTGATCCAAGGCCAATCTGACAATGTTTCCTCCAGAGGTAAATGCTCTTCACAGGAATCAGTTGAGTAAATCTTCTCTGGACTGCTTTTCATATAATTGTGCCCTCAGCTCTCCTGAAGTGGTCTCACCATACCCTGCAAAACTGTAGAATATCTTCCCTCCTCCTGAATGTATTCTCTTTCAAAAGGTTTGAAAATTTATATTGTCTCCCTATGATGTGCACGCAACTTGTTTATTTTTTGTGATTCAGGTGCCTGATTCCTCTGTGCCTCAGCTTTGCAATCTCTCCATTGGAATAATATACTGTTTTGCCATTCAAACCACCAATCTATTCAAACACAGACACATTTTTCCTGCTATGCTCCTTATATCAATATATCATTCACTTGACCACCTCGAACTCTCTATAATATTATGAAGTGGAGGTCAACATCCATCTGATAATTAAATGCAATGCACCCAGCGAAGGTTTCCTCGCCTTATAATGTGGTAAGGGAGTGTGACAAGTGATGTAACCCACCTGCTTTTTGACACCCAGTTTGGTATAAAGGAGTGGTTCAATGAAATGTAATCCTTTCACGCACTCTGTAATTAACAAGTACTATTTGCCTGCTGAGGGGTGGCACCGTGGCTCAGGGGCTAGCACTGCTGCCTCACAGTGACAAAGACACAGGCTTGATTCCAGCCTCGGGCAACTGTCTATGTGGAGTTATCACATTCTACTCATGTCTGCATAGGTTTCAAATACGTGCTCCTGTTTCCTCTCACAATCCAAAGATGTGCAGGTTACTTGAATTGGGCATGCTAAATTGCCCATAGTGTTCACGGATGAGTAAGTTAGGTGCATTAGTCAGGGGTAAATATAGTTAATAGAGGAAAGCATCTGAGTGGTTTACTCTTTGGAGGGTCAATGTGGTCCTTGTTCGTCTGAAGGGCCAGCTTCCCTACTCTAGGCATATTATGATTCTAACTTTAACAGTGAACAAATCACTAACAAACTGAACAAACACTCTGTAACCAATCACTTATTCTGGAATAAAACAAGATTTTCCTGATACGTGGTTTCACTATTGCGGATTCCACTCATAAATCAATTATTAGTAAGAACAAAATTAAATTTAGTTTCTCAAAGTTCATCCACAATGGACTCTTTTGAAATTTCTGCATCTTATTCCATCGTCTTTCTCTGCCTGAAATACCTTATCAGTTGTTTTCTGGCTTCAAGAATATTTGCTCAGCGTGTTGTGCGCTTTTATTGATGGATCGAGCGTTTTAGGCAGGGCATGTGAGACTCCAATATTTCTTTCACAGATGACACTTCTCTGTCATCATTTTTTCAGATAGTAGTTGACTCTCCCCCTCTGTCTAATTGCCTCTCTGTTATATAAACCTCCTTGACACAAGAAATTCTTATCATATGATTGGTTTCATATTGTTAACACTAAAATGGATTCTTAATCTCCAAGTGCCGTTTTAAGTTAATTGGCAACATTTGAACTGTTGCCTGGGTAAAAATGCTGCTTGGGCCTACTAACTGAACGGGTTTGATCCATTCTGTCAATTTGGGCACCTGCAAACTGCTTACCCACAGACATTCGTTCTTCTGTTTAATCAACGAAAAGCACCTTAACTTTCCAAAGGTTATCATGGTATTGCCCAGAATTTTGCAAGTTCGCCGTTTTTACGTACCAATAGACTGATATGCACACTGATACCTCCACCTCTAAAATAATAGTCCGATCAAAAAATCCTGATTAAGATTTTTTAAAAATCTTATTTCAACACCAAGCAGCTGTCGATTCTTTTCCATATTCCTGTCTTATTAACTTATTCTTGGGGATTCTGCTTCCCAGGTCTTTGGTTGATAAAGGTACCTGTCAGAGAGCGGATCTTTCTGCTGCCAGGCTGGACTTGTTGGCGGCTTGCTGCTCTTTGCCACTCTCGTCAACTGTTCAAAATGTTTGATATTTATACCCCTAAAGAATGGATTGTTTCATTTGGTTTCTGGGACAACACTACTATTATAGGACAAGTCAAACAGAGAACAGCCAGGGAATTCCTAGAGGCATAGCACTCATCCACAGATTCTACCAACAAACGTAAACCCAATATACCGGCCACTGCAGCAGACAGCTGGAACTGACAACCGGAAGCGGCAGAGACAAACCACTATAAATGCCGGAGGAAACATCACAGACGCGCTTTACAGGAGGCTCCCAAGCACTGAGGATGTCACCAAGACAGGGGACGAAACGTGTGCAACACAAATTCCCAGCTCAGCGAACAGAACCACAACAACCCAGATACTGCTAGCTGTTTGACCAAATATTGCATTTTTAATTTTTCAGTACTCTGTGCGATTGTTAAACCCTTGCCCAACCTTTCAACTCTCTTGAAGGGATAGTACGCATAAAAATTCATAACACTGTCCACCTTATCTAACCCTCGGATTATCTTATATAGATCAATTCACACACCTCTCAACCTTCTTCTGTCGAATGAAAACAGTGTCAACTACCTCAGACTTTTCTTATAAAACCTTCCCTCCAAATCAGGCAACACCGTCATAAATCTCCTTTGAACCCTTTCCAAACCTTCCACGTCCTTCCTGTAATGAGCAAGCGAAAATATACGCAGTGCTCCAAGTGCGGCCACACCAGAGTTTTGTGCACCTGCAGTATGATCGAATGGCTTCAAAATTCTATCCCTCTTCCAATAGAAGCTAACATACTGTACGCCTTCTTAACAAACCTATTAACCAGATTGGCATCTTTCAGTGATCTGCGTACATTGACACGAGATCTCTCTGCTCATCGACACTGCCAAGAATCTTACCATTGTCCCAGTACTCTTTATTCCTTTTGCTCCTTCCAAAGTGAATCACCTCACACTCTTGCACATTAAACTCAAGTTGCTACCTCTTAGCCGAGCTCTGCAGCTTATCTATGTCCCTCTGTAACCTGCAACATCCTTCAGCACTATCCACACTTCACCAACTTTAGTATCATCATTAAAGTTACTAACACATCTTTTTTATGCCCTCATCTAGGTAATTTATAAAAATAACAAACAGCAGTAATCCCAACAAGTTCTTCTGTAGGAACTACAGTTTATGGCGTAGTCTATGAAAACAGAAAGCATTGATTTTATGCCGATGCCATTTTTGAGTTTTTCATCGTTACCTTGTCAGTTGCAAAGAGCCATCACTTAGTGTCACTCTTCGCTTCTTTTTTATGTACTAATGAAAGCTACTGGTATCAGTATTTATGTTTCCGTTCATTTCCTGTCATAGCTTCTTTTAATGTTGTGTGTTAACCCTTTGCTGATTTTTTTGTTTGTTTTCATTAATTCACAGGAAGAGGGCATTGCTACGTAGGCTGGCATTTATTACCCATCCTTGATTTCCCAGAGGGCAGTTAGGGGTTATCTACATTGCGGTGGGTCTGGAGTCACCTATCGGTCAGACCAGGTAAGGATGGCAGTTTCCTTCCCCATAGGACATTAGTGAAACAGGTGAGCTTCTCCTGACAATCTATTCATGTTCACCATCAGTTTGTTAATCCCAAATTTGTATCCAAATTCCACCATCTGCCATGGCATTATCTGTGTCTCTCGATGAACAGTTCAGCTATAATGCACTAGACCACTGCCTTCCCCAATTCCGCGGTGTGTGACGAACTTGTGCAGTATGATTTGCCCTCGTTATTTCCCTCATGCTGTCATTCAATTCCTTATCTAGACATGGATCATTTTTCTCTGTCATGCAATTCCTCTTCTCTCACAAATATACTTTAATTGAGAGGTATTTAGTATCCCCTTAAGTATTTGCCAAATTTCTTCATCCGTCCTGCCTTTGACTGTTCCCCCACCCCCCACCAACACCTTCCTTAGGCCACTGTAAGTATTATTACCCAACACTAAGGCTCTCGTATGTAACTCTGTTTTCACTCTTTCAATCTGATTTTGAAACTACAGTATGTTGCGGTCATTCTTTCCAAGAGGATCCTTAACTGCAAGATCGTTTTTCATTCCTTCCTTATATCAAATCTAAAGTACCCTGCTCTCTGGGTGGCTCCATGACATGTGTTCTCAGAAACAATCCTTCATATACTCTACGATTTGTATTTGGAGCCTACCCATTGCCAAGTTGATTAATTGATTCAATATGCACGTTCATCCCACCGTTGTTAACTTGTCACGAGCCCTCATTATTTCCGCCCTCAGAAGTACTTTGGGGAGACGGTGGCTGAAAATTACTCTTCCAAAGAGGTTTCTTCAGTTGCTTTTTATTTGCACCTGGACTGAACTTCATTTTGTTCCCATTGCCAAGATCATTTCTGAATAAAGCCTTGATATCCTTCTTAACCAATACATCAATTCCACCTCCTTTACCTTCATGTCTATCATTTCGGAATACCGAGTACCCATGGATAGTTCACTGTCAAGTACTGATCTTCCTGTAACCATGTTTCAATCATCCTTACCAGGTCATACCCATTTATCTCTGTATCTACTGACAGCTCATCAATTTTATTCAAAATGCTGTGTGCTTTTAGGCCGAAGGTTTTTAAATAACTTCTTTGGATTGTTTTTTCCACTTTAATGTTTTCTCGAGTACGAGCTTCCTGATCTCACACACCTCACTCCTTCACGTCCCCCATACATTCCATCTTCATTTGTTAATCTCTGATAAATATCTCTATCATTTATTCCAACCTTCAACTCACATTTTGGACTGATTTGATTCCTTCTCGCAGCATGGTCTTGAGACTGGCCGTGCCTGATGTCCTACTCACCTCTACCTTCTGCTCAATTCCTGACCTGCTGCTTTGTTTCCCAGCCTCCTGGTTTATTAGTTTAAATCCACCCAATTTGCACTAGAAAACCTCCACACCAGGATGTTGCTGCTCGTCCAGTTAAGATGCAATCTGCCCATTTCTTAAAGCCCCCACCAGTCCTGGAAGAGGCCCAATGATCCAGAAATCTGAAACTCTCGTCCCTGAGCTAGCTCTTTTAACATATGTTAATCGTTACCTAATTCTTACTCCTTTTACACGAGGCACTGGGTGTAATTCAGACATTACAGAGAATTGTTTTCTCTCTCTCTCTCTCTCTCTCTCTCTCTCTCTCTCTCTCTCACACACACACACACACACACACACACACACACACACACACACACACACACACACACACACACACACACACACACACACACACACACACACACACACACACACACACACACACACACACACACACACACACACACACACACACCCTTCATTACTTTGAAGAAGAATACCTGGAACCTTATAAATAATCAGAATGATAATTGGAATGAAGAAATTAGTTAAAGGTAGGATGCGAGAAATTAGAGTAATGAAATTACTCCTTATTGATCAGAAAAGACGAAGTGCGAACTTATTGCAGTGATCAAAATTATGAAAAAAACAGTGTAAAATAAGAATACTCCCTGTCTGGTAGCTGGCATTACAGATCCCAATTTCAAGATCGTCGGCTGAAGACCTCGGAGTGAGATTAGGCAAAAGTTATTTATTGAGAGAGTTGTTAGGAATTGGAATGCGCTGCCTGGGAGATTTGTGCATGAAGATTCAAGAGGGAACTGGAGATATATTTGAAAGTTCCGAAATTAAAGAGCAACAGTGATAGAGGTGGCAAATGGGAGGTTTTGGGAGACACTTCACAAGCTGATGCATACACTGTGGCCCAATAACCTCCTTGTGTACATTAAAGTTCTGTACTCTATCATGTACAGATGCAAGTCAAAGCCAGTATCAGATTATTTCCAGTTGTAAATGTTGGCAAATGTCTGATCATTTTGCTGCAGCATAACCATATAAAATGCAAATATTTGAAGGTCAGCTTGATGATGAAGTCTAATTAGTACTCAGCACACGAATATTTTAAATCATGTATCCCTACAAATAAAACAAATATTTCCTTTTCTTTGCCACAAAACCCTTTGAAATTGTCTGACTTCAATCACACGGATGTATGTACATCGTTCGTTTTCACAATACACATTAAATACCATTCATTCTAAAAATTGCAAGGTTTCAAATTATTGTTCACTTCAATTTAATAACACAAATCATTTATTCAAACTAATATTTTCTGTTCATGTTGAATAATTGTCATTTTTCAATTGTTGGTAAAGAGCTGAACCTTGCACATTTAGTGAGAAATCAATCTGATTGATTATATATAAATTTGTAAGAACGCTATTTCTATATGATGGCTCAATTGTTTTCTCACTCTAAAAATGCAATAATTCAGAAGCCAACGACTTTCCAAATGTTGCAGCAACGATGTATTCTTTTGAATACTGACAATGAGTATGTAATTGTAGCGAGCTTTGAGAATATTTGTAGCTCAGGTTGAGTTTTTAGATGTAGGCTTGCTCGTCGAGCTTGGAGGTTCATTTCCAGACTTTTAACCATCTTCATCTTCAGTGGGCCTCATGCGAACCAATGCTGAAAATTCCTGCTTTCTATTTATATGTTTGGGTATATCACAATTTACAAACATAGCAAATATCTGATTTTTTCAGATCAGCTTGCAATCATAACCTACATTGAAAAAAGATTTTGAAAGATTGGAATTCGGTCAAGGCTGCCTGTGATACTGGGTAAGACATTGATCTGCTCTTAAATGAATCCAGAGAGCTTCCACCTGGGTCAGGACAGTCGTTCAATCATTAGTTCACAACAAATTATTTCGACTCCATCTTAGGTCTGAGCCTTGTCCGGGGGCAGATGAATGTACATGGAGTGTCAGAATCACATCGCACAAGTTACTTATGGCGATGGCATCTGGCCTGCCTCCCAGACTCCAAGCATCTGATACCTCGACCAGATACTGGGCGAAGACGTTAACAAGTTGACAGTATTCTGCAGCACATTGTGTCTCGTAAAGAAACCTCTCGAACCGTGTCCAATAAATGTCACCTTCACATTCACCAGTATCAAAATAAAATTGTACATCTCTGTTGATGGACAAAAATTAATACATGGGTCACCCAACAGAATTTATCTGAAGAAAACAGCAGCAAATAGCAAGTCCAGCATCACATTAATAACTGAACTCTACGGATTCTGTCTGGTGTAGGTCGTCACACACATATTGTACTGATACTCAGGTGACTGTAAGAATGCTCACCATATGTAGACGACTTGGCCTAACGCCCCTACAAAGCTTCCTGATCTGACACACATCACTCACACACATTCAACAATTGATAAGAATCCTCAAGCTGAGTGAAACATGAAACACAGAACAGTACAGCACAATGCAGATCTTTCGTCCCTTGACGTCCAGCTAACCCTTTATCCTACTCTTAGATCAGATTAACCTACATACCCTTCATTATGCTATCATTCATTTGCCAATCCAGTAGTCGCTTAATGTATCCCCAATGCAGCTGACTCTACTATAGTTGCCAGCAATACATTCCACCCATCCACCATTCTGTGTAAGGAACCTACCTCTGACATCTCCACTAAACCTTCCTCCAATTACATTAACGTTTTTCGCCCTCGTGATAGATATTTCCACCATGGGAAAACGTCTCTGGCTATCCACTCTATCTTTGACTCTCATCATTTTGTACACATCTATCAATTCATCTCTCATCCTTCTTTGCACCAATGAGAAAAGCCCTGAACTCTTCTTTGTGAGCAACCTGATAAATCTCCTCAGCACCCTCATTAAAGTTTCCATATCGTTCCTACAATGAGGCGACCAGAACTGATCACAATATTCAAAGTGTGATCTCACCAGGGTTCCATAGAGCTGCAGCATAGCCTCACAGCTCTTAAACTCTTAAACATCATACGTTTTCTTAACAATCTTATCAAACTGGGTGGCAACTCTGAGGGAGGTATGACATGGAGCACAAGATCACCCTGTTCCTCCACAATGCAAGAATCCTGCCTTTTTTCTGCATTCAAATTCGACCTTCCAAAATGAATTGCTTCACACATTTCCAGATTGAACTCCATCTGCCACTTATCAGCCCCGTTCTGCATCTTGTCAATGTCTCATTGCAAACTACAACAGCTCTCCGCACAATCCGACAACCTCAACAATATTTGTTACATCGACAGACTTACTAACCTACACTTCCACTTCCTCATCTAAGTCAGTTATAAAATCACAGACAGCAGAGGTCCCAGAAATGATCCCAACCGAACACCACTGATCACTGAGCTCCAGACTGAATATTTCCCATTTACCACCACTTTGTGTCTTCTGTGTGCCAGCCAGTTCTGTATCCAGACAGACAGGTTGCCTTGTATCCCATCCCTCCTTCCTTTCTGAATGAACATGCCTTGGGGAATATCATCAAACGCCTTGTTAAAGTCCATGCACTCCACATCCATTGCTCCACCTTCTTCAATGTGTGTGATCCCATCCTCAAAGTTTTTAATAAGTTTTGTGAGGCATGACCTGTTGCTCACAAAGCCATGCTGACTATTTCTAATCAATCTATGATTTTCCAAGTAATCATAAGTTCTGTCTCTCAGAAACCCCTCCAATACATTGCCCAATACTGATGTAAGACTGACTGGTCTGTAATTCTCAGGATAATCCCTAGTACCTTCCTTGAACAAGGAGTAACATTTACCGCCCTCCAATCATCTGGCACTAATCCACTCGACAGTGAGGATGTAAAGATCATCGCCAAGGGCGCAGGAATCCCTTCCCTGTCTTCCTGTAGTAACCTCGGGTTTTTTCCGTTTGGCCCAAGGGATTTATCAATTCTTGTGTTTGTACTTGAATTCAATCTGTACTTCACCTCAAAATGTCTACTCTCTGCCCAAACAAATGATTGACTACTTTCCATTTCAGGACTATATACAGTGATGCCTTCTGGGATACGTATGGTTCACAATATCCTGTCAACCGTGAAGTAGAAAACATGGGAATGGACCAATTCCTTCCTGATGAAGGGCTGATGCCCAAAGCTTTGACTCTCATGTTCCTCAGATGCTGCCCCACTGGCTGTTCTTTCCCAGCGCCACACGTTTCGATTCTGATCTCCAGGACCTTCAGTTCTCACTTTCTCCATTACTTAGAGCTGTCCCCTCGACACACTGAACAGGGAATTAATCAGCAGAAACTCATTGCATGTGGAGCTGCCTGTTTATTTCTGGAAAGTTGCATTTGATGAATACATTTATTAAAAGAGAAATTACAATTCAACAAATATTCATTCATTCCCAGAGTAACAGTTTTGTTCATGAATTGGGCAGCTTGAGAACAAACAATGAATGACCAAAGAACTCCGCATTATAGAGTATTCCAGGTGTTATATTCCAGGTTGGATGTCATTTACCTCTATGTTGGGAATATTATCCGACAGACAGAGATGATAAGGGAACAAGGTGAAATGGGGAATTGTGACATTTTTACCATCACAGAGATGTGTTTGAGGGAGGTCAGGGCTGACAACACAATATCCAGTGGTACAAGATCAAGAGGCACGACAGGAGAGGTGGTAAAAGAGGAAGTGTTGTTACATTATTAATTATGGAGTCAGTTACTGCAGTAAGAAGGACCTTCTAATGAGGCTTGGTGGTTAGAGCTCAGGATCAAAACCATGAGAGACACACCGTTGGGGATATATTGTAGACTCCCAGATAAAAGAAAGTACAGGAGCTGATATAAAACCAATTTCCTGAGGTGTGTTAATATAACAATATGATCATTATATTCAGGCATTTCAATTCCAAATATTCATTCAGGCAGTGATAACGTTTTCAGAGGGGACAGATGCCTCGAAAATTATTCCACAGAGCTCCTTATATCAACATGTAGCAGTTAAAACAATGGGCGGGGCTGTGCTGGGCCTCACCGTGGGGAAAGAAACCAGTAAGATGTTACAGGCAAGATTGGGAGAGCATGAAAGGACTAGTGGCCGTGACTCACATGTTTTGAGTTTGCTAAGGAAAAGACCCAAAAATGTTTGAAAAATAAAAGCTTATTGGATTTGAGAGACCGATTTTATGAAAAAATATGACAGGATCTGACCAAAGTACAGTTGCTTCTGGGTGAAACTGTAGCAGAACAGTGTGGGGGGGTGGGGGGGGGGGGGTGATCACTTGATCAAAATGGAATTGATGACAGTGTCGGCCCAGCATGTTACACCGCAGATACAATTTAGGAAAACAAGCCAAGAGAACCTCAGATGTCGACACAAATTTCGAACAGAATTAAAAAGGAAAGAGAAGCTTAAAGCAGTTACAAAGTGAGCAGGTCAATGGAGGTCCAAAAAGAATATAAGAACGTGAAGGGCTAAACTTAAAAAAGTCAGTAGAAGAGCAGAAGTGGAGGCGGGGAGTTAAAACATTCGAGAGTAAGATTAGCAAGAATTCAAAGACATTCTTTCGGTTTATTAAGGGGAAGAGGATAACACGGGAGAGAAGTGGGAGTATTATGGACCAAGGGGGTGCACGGAGCCAGAGAATATGTTAAACGGGGACTTTCTTTCGGTCTTCACTTTGAGGAAGGAGTTCCTGCATTCAGGGAGAGAGACCGTGTGATCCTTGAGTGAATTGATACTGAAGCTGGCGAAGAATTGGAAGTTTATGCGGGATAGAGAGTGGGAAAATCCACAGATCAGGAAGAGCTGTATCTTAGGCTGACGTGGAAGATGAGTGAAGAGATTGCAGTCTCTTAACCTTTCATTTTTTTTTGCCTCTGGCCACAGAGAAGATGTGATAGGACAGGATAATATCTAATATTGATACAACTTTCAAACAGAGTGCTAGAAATACCTCATGGGACTAAAGACCACCATGTCTCACATCAGTGAGAGGGAAAATTTGTAGAAGATTCTGTGGGCTGTTGAGGCTGGCTCATTAAATATATTCAGGGTTGAGGCAGACTGATTTTTATACAAGGTTTATGAGGAAAATGCAGAGAAGTGGAATGGAGGATTATCAAAATAGATCTCATCTACTTGAGTAGAAAAGCAGACTCAGTGAGCGGATAGACATACTGTTGTTCCTATGTCGAATTGTATCATTTTTACAATAGCCTTATATTCACTGGAACATCAACCTCTCTCGCTATGGAGTTAGACACAGTTTGCAATGCAGTCGACGGATTCATGGTATTCATAAATGCAGTGCTATTCGACAGAAAGGACCAAGGGACTGTGACAACGCGGATTGGCTGTCGGCGTGAAGTTTAGCATCAGCGCAGTCAGCGCTACCAAAAGGAAGACCTCAGTAGGACACCCTCCAAGGCCAAGCAGTGACCTTGGTTGGAGAGCAGGTAGTCAGTGGCTAGGTGTCAAGGAGTGCTTAAAGCTCAAGTGTTACATCACTGCAGTGTCTCCCTCTTTCCCTAACCAAAGGTAAGTGCGAAGGGGTTGAGAGGCACGCTTTTGGTAGCAGAGTAAGTAGTAATGTTTGGCTCAAGATGCTTTGCAAAGCAACAGCTTAGCAAAACCTACAGAGAAGCTCAAGTAAAGTCCATTCAACTTTAGTGTTGCAGCAGTTAGTACAGTTGCACTAAACAGGACCTTAGAGATAGGAGAGTCGATTGTTAGAGGGACAGATCGGAGATTCCGCGGCCTCAAACAGGAATCCAGGATGGTGTGTTACCTCCCAGGTGCCAGGATGTCTCCGAGTGGCTGCAGAACATTCTCAAGGGGGAGAGGAAGTAGCCAGAAGTCATTGTGCACGTCGGCATAAATGACACACGTAAATATAGGAATGAGGTCCTACAGAGTGATTACTGAGAGCTAGGAGAAAAGTTAAAAACTAGGACCTTGAAGGTGGTAATCTGCTGATTACTTCCAGTGGGATGAGCTAATGATAGTAAGAACAGGAGGATATGGCAGATAAATAAGTAACTAAAGAATTGGTGCAGGGGTGGGGGGCAGAGAGATTCAAATTTTTAGATCATTGGGGTCATTTCTGTGACAGGGTTGACATGATCAGGAGATACAGGTGGCACATGCAATGGGGAGGAGACCAATATCGTGTTGGCGAATTTTGCTAGTGCTACAAAGGAGGGTTTAAACTATACTGGCGAGGAGGGTATTCTCATGATCAGGGAGTCAAGTGCGAAGCTGCAAGGAGATACAATAATCAAAAACAGTAAAGCGAGGAGACAGGTTAGGCTGGAAAACGACAGGGAGCAAAGAATGCCTGTTGGATTAAACTGCATTTATTTCGATGCAAGAGTGCTGGCAGGTAAGACCAATAAACTAAGGGCGGGAAAAGGAAGATGTGATTGGGATAATACCGCCTTTATAGAAACATAGCTAAGCGAAGGACAGGATTGGCTGCTTAACGTACCAGGGTACATGTGCTTTAGGTGGGAGAGGGATGCTGGAAGGAGGGGAGGAGGAATTGAATTTCTGATTAAGGGGATTATCACAGCAGTAATCAGAGATAAAATAACTGACCAATCACCAGTAAGGCTTTGTGGGTGGAGCTAAGAAGTAGGAAGTGGATGATGATGTCACCGGGTTGTACTATAGGCCTCCAAATAGCCAACGTGAATTAGAGTAACAAATATGCATGGAGAAGAAAGACATGCAGGAGCAATGTGGTTGTCATAACAGTGGATTTTAATTTTTGTAGCAGACTGAGACGGCGGGAGCGTTACGGAATTTGATGGAGTGGAATCCGATAAGTGTGTTCAGGAAAGTTTCCTCAAGCAGTATGTAGAGGGTATTACTTGGGAAGGGTCAAAACTCAAACAACTCTTGAGAATCAGACCAGGACAGGTGACTGAGGTGACAGTGGGGGAGCACTTTGGGACCAGTGACCATCATTCTATTAATTTTCAAATAGCTATGGAGAGGGACAAAACTACGGAGAGGCTCAAGTTCTAAATTGGGACAAGATGAATGTTGATGGGATTAGACAGAAGCTTGCAGGTGTCAAGTGGAGTAGTATGTTTGCAGGTGAATGGTCCCCTGGCTAGTGGGAGGCCTTTAAACGAGAGATAGCTAGAGTTCAAAGATTTTTATGTTCCTGTGACAGTGAAGGGCAAGGTTGGCAGGAATGGGGAACTCAGCATGACAAGCGATATTTAGGCGTTGACTGAAAAAAGGGAGATGCGTGGCTCAGGTACAGGCAACTGGGATCAACGGATTCCCTGGCGGTATATAAGGGATATAGGAGTCTATCTCTGATGAAAATCAAGAAGGGGACAAAGGTGCGAAAGAACCTTGGCTGAGAAAATTGGGATGAATCCAAAGAGGTACTTTAAGAGTATGAAAGGAAAGCAATAACTAAGTGAGAGAATAGGACCCCTCAAATACCAAACTAGACATATATGTGTAGAACCATAAGAGATGGACGAGGTTCTCAACAAATATTTCTTCACTGTATGTACCATGGAGAAAGATATAAATACTTATGAACTTGAGGAAGTTAGTGATAATACCTTAGGGGCAATCCATATCACAGTAGAGGAGGTATTGGGCGCACAAAGATGTTTGACGGTGGATTAATCTCACGGTACTTAACAAGTATATCCATGAACACTGCAAGGAGCTAGAGCAGAACTTGCGGGGACCCTGGTTAAAACTTTTTATCACCATTAACCAAATTTGAGATTCTGGAAGACTGGAGGATTACAAATGCTGAGCCTTTATTCAAAAAGATCTGTAAATGAAACGTGTGGGAACTATAGACTAGTACGTTTAACATCATTGGTAGGTACATTACTTGAGAAGATACCATGGAATAAGATGTACATGTATTTGGAAAGGCAGGATCTGATTAGGAATAGTAAGTATGGCTTTGTGCATGGAGCTTTATGCCTAAAACCGTTTTAAACCTAATTGATGATGTGAACCGGAAGGTTGACTTTTGCTAGCTGTTAGACGTCGAAACGTATTGGACTGGAAATTCACACCAGCCCAGGGACAGCATTCAAGGGGCAGGAGAATCGATATTTCAGGTATAAGCCCTTCATCAGGAATGTCCAAACATCGATTCGCCTGCTTCTCGGATGCTGCCTAACCTGTCGTGCTTTTCCAGTGCCATACGTTTTTCGCTTCGATCTCCAGCATCTGCAGTGCTCACTTCCTCCTCGGATGGTAGAATGAGTCTGTATGGATTTAGTTACAACAGAACAGGATGAATGTTTTCGGCCCCTGGACACTGATATACAGTTACAGGAGGAGGCTAATCAGCCCCTCGAGCCTATAAAACTGTACCCAGAGTAGATCACGCAGCACCAGAATCCAGATAAACAGCAACAGGATCAATCTATTCAGTTACTTGAAGTCCGTAACACAGGAAATCAAAGAGATCACAAACTGACTGGACTCTGGAGTATACTGGAATAACACGAGGCCATTTAGCTCCTTCAGCCTGCCCTTCCCTTCAGTAAACTCAGGGCTAATCTGGTCTCGGCTGCAATTTCTCTTTCATGCCCAATTCCTTGTAGCCCTTGAATCTCTTGACGTGTCAAAATCCATTGACACCTACTACCACCCCTCCCAATCATTTCTGTTATGCAGCTGTGTGAGACATAGAGTCCCCAACATTCTCTACCCTCTGAGAGAAGGCAACACTCCCCACACATATACCCTGGCCTATTGACATGAACAAAAGATACAAACTCAGCGTTAGAGTGGCTGGCCCTGACATTACGGCAGGACTTGATGGTGCAAGGTGTCAAGGAGTCTGCATAAGGTTGAACTGAATGGGATCAGGAGTAAACTCCCCACTGGGTCATTCAGAAAACAATGTGGTTAGTGGAAAGCAATCCTCTTAGTCCCTGGATATCTCTGTGGGCAATCCTCAGGGTAGCTTCCACGTCACAAACACCTTCAGCTGCTTCATCAATGTCTTTCCCTATGTAATTCTATCAGAAGTGAAGATGTTCTGTCGAAATCACATAAAACTTCAAAACTTGAACAACATTCAAGCTCATGTTGTTAACGTGTAAGTAACATTCATGTAACAGCTCTGCGCAACCCTGAACATTTCCACAGGATAAAAAGAGGAGCTCTTTCAGCATGTCAAGCTGGTTTCACAAGAATGTGAGAATGCCATTCAGCCCATCGAAACTATTGGACAAGCAGGGCCACAGCCAATTCACTCTGTCCTGCCTATTACACCTGAAGAGATTTTTGAAAAAAGGTAAGAATTGAAAACCAGGAGGCTGGAAGACCACACAAAGCAAAGCAGCATCAGGAGGTGGAGTAGTCAGCACCTTGGGTGTAACATTTCTTAAGGAGTAGGGATGGACGTAAGGAGGTTTACAGATAAAGAAGCGGCGTGGGGACGAGGAGGTGGTGTGGTGAGTTGGGGATAGATCACCACTTATAAAGGGTACCACCAGATTAGTCGATTGCAGGAATGAATCCAGTTGGAAGCTGGAAGAAGGGTGAATCAGAGGAATGGAAGGGAGGTGGAAGGGCTGGGAAGGGAAGGGGAGGTGATGGGTAGAGAGTGGGAGGAATTGGAAAGGGAGTCAGCAGATTGGAAGGGAGGTTATTTGAAATTGGAGAACTCAGTGTTTTCGAGACACTCGAGACACTGACCAATCAAAAAGAAGAGGCCATTCAGCCCCTCCAATCTGTGATACTGAAACAGGAGGATGTATTTGATGCTGCAACATGACAAACTAATGAAACAGAGACTGCAGAGACAGATTGATCCATGTTGTTCCTCCTGGCTCCATTGCTAATGGTACACACGTGTTAAGTTAACAACGTTTCCTGATCGTGAGGAGGGAAAGTCAATGGTTTGTATCAAGTTCTAAGGAGGCATCTTCCATCACCGAGATGTTATGGACGAGTCTAGATCACTCAAAACATTCTTAAGCAAACAGCCTAGAGCATAACTTTGCAATTTGTTTCATTAAGTGTACAATGAAAATTACGTGGTATAGTTTAGCTTCGTTGACTACTGGATTTTAAAACAGACAAAAACTTTATTCACAAAAGTACACAATGGAACACAAAGAACAGAATAAAGTACCCCTACAAAACTCAACCGATCCAGCTAGACTTAATTATGCTGTTCCGAATGCACATAACAGTCCCAATAAACAAACTCGCTTTGAAAACCAGTATAAATGGAACACAAGCTTACAGGTTGAAGTTGAAGGGCAGAAAAGAGAGAGAGTTTCCACACAGCTCCCTGTTGAACAACCCAGTTCTAGACTCAACTGAAGCTGCTCAGCTCAGCTCAGCTCAGCTAGTTCAGCTAAAAGAGCTCACCACTCCCCTTTCATTATTCAGGTCACTTCTAAAGCCAACATTTTGGCCTTAAGTCTCATCTGTTCACAGATAAACAAAAAACCACTGAAAATCCTTTTAGTCTCTGTACCAAGCCAGACTGACCAGAATCAGGCCCCTTTTTATTGTCCCTCTGAAAAAAAATCAAGGACAGAGTCCACCTGAGCCAAAAAAAGCTTCTTGACAAAAAAGGGACTAGCTTTGTGACGCCTCCACCCTTAAAAAAAAAACATCAATACGAAAATATGACTGCATTTTTAACCATTCAAACCCAGTTGGTAGTCTAAAAATGCACATACGCACTATAGCAACTGTAAACATGCAAACATGCACAATCCCATGCAAATTCAGGCCGCAGTACACTCACAACCAAACGCCTCCATATCTCATTCAAATTTCAGAAACGCATCAGCAATCACATTTTCACAACCTGCCACATGCACAATTGTCATAATGAATGGCTCCAACAACAAGCTCCATCGAAACAGTTTGGAATTTTTGTCCTTAATTTTTTCCGCAAATATCAATGTGTTGTGATCAGCGTATACTATTGTCTCAGATGCATTGCTGGTGATATAAACACTGAAATGTTGTCATGCCAACACCAAGCTTAAAGTCTCTTTATCCACCGTTGAATATTTCTGTTGATGAAGTTCAACTTCCTGGAAAAATATCCGATGGATCTATTGATTCCCTCGTCATCTTCCTGCAGGAGCACCATACCGACACCCACATCACTGGCATCGATAGCCACCTTGAAAGGCTTTGTGTAATCCGGTGGAGCTCATACTGGGGGCAGTCGTTAAAACAGTTCTTAAGGCTGTCAAATGCCTTTTGACAGTTTGCTATCCACTGAAGGTTCTTGCCCTTTTTTAATAACTTGGTGAGTGGAGCAGCCACACTACTAAAGTTTGGCACAAACATTCAGTAAAATCCAGTCAATCCCAGGAACCGTAATATTACTTTTTGTCGATAGTGTGGGAATTTTCGCACTACTTACGATTTTGTATCTCATGGGGCTAATGGTCCATGTCCAATAACATGGCCTAGGAACGTGAGTGGGGCTTTCGTAAATTCACTTTTTGCTAGGTTTGTAACAGTGTTGACTTTGTCATAGTCCCTACATGACTGTGGGGTACCATCTGGCTTTGGCATCATGACTATAGGTGAGTTCCACTCCGATTATGCCATCTTGGAGCATTCACTCTATCTCTTTCTGAACCTGTGCCAACTTTGGAGGATTATGCCTATAAGGATGTTGCTGAATCGGAACAGCATCTCCTATATCTACATGATGCACAATTATGCTAGTACTTCCCAGTTTACCTCCGTATATCTCCCAAGGTGATAGTAATAAATCTTTTGGGTCATTTCGATTTTCTTGTGGAAGGTAAATCAATAATTTATTCTAATGTTTGACAACTTTCTCATTGTTCAATCTGATTTGAGGAATGTCCCATTCAGAACCCTCTGAACTTGGTTCTTCTTTCTGTTCTGGAATCATGAACACCTTCTCGTCATGCTTTCTTTCACTATCAACCTATCTTTTGAGCACATATACATGACGCACTTTGTGAGATTTCTTCCTGTCTGGAGTCCTTAGCAAGTAGTACATCTCACTAAATTTCTTATCAATTTGACAAGGTACGCAAAACCTTGTTTTTAAAGGCTCACCTATTACTTGAAAGAACACCAATACCTTATTCCCAAATGCAAAATTGTAAATTTGTGATTTCTTATCCGCTTCCTGTTTCATTGTATGCTGTGATACTTTTAAATGTTTTTAATCCAAAAATTAATTCAAATGGACTGAATTTGGTCGATTCATTCGGTGCATCCCTGATCGCAAAAAGTTCAAAAGGAATTTCCTTATCGCAGTCATCTGGATAATCCTGACCATAAACGCTCACATGGTCTTCAGTTATTGATGCCATCTCTCTCGTGCTCTCTGTGATTCTGGATAGTGAGCAGTAGATTTGAATTGTTTTATTCTCAAGTTATCCATCGCCTCCTTGAATAGTTTGGATGTGAAGTTTGTTCGTTGATCTGACTGTATCACATTGGTAGTACGTATCTCGGAAAAATATTAAGTTGTTTTTTTTCTACAACCTTTATAGCTGTGATGCTGCATAATGAGATTGCCTCTGGATATCTTGTCGACACATAAATACTTATTGCCACCTTTTGTTTGTGGTAGAGGACCTACGCAATCAATCAAGACTCTTGTGAAAGGGTCGTAAAATGCTGGAATAGGTATTAAAGGTGCAAGTTTTATTACTGTCTTCGTGATATGTTTGACACGTCTGGCAAAATTCAGGTACATCTTTGTATAGTCCAGGCCTCTAAACAAATCATTATATTTTAGCTGGTGTTGTACTCACCCCAAAATGACCTCCAACTGGTAGCTCAAGTACCAGTCGTAGCACCTCCTTTCTATACCCAACTGGCAAAATAATTTGATGAATTTCTGCCCATTTCTGATCTGATTGAAAGTGTGGTAGTCTCTATTTCTTCATTAAGACATAATTTGTTAAGTAATAACAGACAGGAATGCTTTCTTTCTTTCTTGTTAAATGACTTTTGATATAACTGTTTTAATTCCTCATCTTTATGCTGCAGGTCAATCAACTTAGCAGAGCTAAAAATACTTGCATGTTCTCCTACTTGCTCCTTCTCTGTTCTACGTGTCTGATCAAAATACGATTCGGATAACTCTACATCAGCTTCCTTTTGATCCCTCCTGCTTCAACCTGAACATTGTGATCTGTGATCACGCAGTCAGGGGAAATTCCTGGATAAACATTCTGCACGTCTTCCGTTGCCTGCATCTCCACTGGATTTTCAACTAGAGTAGGCAGCACACCTACCGACGAATCAGCTATATCATTTACAAGGACAAATTTTATTCCTGGAGCTGAGAGTTTGGGGTCCAGTACTCCTATCACACATTATCCACTGTTCTCCCTTTACATAACTGAGCACTTTTTGTCTCACCATGAATTCTTGTTACCAGCACATTTTCTGGCAATAGTCTTTCAGGCGTGCATATCTTCTCATCCCTCAGTACTGCAGACTGAGAAGATCCTGTCTCCTTCAATATTGGGACCGCCTTATCTATGACTCCTGGCCTATGTGAATAAACTTTACCCTTGTATGTATATTTTAAGCATATTTGGCACGTATTCCTTGATCAACTTCTGATCATCTTGTACACTCTGAGGCAGTTGTCTGGAAGCCAAACTGAGTTTATGGACCAACTGATAATCATCAGCCATTTTAGCTGATAACTTTGCTGTTTTAACTCTCTTTTTATTCACATGAGGTCGCACTGCTTCAAGCAGTAAATTTTTGAATTTCTCCAAATTACTTACCGCTCGTAATGCAACATAGGATTGCTTGCTTTTTTCAAGCTCTTATTCATCTATCAAAATTACTCTGTTTGATCCTTTCAAACTCAATGTAGTTTTGACCAGGATCCCTCATTAGATTCCAGAAACCAGATCCGCCCTCTGATAGGGATGCGAATGCCTCACTAGCCCTACCTAAAAGTTCCATTTGGATTAACAAAACGCACATTGACTCTGGCCATTGCATTTGTCTAGTCACCTTTTCAAATGAGTTGAAAGAGCCTTCCACATCCTTCTCATCAAATTTAGGCAATGCTTTACCGAGGATAGGCTTCTGACTACCAGGGGTTTGCTCATCCTCACTCATTTCCTTACTCACCCTACCCTCAGCCTTTATCTCCAGCCCTTTACGCTGACTTTCCTTTTTAAAGTGACAGTTTTTGCTGTTCAAAAGCTCTCTCTTTCTTTCTCCTCTGCTGCTCTCTCGTTTTCCATCTCTTCTGCTGCTGTTTTCCCCTCACTTCTACTTTTAAACGTAACTCTAACTGTTTCATTTCTGCTGCCCTTTCCTTAACTCTCGCCGCAAACTCAAGCTGCCTCATTTACAATTGAATTCTTGCCAGCTCTGTAGATTCTGATGGTTTTTCTAGCAAGTCTAATTGACGAGCTACTGCTGTAAGTATCTCTCCTTTCCTCACAGAAGCAGGCAGGTCCAAGTCCAGCTTCTCTGCTAATTCCTGCAGCTTGGTGTTATTCACTTTTTTCAAACCTTCAGAAGTCATTGCATCTACATCCAGAAAACTTTTGGCGACTGAAACAGCCATTGCTATCCAAAGCTTTGTCTGCCCAACAAACCCAACACCACAAATAAAGACACAAGCACCTCACATTCGCTGTGTGAACTCCCGCAAAGAGCCCCCAGTCTGTTATGGACTCGGCTAGACCACTTAAAGCATTCTTAAGTAGGCCGCCCAAAGCATAACATTGCAACTTGTTTCGGTAAGTGCACAATGTAAATTACCTGGACTAAGTTAGTGAGGTTGTCTACTAGATTTTAAAACAGACAAAAACTGTATTCAAAAAATTACACAATGAAACACAAAGAACAGAATAATGAAGCCCTACTGAACTTAACCTATGCAGATAGACTTAATTATGCTGTTCCAAATATACACAACAGTCACAATAAGCAAACTCCATTTAAAGACCAGTATAAATGAAGCACATGCTTTCAGGTTAAAGTTGAAGGGCAGAAGTCTCATCTGTTTACATATAAGCAAAAAGCCTCTGGAAATCCTTTTCATCTCTGTACCAAAGGAGACTGATCGGAGTCAGGCCTCGTTTTATTGTCCCTCTGATAAACATCAAAGACAGGGTCTCCTTGAGCCAAGGAACAGCATTTAAACAAAAAAAAAGGACTAGCTTTGTGGCAGAAAAAATAGGCTAGTGTTCTGTACGGTGGCCAGTAGCTGGCGGAAATGGGGAACTCTATCACAATTCGACTGCTGACAGATTTGTGAAAAACATAACGTTCAGTGCAGGCTTACACAACAACTGCACATTGAGATGATGAGAGTTCATTCAGAACCTAGATCTCTCTCTCAACCAACATGGTGGGGGTGGGGGGGGGGGGGGGGTGTGTGTCCAAAGAGCTATGTACATTATCATAGAGTCCTATCGCACGGAGACAGGCCTTTAGCCCAAACTGGTTCATGCTGACCAAAATGTTCATCCATGCTCAGCCCATTTCCCTGCACTTGGCTCATATCGTTGTCAATGTTGCCTATCTATATATTTGTCCAAATGTGAAGACGTGTATTGCAGAAAACACATTATATTTCACGCTATCAACGTTTTGTTTTGGAAATAATTAGTGTTAGTCCATCAAGTTTTAATGCAATCAATTTTAATTCTTTTGTACCGTTACATATTAATTTCCTTCACACTCTTCTCATGGTACTATCACTGCAGGAATTAGTCTGGTGAAACTCCTTTATTCTGTCTCTATGTAGCAAGGAAATCATTCATTATAAAAGAGAGAACATCTATTCACAGTGTCCCACGTACTATCGCAAGAACACTCTACAAATGCTAGAAGGTGGCTTCACTCCTACACTTTAATCATTTTGCAATGAACTTACTGTCAGTGACTCATCACCAAGGACATCTAGCTCATTTTCCCCAGTAGCACTTTCCATTATCTCGCCTTCTCATAAATACAAAATGAGAAGGATGGTATATTTTGCCAAAGCATTTTATGCCTTATGAAGCAAAGCCACTCCAACAGCATCATCACGATTGCCATTGGAGATGGTTGAAGATGCTGAATAGGCACTGGCCTTGCTGTATGATCTCTGGACTATTAATTCAGGGACCCAGGTAATGACCCAGACCCAGGATTGGAATTCCACCTCGGCAAATGTTGGAACTTGAATTCAATAAAATATCAGGAATTAAGAATCAAATAAAACAATGAAACCATTGTCGATTATCCTACCTGGCACCCCCATGCCCTTCAGGGAAGGAAATCCAACATCTTCACCTGATCGGGCTTACGTGTGACTCCAGACCCACAGCAATATGGTTAACTCTCAGTTGCAGTTTGAAATGGTCAAGCCAGCCACTCAGTTATATCAGTCACTATAAAGTCTCAAAGAAATGAAACCGGACAGAACTGACTACTTACAGCCCACGGCCTGCACTGGTCAGCAAGGCAGCTCATAAACACCTACTCAAGGACAATGGGGAAAGGGAATTAAATACTGGCTCAGCATCCCATTAATGAATAAAATAATATGTTTACACTCAAGGAAGAGAGACAAAGCGACATGACTCACTTTAAACAGTGGTTTTGATGTATACCTTACATGGTCACAGTTTTTAGGAATATGGTAACAGGAGAAAAATAAATAAGCTTAATCTCGTTTGTTTTCCATCCCAGCTAATCATAAACAATCTGTTTGTTTGCTTCTTTCCCTCTATCCTTCTCTTTCTCTATCTATTCTACTCAATCCTTTTCCCATTTACAACAGTCATCCATGTCACCAACATCAATCACACTATTTCCCAGCGGCGTTCATTTCTGATATCTGGTCATTGGACTCAAAATGCCAATTATTTTTTTCTCCCGATGTGAGGCTGCCAAATCTGCTCAGTTTCTCTGGCACTTTCTCGTTCTTTTTGATTCTGATCTCTTGCATCATTCTTTGTTTTATTTAACCTTTACTTTTATTATTACATGGGATGTCTGGATGGCTGACAGGGACAGGACTAGTTGACCCTTTACGGTGAGCGCATTCCCGAAGATAGTACAGAGCCAAGCACATTACTGGGGGACTGATGTCAGTCTTAAGCCAGATCAGGTAATAATGCTCGATTTCATTTGCAAACTACATCAGTGAAATAGATAAATTTATAGACTAAATGCAGGTGATGTTATGGTCAGAATTAGTGAAACTTGTTTTTATTTCCAAATCCTGTCATTCGAATTTACGTTCTGACATAATTTGTGGTAGGATGTGAAACAGTGCCTTTATGTGTAATAACTTGTGCCACTGAATTACATTTATTGCAACATTATTACTCTGACAGTGTCCCTGTTATGAGATTATTTTAGAGACAAGAACAAGGTTGTGATCGAAATATTTGCAACTGAAATCATGCTTCGAGGAGACCTGTAACCGTAAAGGCATGAAAAATTGTTTATTAAGCGTCAGCATCGATGCCAAGATGGCGACTGGGGATATTATTGAGCTGATAGTGGATAAGTTTGATGATGGACAGAATATCGAGACGTAAGTGAATTCCGGGTAAAAATGTACTTCGAGATTGTGAACAATCTTACTCTCAGGTGTTTGTGAGAGCAGGGGTGTGGGCGGTTCTGAAATTTGTGGTAAGGAATGGCTTTGCATTTGTATCGGAAGACAACATTTTCCACCTTTGCCAAATATAGGTAACAGAAATAGCAAGGAAGTTCACCATGGTTTATGGAATTAGTAAATGGATAGAGATGGAGATACTTACCAGGAACACCAACAATAGCGAGCATGGGATAGTAACCTGTCTGAATAATCATCAGTACACCGTATATCCGATCTGATAATGTCGACCAATGCCAGGAAAGATAGAACAGTCCCCAGTACAAATCCCTGTCCATTGTTGCAGCATTCCAGTCTAATGTTCGCAGATTCTGATCCACTAATGGAGCATTCCAGACTATTCTCAGATGCTTACCTCTCCTCTTCCTGTCTCTGCACCTGCTGACCCCTGTTAGTCACGGAGGTGATGCATCTGTTGATACAATGGCATAAAGCATTGCAAGAAACCCCTTACTAATAGGAGAGGGAAACCGTTCAGTGACATCATTAAGATCCATGGAGACTGATTTCAATCATAGTCACTGAACAAACAGGCGTTGTTCATTTGCAATACTGTAACCGCCTGAACCTCCACCACCACCAACCTCAAAAACCACAATCTAGATGTTGTTACCGTGCTGATCGCTCCTCGACTAGAACAGGCACCAGCTAATGTATTTACAGATGACACCTTTGCACTCCATTACACAGGAAATGTGGATTTGCCTGGGTATTCCTTTCATTGACCTAATGAGGCAATTTTGTATCTTCAATACTCAATGTGCTTCAGCATTATTTTTAAATATAAACTTACAAACACCTTAACACACGTTATTGTCTTCAAAGCAGGAAGACTTAAATTGTTTGAATTCAGTCCAAAGCCAAATGTGGTATGTTGTCACAAAGCCGGTCCTTTTACAAGGTTATATTATCCTTGTATTTTCTTCTTCAGTGAGGTTCTAAATGACCCGAGATTCTAATATTTCTGAGTTTTGAAAGGTTAATTTGGGGTCCTTTTGTTTATACCTAACTGGTAATGCCTCAGGCAGAACGCTTTCAAGTCTTTAAATAAAAACTTGTATAATCAAGAGGACGTGGCCAGCTCTCTAGCTGAGCAGATCGATTCAGTTGGGGGTTAAATGAGTTAGGGTCACTGTTGAAATTGAACGGTCTCCCCCTCCTGCTCTTCCAACCTCATGACCTGTAAGCTTTTTGTATCAGTTTTGCTTTTTGTGATAAAACATTTGTTTTTTGGAATTCTTGCAAGCATTTTGGAACAACATCCGAAAGTCAGGATAGCCTCTTGGTTGGATAAAGTAAGCTAGTTGAATATTCTATTTTCAGTTTCATGTGCTTCATTCCGTAATTTTGTAAAAATGTTTGTTTAAAACTCGGCAGTCTGACCAGCTAATTCACTCCGGAAATATCCACTATACAGTAACCTTCAACAAATACCAAAGTTACGTCTGGACTACCTGCTTAAAAATGTTTTGAGGGGTCGGGCCAGGTTGGGGGGCCTTTGCGGAATTTAGACAGCGAATGGCAGTTTTTAGAGTCTCTTTTTTCGTGTGTGGATTTGGTGGGTAAACAAAACTTCAGAAAACAATAGCTCTTGCAGTCACAAAGGGTGTTTTGGAGATGGGAGAATCGACCTTGGGACTGTTACAAAATGCACATAAGACCAAGCTGCGGGAATTAGAAGACAAGCTGGAGTTGAAGCTACCTCCTAATGTGAGGAAAGATTAGATGATTGCAACAATAGTTCAGCATTCCAATTTGCTGGAAACTCCATTGTGGTCTGTACAAATGACTAAACTTTAATCGGAAATAAAGCAGCTTGAGTCAGAAGCCGAAGTGAAGCAGTTTGCGTTACGACTAAAATTAAAAGAGAAACAAAGAAAACGAATTGGTTTTATCCAGGAAAGAGAAAAAAAACAAACGAATGGCTTTAGCTGGAGAGAAACAAAAAGAGAGAGCGTCTGAGCTTCAGAGATGGACACTGAGAGTGGAAATTCAGCTGAAAACGATGGAGATGAAGGCTGAAAGTAAGCTTAGTGAGGAGTAGCATGAGGATTAGCAAACCCATCATAGTCAAAAGTCTGGTGAGATACTTTTTAGGTATACTCACGCATTGCCTAAGTAGGACATGGAGTACATTTTCATTTCATTTGAATAAGTGGCTAAACTATTGCATTTGCCAGTGACCATGTGGGCTTTTTGATCCAAACGAAACTTGTAGGTAGAGCGAGCGAGGTATCCGTAAGAATACCAGAGGAGGGATCCAGGGAGTATGGGGAGGCGAAGAAAGTGCATATAGGCTTGTGCCAGAAACCTAAAGACAACATTTCAGGAATCTTAGGAGTGACCCTGGTCAAACCTATATTGAGTTTGAAAGGGTCAAAGAAAGTTATTTTGATAAATGGATAAGAACGTTAAAAATCGATCAAATGTATGATGCACTTAGAGAGATAATTATTTTGGAAAAATTCAAAGATTCATTGCATGAATTAGTGCAATGGAAGAGCAGAGAGTTAAAACAGCATAGTTAGCAACTGAAGAAGTTGATGATCATGAATTGTTTCATAAAACACATTTTGCCTTTCAGAATCAATTTCAGTTCATGAGGGATAGAGAAATCCTCACGTGGAAATGGATATGTAGATCTCAGTGAAGATCAGAAGGATAACTTACCACAGCGTAAAAAGGAAATCCTTGAAGGGGACAAAAAAGCTAAAAAGCTCCGGTGTTTTCGTTGCAATAAATTAGGTCACAGGAGAGTACTCTGTTGGTGGGCTAGGGAAAAAAAACAGATGTAGTAAAACAGGATAAGTCTGGGAGTTTTATTGGAGTGGTAACAGAAAGCACAGTGGAGGCTAGAAAGCTTCATCAGAGTGTACAAGCTGATCGGAGGTTGGTCAAGGAGGAAGTGCCAGATCTGCTTATTAAATATACCTGCAAAGGGAAAGTGTATTCACATAGGTCAGGAGTAGCAGATAAAGAGCATGCACTATTTAGAGACGCAGGATCCTCTCAGTCTGTGTGCTGAAAGATACGAAGGTATGTATTCCTGAAGGACTATTTCCAGAAAAGGTACTGCAAAAGTGAATTCATGTGAGACAAAAAGCGTACAATTATGTAAAGCCGGGATGGAGTGCCCAGTAAAGTGTAGAGAAATTGCGGTGGGAGTATTGGACAAACTTTCAGCACCAGGAATACAACTTGTCCTTGTAAAGTATGCAGCTGATTCACCGGTTGAAGTGCTGCCTGCTCTGGTTGAAAAGCCAGTGGAGTCACAGGCAACTGAAGCAATGCAGGAGCCTTATCCTGGAATCTTTCCTGATTGTGGTGTCACAAGGTCACAATGTCACCAGCTCAAACAGGAGAGATCATAAATGTAAAGACGAGGAATCTGAAGTGGCATTGGCATTAATGTTGTTTCATCAGATACTTGAAACTAAACAGGAATAAATATGTGATTATGAAAAAATGTTTAGATCAGCTAAACTAATTGAGTTACAGCATAAAAATGAAAATTTAAAGCAGTTAGGTCCCATGGAATCCAGGGAAATTTAACCAATTGGATGCATAATTGTCTTGAAGGTAAAGGATTATTTTCCAGACTAGAAGCCTGTGGCCAGTGGTGTGCTGAAAGAATCAGTGTAGAGCTTGCTGCTTTTCATCATGTATATACACAACCTGGATGTGAATATCAAAGGCATGATTACTAAGTTTACTGATAACAGCAAAATGTGGTGCAGTGGACAGTGAGGAAGATTATCTCAGAGTACAAGAGCACCCATGGAAGCGGGTATAATTAGACATTTAAAATATATCTGGATAGATACATAAATAAGAATGGTTCAGAGGTACATTGGCAAAATGCTGGCAAATAGGACTAGATCAGATTAGGATGTCTGGTCAGCATGGACAATTTGGACAGAAGTGTCTGTCCCCTGCTAATCAAAACTAAAGTACTATATACCTTCTTAACAACTCCATGACAATTTGGGTAGCAAACGTAAGGGATCTTTGGACATGGACCCCAAGATCCATCTGTTCCTCCACACTGCCAACAATCCTGTCTTTAACACTGTATTCTGCATTCATATTCGAGCTTGCAAAGTGAATCACTTCACACTTTTCCAGGTTGAACTCTATCTGCCACTTCTCAGCCCAGTTCTGCATCCTGTGAATGCCCCATTGCAACAGACAACAGCCCTCCACACTATGTACCACTCCACAAACCTTCGTGTCATCGGCAAACTTACTAACCCACCCTTCCGCTTCATCATCCAAGTCATTTATAAAAATCACAACAAGCAGCGGTCCCACAACCGATCCCTGCAGGACACCACTGCTCCTTTTCAGTGATCTAGCTCCATTAACTCTCTGTGTAAGAAACTTCCAGACAATCATGTCCTTCTGTTTGAAGAAATCACTCTTTACTTCTACACCATGACCTATTGATATGAACAAAAGAGGGAACACAAGGACTCAGGTAAGAGAGACCTGCCCTGTACTCAAGGCAGTATTAGTCTGAGGATGGCATCAAGGAGCCTGAGCAAAGTCACAAAAATGAGATAAAATTGTGATCTCTCCACTGCTCGGAGTTATTCACTGCACAAGGGAAGGTATTTATTATCAGTGGGCATCAATCATCTCAGCCATAGCGTATTTATGCAGGAGATTCTCTGGGTATCTCCCTCAGCCCAGGCATCTGCAGTTGGCCAGCGGGGAATCCCTGCAGTGTGGAAGCAGGCCATTCAGTCCATTGAGTTCACTCCGATCCGAAGTGAGGATATTCACTGAAGACTACACAATGTTCAGAAAAAAATTCAGCACTCAGATTCTGAAGCCATCGTTGTCCAAGTGCGACAAGATGCAGACAACATTCAAAGTTGTGCTGGTAAAGTCTGGGTAACATTCACGTAACAGACAAAACGCATTTCCATAGACAAAGAAAAAGCTCATTCAGTACCTCAATCTGTGTTCACAAGAATATGGGGAAGTCATTCAGCCCATCAAAACTACTGGGCAAGAAATGGTATCGCCCAATCAGTCCCTCCGGCCTATTCCATCGGAAGACAAAGAGACCACTCACTCCCATGCATCATTTACATGGGGTCCGAAAGAGACCATTTCAAATCTGGAGCCATTTACAAAGCTACAGGAAGTGGTCATTCAGCTTCTTCGGTCACTGACACAGGAAGAGGAAGGTGTCAAAGATGCTCCAATGGTGCATTGGCTGAACAGATAGACTGTTCTAACTTGTTCCACATTGCTACATTACTCATAGTACATATGTGTTATTTTAAAATGGTTGTCTGGCAGTGGGAGTGAAGACAACATTTTTACCCATTCACCAACGTGTTGTCCATTCCAAGAAGTTAGATCCATGGTCTCTATGGAGGTCAGAAGCTGGTGGGGAATGGCAAATTGTTTCAGAGTGAAGGTATTGCTGCTGCTGACAATGTAGCATTCAGTGCAGTGTCACACAGCAACTGGACAGTAAAGTTCATTCAAAGTCTTTACTTATCTGTCAATATACATGGGGCTCTGCATAGGGACAGAAACTACCGGGAAACAAGCATCCAATGAGAAGGATGGAATCTTCACCCTATTCAGTTGATTGGGACATAAAGAGTGTCCATCCATAATCATCAAGTTTCAACTTCTTATTCCCTCACAGTGCTACATATTACACACAAGTTTCTTCAATTTCTCCTCATGGTAACACCATGCTAGGGTTCAGTCTGGTGAAATCCCTTCGGACTGCATCACTCACAAGATCATTATTTATAAAGTATTTCCAACCTGTACACAATACGCTAAATAGTCTCGAAACATAACAATACGATTGGGAAAGATACATTTACTCAGGTACTTTAATCATTTTTGCAAGAAGAGCCACATATCATTTACTTCTTGCTGATTAAACATTCTGTCAGTCATTTATGACCAAGCACATCCAGGTCTGTTTCAACAACAGCACTTCGCAACCTCTAAGTATTTAATGAACGTAAATGTGAATGATGATATTTGTTGTTTCCATCTGAAACATTTTATTTCTTCTGATCCTTCAGATACCCCAAAGTCTTCACTCTAGATAAAAACACAACTCTCTTCATTCTCTCGATTATCCAATTTTTAAGACATTCAGTTTATTCCACCACTACCTACCCATGGGCTCGAACATTCTCTACTCACTGTATTCAACCATGTCAACGTCTGCTGAAAATGCAAATACTCCAATTCCATTGATTCACAATTGTCGATGTCACAACGCACAACCTCCACAAAATCCAGCAGGTTTATCAAAGATCATTTCCATTTCCTGAATTTAGATTGACTCTGCCAAATTATGTCATTATTTTCCAAGTGTCTAGTTCTCACATTCCTCACAAAAGGTTCCAATGTTTTTTTGACAGCTGATACCAAGCTAACTACAATTTAGTTTTCTGTTTGACCTCTCCGTTGTATTTTAAATACTTTGATTTACAATAGCTGCTTTCCAGTCTGCAGGATCCTTTCCAGAATCAAACCAGCTTTGAAGAATAATCAGTAATTCTTTTATTTGCTCTAGTGCCACCTCCTCACTACTCTGGGATGTAGCTCATCTGATGCAGCAACATACCGACCTTCAATTCAATGAGATTTTCAAAGACACACCTTTTATTAATTCTAATTTCCTGCTGTTCCTCATTTTAACCAGTCACTCTTTTCCTAGTGATTCTCGAAGTTTGATTCTGTACCTTCCTCAGGGAGATGGACTCAATATATTGCTCTCAGCAGACAGGTGACGTCTGTCAGCCAGTGAATACACCGGAGGACTGCACTTCGGTGATGATGGATATGTTACTCACTCCTGTCTGGAAAGTTCCAGAATTAATCCAGTTAAATTCATGGTGAGCATCAGCACAGTCCTGTCACTGGTGTGAGGCTAAATGGCTAAATGACTGAAGGAGGGGACACAGCTCAGAGACCACCTCAATTTTGAAACAAACTGGTTTCATACCTTACACCTAGTCCAGCTGAGACAAAAATCCCGGGAAATCCCAGGGAAGATAGTGCACTGTCCTGCTCCACCCTATTTATAGAGCTTCCCTTCTGTGGAGTCTCATGTCCATTTGTTTGCCATGGAACCAGACTGTCTGTAAATGCAGTGTATAGAGTGGGGTCACCAGACCCAGCAGCTGGCAATACAAACCTGAGATAAGCATCCACAGACACTCCACTGATTTTCCAATGACAGGAACAAGTCAATTTCCCGCACGCATGGTGCACACGTTCAGCATTGAAATCTATTTCCACTTCTGAGTTTCTCTTCCTGGCTGAGAAAGCCGTTGCATCCCCGTATAGTCCCACAGTAACAGTTTCTCTCTCCAAAGAAGCAGTTGACAGTGTCACATTACCTTTCTCTGTATCTCAGCAACTATAAGGGCAGCACCAGTATTGCCAATGGATTTGATCATCACACTCAGAGAAGAGAGATGGAGGGAACCTAACTTACATTAAACAGGGACATATCAAAATGGACGTGCTTTTCAGGAATATGGGAAATAGGGAAATGTGAGAATAACTTGCCATTTTGTTTTCCTTTCAATTCATCATCAGCAATCCCTTTGCTCACTTTTCATTTCCTTTCCTCTCTTTTTCTGGCCATTTCTCTTTCCATTCTATTTAAACCGAGCTCCCACCTCTCTCTCCCAACCCAACCATCCCTGATTCCAGGATAAATAATATTATTTCCCAGTTTGCTTTCAGTTGTGAAGCAGGGTAACTGGACTCAAACCGTTATCTGGGTTTCTCCTGACAGAGGCTGCCATACCTGCTTAGATTCTCCAACACCTTCAGATGCCGGAGAGTTTTACATTTTTTTTTAGATTAGATTAGATTACATTACAGTGTGGAAACAGGCCCTTCGGCCCAATAAGTCCACATCGACCCGCCAAAGCGTAACCCACCCATACCCCGACATTGACCCCTAACCTAACACTCCGGGCAATTTAGCATGGCCAATTCACCTGACCTGCACATCTTTGGACTGTGGGAGGAAACCGGAGCACCCGGAGGAAACCCACGCAGACACGGGGAGAACGTGCAAACTCCACACAGTCAGTCCCCTGAGGCGGGAATTGAACCCCGGTCTCTGGCGCTGTGAGGCAGCAGTACTAACCACTGTGCCATCGTGAAGTGTTTCATTTTATTTCCGATCTCTAGCACCCACCGTTCCTTGGCTTATTTCATCTTTAATGTTGTTGTTTTCCGGAATGCCAGCATCATGGACAAAGACAGCATTTGTTGTCCATCACTAATTGTCCTTGACCAAATGGCCACTTGTCAAGACAAAATGGAGCCAACAATTTTGTTGTGGATCTGAAGTCACACTGAGTTCAGACTGGGCAATAATGTTAAGTTTCTTCACCAAAGACTATCAGTGAAATAATAAAAATAAATCCTGATGGTTTCTGGTTTCCATGAGTGAAATTAGGTTTCATTCCAATTTTTGCCATTCGAATTTAAACTCTGGCATCGTCCGTGGTAGGATTTAAACCCTGCCTTGGAAGCACAGCCCTTTGCTTTGAATTACCCGTCAGTTACATTATCACTCTGATACAGAGTCCTTATTGCCTAGTCCGTATTCCCTCGCCCCTGCCAGAGAGAGATGGCGAGGAAATCAGTTTAGCTACCAACAATCAAAAGGATTTTGGAGAAAAAAGAGAAAGGCAGTTTGAGGGACAATTTCATGTAAGGTCATAGAATTCAGAATTTCGACAGCAACATGAGCCAGTATTCCCAGGAATGATAGCTGAAGGGGATATAGGTGTCAGTACAGATGATGGAGAGTTTTGGATGAGCATTTGTTCTGCAACTTTGTAACTGGGTGTGGGGTCAGCAGAGTCTTTGTTTCATTGGGCTGCATCTAACAATAATTTGTTTCAGTGACAATTTTATTAATTGTGACAGTGGGATCGTCTGTACGAGGCTGATCTAGTTTCTTGATGCTATCTTATCCAACTCACCTCAAAAACTACCCACTCAATCTCATAGTATTCCTCTCATTCAATGCCAGCCCGTTTCTTCAACCCATCATGGCTGGAGGGACTCACCATTGCACTGAAGCCCCTGGATATTCCGTGATCACTGGCATTTGTCCCATCTTTCAAAGGTCAATGGGCACACTGTTGAACTTTCTCAGTTTGGAGCGACCCCGCGCATGGCAGATAAGGGAAATTACACGACGATTTTTCATCTCTCTCTCTCTGACTCACTCTACATAGGCACTTATTTTATATCCAATTACAATTATTAATTCTGGTTATTTCACTTTGTCTCACTATATAGTATTCAGCGAAAAACCGCTTCTAAACACTTGTCCCGTTCTGAAATAAAATTTCTAGTATAGAACTTTTTATCCTCAACTGTTATCTTGAACATTATTTGAAATGTATCACTTTCTTTGTTATGAAGTTTCTTTTTCACTTTATCTGTGACTGTTTCTGTCTGTAACAATCACACAGTCTCCCACTTTGTTGGCTGGACGGCTGGTTTGTGATGCAGAGGGAGGTCAGCAGCGCAGGTTCAATTCCCCACATGGATAGCGGTTACCATGACGAGGACACTTTCTTAACAATGGGCAATATAGCATAGCCAATCCACTCTGAGCTGCAGACCTTTGTACTCTTGGAGGAAACTGGAGCATTGGGAGGGAACCCATACAAATACGTAGAGAATGTTCAGACTCACCTGAGTTTGGAATTGAACCCAGCTCCTTGGTGATCTGAGGCAGCAGTGCTAACCACATATCCATCATACTCCTCAGTTAGTTCTATTAATTACTTGTAGCTGACTAACGAAATCTAACTCTCTTGTTCTGATAATTGAACCTGACCCAGTCTTAAACCTTTATCTTCGGCTATATCACCAACCTGGTTACATTTAAAATTTGTTGTGAGAAGTGAAGGAGTGGGACTAGAAATTGAAACAGTGACATCCTCCAACCTCAGTCAGAACTGGAGTGAAGAGAAATTCACAAAGTGGGAATTCATTCCAGTGGGAATTCTCTTTCCCAGAAGTTTGGGAGGGCTGAATCTTTACATTATATCGAGGCTGACTTTGTCTGATTTTCCATAGATAGGTGAATCAGGGATAATTTGGGCTATGAGACGAAAGTGCAGCTGGGAACGCAATGGGATGAGCCATGTCCTTATTGACTGGTGGAATAGTGTCAAAGGGCCGAATGGCCCAGTCGTGTCCGTCAGCCCTATGTTCTGATGTTCCATTCAGCCCTTTGGTCCTGCAGTACAGGAGCAGACTGAGGCCACCCAGATGGTTTGGTGCAGTTTGGGAAATGTACTTGGAAATTCAAAGGTGGGTCAGGAAGTGACACCCCCCAATCCCTGTTTCCAGGATTCCCCTCTCTGTAACTTCTGCTCGAGATGTGGGTCATGTTACAGACCCAGATTCGCAGTGAATAAAGCCCCCATACATCACACAAGATCAACTCAGAAAAAACATCTGCGCTCCCTGAATGCAACATTTTACGTCATGAAAATAACCAGCTATTTTCCAAAAGCATAAATAATAATATACGAAATAGGAACAGGAGCAGGCTATTTGGCCCCTCAAACCTTCTCTGACATTCAATAAGAACATGGCTGATCTACTCCACGGCTCAACTCCACTTTCCTGCTAACCCTTTGCATCCCTCAAAACGCTGAAATGTCACAAACCAATCAACCCCGTCTGTAAATACATTCAGTGACCCAGCCTCCACAAAACTCTGGGTTAGGAAATTCCAGCCATTCACTACCTTCTGAAAGAAGACATTTCTTTATGTTTCAGTTTGAAATCGATATTGCTTTTTCTGCATCTACATCCCTGTGTTCCAGACTCTGCCCTGGTGTGGAATTACATTCTCAACACTTACTTTGTCAAGCCCCCTCTGTATCTTGTCCGTTTCATAAATGTCACCCTCAATCATTTAAACCACAATGAAATATCGTCTCAGCATTTTTGATTTATTTCATAATTGTACCCTTTCTTCCCAGGAACCAGTCTAATGAACCAACATTTCTGCATCAGCATGCTGACGTTACGTTTCATATACAGGAACAGTCCAATACGTTGTACTGCTCCTTTTTTGGGAGTCATCTCCATTAAATAACAGCCTGCCTTTTGGTTGTCAGTGTCATCCACAAACTCGGATGTATATTGCGCTCAGCTCCCGTGTCAGGCTATCAGTATAGATTGTAAGCAGCTCTTGCCATTGAGTGGATCGGTTGGAGAGACAGATAGAAGCGATGACGAAATTTGCAACAGCAACAGGATGTGATGGATGACAGTTATAGGAAGGGGGTGAAGTCTGAGATACAGTCACATAGATGGATTATCTCCAGGAAGGGTAAGAGAGGTAGGCACCTTTTGTGGTGATACCCATTTCAAACAGGTATGCTGTTTTGAAAAATGTATGGGGTGATGGATTCTCAGGGGAACGTAGCACGAACAGCCAATTTTCTGGTATTGAGAGTGGCTACGAGGGGTACGTCGGCTTCCAAGAGGTCAATTGTGTTAGGGGATTCTGTGGTCCGAGGTACAGACAGGCGTTTCTGTGGCCAGCAGAAAAAAAAAGCAAAATGGTGTGTTGGTTCTCTGGTGCCAGGATGAAGGATGTCTCAGAGAGGGTGCAGAATGTTCTCACGGGGGAGAGGGGCCACCAAGAGGTCATTACCACATTGGAACCAATGATGTAGGAAGGGAAAAGATTGAGGTTCTGAAGAGAGATTACAGAGAGTTAGGCAGAAAGTTAAAAAGGAGGTCCTCAAGGGTAGTAATACCTGGATTACTCCCAGTGACACGAGCGAGTGGGGGCAGGAATAGGAGGATTGAGCAGTTGAATGCATGGCTGAGGAGCTGGTGTATGGGAGAAGGATTCATTTTTTGGATTTTTTTAACCTCTTTTGGGGTAGAAGTGACCTGTACAAGAAGGACTGATTGCACCGAAATTGGAAGGGGACTAATATACTAGCAGGGAAATTTGCTAGAACTGCGTGGGAGGATTTAAAGTAGTGTGTGGTGGGGAGGGGGGTTTGGGACCCAGTGAGGAAAGAGATCGATCTGAGACTGGTACAGTTGAGAACAGAAGCGAGTCAGACTGTCAGGGCAGGCAGGGACAAGGTAGGACTAACAAATTAAACTGCATTTATTTCAATGCAAGGGCCCGAACAGGAAAGACCGATGAACTGAGGGCATGGTTAGGAACATGGGACTGGGATATTATAGCAATTATAGAAACATGGCTCAGGGATGGGCAGGACTGGCAGCTTAATGTTCCTGCATACAAATGCTGCAGGAATGCTGGAAACGGAGGCAAGAGAGGAGGGGGAGTGACATTTTTAATAAAGGATACCATTGCAGTTGTGCTGAGGGAGGATATTCCTGGAATACATCCAGGGATGTTATGTGGGTGCAATTGAAAATAGAAAGGGATGATCACCTTATTGGAATTGTATTATAGATCCCCGAATAGTCAAAGGGAAATTGAGAAACAAACATGTAAGGAGATCTCAGCTATCTGGAAGAATAATAGAGTAGTCATGGTAGGGGACTTTAACTTTCCAAACATCGACTGGGACTGCCATAGTGTTAAAGGTTTAGATAGAGAAGAATTTCTTCCGTGTGTACAAGACAATTTAATGATTCAGTATGCGGATGTAACTATGAGAGAAGGTGCAAAACTTGACCTACTCTTGGGAAATAAGGCAGGGCAGGTGACTGAGGAGTCAGTGGGGGAGCACTTTGGGGCCAGCGACCATAATTCCATTCGTTTTAAAATAGTGATGGAGAAGGGTAGACCAGATCTAAAAGTTGAAGTTCTAAATTGGAGAAAGACCAATTTTGACGGTACAAGGCAAGAACTTTCGAAAGCTGATTGGAAGCAGATGTTCACAGGTAAAGGGACGGCTGGAAAATGGGAAGCTTACAGAAATGAGATAACAAGAATCCACAGAAAGTATATTCCTGTCTGGGTGAAAAGGAAGGCTGGTAGGTATAGAGAATGCTGGATGACTAAAGAAATTGAGGGTTTGGTAAAGAAAAAGTGAGAAGCATATGTCAGGTATAGACAGGATCGATCGAGTGACTCCTCAGAAGAATATAAAGGAAGTAGGAGTATACTTAATAGGGAAATCAGGAGGGCAAAACGGGGACATGAGATAGCTTTGGCAAATAGAATTAATCAGAATTCAAAGGGTTTTTACAAATATATTAAGGACAAAGTGTAACTAGGGAGAGAATCGGACCCCTCAAAGATCAGCAAGGCAGCCTTTGTGTGGAGCCACAGAAAATGGGGAAATATTAAATGAATATTTTCATCAGCATTTACTGTGGAAAAGGATATGGAAGACATAGACGGTAGAGAAATAGATGGTGACATTTTGCAAAATGTCCAGATTACAGAGGAGGAAGTGCTGGATGTCTTGAAACGGTTTAAGGTGGATACATCCCCAGGACCTGATCAGGTATACACGAGAACTCTGTGAGAAGCTTGCAAAATTATTGCTGGGCCTCTTGCTGAGATATTTGTAAAATTTATAGTCACAGGTGAGGTGCCAGAAGACTGCAGGTTGGCAAACGTGGTTCCACTCTTTAAGAAGGGCGGTAAAGTAAAGCCAGGGAACTATAAACCGGTGAGCCTGACCTCAGTGGTGGGCACTTTGTTGGAGGAAAACCTGAGGGACAGGATGTACATGTATTTGGAAAGACAAGGACTGATTAGGGATAGTCAACATGGCTTTGTGGTGGGAAATAATTTCTCACAAACTTGATTGAGTTTTGTGAAGAAATAACAAGGAAGATTGATGAGGGCAGAGCAGAGAGATGTGATCTATATGGACTTCAGTAAGGCGATCGGCAAGGTTCAAACAAGGGCTGCAGATGCTGGAAACCAGATTCTAGATTAGCGTGGTGCTTGAAAAGCACAGCAGTTCAGGCAGCATCCGAGGTGCAGGAAAATCGACGTTATGGGCAAAGGCCCTTCATCAAGAGTAGAGGCAGAGTGCCTGCAAGGTGGAGAGATAAATGAGAGGAGGATGGGGGTAGGGAGAAATTTAGTATTGAGTAAAATAGGTGAATGGGGATGGGGATGGAGGTGATAGGTCAGGGAGGAGGGTGGTGTAAGGTAGCAAAGAGTATAATGTGTGAATTTGGGTGGGGATGAAGGTGATAGGTCAGAGAGGAGGGTGGAGTGGATAGGTGGAAAGAAAGATTGGCAGGTGGGACAAGTCATGGGGACAGTGCTGAGCTTGAAGCTTGGAGCAGGGGTGAGGGGGGAAGGGGAAATGAAGAAACTGGTGAAGTCCACATTGATGCCCTGGGGTTGACGTGTTCCGAGGCAGAAGATTAGGCGTTCTTCCTTCACGCATTGGGTGGTGAGAGAGCGGCGGTGAATGAGGCCCAGGACCTCCATGTCCTCGGCTGAGTGGGAGAGAGAGTTGAAATGTTGGGCTTCAGGGCGGTGTGGTGGATTGGTGGAGGTGTCCCAGAGATGATCCCTAAAGCGCTCTGTTAGGAGGCGTCCAGTCTCCCCAATGTAGAGGAGATCGCATCGGGAGCAACGGATACAATAGATAATATTGGTGGGTGTTCTTTTAAACTTTTGATGGATGTGGAAGGCTCCTTTGGGACCAAGGCTGGAGGTGAGGGAGGAGGTGTGGGCGCAGGTTTTGCAATTCCTGCAGTGGCGGGGGAAGGTGCCAGGATGGGAGGGTGGGTTGTAGGGGGGCGTGGACCTGACCAGGTAGTCACGGAGGGAATGGTCTTTTCAGAAGGCGGAAAGGGGTGGAGAGGGAAATATATCCCTGATGGTGGGGTCTGTTTGACCATGGTGTAAATGTCGGCGGATGATTTGGTTTATGTGAAGGTTGGTAGGGTGGAAGGTGAGCACCAGGGGCGTTCTGTCCTTGTTACGGTTGGAGAGGTGGGGTCTGAGGGCGGAGATGCGGGATGTGGATGAGATGCGTTGGAGGGCATATTTAACCACGTGGGAAGGGAAATTGCTGTTTCTCAAGAAGGAGGCCATCTGGTGTGTTCTGTGGTGGAACTAGTCATCATGGGAGCAGATACGGTGGAGGCGGAGGCATTGGGAATACGGGATTGAATTTTTGCAGGAGGTAGGTTGGGAAGAGGTGTACTCCAGGTAGCTGCAGGAGTTGGTGGGTTTGGAAAAAATGTCAGTGTCAAGTCGGTCGTCATTAATGGAGATAGAAAGGTCCAGGAAGGGGAGGGAGGTGTCAGAGATGCTCCAGGCAAACTTAAGGGCAGGATGGAATGTGTTGGTGAAGTTGACGAATTGCTCAATCTCCTTGTGTGAGCACGAGTAGCGCCAATGCAGTCATCAACAAAGCGGAGGAAGAAGTGGGGAGTGATGCCGGTGTAACTATGGAAGATGGACCTTTCTACGTAACCAACAGAGACAAGCATAGCTGTGGCCCATACGGGTGCCCATGGCTACCCCTTTGGTTTGGAGGAAGTGGGAGGATTCAAGGGAGAAATTGTTGAGTGTGAGGACCAGTTCAGCCAAACGAATGAGAGTGTCGGTGGAAGTGTGTTGTTGGGGACGTCGGGAGAGGAAGAAACGGAGGGCTTGGAGGTCATGGTCATGGCGGATGGAGGTGTATAGGGATTTGATATCCATGGTGAAGATGAGGCGTTGGGGGCCGGGGTAAGCGAAGTCTGAGAGGAAGTGGAGGGCGTGGTGATGCCTCGAACGTATGTGGGGAGTTCCTGGACTAGGGGGGATAGGACAGTGTCGATGTCGGTAGAGATGTGTTCAGTGGGGCAGGAGCATGCTGAGAGAATGGGTCGGCCAGGGCGGTCAGGCTTATGGATCATGGGAAGAAGGTAGAATCTGGCAGTGTGGGGTTCCCGGACTATGAGGTTGAAAGCTGTGGGCGAGAGATCTCCTGTGGTGATGAGGTTCTGTATGGTCTGGGAGATGACGGTTTGGTGATGGAATGGGGTCATGGTCGAGGGGATGGTAGGAAAAGGTGTCTTCGATATGGCGTCTGGCTTCAGCGGTGTAGAGGTCAGTGCGCCAGACTACCACTGCACCCCCTTTGTCTGCTGTCTCAATGGTGAGGTCGGGATTGGAGCAGTGGGAGTGGTGGGCTGCGCGTTGTGAGGGTGAGAGTTTGGAATGGGGAGGGGGTAGACAGGTTGAGGCGGTTAACATCCCAGTGGCAAATGGGAATGAAGAGGTTGAGGACGGGTAATAGGCTGGCACGGGGTGTCCAGGTGGAAGGAGCGTGTTGGAGGTGGGTGAAGGGGTCCTCGGAAGGTGGGCGGGGGTCCTGATTATAAAAGTGAGCACGGAGGTGGCAGAAGAAGAGTTTGACGACACGGCGTGTATTAAATTCATTGATGCGTGGGCGGAGGGTGATACAGGCGAGTCCTTTGCCATGGACTGATCTTTCATCCTCCGTGAGGGGCAGATCTGGAAGGATAGTGAAAACTCGGCAGGGCTGGGAGCTGGGACCCGGTGTGAGTGTGGAGATGGGAGAGGGGGCGGATCGTGTAACTGGAGTGGGTGTGGTGGTGGGGGGAATGGGGTTGGAGTCATGAGCAGGGGTGCTGTTCCTCTCAGGGTTCTGGGGGTTAGGATGGTGACAAGGTTCCCCATGGGAGACTGATTATCAAGGTTAGATCTGATGGAATATAGGGAGAATTAGCCATTTGGATACAGAACTGGTTCAAAGGAAGAAGACAGATGGTGGTGGTGGAAGGTTGTTTTTCAGATTTGAGTCCTGTGACCAGTGGAGTGCCACAAGTATCGGTGCTGGGTCCTTTACTTTTCGTCATTTACATAAATGATTTGGATGTGAGCATAAGAGGTACTGTTAGTAAGTTTGCAAATGACACCAAAATTGCAGGTGTAGTGGACAGCGAAGATGGTTTTCTCAGATTACAATAGATGGGCCAATGGACTGAGAAGTGGCAAGTGGAGTTTAATTCAGATAAATGCGAGGTGCTGCAGTTTGGGAATGCAAATCTTAGCAGAACTTCTACATTTAATGGTAAGGTCCCAGGGTGCGTTGCTGAACAAAGAAACCTTGGAGTGTAGGTTCATAGCTCCTTGAAATTGGAATCGCAGGTCGATAGGATAGTGAAGAAGGCGTTTGATATGCTTTCCTTTATTTGTCAAAGTATTGAGTACAGGAGTTGGGAGGTCATGTTGCGGCTATAAATGACATTGGTTAGGCCACTCTTGGAATATTGCGTGCAATTCTGGTCTCCTTCCTATTGGGAAGATGTTGTGAGATTTGAAATGATTCAGAAAAGATTTGCAAGGATTTGCCAGAGTTGGAGAATTTGAACAAGAGGGAGAGGCTGAACAGGCTGGGGCTGTTTTCCCTGGAGCGTCAGAGGCTGAGGGGTGACCTTATAGGGGTTTACAACATTATGAGGGGCATGGATAGGATAAATAGACAAACTCTTTTCCCTGGGGACGTGGAGTCCAGAACTAGAGGCTATAGGTTTAGGGTGAGGGGGAAAGATATAAAAGAGCCCTAAGGGGCAACTTTTTCATGCAGACGGTGGTACGTGTATGGAGTGAGTTGCCAGAGGATGTGGTGGAGGCTGGTACAATTGCAACATTTAAGAGGCATTTGGATGGATATATGAATAGGAAGAGTTTGGAGGAATATGGGCCAGGTGCTGGCAAGTGTGACTAGACTGGATATCTGGTCGGCATGGACAGGTTGGACTGAAGGGTCTGTTTCCATGCTGTACATGTCGATGACTCTATGTCTACCAATCCCCATTTTTCAAGGCCGCTTGTTGCATTCTAATGGATCTCCAGAAAACCTTTGCATTATTTTACAGACAAAATATAGTTCGCCTTTAACATGACCACGCTGACTCTCTGTGAATCTTTTCTATGTGGTTTGCAGTCCCTTCCTTAATAACAGGCTCTCACAGATTCCCAGCAATAATGGTTAGGCTAAGTAGTTCCTGCTTTCTGTCTCGCTCCTTTCTTGAACACAGGCACCACATTGGAGGGTCTCCAGTTTCACTGGAACACTCCTTTGATCCAGAGAGTTATGGAATATTTCACACAGTGCCACCAGCCACTCTGTGACCACTTCTCTAAAAAAAGCTATGAATTGCAGATGACCTGTTTACCCTTGCTCTTATCTGTTTGAGAAATGTTTTGTTCCTTTTGTGAGAGAGTTCTAGATCATCCCTCCTATTATCATTTTGTTTATACCATTGAAATATTTACAGCACCTTCACCTGTGAGGAACGATGTAAAATGCTGGTGTAAATTACCTGTTTGCTCCCTTGCATCTGCCAGTCTTCCTCTGGCAGCTCATTCCATAAACACATCACCCTCTGTGTAAAATAAATTCCCTCTTCCTCCCTTTTAAATCTTCCCTATTCCACCATAAACCTATGGCTCTATGATTTAATTTTCCTATCCTGTGGAAAAGACCTTGGATTTTCACCCTATCCATGCCTCCCCTGATTTTGTAAATTTCTATAATGTCACCCCTCACCCTCCTACACTCCATTTGATAATAACTTCAAAAACAAACATTTAAAGATCAGCACTGCAAATTTGAATCAATGTTAAAAGTGTCAGGTAAACAATACTCAGCCCAAACTTCATACTGTTATTTGTTTTCTTCTTTTCTTTCAATACTGAGGCAGCATGAAAATATTACTAGTGCCAATAAGCCATCAAGCACATGAATTCCTTTGTCTGACGGCGGTGATGATCTCTACAACGAAAATGTATCTCTGGCCAGATCTATATAAGACCACATGTTCAACATTTTCCCTCCTGGCCTCCGTATGACCTTCTGTGGTTGTGTCTTCTTTATCTTACATTCAATAGAGAGAACCCCTTTCCCCCATTCACATCTTAATTTAAACTCATTTTATATCATCTCCTCGTTCACCACTGCTAAAAGCCTGTTTATCTGTTGTTACACCCTCTTTTCGCTGTCACCTACCCCCCACCTCTGGCACGGGACTAAAATGCCCAGTTTCCAATCATTTTCAGTTCTGAGGAAGTGTCAGACTGGACTTGAAACGCTAACTCTGTTTCTCTGTCTCTGTAGATGCTGTCAGACCTGTTGAGTTTCTCCAGAAATGAATAGGCACAGCACAAATTTTCAATTAAACAAATAACTATGGATATTGGAAAAAAAAATGCACAAATTGCTCTGGAAAGTGGGAGCTTTGTCGTAGGGTCACTGGACCCGAAAGATGAACTCAGCTTTCCCTTCACAAGATGCAGCCAGACCTGTTTAGTTTCTTCAGCAATTTCTGTTTTTGAACATTTTCCAAAGACGTGTGTCGAATCTGCTCAAACGCCCTGTCCAGCACAGAGCGCTGTACATTGGGAATTGAACAAAAACGCAAAGCGCACAAGTTCATTGGCTCTGAAACGACATAAGGCTGGCATCGCTGACACGACTGAGGTCTTAATCATGGTCAGGGAGAAAGACAGAGGAAAAAAAAAACATTCACTTCAGCACAGCAGACGGTATTATGGAAAAGGAAACGATTCAGAGTAATATTTTAAAGTATCTGAGTAATGTAACAAATTGGAGGCGTGACGTCAGGGTGAGACCCTCATCAGAATGAGATTAGGAAACTGGATGTGTTCGCTCATCAGAAACCAGGTTACGTCACTGAGTACAGGGCTGATAGGTGAACGGGTCTCGGTGTGAACGGGGGAAAGTCAGTAGAATTGATTTGCAGATATTGCAGCTCACATTGGGTTATCTTATGATGCTGTCGATCACAGCCGCAGCCGCAGCAGAATTGCATTCAATCACAATCCATAACATTTTCCCCCAGGATAATCCATCACTCTATCATTATCGTCAAGCCGAGTGATGGTTCAGTGACGAGTTTGGGTGACCATGCCAGAGTCAGAACCATGTGTATCTAAACCTGATGACAACCCATTAAAGCTACTGCAATTGACTGGTTACATTATAAACAGCAGAACTACCATCTGGTGGAGAGAGGGAAATAATCCCAAGACAAACAGATAAGATCGAAACTCTGCAGCCAAGCCACATCCCGTCATCAATGTCGATGGACAAATAAACAACTTACTGGAGGAGAGGACTCTATAAATATCCCCAGCCCTGTACTTCAGTGTGAAAGACAAGGATGTGGTATCTGCACCATCCTCAGCCAAAAGTGTTGATTCTATAATCCACCTCACCCTCCTCATGATGCCCACAGTATCACAGATGCCAGTCTTCAACCAATTCGATTCGCTGCACGTGACATGAAGAAACAGCTGAACACAATAGATATGACAAAGGCAATGGGCCCTGACACCATTCCTGCAATAGGAATGAAGATTGTGCTGCACAACAAGTCGTGTCGCTGGGAAGCTGTTTCACTGGATTACTGGAAATGTCACTGGATTACTGATCCAGACCAGGATAATGCTCTGGCAGCTGGTGGAATTTAAAAACGATTAACAAAATATAGAGACATAACATCTGCTGCCAGTAATATTGTCCTTGAATCTAATGTCCATTGTAAACATCTGTTCCTTCCCCAATGTAATTTCAGGAAGTAAATCTCCCGTGCTTCCTGGTCTGGCCTCCAAGTGTCTCCTGACAAACAGGCATGTGATAAACTCTGCAATGGTCTCTGGAACGGCCAAGCAAGACACTCAATTGTATCAACTTGCTCTGAGTTCTTAAAGGATAAACCCAGACAGAACACCGGCAACGAGCTTTGGAAAAGGGAACGGGAAACACAGTCCTTTCAACCAGACAGATGCTGCCTTCCTAATGTTTATGAGCTTGTGACAACAATGACAGAGCTTTCCCGCACACTGCACAGAAACATCAGGAAGGGAGCAGGGCATTAGAGACTTTTAGTTTTCCCTGTTCTAGCTCATGGAGACAAGTTCACTTTTATAACCCTAGATAATGCATTCTTCAGAAACTCATCAATTCCTGACTTATGCCACTCAATGATTGACCGTCCAACCCATACAATCACAGAAGCACTGGCTCTGTACTGTCATAAATACAGCACGATCTACATTCGTCCCACTTTCCGATACGAGGCCCATAACCATGTATGTTATGGCACTTCAAAAACACGACCATGTATTTATTAACGGTTGTGAGGTTACCTGTGCCGTCAGCCCTCTCAGGAAGTGCATTCCTGACCCCAACAGCCTCTGAATGAAAACCAATCCTCAAATCCTCACTAAACATCAAACCCTTCACTTTAAAATGATACTCCCTTGTTCTTCACCCTTTGACTGAAAGGAACAGCTGCGATCTGTCCATCCTGTCCATGCCCCTGGTAATCTTATCCTACTGAAGCACGTCCCTCTCAGCCTTCTCTGCTTCAAAGTAAACAACCCGAGCTGATCTACTCCATCCAAGGGAACATCCTGGTGAATCTCGACTGCACCCTCTCCAGTGCAATCACATACTTCCTGTAATGTGACTCCTAGAACTGTACATAGTATTCCATTTGGCCTAACCAAAGTTCCACATAGCTCTTATAATTTGTGCCTCCATGAATAAAGGCTATGTTTATGGTCACTATGCTTTGTCAACTTGTGCATTAACCCGTTTAATCACGTTCAGGGATATGTGGAGAAGCACCCTCTGAGCTTCCTAGTGTGGTGCTATTCATTGAGCACCCCCCCCCCCCCATCCCCCCGCCGTCTGGTTCCTCTTCCAAAGTACATCACCACATATTTATCAGGATTACATTCCACCGGCCATTGATCCATCCATCTGATCATTCCATCAGTATCTTCCTGTAATATAAGGCCTTCCTTCTCACTGCCAACCAACCAGCCTAACTTTGTGTCAAACGCAAATTGATTTATCACTCTCACCCCAACCCCCTCCATATTCACAGCTGCATCATTTATGAATACTACAAAAAATAACGTTAAAAATCACACAACACCAAGCTATAATCCAACAGTTTTATTTGGACCCACTAGCTTTCGCAGCGCTGCTTCTTTATCACGTGATTATACTTTTCGAAAGGTCGTGCCTCCAAATAAACTGTTGGACTATCATCTAGTGTTCTGTAATTTTTAAACATTGTGCAAGCCAGTCCAGCACTGGCATCTCCGAACCACAAATAATATGGGACACAGCACTGATCCCTGTAGTACACGATTGGATGCTGGTCTCCAGTCAAACAAACAGACTTCTACCAGCAGACATTCTGTCTCCTACTACTAAGTTGATTTGGATGCAATTTGGCAAGTCACTAATGATTCCTACCTGTTCCCTGGTTATTCTGTTCCACTTGACGTACTAGTAGAATATCTGGGGATTCTCCCTAATCTTTTCCTGCCAGCAGGTTTCCATGTCTCTGTGTTCGTTAGTCCACTTCAAATGAAGAATTGCCTTCTTATTGCAGTCTGAAATGGTCCATCCTTTACCTGCCATTATTTGCCTTAAACGTAAAGTAGACAGCCAGAGAAAAATCCTGTTTATTTCCACCTTGTCATATGTTTAGTGACATTTTCTAAATTTCACTATGATCACCTCTCATTCTTTGAAACTCTAAATAACACAGGCAATCTTGCCATCTGAGGGATTAATCTGGAGAATGTCCATTGCACACCTTCCGTGGTCAGTATATTCTTTCTCCGATTGGATCACCAACACTGGACTCAATACTCTATGTACAGTTTCATTAGCAAGCTGTGAAACTGCTTCAACATAACCTTCCGACTATCTTCTGATTCTCTTAAATGAAGGCGAACATGACTTTAACTTTCCACTTCTATATATTCCTCCAATTACCATTCACATTATTTATGAATTCACTGCATGAGTTCTTATAAAAAAGCCTTCTGAAAATCGAAATACGCCATTTCTATGTTGCAATAAACAAGTTCAAATCATTCTGAAATTTGTCAAGGATGAAGACTCTGTCAGACTCTGTCAGTGTATACTGATTCTCTCCAATGTTGCTGTTAATTTCTAAATATCCAATATCACATCCTACATAATAGATTCCATCGGTTTCCCTACAGATGTCAAGTTAATTGGTCTGCAGTTCTCCACACTATCTCTTCTTCCCTTTGCAGATGCTTGAATTCCTTCCATTCATCTACAATGCTTGGAACACATTTACTAACTTCCAGCCTCTGCAGAATATACAGGAAAATAAAACAGTCATCGACAGCACAATTAATGCGTTTATTGCTGACTTATTTCTAATATTTTGATACGAAGTACAATTGGCTCACCAGACTTAGCAATGCTAAAACCAGCTACACTACTAGTATGCTAGATTTCAACTTCTACCTTGTTACTGATATGAATTGACTTTATGTCTTTAGTTCCACAAGTTCCATGTGATCATTTGGTATTTCTCAGCGATTTTATGGATCATCCTCCGTGATTAGATGATGATGACTTACAGTGTGGAAACAGCCCCTTCGGCCCAACAAGTCCACACCGACCCGCCGACGCGCAACCCACCCCTACCCATAAATTACCCCTTACCTAACACTACGGGCAATTTAGCATGGCCAATTCACCTAACCTGCACATCTTTGGACTGTGTGAGGAAACCGGAGCACCCAGAGGAAACCAAAGCAGACACGGGGAGAAGGTGCAAACCCCACACAGTCAGTCGCATGAGGCGGGAATTGAACCCCGGTCTCTGGCGCTGTGAGGCAGTAGTGCTAACCACTGTGCCACAGATGACAGATGCAAAGTAACTGGTTACTTTCTTGGCAATTTCCCTGTTCTCCACAATAACCTCTCCTCTCCCGATTACAAAATTCCACATTTGACCTTGCTTTTATTTTGCTTTCTTTGCAATACAGATTGTAGATTTATGCAGTCTTCGTGTTCTTCTTTCACAGAATCATTAAAAGCCCACAGTGTGGAAAAGGTCCTTGGGCCCAACAAGTCCACCCTGCCTCTCCGAAGAGTAACCACCCAGACCCATTCCCATCCAATTCTACATTTTGCGACTGATGCTCCTAATCTGCACATCCCTGAACACTTTGGGCAAATAAGCATGTCAATTTCACCTAACCTGTAAATCTTTGGACTGTGGGAGGAAACCAGAGCACTCGGAGGAAACCCAGGCAGACACGGGGAGAATATGCAAACTCCACACAAACAAATTTCTGAGAATTCTCCGGTTTCCACAATGTCTAAAATTCTTCTGAACTCACTACCTATGATTAATATAATCTTTAATTTATTATGTTAACATTCATTAAGTCACTTGCCCTTTCTTTGGTGATTCTACCTTAAAGAAATAGACATATTTGTCAGTCATTGCAGTATTTCTGGAGATCTCATAATCCTGACCAGGTGTATCCAAGAACACAGCAAGAAGCGAGAGAAGATATTGCAGGGATCCTAGCTGATCGTTTTTGCATCATCGCTGGCCACGGGGAAGGTCCCGGAAGACTAAAGGGTCGTGAACGTTGTGCCCTTGCTCAAGGAGGGCTGCGAAGAAGAACCTGTGAACTATAGACCAGTTAGCTTAACAACTGTGACGTGCAATTTCCTTGAGAAGGTCCTGAGAGATAACATATACATGCATTTGAAAAGACACTGTTTCAGAAGGAGCAGTCAGCACTGCCTTGTGCACAGGATATCATGGCTCACAATTCTTTAGCGTTCTTTTGAGGAAGGGACCTGGAATGTTGATGAGGGTAGGGTGGTAGACGTAGTCTATCTAGATTTCAGAAAGGCCTTTGATAATGTTCCACGTGATAGGCTGCTCTGAAAGGTTCGATGGCATGGAATCCAGGGGGATCTAGCAAATTAGATACTCAATTGGCTTGATGGTAGAAAGCAGAGGTTAATACTGGAAGGATGCTTGTTGTACTTGAGGCCTGTGACTCGTGGAGTGTCTCAGGGGTCGGTGCTGGGCCTATTACTGTTTGTTATCTATATCAATGATTTGGATGAGAATGCACAAGGCATGATTAGTAATTAGGATGATGACAATAAAATAGGCAATACTGTGAACATTGAGAAAGGTTATCAGAAATTGGAGCAGGACCTTTAACAGCTGGGGAAGTGGGCCAAGAAATGGCAAATGGAGATTAATATAGATATATGTGGGGTGTTGCATTTTGGAAAGTCAAATCCAGGTTGGAGTTTAATAGTGAATGTTAGACCCTGAAGGAGTGAAGAGGAACAGAGGGACCTTGGAGCTGAGGTCCGTGGTTCTCTGAGAGTAGTTGCATGTAGACAGGGCAGTGAAAAAGGCTTTTGGCACACTGGCCTCCATCAGTCCGGGCATTGAGTATAGAAGTTGGCAAGTTATATTGCAGTTGGACAGGACGCTGGTGAAACATGCACTTGGAGTATTGTGTTCGGTTTTGTTCACTTTGCCATAGGAAGGATGTGACTCAACTGGAAAGAGGACAGAAGAACTTTACAAGGATGTTGCCAGTACTCGACGGTCTGAGTTGTAGCGAGAGTTTGGACCGGCCAGAACATTTTCCTTTGAGTGTAAAAAACTGAGGGGAAATCGTATAGAAAAGTATAAAATCATGAGATGCATGGATAAGGTGAATGCACTCATTCTTTCTGCCAGTTTTGGGAATCCAGGTCTAGAAGACATCAGGTTAGAGGTGAAAGAATAAAAAGTATCCTGAGCACCAACGTTTTTATGCAGAGAATGGTACACATATGGAATTAGCAGACAGCGGTTCAAAATGTTCCAAATGCTTTTAGACAAATACGCGAACAGGAAAGATTTAGAAGAATAAGGGCAAGGGCAGGGAAATGGAATTAGCAGGATGGACATTTTGGTCGGCACGGACCACTTTGGTCCAAAGGGCCTGTATTCATGCTGCAGGGCTCCATGATTCTATGACTCTAACAACCATGGCGTGTCTACCACTTCATGCTCAATGGTTCTATATTGTATGCAGGCGCCGCGTAAAATACAACATATTAACGTCTCTCGCCCTCAGATCAAGGTTACTAATGAGTCACAACGTACTCTTCAACCAACCTGTCATACGCTTATGGAATTCATTTTTCATAACATTAGCAGTCACTTAGTTAACGCAGTTTAGGGTGAAATTTGAGATCATGCAATAATACTGCAGCACCCACAATATTTGTATCTCTAATTTCCAGAGTATACATTGCACAGAATTTGCACGAGAGCAGTGGTTTAGATACATAATACACCAATGCTTGGTTCTCTTTCCTATTTGTAAGATCCACCAAAACTGATTCTGTGGAATCTGAGGGACAGGGTCTGTGGCGTTATTAGTGATAGACTTGGACAAGACATTCGGGCAGGGTCATCTCGACGCTGAGATGATCTGAAGAAATGACCAGCATCACAGGACAAGTATCAATATCCTCCCCACTCTGTCAGATTAATTGTCACCGTACTCTCTCTGTTCCCTCACACTCACTACCTGTTATAGCACCTAACCCCTAACAAGGCTCACACTCCATCTCCAAATAAGGATCACGCACTGCTACTCTCACTATTGAATTCAGCACCCTCCCCACCCCGCCCCCACCCCGCGCGCTCTCTCTCCCTCCACTGTACTCCCAACACTAATAACCCTGCATGGATACAACACTGTGGACTGACTCCCTCCGGACACCTCACCATTCCCCCTCCCCCTCCACCTACACCAGCACTAACAGCAGGGCCACACATTCCCACCATCACTCCCTCCCCCCTTTCTCCATTCCAGGAGAAACGGACTGTAATAGGAGAGAAAGGGCCAGACCAGATTGTGGAGCACCCGATATCTGATCCCTCATCCACCCCCCCCCCCCCCCAGCCATGTTGGGAGGACACTGGTATGAGCCGGAGTGGACCGGGACGTGTCGTCTGGAGATTCCGTGACATCCATGCCCCTCCAACTGAGTAAAAAATCAATATTCAGTGAAGGGCAATTCGCACTTAAACCATTCTGTTTGTTCTCACAATTTCCTCCCTCCCAAAACAACAAATATCTCATTGCAGAGAGATACAGACACAAAAGTATTCAGATACATATGTAAACACGCTAATATACTGACACTCACAGTACATACACGGAGATAGAACCGCACACAAGTAGTGGCATACGGAGACATAGACAGTCACAGACAAATAGACACAAGCACAAGTAAAACGCGCAGGCTAATACACAGATGAACCGATGTCAGCACATAAATACACAAACACACAGACACATGAACAAACACACACAAGTGCACACACGGATGCACAGAGACACAGACACTAGTGCTTATAAGACAGAGATAGATAGGTTTTTGATGAATAAGCATGTCAAGAGTTACAGAGAGTTGTCAGGAGAATGATGTTGAGAAATTTCTATGCCACTATTTAATGGCATTCAGAGTCGATGTGCCGAATGGAATAATTCTGCGTTTTTAATGCTCTTGTGGTGTCATGCTATCAGTTATTCTCTTCCTGAGACAGGAGCAGAGAATGAGTTTAATACATATTTAATTGAAAAGAGTCAGTGGTCCTATTGGACAGGTTTAGAGGGCTGAATAGTTTATGTTTATGCCTAATTATTCTGTTCTTGTGTTTCAACAGACGTGGCGATTTCATGTTAGGTTAACCCAGTTTAAAATAACAGGTTCCACATTGAAATGAGGTCGCCACTTTCACTTTAATGTTGAAATATCTGTCAGGTCCTCAGCCTCAGGGAGCAGTGAAGACTCGGTTTTTGAAGATATTCAAAGCTGAGCTCGATTGATCTTTGCTGGACAGAAGAGTCAATATTTATTAGGAACAGACAGGAGACAATGGTCAAACACAATCGGATCAGTCATAAGCATTCTGAGTGGTGGCGCCAAATGGCCAACTGCTGCCCCAACCCCATGTGTTGTTCCTCAATCCACCTTCGAGGCTGTTACAGAAACATGCTGCTGTCCTTACGTAATGTGTTGTTCTCGTAATCCACGCTCGATGCTGTTACAGAGATATACTGCTGCCCCTACCCAATGCGTTGTTCCCTCAATCCAACCCTCGAGGCTGTAACAAAGATATACTGCTGCCGCTACCTCATGTGTCGTTCCCTCAAGCCACCCTTCGATGGGGTTACAGAGATATACTGCTGGGCCTACCCAATGTGTTGTTCCCTCAAGCCACCCTTCGATGCTGTTACAGGGATATACTGCTGCCACTACCCCAGGTTTTGTGACCTCCATCCACCCCTCGAAGCTGTGACAGAGATAGTGGGCCACCTCATTCAGCCAGTCATTATCGTTACCATGAGTCTGGAGGAGACCATTCTGCCTATTTAACGAGTTACAGAGGAAAATAGAACGAATCATTTCAGCTCATGGAGTACATTTTGCTGCACAGGACGCCATGTAAACATCTGAGCTGCTACACAGGAAGCTGTTGCTAACAGGAAATAGAGAGTAGAGATAAATGCTTATTTTCACATTACAAAGCTGTAACTGGTGGAGTGCCTCAGAGATCACTATGGGATGATCAATGATCAATATCTGTATCAAAGATCTGGAGGAAGGGACTGAATATATCAAAGCCCAATTAGCTTAAACACCAAGCTGATCGTCCAGTATGTCATCAAATGGAGGTCGTGTGTCATCAATGTGATATAGGCAAAAGGAGGTTCGTGAGCAAACCTTCAGCAGATATAGCATAATGTGAGTTGTCTATTTTGGATGGAACGATAAAACAATGGTAAACAATTTAAGTGGAGAGAAATTGCAGAGCTCTGAGATACAGACGGTATTCATGATCCTGGTACACGAATCATATGTAGTTAGTCTGCACTTGCTGTAAGTGATTTGAAAGCTAAGTGGAATGATTGTGTTTCTGGCAAAGGGTACGACGTTTAATGAGGAAAGTTTTACTGCATCTGTACCGGTAAAAGTGAGGAGTGCCGATGCTGGAGATCAGAGTTGAACAGTGTGAGGCTGGAAAAGCTCAGCCAATCAGGCAGCATCCGAGGAGCAGGAGAATTTGGCGTCATGGGTATAAGTCCTTCATCAGGAATTTGCCCGAAACATCGAGCCTCCTGTTCGTTGGGTGTGCCTGGCCTGTTGTGCTTTTCAAACATCACATTTTTCGAGTCTACATCTGGACAGGGCGTTGTTAATACCTCATCTGGCACATTATGTGCAGTATTGATCCCTTAACCTAAAAATAAGTTTTTGAAGTTTATCAATAGTGTTTTGTTCACACTTTCCTGGAATGAAGGCCTTTTGTTCTGAAACATTATCAGTTTTGGACTTAGATGAGAAATCTTTTTGAAGCATACACGATTTTGAAAAAAATCAGCTAGATGCACATTTTCTTTCTCAGGGAGGCAAAAACTATGGAATAAATTTTAAGAATAAAATGTATTGATTTTAGCACTGATACTATGAAGACATCAAACGATTTTTAAAAATTAAGCATATGCATACCAAAATATCATCAAATTAAAAAGCAGGAATTTTCTCGTTTGCTAATGAAAGGCACTGTGTATAACAACAGCAATGATGCACTTGCCTATCGTCCATTCTGATCCATTCCAGACGAGCGCACACGGTCCAGGTTGGTGTTCAGTTGAAATGATTGCATATTTCAACACAGAGAGGGAGAACAATGTTCCCTGGCTGAGAAGCAGCAGCCGATTGATCCCTCTGTCTTCTTTTGTTCCAACTGACAACAGTAAATTCCTGACTCACCTCTACATGATGAGTTGTGGAGTATTCCTGATGACAGGTTCATTGGAATCTCTATACCGTCTGAAGCAAAGGGAATTCAGCTAAATCCAACTATTCTGGGGAGAAATCACATCACAATTAACTTGACAAAGCAGAATGGGCGGCATGGTGGCTCAGTGGTTAGCACTGCTGCCCCACAGCATCAGGGTCTCGGGTTTGATTCCAGCCTCGGGCGCCTGTCTGTGTGGAGATTGCATTTTCTCCCCGTGTCTGCGTGGGTTTCCTTCGGGTGGTCTGGTTTCCTCCCACAGGTCCAAAAATGTGCAGGTCAGTTGAATTAGCCATGCTAAATTGCCCAGAGTGTTTGGTGCATTAGCCAGAGAGCAATGGCACTGGGTGGGTTCATCTTCGGAGGGTCGGTGTGGACTTGTTGGGCTGAAGGGTCTGTTTCCACACTGTATGGAATCTAATCTAATAACTTCAGAGGACAGAATAACATTTGGGACAGTCTGTCATCTATCCACTTGTTAGAAGTTCAACTATTACGAAACTCTGGAAAGCTTTCATTTTTCTGTTTTGCCTTAAGATGTGTGTGTGCGAGTTTCACATTTTTCTAGAAGATGAGCCAAGCTGACATTTATATCATTAGCTATATCACTAAACTTTGAAATTTGTTGTAAACAGTGGGGCAGTGTGACTGCAAAAGGAAACACTGACCCTGCAACATTGATTGGAGCACGAATCACAAATTCTAGAAGGGCTGTTCAAGTGGGAATTCCTTCCCCAGAGGTTTGTGGTGCCTGGATGTTTACATTTATTCAAGTTGTGTCTGTTAAATATCAAGTGAATGTAGGAAAATGGTGCACGTACAAAAGAAGTACTGCTGAGACTACAATCAGATCAGCTACGATCTTCGTGCGTGGCAGAGCAAAGACAAAGAGCCTAAAGGTCGACTCCTATTCCTCAGCCCGATGTTCCTATATTCCATTCAGCCGCTCAGCTCCTGCACAGGAGTAGATGGAGGCCAATTGCTCTAAATACCTGGTCCACAGTAATACAGGATCTCCTTCTGTCCCTCACAATTGTCACACACTGTTTGGCGTGGGTTGAAAAATGTTAATTCAAAACCCAGCCTGTGCTCAAAAAACGCCTCTGGTCTGTTTCTAGAATGTCTCCTCTCTGCAACTTGTGCTTCATTTGTTGGTCATGGTGCAGATCCAGATTCATTGTGAATACAATCCCATACCTCACCCAGAGATGACTCATAAAATGCTATGCTCTCTCTAACTGCAACGTCCAATGATGGAATGTTTGGGAAAATTACAACCAATAACTTTCTAATTACAGAATATGAGAATTTAAGGAACAGGATCGGATTGTAATTCGGATGATCAGGCCTGCCGTGCCATTGTATAAGATTATGGATGATCCACTGTTGTTATCAACTCTGCTTTATTTCCCAGTTCTTCACATCCCTCAATTTTATGGCAGGTCAAAAGCCCACCTACCTCTTCTGTAAATACTTGCAGTGATCTAGAGTCCTGAACTCTCTGGACCAGATAATTCCTGACATTTACTATCCTCTGTGAGAAGGTTACACTCGCCAAACATATACAATAACCGATTTGTATGTTCAAAAGAGGTGAACATAGCAGCTCATGTAAGAGTGACAGACCCTGATAGCAAGACCGGAGTTGACTCAAGATGGTATCAAGAAACGTTGACTAAATTAAATATAATAGGAATCAGTCACAATCTCTCCATTGGGGGTCGGAGGAAGATGTTCATGGTTGGTGGACATCAATCCTTTCAGTCCCGGGACATCCCTACAGGAGATCCTCAGGGTAGCTTCCTCGACACAATCATCTTCAGCTGCGTCATCAATTTCCTTCCCCATCACGACGTGAGAAATGGGGATGATCACTGAAGATCACACAATGTTCAGAACATTTCCCCCCTTCATCTCCTGAAGCAGTCTGTGTCCATGTGCAGCAAGACCCGGACAGCATTCCAGTTTGTGCTGTTAAGGTGTCGGTAACATTCACGTAACAGCACGGCCAGACACTGCACATTTCCAGAGTTAAAAAAGGAGCTCATTCAGCATCTCAAGCTGGTTACACACGAATATGAGCTAGCTTTCAGCCCATCGACACTACTAAACGGGAAGAGTCGCAGTACATTCAATACTCCTGCCTATTTCATAGGAAGAAGAGGGGTCGGGTCAGCACATAAAACTGTTAAACAGGAACAGGTCGAGCCCAGACAGTCTCTCGAAACTGTTAGACGGGACCAGGAGGCGGTCATTTTCCCTCGCAAAGACTTATACAGGAAAAGGAGGATGTCACTGATGCTCCAACATGACAAATCACAGGAGCAGATCATGAAGTTCATCGTGGCTCCATTGTCTCTGGAACATGTGCTACTTTAATGTGGTTTGCTGGCAGTGAGGAGGGAAGCGAGATGTTTTCTGGAGACATCTTCCATCTCCGAAAAGGCAGACCTATGTTCTCCGTGGGGGTCATGAGCTGGTGGGAATAGTTAACTGTTTTAGATTGACGGTATTGTGGCTAACATTACGTTCAGTGCGGGATCACACACCAAATGCACTGTATTAATATGTGGAGTTTTTAGTTCAGTGTCTGGATTTCCTGCTCTCTCATTGATATGGGGAGTGTGCGTGGTTGGGGGGAATGTTCTCAGAGGGACTAAAAGTATCTGGAATTTCATAAACATAGTAAAGAAAGAAGCCGTGGGATTTATCACCGCATCAGTGTCTGTTTAGAACATCATGTGAGATTGTCCATCCTCCGGAAGGTCAAATGCAATCCCATCTTATTCTCTCACAGTGCGACAGATTAATCTTCACTCACTCCTCATGGTACCATCATCCCAGGGATTAGTTTGGTGGAACTCCTTTGCACTCTGTCTGTGGTAAGGAGATCATTCCTTATAAAGGAGAGAAAATCTGTGGACAATATCCCAAAAACTTCCTCAACAACACTCTCAGGGATGATCACAATAATTACTTTCCCTCACTTCGCCATCTCCATTTCGTTCTTATGGGGTAAAAAGCGTCATTCTCTATATATTGCCAGTGATGCGAAATTTACAACTTCCTTACATCTGTATGTCAGTGTCAATAGAACCAGCACCAGAGGTGCCTATCGAGATGGACATCACTGTCGGGGACAGACTCAATGAGATGGAATACACCTAAAATAAGGAATAGTCGCCTACCTGATGGAAATGAGCAGTAGGAATATGGGAAACAGGAAGCAGAAGGGAGTTATCTTTACTTTTGTTATTTTTCACGAGGTATATGAAGCCCTGGTCAGAAAAGCATATTATCTTGAACTGAGTGACTGGTTCAGCTGTTCCACTGGACAGTAAAGAGTAAACCACATTTCTGTGGGTTTGCAGTTACTCGGAGCCCTGGCCAAGGAAGGATAACCCATTGCCTTCTCTAAAGGACATGACGCAAGCAGATGGGCTTCTGTTTATTACAAATAATAATGGTTTCTTTTAAATTACGTCAACTTGCTTTATGAGACATCAACAGATCATTATTCTGTGCTTCTACATGAAGAGTCAATGACTTGACCACCACGCACTATCTTCCTGTCTGACAGATTCTGTGGAGAGAACAGGTTAAACATCTCAAGTACAATTGTCTTGTCATGGACATGTGGTTAGAAGGGACTTGAAACAGATGAATCCATTTTTCATCGTGGCACAAATAAAGAAGTTTATTCAGAAGTTGCACAGAGGGTGACGATTAGACTGGGACATCATAATTGTGATACTGGGCCGGATTGGTGAGTGGGGAGGATATGGAAGTGTAGATCTCTGCAGGGCTAGAAGGATTATGGAGTTTGAGAACAGTCTAGTTCCTCCTCGCATATCAGTGAGCAATTTATAAATAGTAATTTGCTTCATAGAGTTTATCAGGAAAGGAATTTTTGATTGGAAGTGAAGACACTGATTTCCCTTTTTTCAAAATTTACCTAACATGAGCAGAAACACAGTTCAGCCCGGTATATTAGACAAAGAGAATGACTTAATAGAAACACCACCTATAGCGAGGATGGGATAGTAACCACCTTGAGTAATCCAAAGTATATCTTCGATCCGCGATGCTAATGATATCCAAGGCTGAGAAAGGTAGTAAAGCCTCTCGGATAAACTCCTGTCCATTATTGGAACATTCCAGTCAAATGTTCTCAGATTCTGATCCATTTTTGGAATATTCCAGTCTGTTGTTCTCAGAAGCTGATCTCTCCTTCCTCTCTCTCTGGAGTTGCTGATCCCTGTTATTGCTGTCGGTGATGCTCCTGCTCATACTATGGGATATCACATCGAACCCAGTCCTTATTTGAAGAAGAGGCTAATTCTCCAGTGACACATTTAGGATCCACAGCGACTGACATTAATCATAGTCGCTGAACAAATAGCTCCAGTTCACCCCTTTCAATTCAATACAGTTATTAGTAAATTTCAAAATAACGTATGAATGTTACACATTCGGAGTGGGACATGTGAGGGTGACTGAGGGAAGGAATGTTGGAGATGGTAGATTTATTGCGTGTTATCATTCAATCTGAATTGGATATGGGAGTAATCACAGAGGATTGTCAGAACATGAATGAGTTTCTCTGTTTATAAGTGGAAAGGTACAGCCTGCAACTAGTGATCAGTCATTACAATATAAATAAAGCATTGAGAGAATGTTTATACTCGATAATCTGACAGGAAAATATGCCGAAGACAACATGGGGTTATAACAGGCAAACGGCATGGATATGTTAACAGAGAATTGTCCCTGACAAATGCAATTCAGATTGTTACTCAGAGTCAGAGAGGGCAGGTGAGGGTCATGCTATTGATTTATTAATGTCAATCAACTGTGATGAAGGGCTACTTACTGGACTTCAATTACAATGTGGTTATGGCATTGGGGTGGAGACAGAAAACAGACAGAATGAGGGACATGGCTGCTGAGACGAGAGTGAGGGAACATGATATTGCTCAGTCATCAGTATTAGAACGTTTTTCTTTGTAAATCATGTGAAGATCAGATTCAAGTATAAATCTACAATGAGGACTGAGGAGAGCAAATATTACTAAAGATCGTACGACCAAAAGATATAGGAGTAGAAACTTGGCCATTCAGCCCACCCAGTCTGCTCAAACATCAATCAAAGCTGATGAATTTCTCAAACCTATTCTCCCCATAACCCTTGATCCTCTTTACAATCGAGAACCTACCTATGCAGGTTGAAGTATACTCAATGCCCTGGCCTCCACAGTCTTCTGTGGCAGTGAATTCCGTAGACTCACAATGCTCTGGTTGAAGAAGTTACTCGCTATCTCTGTTCTAAAAGGTTGTTACTGTGGTCTATGTCTGTGCCTCGGATCCTAGTCTTTCCTACCAATGAACACAATTTCCCAAAATCCACTCTGTCCAGGTCATTCAGTATTCTGTAAGTTTGAATTAGATTCCCCCTCATCCTTATAAACACCATCGAGTATCTACCCAGGCCCTCAAACGTTCCTCATATGTTAAGCATTTCATTCCTGGGACTATTCCAGTGAACCTCCTCTGAACACGCTCCACGACCATTACATATCTGCTGAGATATAAGACCCAAAATTGCACACAATAACCTAAATGTGACCTGACCAGAGCTTTTTAGTACCTTTTAAGTACATCACCGCTTTTAACTTCAATTCTCTCGAAATAAATCCCTTCATTGTATTTGACTTCCAAACTACTGACTCGACTTGCAAGTTTACCTTGAGAGACGCCTGGACTAGTATTCCCAAGTCTCTTTGCATTTCAGACTTCTGAACTTTCTCCCCATTTAGTAAATAGTCCATGCCTCTATTCTTCGTACCAAGATGCATGACCTCATACGAGCGCATGAAAATGTGTTGCTGGAAAAGCGCAGCAGGTCAGGCAGCATCCAGGGAACAGGAGAATCGACGTTTCGGGCATAAGCCCTTCTTCAGGAACGTCGATTCTCCTGTTCCCTGGATGCTGCCTGACCTGCAGCGCTTTTCCAGCAACACATTTTCAGCTCTGATCTCCAGCATCTGCAGACCTCACTTTCTCCTCATACTAGCGCATGTTTTACTTCATCTGCCTCTGCTTTGTACTTCTCCTAACCTGTCCAAATCCTTCTTCAGCATCGCTGCCTCCTCAGTGTTACCTGCCCCTCTACATATCTTTTTAATGTCTGCAAACTTAGCCAGAATGCCCTCCGTTCCATCCTCTAGATCATTAATGTACAATGTGAAAAATTGTCGCAACACTGAGTCTTGCAGAACACATTTTGTCACAGGCTGCCATCCTCAGAAGGACCATTTTTTTCCCCACTACCTGCTTTTTGCCAAACAGCGAAACTTCTATCCATGATAGCACTTTGCCTCTGTCACCATGGGGAGAAAGTGAGGTCTGCAGATGCTGGAGATCAAAGTTGAAACTTTATTGCTGGAACAGCACAGCAGGTCAGGCAGCATCCAGGGAACAGGAGATTCGACGTTTCGGGCACAGGCCCTTCTTCAGGAATCATTCCTGAAGAAGGGCCTGTGCCCGAAACGTCGAATCTCCTGTTCCCTGGATGCTGCCTGACCTGCTGTGCTGTTCCAGCAATAAAGTTTCAACTCTGTCACCATGGGCACTTATCTTAATCAATAGTCTTCTGTGTAGCACTCGTCAAAAGCCTTCTTGAGGTCCGGGTAATAACATCCGTTGGCGTTCCTGGGTCTAAGCTGCTCGATACTTTCTCAAAAAGTTCGAGCAGATGCGTCAGGCATGACCTCCCCTTGATGTTACCATGCTAACTTTGCCCTTTTTTACTATACACCTTCAAACATTCAGAAACCTTATTCTTCCCGATTGGTTCCAGGATCTTACCCACGACTGAGGTTAGGCTATTTGGCCTGTAATTTTCCGACTTCAGCCTTATTCCCTTTTTAAATAGGGATTTTACATTAGCGTTATTCCAGTCCTCTGGGACATTCCCTGATTCTAATGATTCCGGAAAGGTCACTATTAACTCCTCCATTACCACTGAGCTTTCTCCCTTAGAACTCTGTGTTGTAGTCCTTCTAGTCCAGGTGATTTAACCATGTTCAGCCGATTTAGCTTTTATACCCTGTTTGCCTTGGCGATGGATGACATACTGAGCTTTGCTCCTTCATATTCTTGAACTATTGGGAAATTATTCGTGTCCTCGGCAATTTCTTTGTTCCCCACTACTATCTGTCCTGTGCCATTTTCCTGCAGCCCAATGTCCACTTTTGTCTCGCTTTTACCGTTTTTATGCCTAAAGAAAATCTTACAATTTTCCTTGATATAAATGGCAAGCTTACCCTCATATTTAATCTCCTCCCTCCATATTTATTATTTTGTTGTCCTCTGTTGGTCTTTGTGAGCTTCCAAATCGTAGGATTTCCTCTGCTCTTCGTCACGTTATACGCTTGCTCTTTTGCTTTTATTCTGTCCCTGACTTCCTACACAAACACCTGTTGAAGGACCCGCACTCTGAAAGCTGGTGTGCTTCCAATTAAACCTGTTGGACTATAACATGGTGTTGACTGATTTTTAACCTAGTCAGCCAAGGTTCTTTCATCGACCCTTGTACCATTGTTCTTTTTTCTCGGGAAGAATCTCCGTTGTGTCTCCTGAATTAACTCCCAGATACACCTGCCATTGCTGTTTTACTGTTTTTCATTCTAGACGCCATTCCAGTCAATTCTACCCAGCTCCTCCCCCATGCCTCGGCAGTTGACTTTGTCCAGCTTAAATACCATTACTTCAGATTCTATCTTCTCCCTCTCAAATTGCAGAATAAATTCAATCATATTATGATTACTGCTTCCTTCATGTTCCTTCACTTTGAGTTCTCTTAAATTGTCTGCCTCATTGTACGACACTAAACCCAGTATTGCCTGTTCCTGAGTGGGCTCCACCACAAGCTGCTCCAAAAGGCTCTATCGAAGATACTCCACAAATTACTTTTCTTTCGAACCACTACCAACCTGATTTTCCCAGTTCCCCCGTGTATTGAAATCTCCCATGACTACTGTACTTTGCCTTTTCTATGCATCTTTTCTATCTCCTGGTATATATTGTGCCGCAGCTACTGAGTACTTATTGGAATCCTGAACATAACGCCATCTATGTGTCTTTATTCAACCTTAGGGGATACTCAATTCTACCCACACTGATTTTGTGCCATCTGACCCTACTTTATGTCATACGGTCAGAAAGTTTACAGTCAGAGAGATTAGATTAGATTAGATTACAGTGTGGAAACAGACCCTTCGGCCCAACAAGTCCACACCGACCCGCCGAAGCGAAACCCACCCATATCCCTACATTTACCCCTTACCTAACACTACGGGCAATTTAGTATGGCCAATTCACCTGACCCTGCACATCTTTGGACTGTGGGAGGAAACCGGAGCACCCGGAGGAAACCCACGCAGACATGGGGAGAACGTGCAAACTCCACACAGTCAGTCGCCTGAGGCGGGAATTGAACCCGGGTCTCTGGCGCTGTGAGGCAGCAGTGCTAACCACTGTGCCACCGTACCGCCCACCAGGTGTACAGCATGGAAACAGATCCTTCGGTCCAACTCATTCATGCCGACCAGATTACCCAACCTAATTTAGTCCCATTTGCCAGCACTTGGCCTATATCCTTCGTACCCCTCCTATTTACATACCATTCCAGATGCCTTTTAAATATTGGAATGGGACCAGTGTCCACTACTTCCTCCCACAGTTGTTTCCATACACACACCACCCTGTGCATTAAAAAATTGCTCCTTTGGCCCCTTTCAAATCTTTCCCTTCTCAACCTAAACTTATACTCTCTGGTTCTCCCCCACCCCAGGGAAAATACTTTGTCTATTTATATCATGCATGCCCCTTGTGATTTTCTAAACCGCTATAAGGTCACCTCTCAGCCTCTGACGCTCCCGGGCAAACAGCCCCAGCCTATTCAACTTCTCCCTGTAGTTCAAATAGTCCAATCCTTGTAAATCTTTTCTGAATACTTACAAGTTTCACAACCTTCTTCCGATAGCAAGGAGACCACGATTCTTACGATTGATTTATTTTCATTCATACTCCCCCCACCAACCTATCTTTTCGATAGGATGCATACCCTTGAATATTGTCAATCCTGATCCCCTTTCAGCACGTCTCTGCCAATTTAAATCTGCGCTACAAGCTCATTTACCTTATTTCTTATACGGCATGCATTCAGATATAACACTCTCAGTTCTGTATTAACCGTGCCTCTCTCAATTTCATTTGTCTGTCCAGTGTGCTTGAAGTTTGATTGTTTACACTTTCAATACACTCTGTCCAATTTGTGCCTGTGGTGGAGATTTTAATAAACTCTCCTGCGTTCTGCACTCTTACCTCCTCTTTGAATTCGATTTTCTAATTTCCCCTATAACTGAAACCCCACCCAAACCTAAACATTTGTTGAAAGATCTGACCGCAGCCCTAGTTATGTGATTTGTTAGGACTCTTGTCCCAGCATTGTTCAGATGAAGACCATAACATCAGAACAGTTCCCTTCTTGCCCAGTAATACAATATGCTTATGCAACACAAAATACGGGGACAAAATGACTTGTTGTCCATTCCAAAATATGGAAAGTACAAACATATAAGATTGTTAAAATACACTCATGACCTTGAGCTATATAAATTGAAATGTGAATTACAAAACTATGGAAGTGCTGAGCAAACTTTATCAATCATTATTCGGCCCACAGCTCAGATGTTGATTTCCCCTTTGTCAGTGTTTCCCTTCACTGAGATTCTCTGGTCCAGTCCCACACATAGTATTTCGGGGGCTTATCAGTTCCTGCTGCTGTTCGCCCAGTCGATTTAAGTTAATCCACTTTCTCCCTGGAACCAATCAATTGGTCTATTGGATTCCGTTTAAATATCAGCAACCTATCTCTGTGATGTTACTGGAGATAAATGATCTGGGGTGACAGCCAATATCAGCACAGTGCTCACAGGGTATGGCACCAGACAAAGGCCTTACGTCCAGGGGAATGTCTAAATAAAATTTCCATCTTCTATCTATTTTCCTCATGGTGTCTCCTGATCTAACCAGCTTCACTCTCGTCTAACACCCGTTTCTCCCACTCAGTCAGTCGCTACACTTTCTATCCACTCTGTTGATCTCCCATCACATTCTTTCTTTCTGTTTCATTCTCTCTCACCCTGTGTGTGTCTCTCTCTCTCTCTCTGTCTCTCTCTCTCTCTCTTTCTGTATCTCCAATAACTCTCTTTGCTTTCGGTTAGTGCAGTTGGAGAGCTTGTGGATGTAGGATAGGCTAAATTTCCTCCGTCTGTGCCATATTAATTCTGAAGATCTCTGACCCACAATAAAGACTTTTAGTGCCTGGAGAAACAAGCGAGTCCTGCGAAGAACACAGTACACAATCATCCATTATCTCTTCCTGTTTTCTGTCATGCCGTGTCCTGTAAATATCTGTTCAAACACAATAGATTAAAATTCGAGCAGTTGGGAGGACACTCAGCAGACGATAGTGAAATCAGGATTTAATAAACAGTTCCACGATGCAAAATGTGATTTTGCCAGATAGCAGCTCCTCCTAATTAACAGCCCCTCGCTTCTGCCTGATGTGGATTTGCCTTCCACCAATTTATTAACTTCCACAAGTTCCTGACTTATTTCATGATCGTAGCTCTCTCAAACCTGAGGGCATTGTGACCACTGTTTCCAAAATGATCTTCTACTGAATGGTCAGTCACCTGGACAGACTCATTTTCTAATACGAGGTCCAGTATGGCCCCTACTGTAGTTGGACAAGCCCCATACCGCTGCAAATAACTTTCTTGGGCGCACTTAAGAAATTCTACCCCATCTAAGCCTCCTGCTTTAAGGGTTCCCAGTCAATATTGGGGATGTTAAAGTCACTCACTATGGCAACTCTGTTTTTAATAATCGACCGACATGTTTGTTCCTCAATCTCTCGGTGGATGTTGGAGGGACTACAGTACAATCCTAACATATGGATCCATCATATCTTGAGCTCTCGTCACGTTGCCTCAGTAGATGAGCCCGCCAATACATGCTAAGTGCAGATGTAACAACCTCCCTGATTAGTAATTCAACTGTTTCTCCTCTTTTAGCTTCCCCTCTATCTCATCTAAAACAACAAAACCCTGGAAAGTTGAGCAGCCAGTCCTGTCTCTTTCTCAACCAAGTCCCTATAATGTTTGCAACATCTTAGTCCCATGTAGGGTTCAGGCTCTAAACTCCTCTGTTTACCCATAATAATACTTGCATTGAAATAAATACATTTCAGCCAAACACATCAGACACTGACCTGATATTTGGTTTCAGATTCCCTGAAGTATTTTCTGCTGCTATTTTCCGGTGACAGGAGATTACAAAAGACTATCAATAAAGCAGAAAATATTGTGGACAGACATTTTCAGTTTCCTCCTTTTTTTACTTCAATCTGTACATTACATTACACATGGTCCGATTTCGATAGAGTGCTGGATAATTATTTCACATTAAACGACTGTCACCAGCCACTCATACCATATTCAGCAACTATTGTTGGACCCACTGGATTGATTGCTCTCTTGTCCCTCTCTCACTAAATCTCTATAATATTTACATTGGAGTTATATGTACTCATCCAATCTCCAAGTTCTTATCTGCCAGATTCCTCACATTAACATAATAACACTTCAGGTTGCCAGTCCCATTTTGTTCAGTGCCCTCTTCGTCTTTGTTGTTGGTCTTGGATGCACTGGTTTTAGTCTCCAATTCCTCCTCAGTCACTGTATTGTGGACCTACTGCTCTGTTTCCCACTCCCCAGTTCCACACTAGTTAAAACCCTCCTGAGTGACAATAGCAAACCTGCCTGCCAGGAGATTGCCGCCAGTGCAGGTACATTCCGTCCTTCTTGTGTAGGTCCTACCGACCCGGGAATCCCAATGATCCACTTATTGGAGATTGCTGCCAGTTCAGGCCCATCCCTTCTTTCTTGTGTATATCCTACTAACCCGGGAATCCCAATGATCCACATATCAGAGATTGCTGCCAGTTCAGGTCCATCCCGTCCTCCTTGGGTATATCTTACCGAGTTGGGAATCCCCATGATCAACATATCAGAAGTTCTAACAGCTCTTTAGCCGTGTATTTAACTGTTCTACCTTCCTATTCCTAATCTCACTCGCACGTGACATATTCTAGCATCTCCAAAATTCAAATATCCTTTCAGTACAACTCCAGCAAGGCCTTTTCTTCATAGACGTGATAATAAAAACGTAAGTGTGATCTCATTAATCAGGAAGGTGGAGCCCACTGACTCAGTCCAATGGCCAGGGGATCTGATATCTATCACCTCCACCAAACCTGTTTGACAAGGTAGACATATGGACCATTTATTTATAGATTACGAGGATGAACAGAAGACTACAGAATGTCAGAGCAGATGGATGTCATTCAGATTGTTTACTCTGCTTTGCTATTAAATTGGATTGTAGTTATTCTGTTCCTTTCAATGGCAGGGTGTTTACCCAGCATCCCCAGCGGGTGAGAAAGTGCCCAGTGTCGTGTGCACAGTCCTGTGAAGGGAGTATCCAGTGCCAGGCAATAGAGTGTGGGGAGTCCCAGGGTTGGCAAAGGAAAGTCTGCATGCAGTGACGATGAACTGAGGGAATGAAAGAGATGGGATGAGTATCCAGGGACACTGCACTCAGACAAGTGGCCAGACAAGATTCCTAAACACCCAGGGTTTCCGCGAACCACGGCTGCTTTTACAAAACGCTGTCACATTTGCAGCATTTCTCCATCAAATAAAAGACAAAGATAATTTAGATTGTAGAAATCCGAAGAAAACACAGAGGCATACTGTGGAGAGAGAAAAGAGCTATTGCTCCCAATGCAGACACGGGAAGAATGTACGAAGTCCACACAGACAGTTTACAGAGATTGGAATTGAACCCGAATCCCTATCACTGTGAGGCAGCATTGCTGTGTCACTGTGATATCCAATTATGGATAATTGCGAGTAGTATAGTTAGAAGCATAGATAATATTCTCTGTGATCTGGATTGAGAGTCCTGAAGGTTGTGCTGCGTACCTGGGGCTTGGATTTGGGATATGTCATCTGGGGTGCGAAGAAGTTGGAGTGGGAGGGGAGTCAGTGGCCAGGGTTCGTGTAGGTACCAACGGCTGGACAAGCAAATGAAAATGAGAAGACGGACGGTAAATACCGAATTGAACTCTTATATTGGAATGCAAGCAGTCGAAGGAATAATGTAAATGAGCTTGTGACACATACACAAATTGGCAGGTATGACGTGGAGGGCATCACAGTGACACCACTGCAAGAGGATCAGGATTCGGAGCTGAATATACAAGGATATTCATCCCGTCGAAATGATAGGCAGGTGGGTAGAGAGACAGATTTGTCTCATTCGGAAGAAATTGAATTGAATCAATTAGAAGAAATGAAGTTAATCAGATGGTGTAGAATGTGTGTCGGTAGAATTGGGGAATCAAAAAGGTGAAAAAATGAAATTGGAGTTATGTACAGGCCGCCAAACAGCAGTCAGGAGCTGGGGTGCAAGATACACCAGGAGATAGAAAGATCTGTAGGAAAGGCAACATTACAGAGATCACGTGGGATTCATTATGCAGGTGGACTGGGAATTCAGTTTGATTGTGGTTTGCAGAAAAAGGAATTTGTGGAATGGCTATGAGATGGCTTTTTGTAGCAGCTTGTGCAGGCAGACTAGGCGAGGGGAGCTTTGGATGAAGGAAATCACAGGAGGCAGTGATCATAATATGATTGAACTTACTCTGCAATTTCAGGTGGATAAGTTAGAATCGGAGGTAATGGTATTACAGCTGAATAAAGGCAATTACAGAGGCATGAGACAGGAGCTGGGCAGAATTAACTGGGAAACAGGCCCAGAAGGAAATACAGTGGAACAGCAATGACAGGAGAATTTTGGAGTAATTCAGGATGCACCAGAGATTTATGCTGAGGAAAAAGAGGCATGATAGAGGGAGGATGAGGCAACCATAGCTGACTAGGGAAATCAGGGACAGCATAGATGTAAATGAGAACGCATATAATGTGGCGAGGGGCAGTGGGAAACCAGAGGATTGGGAAGCTTACAAAGACAAAACAGACAGCAAAAGAAATAAAATAAGAAGGGAGATTATTAAGTATGGAGGTAAGCTAGCCACTAATATGAAGGAAGTCTGTAAGAGCTTCTTTCAATATGTAAAGTAAAAAAGAGAGGCAAAAGTGGACACTGGACTGCTGGAAAATGATACTGGAGAGGGAGTATGGTGTACAAGAAAAGGACGAGGAACTGAAAAATTAGTTCACGGTGGAAGATACGAGTAATACCTTAACATTCAAGATAGTGAGGGGGCAGAGCTGAGTATGCTGGCCACCACCATGGAGAGCGTGCTAGAAAAAACTGAATGGCCAGCAGGTGGTTAACTATCCTGGACCGGATGGACTACAGCCCATAGAGAGAAGGAAGATAGCTGAAGAAGGTGTGGGGGGATAGTGGTGATCCTTCAGGAATCACTAGAGAATGGAACGATCCCAGTGCACTGGAAACCCAATAACGTGACACCCCATTGTAACAAGGGAGTCAGGAAAAAGACAAAAAAAAATCCACAGTTAATAGTTTAACTTCTGTCGTGGGTAAGATCCTGGATTACATTGTGAATGATGAGATTTCTGAATGCTTGGAAGTGTTTGGTAAAATAGGGCAAAATCACTTCATCAAGGGAAGGTCATGCCTCACAAATCTGTTGGAATTATTTGAAGAGGAAATAAGCAGGCTTGACCAAGCACAGCCAATGGCTGTTATCCACCTGGATTTCAAGAAGGCCTTTGACAAGGTGTCACACAGGAGATGGATGAGTATGATAAGGGTCCGTGGTGTTAAAGGTAAGGTAACAGCGTAAATGGAAGCTTGTCTGCCTGGCTGAAAGCAGAGAGTGGGGATAAAATAGTCCTTCTCAGGATGGCAGTCGGTGACAAGAGGAGTTCTACAAGGCTCAGTGTTGGAATCGTAACTTTTTACTTGTTACATTAACAATCCAGATGATGGAACTGAGTGCACTCTGACTAGGTTTTCAGAAGATACGTAGATAGGCAGATGGACTGGTCGTATTGAGGAGGCGGAGAGGCTGAAGAAGGAGATTAGCAGATGCATTCCAATATTGGAAAGTGTGTGGTCATGCACTTTGGCATGAAGAATAGAGGCATGGTCTATTTTTTAAAATGGGGAGAAAATTCAGAAATTCAAAGGGACTTGGGAGTTCTAGTACAGGATTTAGATTTAGATTAGATTACAGTGTGGAAACAGGCCCTTCGGCCCAACAAATCCACACCGACCCGCCGAAGCGAAACCCACCAATACCCCTACATTTACCCCTTACCTAACACTACAGGCAATTTAGTATGGCCAATTCACCTGACCCTGCACATCTTTGGATGATGAGAGGAAACCGGAGCACCCGGAGGAAACCCACGCAGACACGGGGAAAACGTGCAAACTCCACACAGTCAGTCGCCTGAGGTGGGAATTGAACCCGGGTCTCTGGCGCTATGAGGCAGCAGCGCTAACCACTGTGCCACCGTGCCGCCCAAGGTAAGCTTGCAGGTTGAGGCAGTAGTCAGGAGGGCAATTGACATTTATTATTTATGGCATTTATTATGAGAGGAATTGAATACGTATCAGGTTGTACACGTCTCTGGTCAGACCACATTTGGAGTATTGTACGAAAATTTGAGCCCCATTTCTCAGGAAGGATGTAGTGGCCCTGGAGCTTGTGCAGAATATTTTCACGATAATAGTCATAGGAATGAAAAGATTATCGTATGAGGAATGTTTGTGGGCTCTGGGTCTATCCTCGGTGAAGTTTAGAAGAATGACAGGGAATGTAATGGAAGCACAGAGTACTGAATTAACTGGACAGAGTTGATGTAGGTAAGATGTTTCCATTGGAGGAGAGCTCGAGGGCAGAGACTTAGATGAAAGGGAACACCTTTTAGAACAGTGATAAGGAGAAATGCATTTAACCAGAGAAGGTCGAATCTTTAAAAGTTATTGCCACAGAAGGCCGTGGGGACCAGGTCATTAAGTATATTTGAGACGGATTTAGATCAGTTCTTGATTATCCAGGGATGAAGAATTACGAGGAGAAGGCGGGAGAATGCATTTGAGAAACCTATCATCGATGACTGAATGATGGGCAGACTCGACAGGCTAACTGGCTTAATTTCTGCTCCTGCGTCTTATAGACTAATATTCTAAACCTTAAAGAGTCACCTTGCATCTCTGAGAAGATGGATTCATGTTCTTCATGAATGTCAGAAGCTGGTGGGAATACTTAACTGTTTTAGAGTGAAGATGAAGATATTGTGGCAGCTGTCAGGGTGGTGGATAATATGACATTCAGTGCAGGATCACACACCAACTGCACTGTATTAATGTGGTGAGAGTTTATTCAAAACCTGGACCTCTCTGTCTCTTTCAATCACTGTGGGGAGTGGAGTTTGGGGTGGGTGGGCGTAACTTCATCAGAGGCACTTAAACTATCCAGAATCATGCGTCTTGAGTGAAACAGCAGACATGGAATTTATCACCTTCTCATTGACTGTTTAGAATATAATTAGTGATTGCCCATCCCGCTCAGTGTTCAATGCAATCACCTCTTAGTATCTTAGCCCACTCCAGATCAAACTTTACTCACTCCTCATGATGCCATTATCCCAGGAATTAATCTGGTGGAAGTCCTCTTCACGCTCTCTGTGGTAAGGAGATCACTCCTTATAACGGATAGAAAATCTGTCCACAATGCCCCAAATACTGCCTCAACTACACTCTCAGGTCTGATCGCAATAATTCCTTTCCCTCACCTAGCTGGCTCCATTTCCTTGATGTGACAAAGGAAACAATTCATTTACAATCCATTGCCACTGATGTGGATGTAAAACATCCATTCATTTGAAGGTCAACATCAATAAAGCCAGCACCAGAGGTGCCTATCGAGATGGACATCACTCTCGGGGAGAGACTTAATCACAAAGAATGCACCGAAAACAGTGAATGGCCACCTACTTGAATGGAAATCAGCTGTCGGATTATGGGAAATAGGCAAAAGAAGGGAGATGCCTTCACTTCTGTTCTTCCCTCACGGGATGTATGCAGCCCTGGTCAGGCCAGCATGTTATACCGATCTTGAACTGAGTGGCTGGTCTAGCTGTTCCACAGGACAGTAAATAGTAAGACAAACTGCTGTAAATTTGCAGTTAAACAGAGACCTGACCAGGGAAGTATGACCCACTGCCTTCTCTAATGGACATCAGGCAAGCCCATATCAACAGATTATTATTTTGTGGATCCAGATTACGAGCCAATGACGTGACCACCATACACCATCTTCCCATCTTTCAGATTCTGTACAGAGAATAAGTTAAACATCTCAAGTTCAATTGTTTTGCAATGGACAAGTGGGAAGAAGGGACTTGAAACATGTATCCAGAATTAACAAAGACGCAAGCAATGGTTTATTCAGGAGTTGCACTGCGGCTGAAGAGAAGACTGGGAGGTCTTAATGTTTGTTCTGGACAGGATTGGCATGTGGGGAGGATATGGAGATGTAAACTTTGCAGGAGAAAATGAATCAAGATGGTTGAGAACAGTGTGTTTCATCCTCGCATATTGGGGAGTAATTTGTAAATAATAATTTGCGAGTTATTATTTCTAAGGAATGGAATCTTTGGTTGGAACTGAAAAAGTTGACTTGCACCTTTCCAAAATGTACATATCATCAGCATCAATTCAGTTCAATCGACAGACTGAGTAACTTACCAGGAACACCAACTATAGCAAGAATAGGATAGTAACCAGCTTGAATAACCAGCAGTACATCTTCAATCCGATATGCTAATGATATACAAGGCTGGGAAAGCCAGAAAAGACCATAGGATAAACTCTTGTCCATTGTTGGAATATTCCAGTCTAATGTTCTCACAGACTGATCTCTCCTCCACCTCTCTCTGGAGCTGCTGATCCCTGTTACTGGTGTGAATCATGCCCCCGCTCATACTATGGGATAAAACACTGAAAACATTCCCTTATTGATCGAAGAGAGAAACTCTCTAGAGATGCTTAGGATCCATGGAGACTGACATAATCACAATCGCTGAATAAATATCTCCAGTTAACCGATTAGACTTCAATACTGTTTTATTAAAGTTCAAAATAACTTTGAACGTTTATGCATTCTGGGTTTGATATGTGAGTGTGACTTTAGGAAGAAATGTTGAAGATGGCAGATTTATTGTGTGTAATCATTCAGTCTGTCTTGGATATGGAAATAATGCCAGAGGTTTAACGGAACATAAACATGCTTCTCTGTTCATATATAGAGAAATGAATCCTGTAACTACAAATCAGTCATTGCAATATCTGTAACACATTGAGAGAACATCTTTCGTCCATGATCTGATGGCAAAATGCGCCTCTGAAAACGTAGGTTATAACAAACAAATGGCATGGATATGTTAACACAGAATTGCACATGACAAACACAATTCAGATTGTTATTCCAGAATCAGAGAGGGCAGGAGTGGGTCATGTTGTTGATGTATCCATGTTAACGAATTGTGATGAAGTATCATTTAATGTACTTCAATTACATTGTGATTATGACATTGGAGAAAGACAGAAGATGGAGAGATCTGGGTGACATGAATGTTTAGAGTGGGTGGAGGGACAGTGATGTTCTCTAGTCACTAGTATTGGAACGTTTCATTTTATAACTCACATGAGGAACAGATTCCAGGATACATTTACAATGATGAATTAGCAGAGACAATATTAATGAAGTGCATTCATTCAATATAAAATCCAGAAACAAAATGATTTTCTGCACATACCAATAAATGCAAAGTGCAAAGAAATAAGGTTGTTAAAATGCACTCCTGATGCTGTGCTATTATTGTGAGGTCATTCCTTAAGTAAGAAAAGATCCACTTACATTGCTGTGGGCCTGATGGCAGTCTAAAGCCAGACCAGGTAATAATGCTAGATGGCTTTCCCAAAGAACATCAGTGAAATCGATAAACGCATTGTCAAAGTGCTGGTGGTGTGATGGTTGACATTAGTGAATTTCGCTTTTATTTCTAATTCCTGTCATTTGGATTTAGGTTCTAATGTCATTTGTGGTAGAATGCGAAACGGTATCTTTAGTGTAATAATATTTGCCTCTGAATCACCTGCCCAACTACATTACTATTTTACACAGTGTGCCAATGAGGAATTTACTTCAGAGACACGAACAAGGCTGTGATGCAAATACTTGCAACTGAAAGAGTGCTTAGAAGAGAGCTGTAACCATAAAATCTGAATTTAGCAAGGCATAGATAATGCTGAGCAGAGGCTGATAGCTAAGTTCGGTAACCATAGGGAGGGCCTCAACCGGGACGTTGGGTTCATGTCACATTACAGGGGATCACCATTGCACTACACACACACACACACACAGATATTCCTACACACACACACACACTCACATGCACACGGACACAGATACACACAGACTCGCACACAGACACCCACACACACCCTTATAGAAACACAGACGCCCACACAAACACCCCGTCACAGACTTAAGACACTCTGCACTCACTACACACACACACCTTCTCACACTCACAACTCCCACCCCAGACAGACACACACACAGGCAGACAAAGACCCACATGCACACATATATATATTGTGAATTTTTTTGGTACAAAGTTACATTGCACTTTGCTCAAAAACCACATAGATTCATGTCAAACTCTGAGCTCAAAAACTGCATGAATTTATGTAAAACTCTGTTATTTCACTTTTTAGATTGGAATCAATCTAAACATCAGGTCATAGACAGAGAACACAGGGGGCTAACACCTTCAACACATTGTCTAGCTATCACCATTGTTAACAGCTAACCCGAGAATGCAACTTTAAAAAAAAGGGTTTTGTGATTTACACATGCAAGAAGTGAAACTATCACTGTATTCTAACAGATGAAAGGCTTAACAAACAATCAATTCTTCAATGTATAATTTCAGTTACATCACACTGCAAATTTTTGCTATAAATTCTATATATCGAGCCCTCCACATTCACCTGATGAAGGAGCGTCGCTCCGAAAGCTAGTGTGTTCCAATTAAACCTGTTGGACTATAAGCTGGTGTTGTGTGATGTTTAACTTTGTACACCCCAGTCCAACACCGGCATCTCCGAATCAGGTTTATTTAGCAATAGCATTAACGCCAAGGTGGGAACTAGGGATATTATGGAGCGGGTAGTGGATAGATTTGGTGATCGAGAGAATACCGAGATATAAAACATTTCAGGTCAAAATGGGAAATCGTGATTGTCCACAGTCTTGTTCTCAGATGTTTCTGAGGGCAGAAATGCACGCGGGATGTGGTGTGGGGAGTGAGTGAAATTCTGAAATTTGTGATGATATATATACTTCGCAATTGAAACTGAAGACTATAGTTTCCATGTTTGCAAACGATAGAGAACAGAAATAACAATGAAGTTCAACATAGTTTATGGGATTAATATTTGGATAGAGATAGAAAGACTTAGCAGGAATGCCAACAATAGCGAGGATGGGATAGTACCCCCCCCCCCCCCCCCCCCCGAATAATCAGCAGTACACCGTATATCCGATTTGGTAATGTTGACCAAAACGTGGAGAGCAAGTAAAGACCCCAGGATAACCTCCTGTCCATTGTTGGAACATTCCAATTGACTGTTCTCAGATTGTGATTCATTATTGGGACATTCGAGTCTAACATTCTCAGACTCTAATCGCTCCTCTCGCTATCTCAGTCGCTGCTAATCCGTGTTAGTTTCGGATTTGATGCATCTGTTTTACAATGGTATAAAACATTGAAAGAATACCCTTACTAAAAGGAGAGGGAAATCCTGCAGTTAAACAATTAGAATCCATGGAGACTGACATCAATTACAGTCCCTGAACAAACAGTTCGAGTTAACTCCTTTCAGTATGGTATACTTAGTTCGCAAGAAGAACTGGACTGGATTGACTGTTGGCATCGCTAGTGATTGGTCACATCTCCCATCAGCAATTGCTCCAGTGAAGTTAGTTGTGAGGGAGAATGATGGATGTTTCTTATCGCAGGTTAGGTGATTGTCCTGCATTGTCTATTTGCAATGCTGAAACTACCTGAATCCCCCACCCCACAAAACACAATCAAGGCGTTATTATTTTCCTGACCTCTCCTCCACTAGAACAGGACCAACCACTATATTTACCGTGGAAATATTTGCCCTGACAATAACAGGAAGTGTGGATCTGTCTGGACGTTCCTCTTGTTGCTGTAATAAGGCAATTTTGTATCTTCAACACACAATGCACTTCAGCAAACTCACAAGCACCTTAAAACACTTTATTGGCTTCAAAGCAGTAAGACTTACACTTATTGAATTCAGTTCAAAGCCAAATGTGTCATATTGCCACAAACCTTTTAGAAGGCTATGTTGTCCTTGATTTTTTTTTTCAGGGAGGGTCTAAACGACCCAAGATTCCAACATGCCTGAATTTTGAATGGTTCACTGAGGTCCTTATGTTTTTGCTTAACAGATAATGCATCAGGCAGATGGGTCTCAAATATTTTTTTAAAGATACAATCAAGATTGCATGGCCAGCCCTCTGGCTGAGCAGGTCAGTTCAATTCGGGGGTTAGTTGAGTCAGGGTCACTGTTGAAACTGGACGCTGTTCCCCTCCGTCTGCCCTTCTGAATTTGTAACACACAAGCTTTTTGCGTCATTTTTACTCTTTGTGCTAAGGGGTTTGTTTATTGGGATTCTTGCAAGTAGCTTGGAAGAGCATCACTAAGTCAGGATTGCCTGTCAGGTCTGGAAAGGTTACATTATTGGGGCATTCTATTTTCGATTTATTGTGTTTCATTCTGTAATTTTGTCAATAAGTTCTGTTTGTTCAAAACTTGGTCAGCTAATTCACTCATCGAGTATGCACTTCACACGTATCTTCAAATACCACAGTTACTGTCTGGGGTACCTGCTTAAAAATGTTTTGACGGGGTCTAGCTTGGTCCATTACAATGTTGTTCAATATAAATCGTGGATTAATGAGTCAGGGATGGAAAGGATATGATATTGGCTGGGAGACAGAAAGGACTGGAGCCAGTAGCTGAGCAGACGTGAGGGGAGTAATGTAATATCTCCCAGTCACGATTATTCAACCCTCACACTTTCTCACAAATGGAATGAACTGCAATGCAGAGTGAGAGAACAGATGACATTTGGGAGATGGAATGCTGAATGACAATGTGAATAGAAAAGGCAATTTTAAATGTGATGGCTGGAATCATATTTTACAGATAGACTGTTTAATCACAGACTATACAAGTTGTTAAGATTGTTTATATCTGAACAGGATAATCAGAATTACAAACAGACACATAACAAAATGAGTGGGGTTGCAGGGAGTTACAGCAGAATAAGAGTGGGTACGTTGCTCATTCTGAGCTGGTGCAGAGATGATGGGCTGAGTGACCACCAACTTTGCTGCAATTATTCTGAGAAATGTATTAAAAGCTTTTGGAACCTGAGAGGACAAGCTTAGTAATAAAGGACATAGACGATGTCATCATCAATAATCTATTCTTGCTGTTTCATAAAGTGTAGCTATCTCTAAAATGAATTCATATCAAAATAAATGTGTTGAGATTCGCACATTTTATTGGATATTGGCAAAAAGTTATTTTTTGGATCTTAAAGAGGAAACAGAGTCTCGTTTAATACGGGTATCACCGGCACAAGTCACGGGAACAGGAATGGAGGAAATTGTTCAAATATAACGAGACCCATCCAGAAAAGCAACACATTAGAGGTAATGGAAATCAGAAATATAAGCACAAAATGGTGGAGAAGTGCAACAGATGAGGCAGAATATGGAGAGAGAAACAATGTTAACATATCGAGGCTGATATGAACCTGTTCTGAACAAGTCACATTGGACTCAAATAGTTAATGTTGTTTCTCTCAGTTCCAATGCTGCCAGAACTGCTGAGATTATCTCCAACACTTTCAATTGGCATAATAACAGACCACAGAGAGTAATGGTGGATGGTTGCTTTTCAGACTGAGGCATGTGATCAGCATTGTTCCACAGAGATTCATTCTGGGTTTTCATTGTTCAGTAATTTATGTAAATGGTTTGGATGACAATATAAAAAAGCATGGTCAGTAAGTTTGCGGATGACACCAAAATTGGTGGCATAGTGGACAGTGAAGAAGGCTTTCTGAGATTACAAAAGAATCTTAATCAAACGGTTTATAGGCTGATAAATAGCAGAGTAAATTCAATCTGGATGATTGCAAGGTGAAGACAATTGTGTGTGTTTGCCGCTGTCTGATGCACTGGGAACGGAATGATTTTATTCCCCATCTGCTGTAATACAACATAAAAATGTTCTCCTTCATCTTTAAGAGGCCTTGCCCTCTCTCTGGTTACCCTCTTGCTCTTTATGTATTTGTACATTCTCTTTAGATTATCCTGAACCTTATCTGTCCATGCTATCTATTGTCCCCTTTTTTGCTTTCCTCATTTCTCTCTAAATAATGTCCAATACGCTTTATATTGTTTAAGAGATTCGATTGATTAAAGTTGTCTATATCTAAATTAAGATTCCCTTTTATTCTTGAGTCGACCCTCAATAAATTTCGTCATCCGTTGTTCCTTAATCTTACCAGACTTACCCTTCACTCTGACAAGAACATAATGCCTCTCAGTTCTCAACCTCACACATGTAAATGCCTTCCACTAGTCACACATTCTCTTCACCCGCTAACAGTCTCCTTCAATCAAACTTGGAAAGTCCTTGTCTCATGCCATTAAAGTTTACGTTACTCCAATTAAAAAGATAATATTAATGGAAAGCTTATCCTTTTCCATAACCCTTCCGAAATGAATAGAGTTATGATCGCAACAGCCATCGTATTCCCCACGTTTACTTCAGTCACTTGCCCTGGTATTGAACAAAATAAGGTCTAGTTTTGTTGCTTCTCTAGTAGGAACAACCACATATTGATAAAGAAAAGTTTCTTGAACACATTTGACAAATTCTTCATCGTCCAAACCTTTAACACGAAGGGAGTAACAGTCAAGGTTTGGAAATTTAACATCCCCCATTATTACAATCTTATTAATTTACATATATCTGAGATCCCCCTACATATTTGTTCTTAATTTCTTCCTTACTATTAGGGAGCATACAGTACAATTCTATCAACGTGTTCTTTTCTTTCTGACGTTTAAGTTCTGCCATTATATTTGCACCGGACGATTTGGTACAAACGAGCATGGAGCACAATCTCTTCGAAGTGTCCTTTACTTTCTTATCTTTAATTTCTACCCATATATTTTAACTGGACGAGTTTTTAGAAATATCTTCCCTAGTTAAAGCAACAATATCTTCCTTAATCAAAATTGACAGCCCTGCCTACCCACTGCTCCGCCATCCCCTGTCTCCTTTTCTATCTTTTCTATAGCATCTAGCACCTGGAAGATTGAATTACCACTCTTAGAACAACGAACGTAGAACATAGAATAATACAGAGCAGAACCGTCCATTTGGCCCTCGACATTGCACCGACCTTTGAAGTATTCTCAGCTCGTCCCCTCCACTATCCCCAAATCATCCACGTGCTTATCTAAGGATGGTTTAAATCCCCCTAATGTGGCTTAGTTGACTACATTAGCAGGTAGGGTATTCCAAGCCCTTACCTCTCTCTGTGAAACGAACCTGCCTCTGACATCTGTCTTAAATCTATGACCCCTCAATTTGTAGCTACACCCCCTCGTATATGCTGACTTCAGCATCCAAGGAAAAAAGTCTTTAACTGTCTACCCTATCTAATCCTCTGATCATCTTGCATGTCTCTAACAAATTACCTCTTAGCCTTCTTCTTTCCAATGAGTACAGACCCAAGTCTCTCAGCCTTTCCTCATAAGACCTTCTCTCCAGACCAGGCAACATCCTGGTAAATCTCCTCTCCACATTTTCGAATGCTTCCACATCCTTTTTGTAATGGGGCGACCAGAACTGTACACAATATTCCAAGTGTGCCCGCACCAGCGTTTTGTATAGTTCCAGCATCATATTGCGGCTCCGGAACACAATCCCTCTACGAATGAAACTTAACAAACCGTATATCGCCTTAACAGCACTATCAACCTGGATGACAACTTTCAGGGATCTCTGTACATGGACTCCAAGATCCCTTTGCACACCCAGACGACAAAGAATCTTTCCATTGACCCAGTATTCTGCCTTTCTGTTATTCTTCCAAAAGTGCATCACCCACATTTAGCTGCATTGAACTCCATTTGCCACCTCTCAGCCCAATTCTGCTGTTTATCCAAGTCCGCCTGCAACCTGTAACATTCTTTCAAACTGTCCACTACACCACCGACTTTAATGTCGTCTGCAAATTTATTAATCCATTCACCTATTCCTGCGTCTAAATCATTTATAAAAATGACAAACATCAGTGGCCCGAAAACAGATCCTTGTGGGACACCACTAGTAATCGGACACCAGGCTGAATATTTTCCATCAACCACCACGCTCTGCCTTCTTTTAGAAGGCTAGTTTCAAATCCAAACTGCTAAATCACACTCAACTCCACGCCTCTGCATTGTCTCCAACAGCCTACAACGTGGAACCTTATCAAAGGCCTTACTGAAGTCCATGTATACCGCGTCAACTGCCCTAGTCTCATCTACATGCTTGGTCACCTTCTCAGAAAACTCCATGAGATTTGTGAGCACGACCTGCCCTTGATGAAACCATATTGACTATCTGAAATCAAATTGTTGCTTGCTAGATGATTATAAATATTATCCCTGATAATCCTTTCCAAAAACTTTCCTAACACAGAAGTAAGGTTCATTGGTCTATAATTACTAGGGTCATCTCTACTGCCCTCTTGAACAAGGGCACAAGATTTGCAATCCTCCATTCCTCTTGTACTAAACCTGGAGACAATGACGACTTAAATATCAAAGTTAAAGGCTCAGCTATCTCCTCCCTAGCTTCCCAGAGAATCCCATCCAGTCCAGGGGACTTCTCTACTTTCACTCCTTCTAGAATTGACAAAACCTGTTCGTAACTAACCTCAATCCTTTCTGGTCTAATATCTCATACCTCATTCTTCTCCTCTACAATATTCTCCTTTTCCTGAGTGAAAACACATGAGAAATGTTCTTTTAGCAACTCTCTGATCTCGATCTCCATAACGTCCACAGTCAAATTCCAGCTTCTGTCTTTGATTGGCCCGATTCATACCCTAATCATCCCTTTGTTCCTCACATTCCTCTAGAAAATTTTAGGTTTCTCCTTTATTCTATTTGCTAAAGACCGCTCGTGCCCTCTCTATTCTCTTCTTAACTCGCTCTTCAAATCCTTCCAAGCTGATCTGTAACTCTCCATCGCCTCATCTGAACCAGCTTGCCTCATCAACAGATAGGCTTCCTTCTTCTTCTTAACAAAAGATGCAATTTCTATAGTAAACCACGGTTCACTTTCCTTATCACTTCTTCCCTGTATGACATACCTATCAAGGACACACAATAACTCTTCCTGAAACCAGCTCCACATTTCCACTGTCTGCATCCCCTGCATTTTGCTGCCCCATTCTATGCATCCTAATTATTGCCTAATCGGATTATATTTGCCCTTACCCCATCGATAAATCTTGACCTGTGGCATGTACCTATCCCTTTCAATCGCTAAACTAAACATAACTGCATTATGGTCACTCTCTCCAAAGTGTTCAACTATAACTAAATCGAACACTTGGCCTGGCTCAGATCCATTATGGCCTCTCCTCTTGTCGGCCCTTCGACATACTGTGTCAGGAAACCCTCCTGTACACATTGGACAAAAACTGATCCATCCAACGTACTAGAGTTATAGATTTTCCAGTCAATGTTAAGGAAGTTAAAGTCCCCCATAATGACAACCCTGTTTCTTTCACTCCTACCCAGAATATTTTTGCTAATCCTCTCTTCCCTGGAACTCTGCGGAGGCTATAAAAATATTCCAAGCAGTGTGACCTCTCTTCTCCTGTTTCTAACCTCAGCCCACACTACCTCAGTAGACGAGTCCTCAGCAAAAGTTCTCAGAGCCAGCGTTATCCTTGGCTAACAAGGCCACACCTCCTCCTCTTTTACTGAATTGCCTGTTTGTATTGAAAGATTTTGAACACCCAAGGTCCTAGAATAGCTATGATGTCCCAATCCCATGTTCTGAACCATGCGTTGAGTAGATCAGCCTTCCCTGTAAAACCCATTGCACTGAAGTAAATGCATTTTGGTTCTTCAGAATTACTATATACTCTGATTCTCCCAGTAATGACTGCCAGTAATTCTGAGCATTCCCAGCAACTTCTGGTTTTGTCACTAATGATGATCACATACTGATCAAAACTAATCCAATTCAGATTTGAAAAAAACCCTGAATTTATTTTCTCAATATAAAACCAAATATTTCGTCGTTCAAGAATCACAGCAAATATCCATTAAATTATTTTTGTTTGGTCCATGATTATCATTTGTTCAGTTGCCAATACATGAAGAAAAGGGATTTTTGCATGCTTTGTGTATTATCTTTTGGGAGGTGTTAGAGAGGGGGAGTGGGACCAGGGGGGTTGCCGCAAAGGTTAATTTCCCACTAAAAACGGACTCACCTCGAGCATCAGGCCTCCATTAGCAGCAGCGAGGAGCGGAGTGGGAGAAGACGAATTGTGCACTCGGAACGTAAGGGAACTGATATGTTTGGGCAGCGATTGAACGAGAGACACTACACGTGTAATGTATCCCACACCAAACTCCTCATCAAACCAAAACAAAAGTACTCTGTACTGTGTTCATAAGGTGCTTCTCTTCTTTTTTTTAATCCAGTGATTGGTGAAAGAAAAACCTTTCTTTTCCATTTATCTAATTTAAGACAAGTTAAATTTTCGAGTAAAAGTGGCAGGAGATCTCAGAGCCATGTTATGCTCCACTTGCTCAATATGGGAGCTCATGGACACAGCTGATGTTCCTGACTCCTTCAAGTGCAGGACATGTGTCCATCTCCCTACACTCTCCTTGCAGGATCTTTTCACGTTTTCTGCCAATGTCATTTGTACCAATGTGTACCACGACCGCTGGCTGTTCACCCTCCTCTTCAGTATGCCCTGAGCATGCTCCGAGACATCTCTGATCCTCGCACCAAGCACACATCTTACGAAGAACGCATAGACGGGATGATGGCTCTGGAGCTGCGGGTGGACTCACCTTGGACACACACAATGCGGAGGAGTTTGTAGATAGCACATTCAGTGAACTGATCACATCACAGATTATGATTGCTGAAGGAGAAAGGGAATTGGTGACCAAAAGGCAGAGAAAGAGCAGGAAGGCACTGCAGGTGTCCCCTGCGGCCACCCCCCTCCTTAGCAGGTACACTGTGATGACTCACCACGAGGAGGCAGCAGTAGCCAGGTTAAAAGCACCGTGGTTGGCTCTGCTGTTCAGAATGGCGGGAATTAAGGCTGGTAGGGCTAAGTCATAGCGGATTCAATTGTAAAAGGAGTAGATAGGCATTTCTCTGTTCGAAGCCGAGACTCCCGAATGGTATGTTGCCTTCCAGGTGCAAGGGACAGAAATGCCTCGGACCGACTGCAGAACATTCTGAAGGGGAAGGTGACCATCCAGTTTTCATGGTGCATGTAGGAACGAATGATATAGGTTAAAAAAATCAGGATGAGGTCCTACAAACGGAATTTAGGGAGTCGTGTTAAGAAGTAGGAGCTCAGAGGTTGTAATCTCAGGATTGCTTCCAATGCCACGTGCTAGTCAGAGTGCAAATGAAAGAATAGGAAAGATGACTGCGTTGCCTGAGAGATGGTGCAGGAAGGTGGAGTTCTGATTTTTGGGACATTGGGACCGGTTATCTGGGAAGTTGGCCTATTACAAATTGTACAGTCTACACCTTAGCTGGAATGGAACCAAAGTCCTTCGGGTTTTTTTTGCTAATGCTGCTTCAGAGGGTTTAAACTAATGATGAAGAGGGATGGGAATCAAATGAGGAGGTTAGTCAACATTAAGGAAATAGTAACTGCAGCCTGTAAGGAAATAGATAATGAAGTCAGCATGAGTAAGGGAAAGAGTCGGCAGGGAGTAGATGATGAACAAAAAGGAACAGGTTATTTGAGGTATATTTGTTTTAATGCAAGAAGTGTAGTATGTGCATATAAACACAGGGCTTGGATTAGTACCTGGGCATTGATATTATTTCTATTACTGATACTTGGTTGAGGGAAGGGCATAATTGGCAATAAATATCCCATGACATCAATGCTTCAGGCGGGAAAAAGAGCGGGAGGTAAAAGGGGTATAGGAGTTGCATTACTGGTCAAAGAGGATACCACAGCTGTGCTGAAGGAGGGTACTATGGAGGACTCGAACAGTGAGGCAATAACGGTAAAGCACAGAAAATAGGAAGGGTGCAGTAACAATGTTGGGGCCTCCCAACAGTGAGCGTGAGATGAAAGTACAAATATGTAACAGATCATGGAAAGATGTGGGAGCTACATGGTGGTGGTGATAGGCGATTTCATTTTCGCAACATTGACTGGGATTCACTTAATATTAGAGGATTGGGTGGAGCAGAATTTGTAAGGAGCAGCCAGGAGGGTTTTTTGAGCAGTATGTAGAGTCCAACTCAGGAAGGGGCCATTTTTGTCCTGGTGTGGGGAATGAGCCTGGACAGGTGGTTGAAGTTTCAGTTGGGCATTACTTTGGGACTATTGATCACAATTCCATACGTTTTAGAATACGCAAGGACAAAGACAAGAGTTGCCCTACAGGAAGAGTGCTAAGTTGGGGGAAGGCCAACTATACCAAAATTCAGCAGAAGTTGGGGAATACAGATTGGGAGCAGTTGTTTGAAGGTAATTCCACATTTGATACGTGGGAAGCTTTTAAAGAGAGGTTGATTAGAGTTGAGGGCAGATATGCTTCGGTGGAAATGAAGGGTAGGAATGGCAAGATTAGGGAACCATGGATGACTGGTGAAACTGTAAGACCAGCTCAGTGCAAAAACGAACTGTACATAAGTTCTAGGCGACTGAAGACAGACAAAGCTTGGGAAGAATATCAGGAATGCAGGACCAATCTGAAACAAGGAAATTAAGAGGGCTAAAAGGGGTCATGAGATATATTTAGCAAACAAGATTATGGAAAATCCCAGAGACTTTTATTCATATATAAGGAGCAAGAGAGTGACTAGAGGAAGGGTTGGACCACTCAAGGACAAAGGAGAAAAGTTATGCGTGGAGTCAGAGAAAATGGGTGAGATTATTAATGAGCACTTTGTATCAGTATTCACCAAGGAGAAATGTTGAGATTAGGTATGGATGCTTGATTCCTCTAGGTCTGTTCGAAATAAGGAGAGAGGAAGGGTTGGTTATTCTAAAAGGCATTAAGGTGGCCAAGGTCCCAGATCTGGATGGGATCTATCCCAGGTTACTAAGGGAAGGGAGAGAGGGAACAGGTGGGACCAGAACAGATATCTTTGCAGCATCTTTGAACACGGGTGAAATCCCGGAGTACTGGAAAATTGTTAATGGTGTTCCCTTGTTTAAGAATGGCGACCCTGATGTTAGTGGCAGGGAAGCTGCTGGAGAAAATACTGAGGGATAGGATGTATTCCCAGTTGGAAGAAAATGTGCTTATCAGTGATAGGCAACATAGTTTTGTGCAGGGAATTTCATGTCTTGCTAACTTAACAGAATTCTTTGAAGAAGTGACAAAGTTGCTTGTTGAGTGAAGGTCTTTAGATGTCGTTAACATGGATTTTAGTAAGACGTTTGATAGGGTTCCCCATGGTACGCTGATTGAGAAAGTGAAGTCGCATAGGGTCCAGGCTGTACTAGCTAGATGGATAGTGAAGTGGCTGGGCCACAGTTCACGGAGATTAGGGAGTTTCTGAAAATGGAGACCTGTGACCAGTGGTGTTCAACAGGGATCCGTACTGGGACCATTGTTGTTTTCGACATACATAAGTGATCTGGACGAAGTTGTCGATAGCCTGATTAGCAAGTTTGCAGATGACACGAAGATTGGTGGAGTAACAGATAGTGGAGGGGAATGTAAGAGAATAATGAACAATATAGATGGATTGTAGAGTTGGCAGAGAAATGGTCGATGAAATTCAATCCGTGCAAATGTGAGGTGATGCAATTCAGAAAATCTAATTCAAGAGCGAAATATACAGAAAATTGAAAAGTGCTGGGATTTCTTGATGTTCACTGATTTCTGGATGTTCAGGTCCATTGTTCCCTGAAGATGGAACAGTGTGGTCAAGCGGGCATACCGCATACTTTCCTTCATTCAATGGGGTATTGAGTACAAGCATTAGCAGGGCATGTTACAGTTGTATGCGACTTTTTGTACTCCACATTTGGAATACTGCCTACAGACCTGTTTGCCACATTACAAAAAGGATGTGAATGCTGTGGAGAGGGTGAAGAAGAAGTTCACTAGGTACAGTGGGTGCTCGCAATGAAGAGATTTTGAGTAGATCATCTTTTTTTTTTAGAAAGATGGAGGTCGAGCGGGGAGCCTGATTGAGCTCTACAAAATCATGAGAGATGTAGACAGGCTGGAGAGCATGTTTCCCCCCGCCCCCCAGAGTGGGGGACTCAATTACAATGGGTCATGAGTTGAAAGTAAGAGGGGAAAAGTCTCGGGTAGATATGCGTGGAAATTTCTTTGTGCAGAGGGTGATGGGTGTCTGGAACACATTGTCAACAGAGGTGGTAGAGGCGGTCACGACAGCATCATTTATGATGTATCTAGACAGATATATGAATGGACAGGGAGCAAAGGGATACAGACTCTTAGAAGGTATGTGCCAGGTTTAGGTAGAGAATCTGGATCGGTGCAGGCTTGGAGGGCCGAAAGGCCTGTTCTTGCTCTGTAATTTTGTTTGCTCGTTGATATCAGACAGCTTGGAATCTTTGTACATTTCCTCAATCATTTAGGAATTTCTCATTCTTTCATTTCACTCCAATTGCAAAGGATCGTACATAAAACATTCCTACACAGGTACACACCCAAAGACACAGACACAGATACACATGCACACAAACATAACCACACAGACCCATACACACACACACGTAATGCATTACTTTGTCGAAGAATATCAATGACATTATCAATAATTAGAATCATAACTGGAATTCAGGGTAAAGGAATGATGAGAGAAATTGTCTTATTCTGTTTGAAAAGACCATTATCTGAATTTACTACGGTAAACATCATACAACACCAGGATATATTCCAACAGGTTTATCTGGAAGCACTAGCTTTCAATGCGCTGTTCCTTCATCAGGTGTTTGTGGAGTGTAAGATCGTAAGACACAAACTTTATAGCAAAATATTAGAGAGCCATGCAACTGAAATAACATATTTAATAAACCTGGATATTTAAGTCTTTCATCTTTTAGAATGGGTTGCAGTTTTCAGTTCATGAATATGTAAATCCCAGAACTTCATTTAAGTCATCTTCTCAGGATAACTTAAGGTTTTAAAACAAAAGATGACATCTCAGCTCAGACAATGCATTAAAAATGTAAGGTCAGAGTCTGTCTGTGTCCCAATCTTGAGTTAGACTGGTTCTATTTCCAAAGTAGAATGAACAAAATATTTAATGCAATGACTGCCTGCTTTGACTGCCTGCAGTGTGTGCATTTTTGAGCAAAACAGAATGCATCTGCAAATATATGTCTGCAAATATAATAATATTAAACTGATGTGGTGGTTAATATAGCTTGTAAATTTTACAATGCCTCCGAGCACTATACTGTCCAACGAAATTCCATGTTCTTCTTTTGTAAATCTGTCAGTAATGCCCCTATGCTGCTGAAGTTTGGAACAAACTTCCTGTCGAATCTGCTCAGTCCCAAAAGTCGAAGCACCTATTTCTCCATGCTCAAGGAACTTCCTTCTTTGCTTTCATCGACGCGTTCCTTGGAATCATCCTTCCATGTTCGATGTTATGTCCCAAGAATGTCACAAATTATGATTTTTAAATGTTTATTTCCAGTTTTTTTTTAGGAATCACTCATAGAATTTTGCCAACTGTCCCATGTGAACTTTCCATGAATGGCTAAAGATCACCACATCATCAGGTTATTTCTTAATCAGGCCACACGTTTGTTCATGAGTCTTTGGAATGTGGCTGGTGTGCTTTTCATTCCAAAGGATATTACTTTGAATTGATACAGTCCATTTGGGTTTACAAATGCAGAAACCTCTTTCGCTTTCTCTATTAAAGATACCTGTTTGTAACAATGCAGTAAATCAACTTCTTGGTGTAACTGGCTCTTCCAACGTTTTCTGTACTGTCCTCCAAACTCAGTATTGGCTGTGAGAGCGATTTTGTTGCGTCGTTGACCTTCCAATAGTCCAAAGAAAATTGTTGAGTTCCATCAGCTGTGTGAACTAACAAGATCAGCGAACTCCACTCCACTCTGCCTCAGTTCTATGATGTCTTCATTGAGTATCACATTCACTTCCTTCTGGACCTGTTGGGCTTTGAAAGGATTAAGCCAGTGAAGATATTGTTTTATTGGAACAGCATTCCCAACTTCCACCTCATGCACCCTGGTATTAGACCTCCCATTTTATTCCTGCATATGTCCTCATAATGCTACACCAAAACTTTCGACTGTGTTCTTTGCTCCTGAGACAGATAGTAAATTCTCCCACCCCATTCTTTAAGGACTTCCTCATTATTTAACGTACTTTGAGGCACATCAAACTCCATCACATCTGGATCTGATTTCTCACTCGGCAGGACAATAAATGACACCTACTTCTCCAATTCCCTGTCATTATTATAGTAAAGTTTCAACATATTCAGATGGCATGCCCAATACAGTATTTTTCTGCCCAGCATCTTTATCAGATAGCTTGCCTGACTCAACGTTTTCTCAATTTGATAGGGACCACTCAACCTGCCTTTGAAGGTATCTCCTACTTCTGGAAAAAAATATTAATACATCATCTCCTTGGGAAAACGTCTGAATTTTATGTTTCTATCTGCCAGCTGCTTCGTTATATGCTGTGCCCCATTCAGGTGCTGTTTAGTTAACTCACGTTCCTGATTTAATTGTTCCATCACCACTGCTACATAATCCAAGTATGAGATCTCTGAATTCGATCCTATCAATTTTTTAGTTTCAAAGGCCCTCTCACTTCCTGGCCAAATATTAACTCAAAGGTAGTAAACTGAGTAAATTCATTTGGGGCATCTCTCATGGCAATCCATGCAAATTCGATACATTGATCCCAATCATTCAGTGTATCCTGAATGTATATTTTCTTCAGGGTCAATGCCACCCTTCCAAAGCTCCCTGGGATTTTGGATGGTACAGACTTGATTTAATGTGTTGTAGATTAGAGTGGCGCTGGAAAAGCACAGCAGTTCATGCAGCATCCGAGGAGCAGGAAAATCGACGGTTTGGGCAAAAGCTCTTCATCAGGATTCTTGCCTGAACTGTTGTGCTTTTTCAGCACCACTCTAATCTAGAATCTGTTTTCTAACATCTGCACTCCTTGTTTTTACGTAGTTTAAAGTGTTGCATGCTATCCAAGACTTCCTTGAAAGTCTCAGCAGTATGATGGGACCCTTGGCCTGATTGAATCTTTCCAAGTAGCCCATAACAGGTAAAGAAAACTACCAACTCCTCCACCATCCTTTTTGTCTTAATACTGCGTAATGGAATTGCCTCCAAAATCTAGTAGACGTCTGCATTATGGTTAGCAAGTGCTGATTCCCACGTTTAGTTTTAGGGAGGGACATCCACAATCAATCATAACCCGTGTGAAAGATTCTTCAAATGCGGGAATTGGCAACAAAGCTACTGATTTTATTACTGCCTGTGGCATACCTAGCATTAGGTATGTATAACATGTGTGGCAATATTCAACCACATTCTTGTGCATGCCAGGCCAATGGAAGTGCTTTTGTACATTAGCCTGAGTCCTCCTTACACCGAGCTGACCTCCTTCTGTTAATTCATGTTCTACCCATAACATTTGCTATCTGTATGCTACAGGAGAAAGTGAGGACTGCAGATGCTGGAGATCAGAGCTGAAAATGTGTTGCTGGAAAAGCGCAGCAGGTCCGGCAGCATCCAAAGAACAGGAGAATCGAGTTTCGGGCATAAGCCCTTCTTCAGGAATGAGGAAAGTGTGTCCAGCAGGCTAACATAAAAGGTAGGGAGGAGGGACCTGGGGGTGGGGCTTTTGAAATGCGTTAGGTGGAGGGAGGTCAAGGTGAGGGTGATAGGCCGGAGTGGGGTGGGGGCGGAGAGGTCAGGAAGATGATTGCAGGTTAGGAAGGCAGTGCTGAGTTCGAGGGATTTGACTGAGACAAGGTGGGGGGAGGTGAAATGAGGAAACTGGAGAAATCTGAGTTCATCCCTTGTGGTTGGAGTGTTCCCAGGCAGAAGATGAGGCGCTCTTCCTCCAACTGTCGTGTTGACATGGTCTGGCGATGGAGGAGTCCAAGGACCTGCATGTCCTTGGTGGAGTGGGAGGGAGAGTTAAAGTGTTGGGCTACGGGGTGGTTGGGTTGGTTGGTCCGGGTGTTCCAGAGGTGTTCTCTGAAGCGTTCCGCAAGTAGGCGGCCTGTTTTCCCAATATAGAGGAGGCCACATCGGGTGCAGCGGATGCAATAGATGATGTGTGTGGAGGTGCAGGTGAATTTGTGGCGGATATGGAAGTGTCCCTTGGGGCCTTGGAAGGAAGTAAGGGGGGAAGTGTAAGCGCAAGTTTTGCATTTCTTGCTACAGGCAACACAATCTGGTGCACCTCTGCCCATTTCTCCTCTGCACGAACCTGCTGGGGTCTCCACTTTTGTTTTAGGGTTCTATCCTTAAGATAATAACCCTCAGAAATATATTCTGATTCCTTTTCTGAGTTGGCCTCATAATATATATCTTCTCATCTTTCTGTTGCAAGTCTCTTAGTCTTTCTGGACTAAACACTTCTGTCTGACCCACTGCCTGTTAAGAGTTTTCCTGTACCGAATCATAATTTTCGAAATGTTAGCGTGAGAATGTATTCATTTGAATACTGACGTTGAATATTTAATTGTGTTCGTACAAAAATGAGGCAAATATTCTCTGTTCAGTATAAAATAACATGCAGTTTTCTTTTATTTTTGTATCATAAAGTGTTGTAATGAATTTATATTTTAGTTCCAAACATATAGTAACAATGTAGTTATTCTCAGAGATAATGCAGGCATTGTTATGTGAAATAGTCGGAGTTCACATGTTATTGTTGTCCCCAGTTTACAAAACACAGTAGATATTTAATTAATGTTCATACTGGGAAACTCATCACTTGCAATCACGACCTACGTAATTAATAGATTCCAAAGGATCTGAATTCAGGCATAGTGCTACTGGAACTCGCAGCTGCCTGTAATACTGAGTGACGCACTGGCCTGCTTCCCAAAATGGCCAGAGACTTACAACCTGGGTCAGGGCAGTTATTCAAACATACTTTCACAAAAATCACTTTCAGCCCACCCTGGGCAAGTGAAAACTAAACAATAGCCTATCACGGTCTTAGTGTAGACACAAATGCTGTCCAAATTAGGTATCGATGACTGACCAATAAACGGGTCTTAGAAATTCATCTTCAGTCTTAGCCTGCTCCAGGGAGCAGATGTATGGGCATGCCTTGCCAGAACACACTTCACAAGCCACTTGACAGCATCTGGCATGCCTCCTAGATTCCAGATATTTGCACCTTGCAAAAGACCCAAGATGAAGAAATTCACAATTTGACTGTCGCACTGTCTCACAGTGAACATTCTAAAGCCATAAGCAGTATATGTCACCTTCACATTCATCAGTGTCAAAATAAAATTGAACTTCTGTGTGGATGGCCAGAGATTAATACAAGGGTCACCCAACCTGCTTTTGCGTAGGTTTCGATTGAGATCAGTCCTGCAGAGTGCATCTGAGGGAAACATCAGCATATGCCAAGCCGAGAACCACTTTAATAACTGAACTCTGTGGATTTTGTCTGATGAATGTCACTACACACTCATTGTACTGACACTCAGTTGAATGTAACAATGGGCACCAAAAGTGCAAGTCTCGACCTAACGCCCCTCCCCAGCTTCGTCACCTCACTCCCTCCCCCATTCACCAATTGATGTGAATCTACTACCTGGGAGAAACAGTCCGTGCTTCATCTCAGGTGGTCCACTCCATAATGGGCTGTTCAAAACACTCTTGACTGCTTTCCATTTCAGGGCTACATATGGTGCTGACTTCCTGAGCCAGTTTGATTCCCAATGTCCTGAGGATCATGGGATGGAAAATATAGGAAGGGACGAACCATTTTCTGTGAGAAATGCCACATGATGAGAGACAGGTTTGAATTACTAGAGGGAGAGTGATTATTGTTCACAAAGGGTCAGCACAAGCCGGTACCCTGCACACTCTAGCAGCATCGCTGGGAGCACATGCACTTGTGGAGAGACTTAATCAACGCTGCACATTACTGAGGGCTGTCCCATCTGCACCCTGAGTGGGGGGGGGGGGGGAATTAATCACCAGAAATTCATGGTATGTGGAGGTGATTCCTCAGTTTGGCAAAGTTGAATTTGATGCATCAATGTTAAAACATGATAATTCAACGAATATTGCTTCTTACAGTCTTAGATTTACAATTTTGGTTCGTAGATTGGGAAGCCTGATAACAAACAAGGAATGGTTATAGAACTCCGAAGTACAGATGAGGTACAGACTGTTCCTGGTGTTATATTCCAGGCTGGATGTCATTTATCTTGGTGCTAGGATTATTACATGTCAGACAGATGTGATAAGGGAATAGATTGACATGTGAAATTGTGACATTTTTTGCCATCAGAGATGTGGTTGGAGGAGTTCAGGATTGACAACTCTATGTGCTGCTTTTCCAGCAACACATTTTCAGCTCTGATCTCCAGCATCTGCAGACCTCACTTTCTCCTCTAACTTTATTGTGGATGACCCTGCACCAAAGTGACTGCAACCGTTCAAATGGACAGCGCACGGCCACCATGTCCAGAACAACAGTGTATAGGCAATAAATGATTGCCCAGCCAGCAATGTCTGATACCTATCAATGATTAATACAATAATGTTTCACTGTTTGGCATCTGAGTTTCCCTTGCTGCGTTTGTGAATAGATTTATTCGATATTCTTGAGTCTCAGGAAATGGAGAAGTGATTTGATTGAGGTGGAAAGAGCTTGATAAGGCAGATGTTGAGAATTTATTTCTGTGGGTCTGGGAATCCAAAACATGATGACAGGATCTCAGGATAAGGGGCAACTTATCTGGAACTAAGATGATGTGAAAAAAAATCCCTCAAAGGGACTCAGCGTATTCAGTATTCGCCTTTCCAAAGATGTGGATGCACTGTCAATGAATATAGTGAAACTTTCACAGAGATATAGAGGAGCGTCAGGTTAGATGAGGTTACAGTGATATAGTGGTATAGATTCAGGAGGGTGTTACAGATGTGGGGAAGCTGCAAGAGAACAGGGAGATTACCGAGATACGGAAGGGTTTATGTGCTGGAAGACTTTACAGACTTAGAGAAGGCTTTCGGGGCTGAAAGTGCTTCCAAAGGCAGGGAGAAGTGGAGGAGCTTGTGGAGTTTATAGTGAGAGGGTAGTATGTAATTGCTAAAGTGGGTTCCAGAGAAAAGGAAGGATATTCGTGATGAAGGAAGCCACGGTGATAAGAAGGACTGAAGATACTGCAGGAGATTACAGAGATCAGTAGCGGTGGAGGGCTGGAATATGTATGTGTTGGTGGAGGTTATGCAGATAAGAATAGTTTTAGGTGTTGCAGGTTGTCACCGATATAGGGAGGTGTGGAAAGGCTGGAGGAGGTGACAGAGGTCAGGAAGTCCGTCGATGATGGATGAAGTTCACAGAGTTGTATGTCTCTATTAAATCCCCTCTTAGCTTTATTCTCTCCAATCGGAACAGACCCAAGTCTCTCAGCCTTTCCTCATAAGAACTTCCCTCCAGACCAGGCAACATCCACGTAAATCTCCTCTGCACCTTTCCAATGCTTCCACATCCTTCCTGTAATGGGGCGACCAGAAATGTACACAATAATCCAAGTGAGGCTGCACTAGCGTTTTGTATATTTACAGCATGACATTACGGCTCCGGAACTCAATCCCTTTACCAATAAGACCTAACACATCGTATGCCTTCTTAACAGCACTATAACCTGGGTAGCAACTTCCAGAGATCTATGTACATGGACACCAAGATCCGTCTGCACATCCACACCACCACGAAACTTTCTATTGACCCCGTATTCTGCCTTCCTGGTATTCTTCCCAAAGTGAATCATCTCATATTTATCTGTATTGAACTCCATTTCCCACCTCTTAGCCCAATTCTGCAGTTTATCCAAGACCCCCTGCAACCCGCAAAATATTTCCATACTGTTCACTACTCCTCCGACTTTAGTGTCATCTGCAGACTTTCTAAACCATCCACCTATGCCTGCATCTAAATCATTTATAAAAATGACAAACAGCAGTGGTCCCAAACAGACCCTTGTGGCACACCACTAGTAAACGGACTCCATGCTTAATATTTTCCATCAAATACAGAAAGCCAGTTTCTAATCCAAACTGCTAACTCATCCTCGATTCCATGCTTCTGCATTTTCTCCAAAAGCCAACCATGTGGAATCTTGTCAAAGGCTTTACCAAAGTCCATGTGCACCACGTCAACTGCCCTACTCTCACCTGCATGCTTGGTCAACTTCTCAAGAACCTCAATGAGGTTTGAGAGACACGACCTCCCATTGACGAAACCATGTTGACAATTTGCAGTCAAATTGTTGCTTGCTAGATGATTATAAATCCTCTCTCTTATAATCCTTTCCAAAACTTTTCCTACACAGACATAAGGCTCACTGGTCTATAATTGCCTGGGTCATCTATTCTGCCCTTCTTGAACAAGGGCACAACATTTGAAATCATCCAGTCCTCTGGTACTATACCTGTAGACAATGAAGACGCAAATATCAAAGCCAAAAGCTCCAACAAATCCTCCCTAGCGCACCAGAGAATGCTCGAGTAAATCTTATGCGGCTCAGGGGACGTTTTCACTTTCACTCCTTCCAGAATTGATAACACCTCTTCCTTACGAACCACGATCCTTTCTAGTCAAATATCTCGAATCTCATTCGTCTTCTTTATATTATTCGCCTTTTCCTGAGTGAAAACCAATGAGAAATGTTCGTTTAGCCCCTCTCCAATCTCCACAGAATCCACACTCAACTTTCCACTTCTGTCTTTGACTGGCTCTATTCCCACCCTATCCATCCTTTTATTCTTAACGTACCTATACAAAGCTTTCGGATTCTCCTTTAATTGACCTGCTAAAGACTACTCATGTCCTCTCTTTGCTCTTCTTAACTCTCTCTTTAAATCCTTCATAGCTAGTCTGAAACTCTCCATCGTCTCATCGTCACATAAGCCTTCTTCTTCCCCTTAACAAGACATGTGATTTGTGTAGTAGACCACGGTTGCCTTACATGATCACTTCCTCCCTGCCTGATAGGGCCATGCTATTCAAGGACACGCAATATCTGTTCCCTAAATCAACTCCACTTTTCAATTATCCCCATCCCCTGCATTTTTTTGGCCCATTCTATGCATCCTAAATCCTGCCTAATCACATTGCAATCACACTTCCCCCTTTGATAACTCTTGCCCTCTGGCACATACCTATCCCTTTCAGTCACTAAACTAAACGTGTTCATGGAGGTTATATACATTAGAAAAGGTAGAGGTACAAGAGAATGCCAGAATTATGGGGCAGTATGGAGAGGCTGGCGGAGATTACAGAGATCTAGTGGTTGTATCAGGTTTACAAAGGGCGGGAGCGGGCAGTGGCTGGCCGAGGTCACAGCGACAGGGTATTTGTGAGAGCAGCTTGGAGAGGTATGTAGGGTTTGTAGGGGCTGGAGTAAGTCACAGATAAAGGGATGCATGTAGATAACGGAGGAGGTTAGAGAGATAGGGAGGGATGTAGGGTTTTGAGGAGGTGAGAGAGATAACTAGGGTGCAAATTGTGGAAGTGGTTAGAGAGATAAGGGGGATGTGAGTTTGGAGGTTGCAGAGTTAGGGAGAGGTGAAGGAGTTGGAAAGCATTAGAGAGATAGAGAGTGGTGTTGGAAATAGAAGGAGGTTATAGAGGTAGGGAGTGGTGTAGCTTTTGGAGATGATTCGAGAGATAGGGAGGGGTGTAGGTGTTGGAGGTGATTAGAGAGATATGGATGGATCTGGGTTTAGAGGAGGTCGCAGAGATAGGGAGGGGTGAGGGTGGTGGAGAATATTGGAGAGATGGGGAGGTGTATAGCGTTTGGAGTAGGTCAGAGTGATAGAGAGTGCTTAACGTTTGGAAGACTTTAGAGAGATAGAGAGGAGTGTAGGGTTTGGAGTCGGTTAGAGAGGTAAAGAGGGATGTCAGATTTGGAGGAGGTTAGAGAGACAGGGATGGGTTGCAGGGTTTGGAGGATGTCAGAGAGATAGGGAGATATCTGGGTTTGGATGAGGTAAGAAAGATAAGGAAGGATCTAGGTTTGGAGGAGTTTGCAGAGATAGGGAGTGCTATGGGGGCTGGAGTAGGTAAGAGTGATAGGGAGGGTTGTGGGGTTTGTAGGTGCATAGAAAGGTAGGGAGGGGTGTTGGGTTTGACGGAAGTTACAGAGGTAAGGAGACTTAGCATTTGGAGGAGTTTAGAGATGGGGATTGGGTTGGGTTTGGAGGAGGTTACAGAGATAGGAGTGGGTATGGGGCTGGAGTAGGCTAGAGCGACTGGGAGGGGTGTAGGATTTGAAGGAAGTTACAGAGAATGGGAGCTGTAGCATTTGGAGGAGTTTAGAGATGGGATAGGGTAGGGTTTGGAGGAGGTTACAGAGATAGGAGAGGGTATGGGGCTGGAGTAGGCTAGATAGATTGGGAGGGGTGTAGGGTTTGGAGGTGGTTTGCGAGATAATGAGGGGTGTAGGTTTTGGAGGTGGTTCGCGAGATAATGAGGGGTGTAGGGTTTGGAGGACGTTACAGAGATAGGGAGGGGTATAGGGTTTGGAGGAATTCAAAGAGATAGGGAGGTGGAAGATTCTGCAGATATTTACGGTGATAGGTTGGTTAATGAATGGACAGACAAGGGACAGAGAGTAATTGAAGGAGTGAGACCTTAGAATGTCCAATCACGAGAGCCAAAGAGTCAGTGTCATACAAAAAGGAGAGGCCCTTCTGTTGACAATAATAAAAATGAAAGACCCAATATTCCCTGCAAACTCCTCCTTCCAAATGCCTTGGAGCTAATGCCAGCATTGAGAGAGATATCCTGCAGACTGCTCAAGCAACAATGTGACATAACAAAACCTCATGGGGTCATATGAAAGACTGACATGGAAACCTCCTGCTGACTCCCCTCCCTCAGCCTCACGGTGTCAGATCATACACTGACACGAGAACCTCCTGCTGACTCCCCTCCCTCAGCCTCATAGTGTCAGATCAAACACTGATACGGAAACATCCTGCTGACACCCGTCCTCAGCTAATGGATGAGTGTCCCTCCACATTCAACAAAACTTGGAGGAAACACTGAGAGAGTGACAGAGCTGGAGAATGTATTCTGGGTGGGCTACTTCAAACCCCACTAAGACAGGTTCAGTAGCAGTATTGCTGATCGCGGTGGTCAGGTCCAAAAGGACAGAACTGCTTCACTGCGTCTGCACCGGGTCAGGGGGAATGACTGACAGGGAGAAAAATCCTTGACTTCATTCTTACCAAACTACTGGCTGCAGACACATTGTTTGATGATCGTATTGGGAATGGTGGCTACCGCACGCAATATTTCTGGAGACAAAGTTGCACTTTTACATCGTGAAGACACCCTGTGTATTTGTGACACCATCACTGTGCTAAGCAGGGCAGATTTCCAATAGAGTTTGGAATTTTGCACTGGCCTGTGTGAGGTGGTTCGGGTCATTACCAACAGCAGCAGAATTATATTCCAGTATAATTTTCACTATCACTGCCTGGCAAATGCTCCACTTTATCCTGACCATCAAGTCAAGGATACACCCTTGTTAAATGGAGAATACAGGACGGCCTGCCTATAGTAGCGCCAAATACACCTCAGAATGAGATGAAGTTATTAAACAGTGCCACTTACTCACCACATGGTATAAATAGCAAATGATACACAGATCTAACCAATGCATCAAACCTAATCTCTGCAATCTGGGTGAGTAGTGGTGGACAATCACACAACTCATTGAAGGAGGAGGATCCACAAATACCACCTTCTCAAAGATTGAAGAGCCCAGCACAATAATAGAAAAGCTAAGGCTGAAACTTTCACAACAATGTTCAGACAGAAATATCGATGGGATGATCTATTTTAGTCTCCTCCAGATGGCAGTCTTCAGCTAATCCGATTCATTGTGTGTGGTATTTACAATCAGCTGGAGGGATTGGAGAATGCAACGGCTGTGGGCCCTGATAACATTCCATTCTAGGTGTTCCTGCTGGGATACAGCACTGGCATCTACCTGACAATGTGGGAAACTATCCGGGTGTGTCCTCTCGACACACAGACAAAACATCAGACAATCAATGACTCTCCCATTGCTCTAATCCGTGTCATTTACAAAGGGATGGAAGATGTCATCTACAGTGGGATCAAGCAGCACTCCTCAGCACCAACCTGCTCACTGAGCTCAGTTTGGGCTCTCATCCATTGGGCTCATTGAAGTCTTGCTTAAATGATGTATAACAAGAGAACACAGCTGAAATCTAGAGGTGAGGTGACAGTTACTCCACTTTTAACATGATCGTAACTGCATTTGACTAAATGTTGTGTCCAGGATTAACGGCAAACCTGGAGCAAATAAGAATCGTTTGCATTGGCTGAAGTTACCCCTGGTACAAAGGAAGGTGGCTGGTGTTGGCGGAGAGCAGCCATCTCAGCTCCGCCGCAGGTTCCCATGGGAGGGGTTTCTGGGTAAGCCTGTAGATTAGAAATGGAAAGGTAGGGCACAATACCCCTACAGGGTGATAGGATTGTTCTCTCCTAAGATACAGAAGACTGGCGGTAGTTTAACTGGACAGTCATTATGACTCAAGAGAAAGAGAGCTTGAGTAGGAAGCCCTTTTCAGACACCTCAGTCAGTGCAGGAATTGGCATTAATCTGCATGACAAACCATCCGTCCAACTGACTGAGCTAACCAAGACCTCACTCAGCTCCTCCTGGTGGATATTGAAATATTATTCCATTCAGATATGTTGTTAGACACCTCTGGAGCAAGTGAAACTAGAAGACAGCTTCCTTGCTCAGAGAGAGGGACAGCATCAGTGAGCTTGAAGAATGCTCTCTGCTCTCAGCCCAATAATTTTCAGTTGCTTCATAAATGACCATCCCTACACTGTAAAGTCACAACTGGGGATGTTTGCCTATGATTAGACAATGTTCAACACCATTTGTGATTTACTCAGATACTGAAGCAATCCTTATCCAAATGCAACAAGTCCTGGAAATATGAAGGTATGTGCTTAACAGTGACAATACCATTTCCATTGCACAGATGCCAGACAACGATTACCTCTAACAATTGAAAATTGAACCATATCCTCTAGCGTTCAATGCCACCACCATCACTGAAGTCCCAACGACCAATATCCCGGGGATTACCGTTAACCAGAACTGAACTGACCATATAATTTCATTACCCATTCCTGTAAAAGGCTTATGCTAAAACGTTGACTCTCCTGTACGTCAGATGCTGCCTTACCTGTTGTGCGTTTCCAGCGCCACACTTTGACGCATATTAATAAATTGGCTACAAGAATATCTCAGGGGCTAGGAATCCTGCAGGAATAACATACCTCATGATTTCCAAAAGTCTGTACACCATCTATAAGATACACATTGAATGTGTGTGTGATGAAATACCCGCCCCTCCTACATTTTCCCTGTGAATGCAGCTTCACCCCTCATTCACTGACACTCAGGAGCAGCAATACCTGCCATCTACACCGTGCTCTGCAGAAATTTAAAAAGGCTTCTTCCAACGTACCACTGAAACCATGACCGTCAAGAAGGACAAGGGAAACAGATACATAGAATCATCACCATGTTCGCTTTCCCTTCCAAGCCACCCACCATCATGTTGGGAAGTATACTGTCATTCCTTCAGTGTCACTGTTTCAAGTTCCCTCCCTAATGCTATTGTAAGTCTTATCACAGAACATCGACTACAGTGGTTCAATGTGGCAGCTCACCCCCACCTTCTCAAGGGCAACAGGGATGGACAATAAATAATGGCCCAATCATATTCCATGAATAAATGAAAATGAAAATATTGTCCAGACCTGCCCAATGCTGGACAATGTGCTTTGGGTTTTGTGACCTCAGGCTGTTAGTGTTCAGGCAGTAACCTGCTTGTTGTAAACAGCTGAAAGGATGTGCTGCTTTAAATAATCTGTCAGTCTCTCAGAGGCATGCCCTACATACCGAGCATCACAAAGACACTGTCATTCACATCCCATATTACTGAGACCTGAGATAGGCAGAAGCAATTCAAAATGTACTCATATCAGACTGTAACGTGTTTAGACACACAGTGATAGTGTTGCCGTGAAAATGATTATGAGTGAATATTAGCAGGCAGGAAGCGAGGACTGCAGGTGCTCGAGATCAGAGACAAAAATTGTGGTTCTGAAAAAAACGCAGCCGTTCAGGCAGCATCTGAGGAGCAGGAGAGTCGAGTATGAGTTCACAATATTAATACAAGGGAAAATAAATGTATATTTTCAAAGTCATTGTACATAATAATAATGTGGTCTTGGGTGTGGGAATGAGATTCATCATTTCAATGCTCCTTCCTGTGAGTTGGGCACTGTTTTCATCATGTTGTTGCTATAAAAGTGAGCTGAATAAAAGGGGTATATAATGCTTATTGGACAATCGAAAAGTTGGTATCATGAAAGGATGTCAGACCTTCAGTAAAGAGACTTTGCTGTTAACGGTTAGAACAATGCTGCAAACATTTACACAGAAATTTCCAGCTCAAGTCACACACAAGGACATTGGGCTGGGATGGTCCTGGCCATCAATGGAGCTGCACAATTCTGTTTCGATACTGACATTGTGGAGTTAACAAACACTGGATATGGTTTATGAGGGATTCAATGTAAGATACCATGTGCTGCACGAGCCCGTTACCGTTATAACACCTTCATTCAGGATCGGGTCCAAGGTGCAGAATTACAGAGTTTAGGTGGCTTACCAGAAGAGATATACTTGCAAGACATAGTTGTTACAAGCCATTGTTACAAATGTTGAACTGCGCCATGTGCTAGTCCATTAATCAGTTGTTCAGGTATGTCTAGAACCAGTCTATTGTGAGGGATCGTGTGAGTAACTGCCCAGATCCAGACTGGAAGCTTTCTGGACAGATGTTGGAGATGGTCAGTGTTTTGGAGGTCATGGTGAGGGCCAGTAACACTGTGCCTGAATTCAGGCTTTTCCTCAAAGTCATTTCCAAAGGTTTTGCTGTCTGCAAGATGGTGTGTTCACTGATCTGAACACGAATCGACTGTTTACTACAGTCACTGAAATGTGTAATAGTTAAGGGTGCGCTCTGGTATTACAATTATTGTTCACTTCAATTATTTTCAACTGAAAAATAATGATATTTGGTTTATTTTAAAATATGAAAGAAACAAAGTGATATTAACACTTCATTATACAAAACATAGAAGGGACCTGGTGTATATTTCCCACGGACTAATAAAAAAAACATTCAGATATTGCCTGTAAAGCAGGATTCTGTGAACAGGACTATGTCCCTGGAAACTTCACCACACTGTCTGGGAGGTTCTGTCCCACTGACAGGACAGAGCCAGGCTGAGGGGGCAGCTTCTTGGTATATAGTCAATACAGTGCTCAGCATTGATGCGGGATCCTGTGGCTGCGAGACTGCTCTGTGGCAGGTTATGAAGGAATCAGTAAAAGGGAAACATATAATTGATCACATCGTCACCGATCTGCCTACTGCAGATACACCTCTCCATTACATTTATCGGTAAGAATGGTCACTACACAGTCCTCAGAGGAAACAAGGTCTACCTTCACATTTTGCAGACCCTCCTCACCATGATATGTGTTCCGAATGGGACAGACGTTAAACAGATTGAGAAACTAATGATGATGCATCTATGAGGGGCAATGGGCCATCAGCCGCAATAGAATCATACTCTGTATAACTCAGTCTGCAACTCATAGCCCGACATACCTCCCACTGTGCAGTAACCGTCACGGCCCGACCTACCTCCCACTGTACAGTAACCGAAACGGCCCGACCTACCTCCCACTGTGCAGTAACCGTCACGGCCCGACCTACCTCCCACTGCACAGTAACCATCACGGCCCGACCTACCTCCCAATGTACAGGAACCATCACAGCCCGACATACCTCCCACTGTGCAGTTACCATCACGACCCGACCTACCTCCCACTGTACACTAACCGTCATGGCCAGACAGACCACCCAATGTACAGGAACCATCACGGCCCGACATACCTCCCACTGTGCAGTAACCATCACGGCCCGACCTACCTCCCACTGTACACTAACCGTCATGGCCAGACAGACCACCCAATGTACAGGAACCATCACGGCCCGACCTACCTCCCACTGTACACTAACCGTCATGGCCAGACAGACCACCCAATGTACAGGAACGATCACGGCCTGACACACCTCCCACCGTACAGCCATTGTACAGCCTGACACTGTACAGCCTGACACACCTCCCCTGAAGAAGGGCTCATGCCTGAAACGTCGATTCTCCTGCTCCTTGGATGCTGCCTGCCCTGCTGCGCTTTTCCAGCAACACATTTTCAGCTCCCACTGTACAGTAACCATCACGTCCCGGCATACCTCCCACTGTTCAGTAACCATCACAGCCCGACATACCTCCCACTGTACAGTAAACATCACGGCCCAACATACCTCCTACTGTACGGTAACCGTCACGGCACGACATACCTCCCGCTGTAGAGTAACCATCACGGGCGGACATACCTCCCATTGTACATTAATCATCAAGAGCTCAGTGCTTAGCACTGCGGCCTCACAGCAGCAAAGTCCTCGGTTCTATTCCCTCCTTGGGTAACTGTCTGTGTGCAGTTTGCACATTCTCCCCATGTCTGCGTGGGTTTCCTTTGGGTGGTCCGGTTTTCTCCCACAGTCCAAAGATGTGCAGTTCAGGTGAATTGGCCATGCTAAATTGCCCATAGTGTTAGGTGCATCAGTCAGGGATAAATATAGGGCAGTGGAATGGGTCTGGGTGGGTTACTCGTCTGAGGGTTGATGTGGATCGGTTGGGCTGAAGGGCCTGTTTGCACACTGGAGGGAATCTAATCTAACCTCCAAGGTTCAAGTCAGGAATATGATGGATTAATCACTTCTCTGAATGAGTGCATCTCCAACAGTACTCGAGTATGGACTTACTAGCAACAGGCAACACAGTTGTGTGAGGAAGATCATCTGTCACAAACTTGATTGATTATTTTAAGGAGGTGACAAAATTGATTGATCAGGGCGTGTGGCTGAATGTTGGCCCTTTGGACCTTAGCAAGACCTTTAATATGGTTCCTTATGGCAGGCTCATACAGAACGTGAATAGAAATGGGATCAGCGGTCAGTTAGTAAGATGATAGAGAACTGCTTGGCCATAGAAGACAGCGTAGTGGTGGAACAGTGTTTTTTGTGACTGGAGATCTGTAAATAGATTGGCGAATTTGCAGATTGTGAGGATGATTGCCAGAGAATACAGCAGGATATAGGTCAGCTGCAGACTTGGACAGAGAAAACGCAGATGTAACTTTATCTGAACAGTTGCAATGTAATGCGTTTTCGAAGGTCTAATGCTGGAGATAAGTTTAAAGTGGATGGAAAAACTACTGGCCGCATCAACATCCGAAGGGATCTATATGTACAGCTCCACAGTCTCCTGAATATGGCAACACGGCTAGATAGGGTGATCAAGAAAACTCATGGCAAACTTGCAGACATGCATCAGAGCATGCAGTATGAAAATTAGCAGGTTATATTGCAATTGTAGAGAAACTTAGTTCGGGTAAATTTAGAATATTGTGTACAGTGCTGGTTGCCACATTAGCCGAACGATGTGGAAGGGTTGGAGAGGGTATGAAAAGGTTTTACTAAGATGTTGTCTGGTTTGGAGGGTATAAGCCAGAAGGAGAAATTGAACATAGTTTGTTTCCAACTGGACATCATTGGCTATGGGGCGACCTCATAGATATTTATAAAATTATCAGAGGCATAGATAGAAGGACAGTTTGAGGCTTTTTTTCCCCTGAGTAGAAATATCAATTACTCAGGACCGTAGGTTTTTGGTAACAGGGAGAAAGTTTAGGAGATATGAGCGGCAAGGTTTATTTTTGCTTTCCCAGACAGAATGTGCAAGTGCCAGGAATGCACTGATAGAGGAGAAGAAGCTAATATCGCAAGTTTTAGGAGGGATCTTGGCACAAATATGAGTAAGCAGGGAACAGAATGACATAGACGGTGTCGGAGCAGAAACTTTCTTTTTTACTTTAGAGGGCATCACGAGTCAGTGTGGGCTTGCTGGGATGAAGGGCCTGTTCCTGTGCTGGACTGCTCTTTTAAACAAGGTTTGAGTGCAGGAGTGGGAAGATGTTGACTGAATGATTACTGATGATCAACAGTAACATTCAGTGCATCTCTCCTCAACAACTTGCAGTTTCATATCCTCCCTCCCACATCAGGGAAACTCAATATGGAGAATTTGACGTGAAAGTCCGAGCTGGTAACTGGTGACTCCACCTCGCCCCTCGCTCCTGTAGCCTTCTATCTTTGACACCAACGTCGCGGGGGACACTGCACAGACAGAGGCCGCATGTACTCCACACCCACCAATGCTGGCATCTCTCACATGCCAAGCTATCCATTCCATCCCAGCACATCCCCGACCCACTGACAGTCCGCTTCTGTACTTCAATGCTGCAGCTCAGGGAGCAATGACAACTCTCATTGCAATGCTGCTGCAAGGACACTGTTCTCAGGGACACACACCCAACTCATGGACTGTCCCTCTGGGTTGCTCACTCCGTGTTTATACACACTCAATGCTGCTGCAAGGACACTGTGCTCAGGAACACACACCCAGTTCATGGCCTGTCTCTCTGGGCTGTTCACTCGGTGTTTGTACACACTCACTTTGAACTGACTTGAATGATCACAGAATTATTTTATTGCCTTACCCTTCCCACAGCAGTGTTTGCCCTCAGCCAGAGCTACCAAGCTCACCAGCCTGCTGTATTGTCTTGGTGTTTAGCTCAGACACAAACCCAGGAAGCTTGATATCATTGTCCATAGTCAGTGACGGTGCCCAGCAGAGTGAGACAAGGTGTGTCTCAGATCCCAGTCCGGGAGCTTGGACACGGTCAGTCAGGCTTTCGTGGTTGTTAGGGTCAGGATCCTTCCCCTGTGACGGGGTGAGGAGCTGAATATTAGGGAGCCCCCTATCCCTCTTGGCTCTTTCTCTCCTATTGTAGGATGGTTCCTGCTGGGATATGAAAATTAGCAAGAGGTATTAAGGTAGATAGAAGTGAATGGTACAGCTGTTAGCGCTGGGACATCTGAGGGAAAGGTGGCGAGGTGTCCTGAGTGAGTGAATAGGCAGCACAGACACCAGGCAGAGTTGGCTATGGGGCAGAGACTAGGTTCGAGAGACTGAGAGAAGGTGCTGCATTCAGTGAGGGTGGGTAGGTCACATGCAACTACAGGCGTGAGGATGGGAGAACATGAGCCTTGGTGAGAGGTGTGTGCAGAAACAGAGAGAGAGGGTGATGTCATAAAGTGCAGATGGTGGCACTTACCCTGGTGGAGTGGGGAAGGTCACTGACCTCCTTCCTACACTGTCGGCCATTCACCCAGAAGGTTGTCACCTCACTGACCCAGTGGTCAGCTTCGGACCAAGCTGGCAGGGTCTGGTGTCATGGACTCCGCTAACAGTCCTGGAGGAAGATAATAGTCCCTCTTCTACAGCATGCTATCCACTAGAAGCTCAGGGGCTTGGCCACAAAGTGAGGCCCCAGTTTTACCCTATCTGCCATGTCCAGGCAGCTTTAGATTGACAAGCCAAGAGTGTAATAACATTTTAAAGATGGCCCCTGTAAGGGCAGGGCACTGCATTCTGGGATATCTGAGCAGTTGTTATGACGAAGGGCAAAATCATCGCAATATTGTCAGATGAGAGGAAGACTACGCGGGCAGGAAGGGTATGTAATGAGGCAAATTGGGGATGGTATCATGAGAAAATACACTAAACATTGTGGAGAGAAACTCTCCATGAACCTCGACTAAAATGAGACTTGACCAAACCATAAGATGGGTTAGGCCTCTGGCTGTCTGAATCAAAGTTGGGATGCAGTGTGAAATATTGGGAGCAACAAACTTGGAGCAGAGAATTATACAGGAGATTCAAATCCTGAAACAAGGGGTAACACAATGGTCCAGACTGTAAAAAGAAGCTGGGGAAAAAAGCTGCCTTGTAATTATCTGCATTATCCAATCCTCACTGGATGCAGAGATGGTTCCAGAGGCCTGGAGAATGGCTAACACCGTTATTTTGTTTAATGTGGAATATGGGACTGACTGAATAGGTCGCGGCGAGAATCCTGAGACAGTGCATAAACGGTCACTGAGGAAGTCCCAGGGAATCAAGGACGGTCGGTCTGGATTTTTCAAGGAAGATCGTGTGTAATTCACCTGACTGTTTCGGTTTCAGTCAGTAACTTGTAACTACATGTGACTTAATTGGATTTGACGTGAGATCCCATGGATGACAGTTTAAAAACAGAAACTATGGCGTCCAGGTGAATTGAGCAAACAACCCTGAGAAGTGCAAGGCAAGGCATTTGGGGACATCAACAATAGAGAGGAATACACAATAAATGGGAATGTGGTCAGTGTTGGCAGGTAAATGAAGGTAGCTGAAAACATCAATACCTTCGTTAATGCAGCAAATGGCATCATTTCCCCTGTCAGCAAAAGTGCAGAATTTCAGAGCAGGAAGCTTATGCTGGAACTGTCTAAATAATGATCTCAGTAACAGCTTGTGGACCGTGTGCAGTTCTGGTCACGCCATCACATGGAAGGATGGAATTGGACTGGAGATGGTACAGAGGAGATTGGTCACTCTGTGACAGTGGAAGTGCAGTTATGAGGCAAGATTGGAATGGAGGATGCTGAGGGGAGATTTGATTGGAGTGCACATGTTGTGATAGACGTTGGTAGAGAGGGAGAGAACATCTATTTCCTGTTGAAGAGCTCAGTTACCAGCAGCGAATATTTAATAAAATTGGATGAAACATTAGTGAAGTGCTGAGGAAGGTTGTTATTTCACCCAGAGTATGGTCGGGATCTGGGAGTCACACATGGAAGCGGAGTGGAGGCAGAAACTCTCAAACCATTTTGAAAAGGTGTCGGGATCTGCAGCTGAAGTCCTATCATCTTTTGGAAGAGAGAACAAGGGTTAGCAAGTTTTGAGAAGATTTGTAGCTCAGACTGAGGTTTTGGTTTGCTCGCAGAGTTGAAAGGTTCATTTCCAGACGTTTCGTTCACATACTAAGTAACATTTTTAGTGGACCTCATGCAAAGTACTGCTGAAAATCCATGCTTTCTATATATATGTTTGGGTTTCTTTTCTTTGGGTTCCTTGAACAAGAATTTTAAATAAAACATTACTTCTTGTCCAATGCAGACAGTTTTCAGAGTGATCTCCTCTATACTGTGCTATTTTCTGAAGTTTTCAAAGGTTACTAATATCTGCCAGGATCAATACACAGGGATGAAGTGAGAGGGCAGGAAGGAGCAGCGTGTAAGCTGATTAGCATCACAATAATACTGATACCATCATTTATTCACAAAGCTACTTCCCTGTATTCCCTGTGTTGTACTTCCCCCGTCCTGTAGAACTGGGGAAAACCTTTGATTATCCAGTTCTCAATCCTGGTCACACTGCAGCCGCATCTCCATAATCCCAGTTACATCTGACTATTTGAAGCGACCAATTCATTGGCTTTGTTGAAATGTTAGGAAGGAATTCATGGATGGCAGCAAGTGCGAGAGCCCAGGATGGCTGTTGGCTCCAGAGGAAGTTACCGAGAAAGGAAGGTGTGTGAAGGCTGGGGATATTACAGGGGTGTGGGTTGTTCTCGTGGACAGCATGCTATAGGAGAGGGACTATTATCTTCCTCCAGGACTGGCAGGAGAGTCCATGACACCAGAACCTGACAGCTTGGTCCAAGGCTGACCACTGGGTCAGGGAGGTGCCAGCCTTCTGGTTGAATGCCCAACAATGTAGGAAGGATGTCAGTGACCTTCTCCACTCTACCAGGGTAAGTGCCATCATCTGCACTTTGTGACCTCTCCCTCACTCTCTCTCTCTCTCTGTTACTGCACCCACCTCTCACCAAGGCTCATGTTCACCCACACTCACACCTGTAACTGCATGTGAGTTACCCACCCTCACTGAATGCAGCACCTTCTCTCAGTCTCTCGAACCTCATCTCTGCCCCTCTAGCCAAGTCTGCCTGGTGTCTGTGCTGCCTACTCACTCAGGCTACCTCACCACTTTTCCCTCAGCTGAACCAGCAGAAACAGCTGAACCATTCACTTCTATCTCCCTTAATACCTCTTGATAATTTTCATATCCCAGAAGGAACCATCCCACAATAGTAGAGAAAGAGCCAAGAGGGATAGGGGGCTCCCTAACATTCAGCTCCTCACTCCATCACAGGGGAAGGATCCTGACCCAAAAAACCACGAAAGCCTGAATGACCGTGTCCAAGCTCCCGGACTGGGATCTGAGACACACCTTGTCTCACCATGCTGGGCAACGTGACTGACTGTGGACAATGACATCAAAGTTCCTGGGTTTGTGTCTGTGCTAAACACCAAGACAACACAGCAGGCAGTTGAGCCTGGTAGCTCAGGCTGAGGAAAAACACTGCTGAGTGTAGGGTAAGGCAAGGCAATAATTCTGTGAGCATTCAAGTCAGTTCAAAGTGAGTGTGTACAAACACCGAGTGAACAGCCCAGGGGGACATGCCATGAGCTGGTTACGTGTCCCTGAGCACAGTGTCCTTGCAGAAGCACTGAGTGTGTACAAACACACAGTGAGCAACCCAAAGGGACAGTACATGAGCTGGGTGTGTGTCCCTGAGCACAGTGTCCTTGCAGCAGCACTGAGTGTGTACAAACACGGAATGAGTTGCCCAGAGATACAGCCCATGAGCTGGGTGTGTGTCCCTGAGCACACTGTCCTTTCAGCAGCATTGAGTGTGTACAAACACGGAGTGATCAGCCCAGAGGGACAGACAATGAGCTGGGTGTGTGTCCCTGAGCACAGTGTCCTTGCAGCAGCATTGCAATGAGAGTTGTCAGTGCACCCTGAGCTGCAGCATTGAAGTACAGAAGCGTACTGTAAGTGGGTCGGGGATGTGCTGGGATGGAATGGTTAGCTTGGCATGTGACAGATGCCAGCATTGGTGGGTGTGGAGTACATGTAGCTTCTGTCTGTGCAGTGTGCCCCGAGACGTGGTGTCCAAGATGGAAGGCTGCAGGAGCGAGGGGCAAGATGGAGTCACCAGTTACCAGCTCTGTCTTTCACGTCCAATTCTCTGAATTGATTTTCCCTGATGTGGGAGGGAGAGTATTACGCAATAAGTTGTTGAGGAGAGATCCACTGAATGTAGCTGTTGATGATCAGTCATCATTCAGTCAGCATCTCACCAGTCCTGCACTCAAATTTTGTTTTAAAAGACAGTCTGGCACAGGAACTCGCCATTCAGCCCAGCACGCCCGCACTGACACACGATGCCCTTCCAAAGTTAAAAAGAAAGTTTTTGCTCCAACACCCTCCATGTCATTCTGTTCCCTGCTTACTCATATTTGTGCCAAGATCCCTTTTAAACCTTGGTGTATTAGTTTCTTCTCTATCAGTGTATTCCAGGCACTTGCACATTCTTTCTGGAAAAGCAATAAGAAAACCTGCCGATCATGTCTTCTAAACTTTCTCCCTATTTTCAAAAACTTACGGTCATGAGTAATTGATATTTCTACTCTGGGAAAACGCCTCTACCTGTCCTTCGATCTATGCCTCTGATAATTTTATAAATATCTATCAGGTAGCCCCATAGCCAATGGTGCCCAGGTGCAAACAAACCATGTTTGTTCAATTTCTCCTTCTGGCTAATACCCTCCAAATAAGACAACATCCTGGTAAAACCTTTCCATACCCTCTCCAAAACTTCCACATCGTACTGCTGGTGTGGCAACCAGTACTGTACACAATATTCCAAATGTGCCCGAACTAAGTTTCTCTACAGCTGCAATGTGACCTGCTAATTTTCATACTGCATGCTCTGATGCATGTCTGCAAGTTTGCCATGAGTTTTCTTGATCACCCTATCTAGCCGTGTTGCCATATTCAGGAGACTGTGGAGCTGTTCACATAGATCCCGTCGGATGTTGATGCGGCCAGTAGTTTTTGCATCCAATTTATACTTCTCTCCTGCATTAGACCTTCTAAAGCACATCACGACGCAACTGTCCAGATAGAGTTACATCTGTGTTTTCTCTGTCCAAGTCTGCAGCTGACCTATATCCTGCTGTATTCTCTGCCAATCATCCTCACAATTTGCAACTCCACCAATCTAATTACAGACCTCCAATCACAAAAAAACACTGTTCCACTACGACTCTGTCTTCTATGGCCAAGCAGTTCTCTATCCATCTTACTAACTGACCGCTGATCCCATTTCACTTCACCTTCTGTATGAGCCTGCCATAAGGAACCATATCAAAGGACTTGCTAAGGTCCAATTGGCCAACATTCAGCCACACGCCCTGATCAATCAATTTTGTCATTTCCTTAAAATAATCAATCAAGTTTGTGAGGCAGAATCTTCCCCACACAACTGTGTTGCCTGTTGCTAGTAAGTCCATACTCGAGTACTGTTGGAGATGCACTCATTCAGAGAAGTGATTAATCCATCATATTCCTGACTTGAACCTTTGAGGTTAGATTAGATTCCGTACGTGTGGAAACAGGCCATTCAGTCCAAACAGTCCACACCAATCTTCAGAAGAGTAACCGAACCAGACCCATTCCATTGTCCTATATTTTACGCTGACTAATGCACCTAACACTGTGGGCAATTTAGTACGGCCAATTCACCTGACCTGCACATCTTTGGACTGTGGGAGGAAACCGGAGAACGCGGAGGAAACCCACAGAGAAACGGGGGAGGGGGGGGGGAATGTACAAACTGCACACAGACAGTCACCCAAGGCCGGAATAGAATCTAGGACTTTGGTGCTGTGAGGCAGCAGTGCTAAGCACTGAGCTCTTCATGGTTACTGTATGTTGGGCTGGGAAGGTTCCTGTACAGTGGGAGGTATGTCGGGCCGTGATGGTTACTGTACACTGGGAGGTATGTCGGGCCGTGATGGTTACTGTACACTGGGAGGTATGTCGGGCCGTGGTTGTTACTGTACAGAGGGAGGTCTGTCGGGCCGTGATGTTTACTGTACAGTGGGAGGTATGTCGTGCCGTGATGGTTACTGTACAGAGGGAGGTATGTCGGGCCGTGATGTCTACTGTACAGTGGGAGTTATGTCGGGCCGTAATGGTTACAGTACAGTGCGAGGTATGTTGGACCGTGATGGTTACTGCGCAGTAGGAGGTATGTCGGGCCGTGGTGGTCACTGTCCACTGGGAGGTATGTTGGGCTGTGATAGTTACTGTACAGAGGGAGGTATGTCAGACCGTGATGGTTTCTGTACAGTGGGAGGTATGTCGGGCTGTGATGGTGACTGTACACTGGGAGGTATGTTGGGCCGTGATGGTTACTGTACAGTGGGAGGTACGTCGGACCGTGATGGTTACTGTACAGTGGTAGGTTTGTTGGTCTGTGATGGTTACTGTACAGTGGGAGGTTTGTCAGGCCGTGATGGTTACTGTACAGTCGGAGGAATGTCGGTCCAGGAAGTTGCAGACTCTTTGAGTTGTACAGATTATGATTGTGCTGCTGCCGATGAGCCATTGTACCACATGGATGCATCGTCATTGGTTGCTTAATCTGTTTAACGTCTGTACCATTCAGTACATGTCATGGTGAGGAGGGTCTGCAAAATGTGAAGTTAGCCCTTGCTCCCCATAAGGACCATTCTTACCGATGTATGAAATGGAGGAGTCTATCTGCAGCAGCCAGATCAGTGATGATGTGGTTATTTATAACTTTCCCTTTTATTGGTTCCCCATAACCTGCCGGAGAGCAGTCTAGCCACCACAGGATCCAGCATCATTGCTGAGCACTATGATTATATTCGATTTCATATAGTGTGGGAACAGACCCTTCGGCCCAACCAGTCCACACCGCAGAGCAACCCACTTCTATGGCCAATTCAACTCAGCTGCATTTCTTGGGACAGTTGGAGGAAACCCAAGCAGACACAGGGAGAATGTGCAAACTCCACACAGGCGGTTTCCCAAGGCTGGAATCAAACCTGGGTCCCTGGTGCTGTGAGGCAGTAGTGCTAACCACTGAGCTGTCATGCCGCCCTATATTGACTATATGCCAAGGAGCTGCCCTCTTCTTTCTGGCTGTGTCCTTTTAATGGGACATAACCTGCCAGGGAGGGTGCTGATGTTGCCTGGGACATCGTCTTGTTCACATAATCTTGCTTTCCAGACAATATCTGATTGTTGCTTGATTCGCCTGTGGGAAATATATAACAGGTCACTTTTACATTCTGTAAAATGAAGAGTTAATATCACTTTATTTCTTACATAGTTTAAAATAAACCACACATCATTTTTTTCACTTGAAAGCAACTGAAGTGAGCAATAATTGATTTACCAGAGCGCACACCTAACTATTACAGTTCAGTGACTGTAGTAAACAGCCAATTCATGTTCACTCTAGTGAACACACCATCTTGCAGGCAGCAAAGCTGTTGGAAATGACATTGAGAAAAAATCTACATTCAGACACCGTTTTACTGACCCTCACCACGACCTCCAAAACACTGTTCATTTCCAAAATCTGTTCAGAGAGCTTCCTAACTTGAGCTGGACAGTTACTCACACAATCCCTCACAATAGACTGGTTAGAGACATACCTGAACAACAGGGAGATATGTGTGGCGCAGATTGGTCAATGGATTAGCACATGGCGCTGGTCCAGGTGCAGTTAAACATTTGTAACAATGACCTGTAAATAACCATGTCGAGCAAGTATATCTCCTCTTGTGTGCCACCTCAACTCTGTAATTTTGTACCTTGGACCCAATCCTGAATAAATACGTTATAAATGTGAAGGGTTCCTGCAGCACATATCATCTTACATTGAATCCCTCATAAACCCTATCCAGTGCATGTTATTTCCACAATGTCAGTATCCAAACAGAATTGTGCAGCTCCATTGATGGCCGGCATCAGCCCATCCCAACATCCTGTGTGTGACTTGAATTGGAAATCTCTGTGTAAATGTTTGCAGCATTGTTCTAACCATGAATAGCAAAGTCTTTTTACTGAAGGTCCGACATCCTTTCGCAATACCAACATTAAGATTGTCCAATAAACACAACCCCCCACCCCCTTTATTCAGTTAATTTTTATAACAATATGATGAAAGCAGTGCACAACTCACAGTATGGAGCATTGAAATGATGGGTCTCATTTCCACACCCAAGACCAAGTTATTATTAAGTGCAAGGACTTTGAAAATAGAACATAGAACATAGAACAGCACAGCACAGAACAGGCCCTTCTGCCCACGATGTTGTGCCAACCATTAATCCTCATGTATGCACCCTCAACTTTCTGTGACCATATGCATGTCCAGCAGTCTCTTAAATGTCCCAAGTGACCTTGCTTCCACAACTGCTGCTGGCAACGCATCCCACGCTCTCAGAACGCTCTGTGTAAAGAACCCGCCTCTGACATCCCGTCTATACTTTCATCCAACCAGCTTAAAACAATGACCCCTTGTGTGAGCCATTTCTGCTCTGGGAAATAGTCTCTGGCTTTCGATGCTATCTATGCCTGTCATTATCTTGCACCTCAATTAGGTCCCCTCTCCTCCTTCCTTTCTCCAATGAAACAATATTGAGCTCAGTCAACCTCTCTTCATAAGATAAGCCCTCCAGTCCAGGCAGCATTCTGGTAAACCTCCTCTGAACCCTCTCCAAAGCATCCACATCTTTCCTATAACAGGGCGACCAGAACTGGACACAGTATTCCAAGTGCGGTCTAACCAAAGTTTTATAGAGTCGCAACTTATCTCACGACTCTTAAACTCAATCCCCCTGTTAATGCAAGCCAAAATACCATATTGTTTCTTAACAACCCTGTCCATTTGGGTGGCCATTTTAAGGGATCTATGTCTCTGCACACCAAAATCTGTCTGTTCCTCCACACTGCCAAGACTCCTATCCTCTTCCTGTACTCAGCTTTAAAATTCGACCTTCCAAAATGCATCACCTCGCATTTATCCAGGTTGAACTCCATCTGCCACCTCTCAGTCCATCTCTGCATCCTGTCAATGTCCCGCTGCAGCCTACAACAGCCCTCTATACTGTCAACGACACCTCCAATCTTTGTGTCGTATGCAAACTTGCTGACCCATCCTTCAATCCCCTCATCCAAGTCATTAATAAAAATTACAAACAGTAGAGACTCAAGGACATAGCCCTGTGGAACACCATTCACCACTGACCTCCAGGCAGAATATTTTCCTTCTACTTCCACTCGCTGTCTTCTGTAGGCCAGCCAATTCTGTATCCAGACAGCTAAGTTCCCCGGTGTCCCATTCCTCCTGACCTTCTGAATGAGCCTACCATGGGGAACCTTATCTAATGCCTTGCTGAAGTCCATGTACACCACATCCACAGCTCGACCCTCATCATGACCTACCCCTCACAAAGCCGTGTTGACTGCATTTAATCAAGCCATGCTCTTCCAGATGGTCATAAATCCTGTCCCTCAGAATCCTTTCTAACACCTTGCAGACGACAGAAGTGAGACTTACTGGTCTGTAATTGCCGGGGATTTCCCTATTTCCTTTCCTGAAGAGAGGAATTACATTTGCCTCTCTCCAGTCCTCAGGTACGACTCCAGTGGAAAGCGAGGATGCAAAGATCTTCGCAAGCGGCGAAGCAATCGCATTTCTCGTTTCCCAAAGCAGCCGAGGACAAATCTGATCCGGGCCTGCCGACTTGTTAATCTTAATGTTGCTCTTCGGAGGGTCTGTGTGGACTTGTTGGGCCGAAGAGCCTGTTTCCACACTGTAAGCTAAAATCTGCTTAAAAAAGCAGTGTGTCAGTCATCATTTTGATTCAAACCTCGACCCACAAAGCCTCATTTGAAGACCCTTCCAAGATTTGTCCATCCTTTCAGCAGTAACTGACTTGTTAATTAATAAAGCAACACCACATCCTCAAAAGCACCCTGACCTGCCCTGCCTATAGTTCCAGTAGAAAAGAGTATTGAATTATTAGCCCTGACCTCCCTCAAATGCGCCTCTGTGATGGTAAAAATGTCACACCTCCACATGTCAACTCATTCCCTTATCACATCTGTCAGCCTGTCTGATAATACTCCCAGCATTAATGTAAGCTGGATTATAATACCTGGAATACCCTGTACCTCGGAGTTCTTCAGTCATTTCCTGTTTTTTTTTTATCAAGCTGCTCAAACCATGAACCACAACTCTAACTCTGGCACTGAATGAATATCTGTGGAATTGTAAATTCTTTTTTGAAAGAAAATGTATTCATCAAGTGCAACCTTCCAGAACTGAGCAGTCAGTTCCACATGCAATGAATTTCTGATCGATAATTCCCCACTCAGTGTGCAGAGGGGACAGCCCTCAGTCACGGAGAAAGTGAGGACTGCTGTTGATGGAGATCAGACACAAAAAGTGTGATTCTGGAAAAGCACAGCAGGTCAGGCATCATCCGAGGGGCAGGAGAGTCGATGTTTCGGTTATAAACTCTTCATCAGGAAGGCACTGGTGCATTCCTTTATTTTTTCATTCCATGATACACAGAATGTTGGGAACTATACCTACTCAGGAAGGCAGCACTGTATATTGCACTGAAATGGAAAGTAGTCAATCAGTTGGTTGGACAGTGTGTAGAAAAATTGAAGGGAAGTATACACTGATTGAATGAATTACAAACCTAAGGATAGGTAATTCCCCTGGGCCAGATGGAGTCATCCTAGGTTACTCCAGCAAGTGACGGGAGAGATTGGTGTGCCTTTGGCGATGATCTTTGCGTCCTCACTGTCCACTGGAGCAGTGCCAGCCAGATGATTGGAGGGGTACAAATGTTATTCCCTTGTTCAGGAAAGGGAATAAGGATAACTCTGGGAATGACCGAACAGTCAGTCTTACATCAGGGGTGTGCAAAGTATTGCAGACTTTTCCGAGAGAGCGTATTTACAATTATTTAGAAAACGACAGATGATTAGAGACAGTCTGCATGGCTTTGTGACGAGCAGGTCATCCCTCAGAAACCTTATTGAGTTCTTTGAAGATGTAAAAAAAAAACACGCTGATGAAGGTATACCAGTAGATGTGGTGAACACGAATTTTAGCCAGGCGTTCCACATTGTCGGCTCATTCAGAAGGTACGGAAGCATGGGGCGCAGAGACATTTGTTTGTCTGGATACGGGCGTGGCTGGCCCATAGAAGACAGAAGATGGTAGCAGATGGAATGTATTCAGCCTGGAGCACAGTGACCAGTGGTGTTCCACAGGGATCGGCTCTGGGACCAGTGCTCTTGTTGATTTTTATAAATGACTTTGATGAGGAAGTGGACAAATAGGTTAGTAAGTTTGCCGATGACACGAAGGTTGGTGGGGTTGTGGATAGCGTGGCGGGCATTGTAGGTTGCAACAGGATATTGACAGGATGCAGTGCTGGGCTGATAAGTGACTGATAGAGTTCAACCTTAAAAAGTGTGCAGCAATTTTTTTTTGGATGATTGCATTTGCATAAAGAATACAGGGTTAAAGACACAATTCTTGGCAGTGTGGAGTGACAGCGGGATCTTGGGGTCATTTTCCATAGATCTCTCAAAGTTGCCACCCAAGTTGATAGGGTTGTTCAGAAGGAATACTGTGTGTTGTCTTCCATTACCAGGGGGATTGAGTTTAAGATCAGCAAAGTTATTTCTTCGCCCTATAAAGCTGTGGTTCAACCACACTTGGAATATTGTGTTCAGTTCTGGTTGCCTCATTATCGGAAACATTTGGAAGCCTCAGAGAGTGTGCAGAGGAGACTTACCAGGGTGCTGCCTGGACTGGAGGGCATGTCTTACAAAGAAAGGTTGAGCGGCTAGGGCTTTCCTCCAGCGGTGATGGTAGAGTCAGATACATTAGGGATATTTAAGAAGACTCTTGGATAGGCACACGAAAGTTAGTGCACTGAAGGTTATGTAGGTTAGTCTGATCTTAGAGTATGATAAACGGCGGCCAAAACATTGAGAGCTGAAGTGCTTGCACTGTGCTGTACTGTTATATGTTCCAAGTTTCACTCAGCTTGTGGATTCTCATCAGTTGGTGAAAGTGTGAGGGAGTGAGCTGTGTGAGGGAGTGAGGGAATGCAGTGTGTGAGGGAGTGAGGTGTATGAGATCAGGAAGGTGGGGAGGGACATTAGACCAAGACTTCCAGTTTTGATGTAATTGTTACATTCACCTGAGTGTCAGCACAGAATGTGTGGTTACCAAGACCAGACAAAATCCACCAATCTCAGTGATTCAAACGATTTTTGGCTTGCCGTTTGCTCCTGGTTACTTCAGATACATTCTGCTGGGTGACCTATGAATTAGTATCTGACCATCCACAGGCATGTATAATTTTATTTTGATACTGTTGAATGTGAAGGTACATTTATTGGATATAGTTTCAGAGGTTTCACTGTGAGACACAAAATGCTGCAATATACTGTCAATTGTGAACGTTTTCACCCAGTGTCTGGTCCAGGGTGCAGATGTATGGAGTATGGGGGACATGCCAGATGTCATCACTGTACGTAACTTGTGCGATGTGATTCTGACATTCCATGTCCATACATCTGCTCCCTGGGCCAGGCTCTGACTGAGGGTGAATTTGAAAGGCATGGTTCCTGGTCAGTCATTGGTATCTAATTTAGACAGCATTTATACCTACACTGAGAGCAGTGATAGCCTGTTGGCTAGTTTCCACCCGCTCAAGGTGGATTCCAAATGATTATCTGTAAGGGAATGTTTGAATGACTGCCCTGACTGACCTGCCCAGATTCAGAAACAGGCCAGTGTCTGCCCTGACTGCCTTGCCAGATTCAGGAGCAGGCCAGTGTCTCTCTGAGTCCTACATGCAGCTGTGAGGTCCAGTCGCACTGTACCCGAATTCACCCTTTTCGAATCCACTTTTAATGTCGGTCATTATGCAAAGTGATGGGTTTTCTGACCTGTACAATAATCAGGAGTTTGCCATGTTTGTGAATTGTGCAATAATAAGGTATGAGCTACAATTATTCAACTGAACAATAACTGCATCATCTCTGAAGACAATAAAATTGATTCTATGTTGATGGAATTAAAATATAAACACCGAACGACCTTTTATTATAAAAAAGTAAAGAATGCACATTTTGTTTTGTATCGAAAAAGAACATGTTGTCTGACTATGCTGGTGATCACAATTACACCTTGAATCTCAGTATTCAAATGCATACATTGTCGCTCTATCATTTGCAAAATAGTTGACATCTGACAGATTGAATATTCAGAGTGAGCATTTGATTGAACAATCAAATAGAATTATAACATTTAAATATAATCAATCTATTTAATTTCTCACCTGAAATTTGTGAGCTTCAGTTATTTGCCAACAATTCTATTAGTTATAAAACAATTATGGAAAAGGATAGACTAGACCTAAAAGTTGAAGTTGTAAATTGGAGAAAGGCCACTTGTGACGGTATTAGGCAAGATCTTTCAAAAGCTGATGGCGGCAAATGATCACAGGTAAGCAGACGGCTAGAAAATGGGAAGCCTTCAGAAATTAGATAGCCGGAGTCCCGAGACAGTATATTCTTTTCAGGGTAAAAGGAAAGGCGGGTAGGGAGAGACAGCGTTGAATGACTAAAGACATTGAGGGGCTGGTTAAGAATAAGAAGGAAGGATATGACAGGTACAGACAGGATAGATCGAGTGAATCCTCAGACGAGTATAAAGGCAGGAGGAGTATTCTAAAGAGGGAAATCTGGAAGGCAAAAAGGGGACATGAGATAGCTATGGCAAATAGAGTTAAGGACAATCCAAAAGGATTTTACAAATACATTGAGAACAAAAGGGTAAACAGGGAGAGAAAAGAGCCCTCAAAGATCAGCAAGACGGCCTTTGTGTGGAGCCGCAGGAGATGGGAGAGATACTAAACGAGTATTTTGTATTAGTGTTTACTCAGGAGAAGGACATGGGAGATGTTCATATACGGATAAATAGATGGTGATATTATGCAAAATGTCTATATTACAGAGGAAGAAGTGCTGGAATGTCCTGAAACGCATGAAGATTCAAAAATCCCCAGGACCTGATCGATCAGGTGAAACTTGAAAGTGTTCAGAAAAGATTTACGTGCATGTTGCCAAGGTTGGAGGGTTTGAGCTATAGCTGGTGGTTGAACAGGCTGGGGCTGTTTTCTCTGGAACGTTAGAGATTGAGGGGTGACCTTATAGAGGTTTAAATGATCATGCGGGGCATGGAAAGGGTAAATAGACAAGGTCTTTTCCCTGGGGTGGGGGAGTCCAGAACTAGAGGGCATATGTTTCGGTTAAGAAGGGAAAAATGTCAAAGAGATTTAAGGGGCTTTCTTTTCACTCAAAGGGTTGTACGTGCGTGGAATGAGCTGTCAGAGGAAATGGTGGTGGTTAGTACAATTGCAACATTTAGATGGCGTCTGGATGGGTATATGAATAGAAAGTGTTTCGAGGGATATGGGCTGAGTGCTGGCAGGTGCGACAAGATTGCTTTGGGATATTTGGTCGGCATGGACAAGTTGGACGGAAGGGTCTCTTTCCATGCTGTACATCTCTTTGACCCTGTGACTGTAATTTAGAAATGACAATAATTTGACATGCACTATCAAATAAATAAATCGTTGACATTATTAAATTGTTGCAAACAATAAGTTGGAAACTTGCTATTTTTAGAATGAATGATAAAGAACAAAGAACATTCGAACACAGGAACAGACCCTTCGGCCCTCCTAGCCTATGCTGATCCAAATCCTCCCATATTCTAAATCTACCACCTATTTTCTAAGGGTCTGTATCCCTCTGCTCCCTGCCCATTCACGTTTCTGTCTAAATACATCTTAGATAACGCTATCGTTCCTGCCCCTACCACCTCTGCTGGCCACATGTTCCAGGCTCCCACCGCCCTATGTGTAAAGAACTTCCCACATATATCTGCCCTAAACCTTTTCCCTCTTACTTTGAACTCATGACCCCGAGTAATTTAGTTCCACAATCTGGGGTAAAAGCTTCTTGCTATCCACCCTGTGTATATCTGTCTTGATTTTGTAGACCTCAACCTTCGACTTTGTAATGAAAATAGTCCTAACCTACTCAATCTTTATTCATAACCAGCACCGTCCAACCCAGGCAGCATCCTGGTGAACCTACTCTGAACCCTATTCAAAGCATCCACATCCTTTTGTTAATGTGGTGAACAGAACTATATGCAGTATTCCAAATGCGGCCAAACCAAAGTCCTATGCAACTGTAACATGACCTGCCAGCGCTTGTACTCAACAACTGGTCCAATGAAGGAAAGCATGCCATATGCTGTTTTGACTCTTTACTCACCTGTGTTAGCATCTTCAGGAAACAATGGACGCAAACACCCAGATCTCACTGTAAGTCAATTTTCCCCAGGACTTTTCCGTTTACTTGTGTTGTTCACTCTTGAACTGGTTCTTTCAAAATGCATTACCTCGCACTTGCACAAATTGGACTCCATCTGCCATTTCTGTGCCCATCTCTCCAATCTATCTATATTCTGCTGTATTCTCTGACAGTCCCCTTCACTATCTGCTCCTCCAACAATCTTGGTGTCAACTGCAAACTTGCTAATCAGGCAACCGATACCTTCTTCCAAATCATTGATATATATATCACAAACTACAGTGGTCCCAGCACGGATCACTGTTGCACACCATTGGTCATTGGTCTCCATTTTGAGAAATCTCCTTCCACTATTACTCTCTGTCTTCTGTTTCCCAGGCAGTTTTCTATCCATCTAGATAGAACACCCTGGATCCCATGCGACTTCACCTTCTCTATCAGCCGACCATGGGGAACCTAATAAAACACCTTACTCAAGTCCCTCAGTATCTTCTCCAGCAGCTTCCCTACCACTGATGTCAGGCTCGCCGGTCTGCAATTACCTGGATTATCCCTGCTATCCTTCTTAAACAAGGGGACAATATTAGCAATTCTCCAGTCCTCTGGGACCTCACCCATGTTCAATCACCAGCAAAGATATATGTTAAAGCCCCAGTTGTTTCCACACTCACATCCCTCAGTAACCTGTGTTTGATCTCATTCGGACTTGGGGGCTTGTCTACCTTAATACCTTTTAGAGTATCCAAAACTTCCTCCCACTTTATGTTGACTTGACCCAGAGTACTCAGAGATCTATCCCTAACCACAATGTCCGTCATGTCCCTCTCCTTGGTGAATACAGATGCAAAGTACTTGCTAAGAAACTCACCCATTTTCTCTGACTCTATGCATAACTTTCTTCCTTTGTTCTTGTGTGGCCCAAACATTTCTCTAGTTAACCTCTTGCTCCTTATTTTTGAAAAAAAAACTCTTTGGGATTTTCCTCAACCCTGTTTGCTAACGATATCTCATGACCACTTTTAGCCCACTTGAATCCTCGATATTTACTGTGGAATGTGGCTAGTGAAAAGAAAATAAACATTTGTTCATGTGAGTGGGAAACTCAGACATTTTCAAAGTGTTTTGTGCCAAAAAATATTTGAAATCCGTCTCAGTGCAAATAAAAAGCAAGAAAAGAAACCTCTTGGGAAGAGTAATTTTCAGCCACCGTCCCCCTCCCCCCCCTGCCCCCTCCCCCCCCCCCCCAACCCCCCCCCCCCCCACCAAAGTACTTCTGAGGTAGAAAGAGTGGGGTTTGTAACAAGGGCACAACAATAACTATGGCTGGGTTGAATATGCAAATCGGCTGAATTAATCAACTTGACAGTAATATCCTTGAATAAATATTCATAGAGTATATGAGAGATATTTTTCTGAGAGCAGGACGTCATGGAACCAACCAGAGAATGGGACGGCACGATGGCTCAGTGGTTAGCACAACACCAGGGTCCCAGGTTCGATTCCAGCCTCGGTGACTGTCTGCGTGTCGTTTGCACATTCTCCCCTTGTCTGCGTGGGTTTCCTCTCACCGTCCAAAGATGTGCAAGCCAGGTGAACTGGCCATGCTAAATTGCTAAGTTAGGTACATTACTCAGAGGGAAATGGGACTGGGTGGGTTACTCTTCGGAGGGTCGGTGTGGACTTGTCGGGCCGAAGGGTCTGTTTCCATACTGTAGGGTATCTAATCTAATTGAGATTTGATATTATGTGACACGGAAGGATTGGTGGATGAGCTTTGCTTTGGAAGGACTAACCACAACTTGCTGGAGTTTCAAATTTAGATTGAAAGAGTGAAGACTGTGTCATACATGAGAGTTTTAGTGTTAGACAATGATAATTAAACTGCCCTAAGGAAGGTTTTATCTGTGGTGGTCTGGGGGGAAAAAGGACCGTCAAAGGCAGGACAGCTGAAGAAATTTGGCAATAATTAGGGAGATACAAAAGACCGAAGAGGAATTTCATAACAGAGAAAAATCATCCATATCTTGATAAAGAAGTCAAGGATAACATGAAGGCAAATCCCAGTACATATCATACTGCACACGTTAGTCACACTGTGGAGGATTGGCCAAGTCAGTGGCCTCGTGATGTTATCATTGAATTCTTATGTGATAAACCCAGGTAATGTTCGAGTGACTTGGGTTCAAATCCTGCCACAGCAAGTGGCGGAGCTTCAATTTAAACCTGGAAATAAGAGACTGATGGTGGTTATGAATCGATTGCCAAGAAAAACTCACCTGGTTTACTGATGTCTTTAGGGAAGGAAACTGCCATTCTACCGTAGATTCACAACTCTCAGGCTGAAGATGTTTCTCCTTACCTCCATTCTAAAGATTTACTCTTGACTCTCAGGCCATGTCCTTGAATGCTTTATCTCCTAATAGTGGAAGCATCTTCCCAACGTCTACTCTGACCAGGCAACTAGTATTCTGTATGCTTCCATTAGATCCCCCTTTATCCTTAAAAACTCCAGCGAGTATAGACCAAGAGACCTCATATGTTTAGCTTTTCATTACTTGGACCATTCTTTTGAAGCTCCTATGAACACTCTCCGGCTGGTACATCCTCCCTGAGTTATGTGGCCCAAAACGGTACACAATACACCAAATGACTTCTGACCAGAGTCTTATAGAGCCTCGGAAATCCATCCATTCATGTCATCGCAAAAGAAATGTCATCACTGTATTTGCCTTTCTGACCAGACGGGCAACCTGAAATAATAATCTTACGATGGACAATACTAAATTTACCATGGAGTTACAAAAATGAACAAAGATTAAAGCATGCTGGGAAGTACAACCCAGCCTTGACCAAAGTCTCTGTGCTAATCCACATGCTGCAGAATCCAGACAGGCTGCAGCTGCCCAGAGATGGCTTGCAAACAAACCTGACAGCTACAGACCCGGTAATACACACCTGAAGTTGGACCTGAATGGGACAATGGAATGTCGCCTTTGGGCCATCAAATGACAACTCCAGTTTGGATCTGATTGATCAGGGTAAATTAACCTGTTCATTCCAATGGCTGATTTACAACACCCTCCCAAAAGGCGTGAAGACTTAGGAGCATATGTATCACTGTAAAACCGCTTAGAGAGTGGTAACTCGAGAATAACCACTGAAAGAGAAGACACCTACAAGACCATCAGAAGAACAAAAAGACTTCACCACATGGAATCCGGTCAACTTCTGGTGGGGTGGTATGTATCATCCAAAGTTAAGTTAAAACATATGATAGATTGTAATGTTTTTCATTACGTTATAATACGTTTTATTGTTCTAATATTAATTGTGTTCAGTAAACCAATATGAGTGTTTATAAGAGTTGACTCAGTTATTTTGCTGAATATAAGATTTCAAACACACTGTGCGGCGGATACAGCACCTTCCTAACTACTGACACAACATGCATATTTACCTTGAGACAATCCTGACTGAAACTCGCAACACTCTGCACTTCAGACTTCTGAATTTTTTCCCTAGTTATAAAATAGTCCATGCGGCTCTTCTTCCTACTAAAGTGCATCACCTCGCACTTTCCCAAGTGTACTCCATCTGCCACGTCTTTGCCCATTCTCCTACCCTGTCTAAATCCTTATGCAGCTTCCCTGCCATCTCAATGATACCTGTCCCTCTACCTTTGCATCATCTAAAAACCTCGCTGGAATGCCCTCAGTTCCTTCATCTAGATTGGTAATGTACAAAGTAAAAAGTTGTGGTTCCCTTGTGCAACACCAGTTGTCATTGGCTGCTATCCTGAGAAGGACCATTTTATTCCCACTCTCTATCTTCTGCCAGACAGTCAAGCTTCTGGACACACTCGTACCTTGTCTCTGATACCATGGGCCCTTATCTTACTCAGCAGCCTCCTGTGAAGCACCTTGTCAACGTCCTTCTTGATGTCCACATATCTCTCCTTGGTCTAACCTGCTTGTTACATCCTCAAAGCGTTCTAACATATTCATTAGCATGTCCGCCCTTTGATGAAACAATACTGACTTCACCCTGTTTAATTATTCAGAAATCTCATCCTCACAATGGATGAGATTTCTGAATAAGTAAGCAGGGTGAAGTCAGAATTGTTTCATCAAGGGGCGGACATGCTAATGAATATGTTAGAACGCTTTGAGGATGTAACAAGCAGGTTAGACCAAGGAGAGATAATGGATACTATGTATGTGGACATCAAGAAGGATTCCAGGAACTTATCCACGATCGACGTTAGGCTAATCAGTTTGTAATTTTCTGTCTTTTGCCTTATTCCCCTTTTAAACAGGGTGTCAGCGAAATCCAACATGGCGGCGAACCAGTCGGTCTGAGTCTGCAGAGCTCTGCCCAAGACTCAGGAAAAGTGGGGTACCCACCCTCACCTCACCTGCGAAAGTGTTTAAAATAGTTTTTGCCCAGCAGCCTTGGCCATTCTACATCAAACTTTAGAATTTGACGCTTTTTAAAATGACGAAAGGCAAAGGCTCTCGCAGTTCCCAACAGGCAGGGACCCCTGCCACCCAGCCCGCAGCAAGAGAGACGTCTTGTTCTGTGTTTCATGTTTCACCCAGCTTGAGGATTCTCATCAATTGTTGAATGTGTGAGGGAGTGATGTGTGTGAGATCAGGAAGCTTTGTAGGGGCGTTAGGTCAAGACGTCCACTTATGGTGTGCATTATTACAGTCAGCTGAGTACCAATACAATATATGTGTGATGACATACACCAGACAGAATCCGTCAAGTTCAGTTATTGACATGATTCTGAACTTGTCATTTGCTGCTGTTTCCTTCAGATAGATTCTGTTCGGTGACCCATGTATTAATTTTTGTCTAGCAACAGAGATGTACAATTTTATTTTGATACTGGTGAATGTGAAGGTGACATTTAACAACACGGTTTAAGAGGTTTCTTTGCGAGACACAATGTGCTGCAGAATATTGTCAACTTGTAAACGTCTTCGCCCAGTGTCTGGTCCAGGAAGCAGATGCTTGGAGTCTGGGAGGCAGGCCAGATGCCATCACCATAAGTAACCTTTGTGATGTGATTCTGACACTCCATGTCAATTCATCTGCCTCAGGGCAAGGCTCAGACCGAAGATGGAGTCGAAATAATTTGTTGTAAAATAATAATTAAATGACTGCCCTGACACAGATGTAAGCTCTCTGGATTCATTTAAGAGCAGAACAATGTCTTACACAGTATCATAGGCAGCTGTGACTGAATTCAAATATTTCAAAATCTTTTTTCAATGTAGTTTATGATTGCAAGCTGATCCGAAAAAAATCAATTATTTCTATGTTTGTGAATTGTGATTCATAAAAATGTGAAATATCATTATTCAACCAATCAATAATTGCATCATCTCTGAAAACAATTAGTTTGATGTTATATTTATGTAACTAAAATATACTTTCCTGCCAACATTTTATGATATAAAAATAAAGAATGTATATTTTATTTAATATCAAACAAAGAACATGTTATCTGACTATAGTGGTGATCAATAATTACATATTTTTGGATACATGAACACTAACTAACCACAAAAGGACATCATCCTCTCTCACTAGCATCCTCACATGCGGAAGAGGAAGAACACCACTTCGACTGGGACAACACATCTATCCTAGGACAAACCAAGTAGAGGCACGCACGAAAATTCCTAGAAGCATAGCATTCCAACCAGAACTCTATCCACTAACTCATCGAGTTAGACCTCAACTACCACCCCTGAGAAAAGGAACAGGACGTGACTTCACCACAGGAAATGACATCACCAATCCAAAGAAACCCAAACATAAATAGAAAACAGGAATTTTCAGCATTGGTTCGCCTGAGACCCACTAAAGATGAAGTTGGTTAAATGTCTGGAAATGAACCAACCAGCTCAACGAACAAGCGTACATCTAAAACCTTAACCTGAGCTGCAAATATTCTCAAAACTCGCTACAGTTACATACTCATTGTCATATTCAAATGAACATATCGTCGCTCCAATATTTGGAACGTCGTTGGCTTCTGAATGATTGCATATTTAGAGTGAGTTACGATTGAACCATCATATAGAAATAGCGTTTTTACAAATTTATTTATAATCAATCAGATTAATTTCTCACTAAATGTGCAACCTTCAGTTCTTTACCAACAATTGAAAAATGACAATAATTCAACATGAACAGAGAATATTTATTTAAATAAATGATTTGTGTTATTAACTTGAAGTGAACAATAATTTGAAACCTTGCAATTTTTAGAATGAATGATATTTAATATGAAATGTGAAAAACAACAATGAACATATATTCGTGTGATTGAACAGCCAGACAATTTCAAAGAGTTTTGTGGCAAAGCAAATGAAATATTTGTTTTATTTGTAGTGATACATGATTTAAATTATTCTTGTGCTGAGTACTAATTAGACATCATCACCAAGCTGACCTTGCAATGCTTGCATTTTAAATGGTTATGCTGCAAAAAATGATCAAATATTTGCCAACATTTACAACTGGAAATAATCTGATACTGGCTTTGAACTGCATCTGTACATGATAGAGTACGGAATCTTAATGCACACAAGGAGGCTTTTGAGCCACTGTGTATGCATCAGCCACTGTGTAGACAGAGTGTATGCATCACTATGTATCCCATATCCTCCCATTTGCCACCTCTATCACTGTTGTCCTTTAATTTTGGAACTTTCAAATATATATCCAGTTCCCTGTCGAATCTTCATTTACAAATCTCTCAGGCAGAGCGTTCCAAATCCGAACAACTCTCTCAATTAAGAACTTTTGCTTTATCTCACACCGAGGTCTTGTGCCAACGATCTTGAAACTGGGATGCTGTAATGAAAGCTAAGAGAAACGGAGTATTCTTATTTTACTCTGTTTTTTTTCCATACTTTTGATCACTGCAATAAGTTCACATCTTCATCTGTTCTGATCAATAAAGAGTAATTTCATTATCGAATTTCTCGCATCCTACCTTTAACTAATTTCTTCATTCCACTCATCATTCTGACTATTTATAAGGTTAGTGGTATTTTTTTCCAAAGTAATGAATGGTATGTGTTTGTGTGTGTGTGTGTTTGTGTGTGTGTGTGTGTGTGTGTGTGTGTGTCTGTGTGTCTGTGTGTATGTGTGTGTGTGTATGTGTGTGCGTGTGTGTGTGTGTGTCTGTGTGTGAGTGAGAGAGACAGAGAGAGAGAGAAAAAAAAATCACTGCAATGTCCGAATTACACCCAGTGCCTCATGTAAAAGCGGTAAGGATTAAGTAGTGATTAATATGTGATTAAAGAGCTAGTTTAAGGGAGAAAGTTTCAGATTTCTGGATCATTGGGCCCTCTTCCAGCACAGCTGTGGGGGTTTAAGAAATGGACAGATTGCACCTTAACTGGACGAGCACCAACATTCTGGTGGGGAGATTTTCTAGTGCAAATTGGATGTCTTTAAATTAATAAACCAGGAGGCTGGCAAACAAAGCAACAGGTCAGGAACTGAGCAGAAGGTAAAGCTGAGCAGGATATCAGGCATGGCCTGTCTCATGACCATGCTGCGAGAAGGAATCAAATCAGTCCAAAGTGTGAGTTGGAGTTTGGAATAAATGATAGTTATGTTTATCAGAGATTAACAAATGAAGACGTAAAGTGTGGGAGACGTGAAGGAGTGAGGTGTGTGAGTTCAGGAAGCTCGTACTCAAGAAAATATTAAAGGGGAAAAACAAATCAAAAGAAGCTATTTAAAAACCTTAGGCCGAAAAGCACACAGCATTTGGAATAACATTGATGAGCGGGCAGTAGACACAGAGACAAATGGGTACGACCTGGTAAGGATGATTGAAACTTGTTACAGGAAGATCAGGATTGGACAATGAAATGTCCATGGGTATTCCGAAAGGATAGGCATAAAGGTAAAGGAGGTGGAATTCATGCATTGGTTAAGGATGATAGCAAGGCTATATTAAGAATTGATATTGGCACGAGGGAACAAAATAAAAATCAGTCCAGGTGCAAATGAAAAGCAACTGAAGAAACCTCTTTGGAAGAGTAATTTTCAGCCACCGTCTCCACAAAGTACTTCTGAGGTAGGAAATAATGAGTGTTCGTGACAAGGTAACAACGGTGGGATAAACGTGCATATTGAATCAATGAATCAACTTGGCAAGTGTAGGCTACAAGTCTAATTCATGGAGTATATGAGGATTGTTTCTGAGAGCACATGTCATGGAACCAATCAGAGAGCAGGCTACGTTAGATTTGATGAAAGGAAGGAATGAAAAACGATCCTGCATTTCAGGATCTTTTTGGAAAGAATGACCACAACATGCTATAGTTTCAAATTCATATTGAAAGAGTGAGAACAAAGTCACATACAAGAGCCTTAGTGTTGGGCAATGATACTTACAGTGACCTAAGGAATGTGTTGTTCGGCTGTGCGGGGAACAATTAAAGTATATTCGTGATAGAAGAGGAATTGCATGACAGAGAAAAAATATCCATGTCTAGATAAGGAAGTCAATGACAGCATGAGGGCAAAAACTAGGACAAATCATACAGCACAAGTTAGTCACGCTCCGGGGGATTGGATAAGGCAGTGGCCGAATGCGTTATTGCTGAACTGTTCATCGAGAGACGCAGATAATGTTCTGGGGAGCTGGGTTCGAAACCTGCCATGGCAGATGGTGGAATTTGAATTCAAATTTGGGATTAACAAACTGATGGTGAACATGAATAGATTGTCAAGAGAAGCTCACCTGTTTCACTAATGTCCTATGTGGAAGGAAACTGCCATTCTAACCTGGTCTGACCGATATGTGACTCCAGACCCACAACAATGTAGGTAACTCCTAACTGCCCTCTGGGAAATCAAGGATAGGCAATAAATGCTGACCTATGCAGCAATGCCCTCTTCTTGTGAATTAATGAAAACAAACAAAAGAAATTCAGCAAAGGCTTAACACACAACATTAAAAGAAGCTATGACAGAAAATGAATGGAAATATAAACACTGATACCAGTAACTTTCACGAGTATATAAAAAGGAAGCACATAGTGAAACGAAGTGCTGGCTCTTTGCAGGATAAACTGAGAAGGTAACATTGAAAAACTCAAAAATGGGAGAGGCACAAAAGCAATGCGTTCTGTTTTCACAGAGTACACTAAAAACTGTAATTTCTACAGAGGATCTTGTTGGAAGTACTGCTGTTTGTCATTTTTTTTATAAATGACTGAGATGAGGGCATAGAATGATGTGTTAGTAAATTTAATGCTAATACTAAGATTGGTGAAATGTGGATAGTGCTGAAGGATATTGCAGGTTACAGAGGGGCATAGCTAAGCTGCAGAGCTGGGCTGAGAGATGGCAACTTGAGTTTAATATGCATGAGTGTGAGGTGATTCACTTTGGAAGGAGCAAAAGTAATAAAGAGTACTGGGCCAATGATAAGATTCTTGGCAGTGTCCATGAGCAGAGACATCTCGGTGTCAATGTACATAGATCACTGAGAGATGCCAATCTGGTTAATAGGTTTGTTAAGAAGGCGTACAGCATGTTAGTTTTTATTGGTTCGGGGGTAGAATTTTGGTGCCACAAGATCATACTGCAGGTGCACAAAACTCCGGTGTGGCCGCACTTGAAGTATTGCGTATATTTCTACTTACTGCATTACAAGAATGACGTGGAAAGGGTTCAAAAGAGATTTACGAGGATGTTGCCTGATTTGGAGGGAAGATCTTATAAGGAAAGTCTGAGGTAGTTGCTGCTGTTTTCGTTCGAGAGAAGAAGGTTGAGAGGTGACTGAATTGATCTATATCAGATAATCAGAGGCTAAGATAGGGTGGACAGTGCGATGACTACTTCAGTGTACTCTCCCATTAAGAGATTTGAAAGGCTGGCCAAGGGCTTAGCAATCACATAGAGTACTGGAAAAAATAAAAATGGAATATTTGGTCAAACAGCTCGCAATATCTGGGTTGCTATGAGACAAACTCAAAATCAAATTCAGCCAATCAGTTTAAATAATGTCCCAAATGCTAATCAAGTTTGTATTTAGTGTTTGGACAGTATTAAAACCAATGAAGCAATCTAATCTTTTGAGGAAAAATTATCAAAAATTTTGAACAGTTAGCCAGACGGGCAAAGAGCAGCAAGTCGCCAACAAGTGCAGTCTGGCAGCAGAAAGATCTGCTCTCTGACAGGTACCTTTATCAACCAAAGACCTGGGAAGCAGAATCCCCAAGAACAAGAAAAGAAGACAGGAATATGGAGAAGAATCAACAGCTGCCTGGTTTGGAAATAAGATCGTTTAAGAAAAATCTCAATAAGGATTTTTTGATCAGACTATTATTGTAGAGGTGGAGGTATCAATGTGTATATCAGTCTATTGGTGCGTAAAACGGCGAACTTTGCAAAATTTTGGGCAATAGCATGATGACCTTTGAAAAGGTCAGGTGCTTTTCGGTGATTAAACAGAAGAAAGAATACCTGTGGGTAAGCAGGTTGCAGGTGCCCAAATTGACAGAATGGATGAAATCCGTTCAGTTATCAGACCCAAAGCAGCATTTTTTTTTATCAAGGCAGCAGTTCAAATGCTGCCAATTAACTTAAAAAGGCACTTGGAGACGAAGGATCCATTTTAGTGTTAACAATAGAAAGCCAATCATATAAAAAGAATTTGTTGTGTCAAGTAGGGATATTTAACAGAGAGGCAATTGGACAGAGGGGGAGAGTCAACTGCTATCTGAAAAAATGATGAAAGGGAAGTGTCATCTGTGAATGAAATATTGAGGGCTCACAAAAAGACTCCATGCTCTGCCTGAAAAGCTCTATCCATCAATAAATGCGCACAACACGCTGAGCAAATATTTTTGAAACCAGAAAACAACTGAGAAGGCATTTCAGACAGAGAAAGATGACGGAATAAGATACAGAAATTTCAAGAGAGTCCATTCTGTATGAACTTTGAGAAACTAAGTTTTAATTTTGTTCTTACAAATAATGGATTTATGTGTGGAATCCGCATTATTGAAACCACATATCAGGATAATCTTCTTTTATTCCAGAATAATTAGTTACAGAGTGATTGTTTAGTTTGTTAGTGATTTGTTCACTGTTAAAGTTAGAATAATAGAATACCTTGAGTAGGGAAACAGGCCCTTCAGACAAACAAGGACCACACTGAGCCTCCAAAGAGTAAACCACTCAGATGCATTATTCTACCCTATTAACTATATTTACCCCTGACTAATGCACCTAACCTTCACATCCGTGAACACTATGGACAATTTTGCATGCCGAAATCAAGTAATCTGCACATCTTTGGATTGTGCGAGGAAACAGGAGCACGTGTTTGAAGCCCACGCAGACATGAGTAGCATGTTATAACTCCACATAGACAGTTTCCCGAGGCTGGAATGGAACCGGGGTCTCTGGCGCAGTGAGATAGCAGTGCTAACCCCTGAGCCACCGTACTGCCCCTAGACAGGTAAATTATTCTTTGTTAATTACAGAGTGCGTTGAATGATTCAATTTCATTGAACCATTCCTTTATAACAAACTGGGTGTCAAAAAGGAGGTGGATTACATCACTTGTCACACTTCCTTACCATATTATAAGGCGAGGAGATCTTCGCTGGGTGCATTGCTTTTAATTGTTGTGGTTCTGTTCGCCGAGCTGGGAATTTGTGTTGCAGAAGTTTCGTCCCCTGTCTAGGTGACATCCTCAGTGCTTGGGAGCATCCTGTGAAGCGCTTCTGTGATGTTTCCAAACTACTGTAAATGCCGGAGAAAACATCACAGAAGCGCTTCACAGTAGGCTCCCAAGCACTGAGGATGTCACCGAGACAGGGGACGAAACGTCTGCAACACAAATCAAATTCCCAACTCAGTGAACAGAACCACAACAACGAGCACCCGAGATACAAATCTTCTCACAAACTTTGAATTGCTTTTAATTAGCAGATGGATATTGACCTCCACTTCATAATATTATAGAGAGTTCGAAGTGGGTCAAGTGAATGATATATTGGTATACGGGGCATAGCAGGAAAAATGTGTCTATGTTTGAATAGATTGGTGGCTTGAATGGATAAGCAGTGCATTAATCCAATGGAGAGATTACAAAGCTGAGGCACAGAGGAATCAGGCACCTGGATCACACACAAATAAACACGTTGCGTGCACATCATAAGGAGGCAAATAAAATTTTCAAACTTTTTGAACGAGAATACATTGAGGAGTAGGGAAGATTTTCTACAGTTTTGCAGGGTATGGTGAGACAACTTCAGGAGATCTGAGAGCACAATGACATGAAAAGCAGTCCAGAGAAGATTTACTCAACTGATTCCTGTGAGGGGCATTTATCTCCGGAGGAAACATTGTCAGATTGGCCTTGGATCTGTTGGAGTTTAGGCAAATGACGCATGATGCCGATTAAACCCATGTAATTCTGAGTAATCTATCAAGTTGAATGCTGGAACAATACTTCAATTTGTGCGAGAGACTTCCAGAAATGAATGGACTGCTGGAAACTGGAGAATATCCCAGTGAAGGAGTTGGTGATTGTGTTAACCATCTCAAAGGGTTCTGCGTCTGTGGGAACTCTCCTCCCAGGGAGTAAGACATGGAATATTTTTAAGACACAGGCAGACAATTTATCGCCTTAGAATTATGAATTAAAGTTATAAGGCATAGCAGGAATGTGTGTTTCAGACCACAGTTTGATCATCCATGATCTTATCACATGGTGGAATTGGTTCAAGTTGGCCAATCACTTATTCCTGATCTTAGATTCTACGTTTCTATTGCCTTTAGATACTGACAAATAATGAAAGCATTCCCAAGCGCACAAAGGCTCTCCCTTTCAGAATGATGAGCATAACTTGCAAATGTGATTTTTAAACAGCACTGCGAATGCATTCGTGGAAGTTTCATGGAGTTACAGAAAGATCAGATGCTTAGGTCAAAGTCAAAGTATCATTAAAACCACGTTAGAAATCAGATTGGTTAGCATGGATGCCTTTAATAGTGCACATTCCATTCAGTTGTTTTTGTAAGGTGAATTTCGTTGGCAAGACCAGCATTTATTGCCTGTGTGTAATTTCCATTCAGAATATGGTGGTGAACCCTACTGATCCTCGTGTTGCAGGGACACTACCAGATATGTTTCAAAGAGAACCACAAGATTCTGAACAAATGACAGTGAAAGGACAATGATATTGATTCAAGTCAGGATACTATGTAACCTTGGAGAGTGTACACCACATGATGCTCACAGCGATAGAAATAGTGGGACTAATACTTCTGTTCTCAAAATTTCAATTCGTAAAGCTGTACGCAATACAGACAGGCCCTTCAGCCCAACAGATATATGCCAACCAAAAGCCAACAAAATGCTTTAATCTCACTTCCATCGAGATTATAGCTTACTCTGCCCTGACATTTGTAGTGATGAATCAGCTCCTTCTTAAATACAGTGTTATCTTGTATTATCTGTGCCTGAGTTGTCAGTTAGTCTTTTATTTTATGCGTGAAATGGTTTCCACAAGTAGATCAAACAACTTCAGAGATAGCGACAGGCTCATCAGATCAATAAAAAAATAGTTGCATTGTTCAACAATTATTAGAAAATTGAGTTTATTTTTTAATTCGTGGGGGATTTTAACGGAGGTAGACCAGTATTAATTGCTCTTGAGAAGCCGCAGTGCAGTTGGTGTTGGTAATCCACAGTGCTATTGGGAGAGAGTCTGAACACTGCAGATTGTGCGGCAGTGTTGCAGCGAGTCAGTATTACTGACTACGAATGGAGGCAGTGTTTAACCAGCCGCATGCTTTCTCCTCGAAAACAGTTATTGCATCTGTACTCATCCACTCCCGACCTGGTGCCATGTAAATAGTGGATGGACTTTGGCGAGCATTAGGAGGTGAGTTACTCAAAACAAAATTACCAGCATCTGAAATACTGTTTTGCCATGGCCAGTCCAGTTGAATTTCTGATCAATATTTATACACTGGATATTTGTCTTTGGATATTGATATCAATAAAAGGCTTCTGGACTCTCTCCTATTTGAGATATTTAATGCCTGGTCAAATTCTTGTTTGCCACTCATCAGCTAAACCTAAATAGTGTCCACATATTTCGGAAGAGGAACACAGCTTGTTCCAGTACCTGAGGATTTTTAAAATGGTGCTGAAAAATGGGTTTGAGTTCAATTGGGACACTGGTGTTTTCCTACCCACTCAAAGTGGTCTGTTTCAAATACGAACATTCTTTTTTTGTAATCACACGTTCAAGTCACAGAAACATGGAATTGAATCAAGAAAACAGTTGGCAAAATCATGCTGTGATGAACAACTGGCAGGAAATCACTGGAAAACTTGCTGTTTGTCAAAGTGAATACCTGTGACGGAACTTATTATGCTTCAGAGAAATAAGACCATTACAGCTGGAAATCTGTATTATAGTGAAGGAAAAGCTGTGTTTATAATGGTGGCAGTTATAATGGTGGCAGTCAGCTGGAATAATGTCAGGAGAATTCCCTTCTTCTTTACACTTACACTGAAAGGAATAGCAATTCATCTTGTCCCTATCCCTTATAGCCTTGTACACCTCTCCAAACTTCCCTGTTGCAAAGAAATACCGAGCAAATTTGTCCCACCTTCATAGATTGAGTTCTCTCTTGTCTTGTTATTTCAGACGTGCATCACCTCACATTTATCAGTGTTACGTTTTATTGGGCATTGTTCTGGCCATCTGAATAATTTGTTTATAACCTCCTGCAACCCAAACCTTTCCTCCTTATTGTGAACCACCCAGCTAATCTTTGTGCCTTCCACAACATTGTTTATCATTCAACTGCCAGCATCTTCCATATTCTCATCATCATCACTTATGAATATCACATACAAACCGTGATTTTCTTCCTGTTATCCAGATGTTATTCACAGAGGAAGAATTAAGAATTCCAGTTTCTTGCTGTTCTTATTTTGGGTACTTTACAGAGTGATGAAATTAAGGTCTTTTATAAGGGAGCCAGAAATAGCATTTTGAACATAGAGCTGAACTCTCCTTTTGCGTACGCTCTGCCACCTCTCCATGTTTTATTTATAAAGCTTGAAAATAATTTAGGATGGACCAAGATCTGGCACCTTGCACTGGAACATTTGTATTTTCCACGACACAATGTAGTGGTCGGTGCTGATGAGAATGTGCTGTGGAAGCTGCAATGTTTGAAGATGGATAAATCACACAGACTGGAAGGATGACAACCCAAAGTGCTGAAGGAAATAGAGGAGAAGATTGTGGAGGCACGTTTGGTGGATTTTCAGAAATAAATGTCCTCGGGAGAGTCGCAGAGAACTGGAAAATCGGAATGTAAAAGCTCTGTGCAAGGAAGGAAGGGAGGCAAAAGACAAGAAATCATAGGACAGTTCGCCTTGCATCGGTCATTAATCGGGTTTTCGAGGCCACTATTAACAATGAGGCCGCAAAGTAGAGTCATAGAGACGTACAGCATGGAAACAGACTCTTCAGTCCATCTCGTCCATGCCGAACTAGATATCCCAATCTCATATCGTCTCATTTGCCAGCACCCGGCCCATATCTCTCTAAACCCTTTTTAATCATATACCCATCCAGATGCCTTTTGAATATCGCAGTTGTACCAACCTCATTAACCATGGTAGATTTATCACTTCAATTAGATTTTCATGTATTTGAAGAATCTATATGTGTTATAAATGATGTATATTTTCAAATACTATCCATTGCCTGTCTCCTGGCAAAGCTCTTAGTGATTTGCCCAAGCCACCATCTTGCCAGGTTAGCCAACTTGTCACTGATACCTTCTTAGCTTCCTTTGTTCAAATTCCAATCTCTAGTTGCAGAATGAACTACGTCACAGGTTCCATTGTAGTAACGTTAGTAATTAGACTTTGCATTGGACTAAATCTAAAGTAGCCCAATCTCTAATTGATTGTGTTATGTTAAATTTCAACTGAGGAGTTGTGGGTGGAATTAATTGCACATTTGTTATTAAACATTCCCACTTTTGAATTTATGATGGAAGGACGGATATTGATGAAGCAGCTGGCCTGGGATATTTCGCTGCAGAACTGGGCACTTGTAATGCAGTACTTGGAAGTGCATAGTTAAATAGGGCTGAGTCAGCATGACTTCGTCAAGGAGAGGTCTCGCTGACAAGTCTGCCAGAATTCTTTCAGACGATAATGTGCAAGTTTGACAAAGGAAAGGTGTGATTCGATTGGCTAATTGGGACTCTGAAATATGAATCTGCCTTAAATTGAATTTTGTTCATCTATTGGTTACAAGTTGCATAAGCAGAGATATATAAACAGTTAAAATAAAAAAAAACACAAATTCAGCACGAGCTAAATGCAATAACGTTGGCGTTTCGGGTGATGTGTTGTTTCTGCATCATGTGGTAGCTGGAGACATTCACTGTTTCCCTCAGCAATCCTAACCTGCGGTGTCACCAGTTCACAAAATGTGCTATTCACTACCTCCTCAGCGGATGCTCCACAGTGAGTGGTGAAGGTGGCGTGGGGCAGTTTGACGGTGAGGGTGGTGTGTGGTGTCTCTCTGACCTCCACACACTCCACCATTATCACACGCCCTGCCACACACCATACCCACCGTCACGCTCACCGCCACACGCTCCACCACCATCACACACACTGCCACACTCCATCCCCACCGTCACGCTCATTCCCACACACTCCACCACACTCACACGCACTGCCCCACACCACACCCACTGTCACGCTCACACCCATATATTCCAACACCTTCACACACACTGCCCCAAGCCAACCTCAGCATCACGATCACCTCTGCACTGTCTACTACCATCATATACACAGCCCCACACCACCCCCACCGTCACGCTCACTCCCTCATGATCCACCACCATTTCCCCACACCACTCTCACGGTTCGCTCACCCACACACACACACCATCATAATCACACACACTGCCCCACACCACCCTCACCATCACTCTCACCTTCACACACTCCACCAACATCAAACACATTGCCCCACACCACCCCCACTATCACGCTCAGATCCTCACACTCGACCACCATCACACATACTGCCCCACATCAGCCCCACCATTACGCTCACAACCAAATACCCCACCACCATCGCACACATTGCCCCACACCACCCACACCGTCACGCTCACCCCCACAGCCCTCCAGCACCATTTCACACACTGCCCTGCAACGCCCACACCTTCATGTTCACCCCCACAAACTCCACCACCATCACACGCACTGCTCCACACCACCCCCTCTGTCAAGCTCACCCCCACGGACTCCACCACCATCATGCAACCTACCCCGCACTCCTCTAGCTCTCACGTTCACTCCCACACACTCCACAACCATCACACACACTGCCCCATACCTGTCCCACCGTCACGCTCACCCCCACAGACTCCAGCACCATCACACATACTGCCCCACGCCACCCACACTCTGCAGCACCATCATACGCACTGACCCACATTATCCCCACATACGTGCTCATCGCCATACACTCCACCACCATCACACACACTGCCCCACACCACCCTCGACGTCACGTTGACCCCCTCACCCTCCATAACCATCACAATCACTGCCCCACACGACCATCACCGTCAGGCTCACCCACACACACTCCACCATCATTACACACACTGCCCCACACCACTCTCACCGTCACGCTCACCCCCACACACTCCACCACCATCACACACACTGCCGCACACCACCCTCACCGTCACGTTGACCCCCTCACACTCCATAACCATCACACACACTGCCCCATACCACCCCCTCTGTCACGCTCACCCCCACACACTCCACCACCATCACACAACCTACCCCGCACTACTCTAGCTGTCACACTCACTCCCACACACTCCACCACCATCACACACACTGCCCCACACCACCCTCACCGGCACGCTCACCCCCACACACTCCACCACCATCACACACACTGCCCCACACCACTCCCACCATCACGCTCACAACCACACACTCCACCACCATCACACACACTGCTTTGCAACACCCCCACCGTCACGGTCAACACCACAAAATCCAACACCATCACATCACACTGCCCCACATCAGTCCCACCGTCATGTTAACCCCCGCACACTCCACCACCATCACACACCCTGCCCCGCACCACCCACACTGTCAGGCACACTGTGGAGTTTATGCAGGTGACCGCGATGGTGGGGGTGGTGTGGGGCAGTGTGTGTGATGGTGGTGGTGTGTGTGGTGGTGAGCGTGATGGTGAGGGTGGTGTGGGCAGTGTGTGTGATGGTGATGGAGTGCGTGGTGGTGAGCGTGACGGTGGGGATGGTGTGGGGCAGGACGTGTGATGAAGGTGGAGGGAGTGGGGTTGTGCGACATAGTGGGGGTAGTGTGTGGTCGTGTGTGTGATTGTAGTGGAGTTTATGCAGGTGACCGTGATGGTGGGGGTGGTGTGGGGCAGTCGGTGTAATAGTGGTGGGATGTGTGGTGGTGAGTGTGACGGTGGGGGTGGTGTGGGGCAGTGTGTGTGATGGTGGTGGAGTGTGTGGTGGTGAGTATGACGGTGGGGGTGGTGTGGGGAAGTGTGTGTGATAGTGGTGGTATGTGTGGTGGTGAGTGTGATGGTGAGGGTGGTGTGAGGCAGTGTGTGTGATCGTAGTGGTGAGTGTGGTGGTGAGCGCGACGGTAAGGGTGGTGTGGGCCCGTGTGTGTGATGGTGGTGGAGTTTGTGGGGATGAGCGTGACGTTGAGGGTGGTGTGGGGACATGTGAGTGATGGTGGTGGAGAGTGTGTGGGTGAGCGTGACGATCTGGTTGGTGTGGGGCAGTGTGTGTGTGATGATGGAGTTTGTAGTGGTGAGCATGATGGTGAGGATGTTGTCGGCCAGTGTGTGTGATAGTGATGGAGTGTGTTGGCGTGAACATGATGGTGGGGATAGTGTGGGACAGTGTGTGTGAAGCTGGTGGAGTCTGTGGAGGTGTGCGTGATGGTGGGGTTGGTGTGGGGCTGTGGGTGTGATGGTCTTGAAGTATGTGGGGGTGAGTGTGACGATAAGTGTGATGTGGGGAAGTATGAGTGATGGTGGTGGACTGTGTGGAGGTGAGCGTGAGGGCGGGGTGATGAGGGCAGTATGTGATGGTGGTGGAGTGTATGGGGGTGAGCGTGACGGTGGGGCTGGTGTGAGGCAGTGTGTGTGATGTTCTTGGAGTGTGTGTGGTGGTGAGCATGATGGTGAGCATGGTGTGGGGAAGTGTGAGAAATTGTGGTGGAGTGCGTGGGGGTGAGCACGACAGGGAGGGTTTTGTGGGGCAGTGTGTGTGATGGTGGTGGAGTGTGTGGTGTTGAGCGTGACGGTGATGGTGGTGATGTGTGTGTTTGGTCAACGTGAGGTGAGAGTGGTGTGGAGAAGTGTGTGCGAGGGTGGTGGAGAGCGTGTGTGTGAGCGTGACGGTGTGGGTGGTAAAAGGCAGTGTGCGGGGGGGTTGTGGTGTTAGTGGGGGTGAGCGAGATGGTGGTGGTGGTGTGGGAACGTGTGTGTGATGGTGGTGGAGTGTGTGTGAGAGAGCGTGACAGTGAAGATGCCGTGGGTCAGTGCGTGTGATGGTGGTGGAGTGTGTCGTGATGGGGTGTTGGTGGCGAGCGTGATGGTGGGGGAGGTGTGGGACAGCGTGTGTGATTGTGGTGGAGTGTGTGGTGGTGGGGTGGTGGTGGTGAGAGTGACGTACCTCCCACTGTACAGTAACCGTCACGGCCCGACATACCTCCCACTGTACAGCAACCATCACGGTCCGACATTACATCCCACTTCACTGTAACCATCCCGACCCGACATACATCCCACTGTACAGTAACCATCACGGGCCGACATACCTCCCAATGTACAATAACCATCACGGCTCGACAGACCTCCCACTCTACAGAGACCATCACGGCCCAACATACCTCCCAGTGTGCAGTCATCTTCGCAGCCCGACATACCTCCAACTGTACAGATAACATCACGGCCCGACATACCTCCCAAAGTACAGTTACCATCACGGCCTAACATACCTCCCACTGTACAGTAACCATTACGGCCTGACATACGTCCCACCGTACAGTTACCATCATGGCCCAACATACCTCCAATGTACAGTAACCATAATAGCCCCACATACATCCCACTGTACATTAACCATTACGGCAGGACATACCTCCCACTGTACAGTAGCCGTCACGGCCCAACATACATCCCAATGTACAGTCACCGTCGCGGCCCGGCATACGTCCCACTGTACAGTCACCGTCTCGGCCTTACATACCTTCCACTGTACAGTAACCATTACGGTTCGACATCACCTCCCACTGCACAGTAACCACCTCAGCACGACATACCTCCCACTGTACAGTAACCATCACGGCCCAACATATTTCCCACTGTACAGGAAAGGCACAGCCCGACATACCTCCCACTGTACAGTAACCATAACGGCGCGACATATCTCCCACTACACAGTAACGATCACAGTCCGACATATCTCCCACTGTACAGTAACCATCACGTTCCAACATACATCCTACTGTACAGGAACCATCACAGCCCAACATACTTCCCACTGTACAGAAAACGTCACAGTCCGATATACCTCCCACTGTACAGTAACCATAACGGCCCGACATACCTCCCACTGCACAGTAACCATCACAGTCCGACATACCTCCCTCTGAACAGTAACCATAACGGCCCGACATATCTCCCACTGCACAGTAACCTTCACGGTCCGACATAACTCCCATTGTACAGAAAACATCATGGTCTGACATATCTCTCACAGTTCAGTAAGCATCACAGTCCGACATACCTCCCTCTGTACAGTAACCTTTACGGTTCGAAATTACCTCCTACTGTACAGAAACCACAACAGCACGACAAGCTTCCCACTGTACAGTAACCATCACGGCCCAACATACCTCCCACTGTACAGTAACTGCCATGGCCCGACATACCTCCCACTGTACAGTAGCCATTACGGCCCGACACAGCTCCCATTGTACAGTTACCGTCACAGCCCGACATACATCCCACTGTACAGTAGCCATCACGGGCCGACATACCTCCCACTGTACAGTAGCATTCACGGCCCAACATGAATCTCACTGTACAGTCACTGTCGCGGCCCGACTTACCTCCCACTGTATAGTCACCGTCTCGGCCTGACATACCTAGCACTGTACAGTAACCACCACAGCATGACATACTTCCAACTGTACAGTAACCATCGCGGCCCGACATTCCTCCCACTGTAAAGTAACGATTACGGCCCGACATACATCCCATTGTACAGTTGCCATCACGGCTCAACATACCTCCCGCTGCACAGTGACCATTACGGCCCGACATTCCTCCCACTGTACAGTAACCATCACGGCCCGATATACCTCCCACTGTACAGTAACCTTCACGGCCCGACATTCCTCCCACTGCACAGTAACGATTACGGCCCGACATACATCCCATTGTACAGTTGCCATCACGGCTCAACATACCTCCCGCTGCACAGTGACCATTACGGCCTGACATAACTCCCACTGTGCAGTTACCATCACGGCCCGACATACCCCACACTGTATAGTAACCGTCATCGCCCGACATACCTCCCAATGTACAGTAACCATAACGGCCCGACATACGTCCCAGCGTACAGTAGACATCACAGCCTGACATACCTCCTACTATACAGTAACCATCACGTTCCGGCATAACTCCCAATGTACAGTAACCGTCACGGCCCGACATACGTCCCACAGTACAGTAACCATCACGATCCACGCTTAAAGACACGGCGAACCCTGACACTGGCCTGCTAACCACACAAGCGCTTCACATGGTCAGTGCGAGGTTGAAAGGCTGATGAATGGCTTTTGCCCGAAACGTCGATTTCACTGCTCGTTGGATGCTGCGACAACTGCTGTGCTCTTCCATCACCACTGATCCAGAATCTGGTTTCCAGCATCTGCAGTCATTGTTTTTACCAACCATCATGACCCGACATACCTCCCAAAGTAAAGTAACCGTAACGGCCCGACATACCTCCCACTGTACAGTAACTGCCATGGCCCGACATACCTCCCACTGTACAGTAACCATCACAGCCCAAAATACTTCCCACTGTACAGTAAACGTCACAGTCTGACATACCTCCCACTGTACAGTAACCATAACGACCCGACATACCTCCTACTGCACAGTAACCATCACAGTCCGACATACCTCCCACTGCACAGTAACCATCACAGTCCGACATACCTCCCACTGTACAGTAACCTTCATGGTCCGAGTTACCTCCCACTGTACAGAAACCACCACTGTCTGACATACCTCCCACTGTACAGTAACTATCACGGTCCGACATACCTCCCATTGTACTGGAACCATCACGGTCCAACATACAGCCCACTGGACAGTAACCATCACAGGCGACATACCTCCCACTGTACAGGAACCATTACGGTCCGACATACCTCCCACTGTACAGTAACCGTCACGGCCCGATATTCCACCCAATGTACAGTTACTATCATCACCCGACATACGGCCCACTGTACAGTAAACGTCACGAATCGACATTCATCCCAGTGCACAGTAACCGACACGGCCCGACATTCCTCCTTCTGTACAGTAACCGTCATGACCCGACATGCCCCCCACTTACAGAAGCCATCACGGCCCGACATACCGCCCACTGTACACTCATCGTCATGGCCCGATATTCCTCCCAGTGTACAGTCACTATCACCGCCCGACATACCTCCCACTGTACAGTAACCGTCAGGGTCCGACATACCTCCCACTGTACAGTAACCATTACGGCCCGACATATCTCCCATTGTACAGTTGCCATCACGGCCCAACATACCTCCCTCTGTACAGTAATCATTACGGCCCGACATACCTCCCACTGTACAGTAACCATCACGGCCCGACATACCTCCCACTGTACAGTAACCATCATGGCCCAATATACATTCCACTGTACAGTAAACGTCACGGCTCGACATGCCTCCCACTGTACAGTAACTATCACGGTCCGACTTTCCTCCCACTGTACAATAGCCACCATGGCCCGACATACCTCCCATTGTACAGTAACTGTCACGGCCCGACATACCTCCCACTGTACAGTAACTGTCACGGCCTGCCATACATCCCACTGTTCAGTAACACTTACAACCCGACATCCCTCCCACTCTACAGAAACCATCACGGCATGACCCACCCCCAAATGTACAGGAACCATGACGGTCCGACATATCTCCCAATGTACAGTTACTGTCACGGTCCGACATACCTCCCATTGTACTGGAACCATCATGGTCCAACATACAGCCCACTGTACAGTAACCATCACAGGCCGACATACCTCCCAGTGTAAAGTAACAGTCACTGCCCGACATACCTCTCACTGTACAGTAAACATCAGAGCCCCACATACCTCCCACTGTATAGTCACCATCATGGCCTGACATACCTCCCACTGTACAGTCACTGTCACGGCCCGACATACATCCCACTGTACAGTAACCGTCACAACCCGACATACCTCCCACTGTACAGTCACCATCACAGCCCGACATACATCCCATTGTACAGTATCTATCACGACCCAAAATACATCCCACTGTACAGTAACCGTCACATTCCGACATAACTCCCATTGGACATTAAGTGAAAAGGCCTGACATACCTCCCATTGTACTGTAACCATCACGGCCTGACATTCTTCAAACTGGACAGTAACCATCACGGCATGACCCACCTCCCACTGTACAGGAACCATTACGGTCCGACATCCCTCCCACTGTACAGTAACCGTCACGGCCCAATATTCCTCCCAGTGTACAGTTCCTATCATCACCCAACATACGGCCCACTGTACAGTAAACGTCACGAATCGACATACATCCCAGTGCACAGTAACCGACACGGCCCGACATTCCTCCTTCTGTACAGTAACCGTCATGACCCGACATGCCTCCCACTTACAGAAGCCATCACGGCCCGACATACCGCCCACTGTACACTTATCGTCACGGCCCGATATTCCTCCCAGTGTACAGTCACTATCACCGCCCGACATACCTCCCACTGTACAGTAACCGTCAGGGTTCGACATATCTCCCACTGTACAGTAACCATTACGGCCCGACATACCTCCCACTGTACAGTAACAATTACGGCCCGACATATCTCCCATTGTACAGTTGCCATCACGGCCCAACATACCTCCCTCTGTACAGTAATCATTACGGCCCGACATACCTCCCACTGTACAGTAACCATCACAGCCCGACATACCTCCCACTGTACAGTAACCATCATGGCCCAACATACATTCCACTGTACAGTAAACGTCACGGCTCGACTTTCCTCCCACTGTACAATAGACATCCGACATACCTCCCATTGTACAGTAACTGTCACGGCCTGCCATACATCCTACTGTACTGTAACACTCACAGCCCGACATTCCTCCCACTCTACAGAAACCATCACGGCATGACCCACCCCCAAATGTACAGGAACCATGACGGTCCGACATATCTCCCAATGTACAGTTAATGTCACGGCCCGACATACCTCCCACTTTACAGTAACCATCACGGCCCGTCATAACTCCCAATATACAGTAACCATCACGGCACGAAATACCTTCCATTGTACAGTAACCATTACGGCACAACGTGCCTCCCACTGTACAGTAAACGTCACGGCCCGACATACCTCACACTGCATTGTAACTGTCACGACCCGACATGCTTACCACTGTACAGTAAACATCACGGCCCGAAATACCTTCCATTGTACAGTAACTATTACGGTCCAACATTACCTCCCACTGTACATGAACTATTACGGTCCAACATTCCTCCCACTGTACAGTAACCATCACGGCCCGACATACCTCCCACTACATTGTAACTGTCACGACCCGACATGCTTACCACTGCACAGTAAACATCACGGCCCGAAATACCTTCCATTGTACAGTAACTATTACGGTCCAACATTACCTCCCACTGTACAGGAACTATTACGGTCCGACATTCCTCCCACTGTACAGTAACCATCACGGTCCGACATACCTCCCACTGTACAGTAAAGATCACGACCCGACATATCTCCCACTGTACAGTAACCGTCATGGCACAACATGCCTCCCACTGTACAGTAAACGTCACAGCCTGACATACCTCTCACTGTATTGTAACTGTGACGGCCCGACATGCTTCCCAGTGTACAGTAAACATCACTGCCAAAATACCTTCCATTGTACAGTAACCATTACGGTCCAACATTACCTCCCACTGTACAGTAACCATCACAGCCCAACATACTTCCCACTCTACAGTAAACGTCACAGCCCGACATACCTCCCACTGTACAGTAACCATTACGGCCCGACATATCTCCCACTGCAAAGAGACCATCACAGTACGACATACCTCCCACAGTACAGTAACCTTCATGTTCCGACATACCTCCCACTTTACAGAAACCATCACGGTCTGACATCCCTCCCACTGTACCGTAACCATCACCATCCGACATACCTCCCACTGTACTGGACCCATCACGGTCCGAAAGCCCTCCCACTGTACAGTGTCCGTCACAACCCGACATACACCCACTGTACAGTAACGATCACGGCCCGACATGCCTCCCACTGTAAAGTCACTGCCATGACTCGACATACCTCCCACTGCACAGTAACCATCACGGCCCGACATACCTCCCACTGAACAGTAAACGTCACGGTACGACTTACCTCCCACTGTACTGGAACCATCACGGTTGAACATACATCCCACTGTACAGTAACCATCACAGCCCAACATACTTCCCACTGTCCAGAAAACGTCACAGCCCGACACACCTCTCACTGTACAGTAACATAACGGCCCGACATATCTCCCACTGCACAGTAACCATCACAGTCCGATATATCTCCCACTGTACAGAAACCGTCACAGTCCGACTTACCTCCCACTGTACAGTAACCATCACCGTCCGACATACCCCCCACTGTACTGGAACCATCATGGACCAACATACCTCCCACTGTACAGTAACCATCATAGCCCGACATACCTCCCACTATAAAGTAACCGTCACGGCCCGACATGCCTCACACTGTACAATAAACATCAGAGCCCCACATACCTCCCACTGTACAGTCACCGTCATGGCCTGACATACCTCCCACTGTACAGTCATCGTCACAGCCCCACATACATCTCACTGTACAGTAACCGTCACAACCCGACATTCCCCCACTGAACAGTAACCATCATGGACGAACATACCTCCCACTGTACAGTAAGCATCACGGCCCGGCATACATCCCACTGTACAGTAACTATCTCAGCCCGACATTCCTCCCACTGTACAGTAACCATCACGGTCCGACACTCTTCCCAGTGTACAATAGACATCTTGGCCCGATATACCTCCCATTGTTCAGTAACTGTCACGGCCGGACATACCTCCCACTGTACAGTAAATGTCACGGCCTGGCATCACTCCCACTGTACAGTTACACTCACCGCCCGACATCCCTCCCACTCTACAGGAACCATCACGTCATGACCCAGCTCCCAATGTACAGGACCCACGACGGTCCAACATACCTCCCACTAACAGTAACCATCACAGCCCAAAATACTTCCCACTTTACAGTAAACGTCACAGTCCGACATGCCTCCCATTGTACAGTAACCATCACGGCCCGACATACCTCCCACTGCACAGTAACCATCACAGTCAGACAAATCTCCCATTGTACAGTAACCTTCATGGTCCGAGTTACCACCCACTGTACAGAAACCATCACGGTCTGACATACCTCCCACTGTACAGTAACCATCACAGGCCGACATACCTCCCACTGTAAAGTAACGGTCACTGCCCGACATACCTCCCACTGTACAGTAAACATCAGAGCCCCACACACCTCCCACTGTATAGTCACCATCTTGGCCTGACATACCTCCCACTGTACAGTCACTGTCACGGCCCGACATACATCCCACTGTACAGTAACCGTCACAACCTGACATACCTCCAACTGTACAGTAACCATCACAGTACGACATAACTCCACTGTACAGTAACCATCACAGCCAGGCATACCTCCCATTGTACAGTATCTATCACGACCCAAAATATATCCCACTGTACAGTAACCGTCACAGCCCGACATAACTCCCATTGTACAGTAACTGAAAAGGCCTGACATACCTCCCACTGTACTGTAACCGTCACGGCCTGACATTCCTCAAACTGGACAGTAACCATCACGGCATGACCCACCTCCCACTGTACAGTAACCGTCACGGCCCGATATTCCTCCCAGTGTACAGTCACTATCATCACCCGACATACGGCCCACTGTACAGTAAACGTCACGAACCGAATACATCCCAGTGCACAGTAACCGACACGGCCCGACATTCCTTCTTCTGTACAGTAACCGTCATGACCCGACATACCTCCCACTGTATTGTAACTGTCACGGCACGACATGCTTCCCACTGTACAGTAAACATCACGGCCCGAAATACCTTCCATTGTACAGTAACCATTACGGTCCAACATTACCTCCCACTGTACAGTAACCATCACAGCCCAACATACTTCCCACTGCACAGTAAAGGTCACAGCCCGACATACCTCCCACTGTACAGTAACCATTACGGCCCGACATATCTCCCACTGAACAGTGACCATCACAGTACGACATACCTCCCACTGTACAGAAGCCATCACGCTCTGACATCCCTTCCACTGCACAATAGCCATCTCCGTCCGACATACCTCCCACTGTACTGGAACCATCACGGTCCGACATCCCTTCCACTGTACAGTAACCATCACGGACCAACATACCTCCCACTGTACAGTAACCATCACGTCCCGACATATCTCCCACTGTTCAGTAACCATCACGGCCCGACATACCTCCCACTGTTCAGTAACTGTCACGGCTTGGCGTACCTCCCACTGTACAGTAACACTCACGGCCCGCCATCCTCCCACTCTACAGAACCCATCACAGCATGACCCACCTCCCAATGTACAGGAACCATGACGGTCTGACATACCCCCCACTGTACAGTAACCATCACGGCCCGACATACCTCCCACTGTACAGTAACCGTCACGGCTCGACATACCTCCCACTGAACAGTAACCGTCATGGCACAACATACCTCACTCTGTACAGTAACCGTTATGGTCCGACTTACCTCCCACTGTACAGTAACCATCACAGCCCAACATACTTACTTCAGTGGTAGGTAAAGTAATGGAAAGGATACAGAGGGATAGGATTTATGAGTATCTGGAAACACACTGCTTGATTAGGGACAGCCAGCACGGATTTGTGAAGGGTAGGCCTTGCCTTACAAGTCTGATAGAATTCTTTGAAGAGGTGACCAAGCATGTGGATGAGGGTAGAACATTGGATGTAGTATACATAGATTTTAGTAACGCATTTGATAAGGTTCCCCATGGTAGGCTTATGCACAAAGTCAGGAGGCATGGGATAGAAGGGAATTTGGCCAATTAGATAGAAAACTGGCTAACCGGTCGAAGTCAGAGAGTGGTGGAAGATGCTAAATATTCAGCCTGGAGCCCAGTTACAAGTGGAGTTCCGCAGGGATCAGTTCTGGGTCCTCTGCTGTTCGTAATTTTTATTAATGACTTGGATGAGGGAGTCGAAGGGTGGGTCAGTAAATTTGCAGATGATACGAAGATTGGTGGAGTTGTGGATAGTGAGGAGGGCTGTTGTCGGCTGCAAAGGGACTTAGATATGATGCAGAGCTGGGCTGAGGAGTGGCAGATGGAGTTCAACCCTGCCAAGTGTAAGATTGTCCATTTTGGAAAGACAAATAAGAATGCGGAATACAGGGTTAACGGTAGGGTTCTTAGTGAGGTGGAGGAACAGAGGGATCTTGGGGTCTATGTTCATAGGTCTTTGAAAGTTGCCACTCAGGTGGATAGACCTTGTAAGAAGGCCTATGGTGTATTAGCGTTCATTAGCAGAGGGATTGAATTCGTGAAGTGATGTTGCAACTGTACAGGACTTTGGTTAGGCCACATTTGGAGTACTGTGTGCAGTTCTGGTCGCCTCACTTTAGGAAAGATGTGGAAGCTTTGGAGAGGGTGCAGAGAAGATTTACCAGGATGTTGCCTGGAATGGAGAATAGGTCGTACGAGGATAGGTTGAGAGTGCTAGGCCTTTTCTCGTTGGAACGGCGAAGGATGAAGGGTGATTTCATAGAGGTTTATAAGATGATCAGAGGAATAGATAGAGTAGACAATCAGAAGCTTTTTCCCCGGGTACAACAGAGTGTTACAAGGGGACATACATTTAAGGTGAACGGTGGAAGGTATAGGGGAGATGTCAGGGGTGGGTTCTTTACCCAGAGAGTGGTGGGGGCATGGAATGCGCTGCCTGTGGTAGTGGTAGAGTCAGAATCTTTGGTGACCTTTAAGCGGCAATTGGATAGGTACATGGATGGGTGCTTAAGCTAGGACAAATGTTCGGCACAACATCGTGGGCCGAAGGGCTTGTTCTGTGCTGTATTGTTCTATGTTCTATGTTCTATACTTCCCACTGTCCAGAAAACGTCACAGCCCGACACACACCTCTCACTGTACAGTAACATAATGGCCCGACATATCTCCCACTGCACATTAAGCATCACAGTCCGATATACCGCCCACTGTACTGGAACCATCACGGTCCGACTTACCTCCCACTGTACAGAAGCCATCACGGTCTGGCATACCTCCCACTGTACAGTAACCATCACCGTCCGACATTCCTCCCAGTGTACAATAGACAAAATAGCCCGACATACCTCACATTGTACAGTAACTGTCACGGCCCGACATACCTCCCACTATACAGTAACCATCACAGCTTGGCCTATCTCCCACTGTACAGTAACTGTCACGGCCTGGCATACCTCCCACGGTACAGTAGCACTCACGGCCCGAAATTCCTCCCACTCTACAGAAACCATCACGGCATGACCCACCTCCCAATGTACAGGAACCATGACGGTCCGACATACCTCCCACTGTACAGGAACCGTCAAGGCGCTACAAACCTCCCACTGTACAGTAACCGTCATGACCCAACATACCTCCCACTGTACAGTAACGGTCATGGCACGACATACCTCCCACTGTACAGTAACCTTCATGGTCCGACATGCATCCCACTGTACAGTAACCATCACGCCACGACATACATCCCACTATACAGTAACCATCACGGCCCGACATACTCTCACTGTACAGTAACCGGCAATGCCCGATATACTTCCCACTGTACAGTTACCGTCATGGCCTGACAAACCTCACACTCTTCAGTAACGATCACAGCCCGACATACATTCACTGAACAGTAACCATCTTGGCCCGGCATACCTCTCATTGTACAGTCACTATCACGGCCCGACATGCATCGCTCAGTCTAGTAACCATCACAGACCGACATACCTCCCACTGTACGGTCACCGTCACGGCTCGACATACCTCCCACTGTACAGTAACAGTCACAACTCGACATTCATTCCAACTGCACAGTAACCATCACAGCCCGACATGCCTCCCACTTTACAGTAACGATCACGGACCGACATACCTCCCACTGTAAAGTAACTGTCACGACCCGACAGTTACTTTACAGTGGGCGGCACGGTGGCACAGTGGTTCACACTGCTGCCTCACAGCGACAGAGACCCGGGTTCAATTCTCCGACTCAGGCGACTGACTGTGTGGAGTTTGCACATTCTCCCCGTGTCTGCGTGGGTTTCCCCCGGGTGCTCCAGTTTCCTCCCACAGTCCAAAGATGTGCAGGTCAGGAGAATTGGCCATGATAAATGGCCTGTAGTGTCAGGTAAAGGGGTAAATGAAGAGAAATGGGTGGGTTGCGCTTCGGCGGGTCGGTGTGGACTTGTTGGGCCGAAGGACCTATTTCCACACTGTAAATAATCTAAATCTAAATACCTCCCACTGTACCGTAACCATTATGGTCCGACGTACCTCCCACTGTATAGTAACGGCCAACGCCCAACATACTTGTTGGGCCGAAGGACCTATTTCCACACTGTAAATAATCTAAATCTAAATACCTCCCACAGTGGGTACTGTACAGTGGGAGGTATGTCGGGCCGTGACAGTTACTTTAAAGTGGGAGATATGTCGGGCCGTTACTGTACAGTGGGAGGTATTTAGATTTAGATTATTTACAGTGCAGTAACCGTCATGGCCTGACAAACCTCACATTGTTCAGTAACCATCACAGTCCGACATACATCTCTTAGTCTAGCAACCGTCATAGTCCGACATACCTCCCACTGCACAGTAACCATCACAGTCCGATATACCTCCCACTGTACAGTAACCATCACCGTCCGATATACCTCCTAGTGTACAATAGACAGTGTACAGTAACTGTCACGGCTGACATACCTCCCACTATACAGTATCCATCACAACCTGGCCTATCTCCCACTGTACAGTAACTATCACAGCCTGGCATACCTCACACTGAACAGTAACACTCACGGCCCAAAATTCATCCCACTTTACAGAAACCTTCAAGGTGTGACCCACCTCCCAATGTACCGGAACCATTACGATCAGACATTCCTCCCACTGTACAGTAACCGTCATGACCCAACATACCTCCCACTGTACAGTAACCATCACAGCCCGACACACCTCCACTGTACAGTAACCATCACGGACCAACATACCTCCCACTGTACAGTAAATGTCACGACCCGACATACACCCACTGCACAGTCACCATCACGGCCCGACATGCCTCCCACTGTACAGTAACCATCACAGCCCGACATACTTCCCACTGTACAGTAACCATCATGGTCTGACATGCCTCCCACTGTACAGTAACCATTACGGCCCGACATATCTCCCACTTTAAAGTAACTGTCACGGCCCGACATACCTCCCACTGTACAGTACCCATCATGGCAGGACATACCTTCCACTGTACAGTAACCATCACGCCACGACATACCTCCCACTGTACAGTAACCATCACGTCCCGACATACCTCCCACTGTACAGTAACCGCCACCGCCCGACATACCTCCCACTGTACAGTAACCGTCATGGCCTGACAAACCACGCACACTTCAACAAACATCATGGCCCGACATTCCTCCATTGTACAGTAACCATCATGGTCCGGCATACCTCTCATTGTACAGGAACCATCACGGCCCGACATAACTTCCACTGTACAGTCACCATCAAGGCCCGACATGCATCCTTCACTCTAGTAACCATCATAGCCCGACTTACCTCCCACTGTACAATAACCATCTCGGTTCGACATACCTCCCACTATACAGTAACCATCTCGGCCCGACATACCTCCCACTGTACAGTCACCATTACGATTCGACATTACCACCCAATGTACAGAAACCACCACAGGACGACATACTTCCCACTGTACAGTAACCATTACGGCCCGACATATCTCCCACTTTAAAGTAACCGTCACGGCCCGACATACCTCCCACTGTACAGTACCCATCATGGCAGGACATACCTCCCACTGTACAGTAACCATCACGCCACGACATACCTCCCACTGTACAGTAACCATCACGTCCCGACATACCTCCCACTGTACAGTAACCGCCACCGCCCGACATACCTCCCACTGTACAGTAACCGTCATGGCCTGACAAACCTCGCACACTTCAACAAACATCATGGCCCGACATTCCTCCATTGTACAGTAACCATCATGGTCCGGCATACCTCTCATTGTACAGGAACCATCACGGCCCGACATAACTTCCACTGTACAGTCACCATCAAGGCCCGACATGCATCCTTCACTCTAGTAACCATCATAGCCCGACTTACCTCCCACTGTACAATAACCATCTCGGTTCGACATACCTCCCACTATACAGTAACCATCTCGGCCCGACATACCTCCCACTGTACAGTCACCATTACGATTCGACATTACCACCCAATGTACAGAAACCACCACAGGACGACATACTTCCCACTGTACAGTAACCATCACGGCCACTGTGCATGTATCCGCCACGTTTCGACATACCTCCCACTATCCAGTCGACATCACGGCCACCATAGCTCCCATTGCACAGTAACCGTCACAGCCCGACGTACCTCCCATTGTACAGTAGCCATCAAGGCCCAAAATACATCCCACTGTACAGTAAACGTCACAGCCCGACATAACTCCCATTGTACAGTAACCGTTAAGGCCTGACATACCTCCCACTGTCTTGTAACCGTCCCGGCCTGACATTCCTCCCACTGTACAGTAACACTCACGGTGTGACATTCCTCCCACTGTACAGTAACACTCACGGTGTGACATTCCTCCCACTGTACAGTAACCATCATGGCATGAGCCACTTCCCACTGTACAGGAACCATTACGGTCCGACATACCTCCCACAGTACAGCAAACGTCACGGCTCGACATACCTCCAACGGTACTGTAACCGTCACAGCGTGACATTTCTCCGACTGTACAGCAACCATCACGGCATGACGCAATTCCCACTGTACACGAACCATTACGGTCCGACATACCTCCCAGTGTACAGTCAGCGTCCCGGCCCGATATTCCTCCCAGTGTACAGTAAATGTCACGACCCGACATACCTCCAGTGCACTGTAACCGTCATGACCCGACATACCTCCCACTGTAAAGTAACCATCATGGCCTGACATACCTCCCACTGTACAGTAACCATCACAGCATGACCCACCTCCCACTGTACAGAAATCATTATAGTTCGATATACCTCCCACTGTACAGTAACTGTCACAGCCCGATATTCCTCCCAGTGTACAGTAACCATCACGGCCCGACATACCTCCCACTGTACAGTCAACATCACGACCAAACATACCTCCCAATGTACAGCAACCATCACGGCCCGACATTCCTCCAACTGTACAGTCAACGTCAAGACCCGACATACCTCCCACTGTATACTAACCATCACGGCCCGACATATGTGCCACTGTATAGTAACCATCACGGCACCGCATACCTCCCACTGTACAGTCACCCTCACGGCCTGACATACCTCCCACTGTACAGTAGCCATTACGGCCCGACATACCTCCCACTGTACATTTGCCATCACGGCCCAACATATCTCCCCCTGTCCTGTAGCCATCACACCCCGACATACCTCCCACTGTACAGTAACTTTCACGGCACAACATACCTCCCACTGTACAGTCACCGTCTCGGCCTGACATACCTCCCACTGTACAGTAACTATTACGGCTCGACATTACCTGCCAGTGAACACTAACCACCGCAGCATGACATACTTCCTACTGCACAGTAACCATCATGGCCCAACATACCTCCATTGTACAGTAACCGTCACAATCCGACATACCTCGCACTGTGCAGTAACCGCCACGGACCGACATATCTCCCACTGTACAGTAACCATCACGGCCTGACATGCGTTACAGTCTTCAGAAACCATCACGGCTCAACATACCTCAACTGTACAGTAACCATCACAGCCCGGCATACCTCTCATTGTACAGTAGCTATCACGGCCCAAAATGCATCCCACTGTAAAGCAAACGTCAAAGCCCGACATAAAGTCCGTTGTACAGTAACCGTTAAGGCCTGACATACCTCCCACTGTACTGTAACCGTCACGGCCTGACATTCCTCCCACTGTACAGTAACACTCACGGTCCGATATTCCTCCCAGTGTACAGTAACTATCACTGCCCGAATTACCTCCCTCTGTTCAGTAAACGTCACGACCCGACATACCTCACAGTGCACAGTAACCGGCACGGCCCGACATTCCTCACACTGTACAGCAACCCTCACGGCACGACATTCCTCCCATTGTACAGAAGCCATCACGGCCTGACATACCTCCCATTGTACAGTAACCCTCACGGACCGACATACCTCCCACTGTTAGTAAACATTACGGCCCGACATACCTCCCACTGTACAGTAAACATTACGGCCTGACACACATCCCAGTGTAGAGTTGCCATCACACCCAACATACCTCCTTCTGCACAATAACCATCACAGTTCGATATACCTCCCACTATACTGGAACCAACACGGTCCGACTTACCTCCCACTGTACAGAAACCATCACGGTCTGACATACCTCCCACTGTACAGTAACCATCACCGTCCGTCATACCTCCCAGTGTACAATAGACAAAATGGCCCGACATACTTCCCATTGTACAGTAACTGTCAAGGCCCGACATACCTCCCACTATACAGTAACCATCACAGCCTGGCCTATCTCCCACTGTTCAATAACTGTCACGGCCTGGCAAACCTCCCACTGTACAGTAACACTCACGGCATGACTCACCTCCCAATGTACAGAAACCATGACGGTCCGAAATACCTCCCACTGTACAGGAAACATTACGATCAGACATTCCTCCCACTGTACAGTAATCGTCATGACCCAACATACCTCCCACTGTACAGTTACGGTCATGGCACGACATACCTCACACTGTACAGTAACCAACATGGTCCGACATGCATCCCACTGTACAGTAACCATCACGTCAGGACATACCTTACACTTTACAGTAACCATCACGGCACGACATACTCACACTGTACAGTAACCGGCAACGCCCGACATACGTCCCACTGTACACTAAACGTCACGGCCTGACAAACTTGACACTCTTCAGTAACGATCACGGCCCGACATACCTCCACTGAACAGTAACCATCATGGCCCGGCATACCACTCATTGTACAGTCACCATCACGGCCCGATATACATCCTTCAGTCTAGTAACCATCACAGACCGACATACCTCCCACTGTACAGTAACCGTCACGGCCCGACATACCTCCCACTGTACAGAAACCTTCACGGCCCAACATACATCCCACTGCACAGTCACCGTCACTGCCCGACAGACCTCCTACTGTTCAGTCACCGTCTCGACCTGACATACCTCCCACTGTACGGTCACCATCACGGCTCGACATACCTCCCACTGTAGAGTAACCGTCACAATCCGACATATCTCCCACTGTACAGTAACCATCACAGCCCGACATGTCTCCCACTGTACAGTAACGATCACGGACCGACATACCTCCCACTGTAAAGTAACTGTCACGAACCGACATACACCTACTGTACAGTAACCATCACGGCCAGATAAATCTCCACTGTACAGTAACCATCACGGACCAACACACCTCCACTGTACAGTGACAATCACTGCCTGACATACCTGCCACTCTGCAGTAACCATCACAGCCCGACATACATCCCACTGTACAGTAACCATTATGGTCCGTCATGCCTCTCACTGTACAGTAACCATCACGGCACAACATATCTTCCACTGTACAGTAACCATCACGGCCCGACATACCTCCCACTGTACAGTAACTGCGAACACCCAACATACTTCCCACTGTACAGTAACCGTCATGGCCTGACAAACCTCACACTCGTCAGTAACCATCACGGCCCGACATTCATCCCTTAGTCTAGCAACCGTCATAGTCTGACGTACCTCCCACTATACAGTAACCATCACGGTCAGGCATTACTCACGCTGTACAGTAACCATCACTGCCCGACATACCTTCCACTGTACAGTAACCATCAAGGACCAACATGCCTCCCACTGTACAGTAACCATCACGGCCCGACATACCTCCCACTGCAAAGTAACCATCACGGTCCGACATACCTCCCACTGTACAGTAACCATCACGGCCCGACATTCCTCCCACTGTACAGTAACCGTCACGGCCCTACAAACCTCCCATTGCACATCAACCGTTACGGGACTATATTCCTCCCAGTGTACAGTAACCATCACGGCCCGAAATACCACCCACTGTACAGCAACCATCACTGTCCGACATTACATCCCACTGCACTGTAACCATCCCGGCCCGACATACATCCCAGTGTACAATAACCATCACGGGCCGACATACCTCCCACTGTACAGTAACCATCATGTTCTGACATGCCTCCCACTGTACAGTAAACATCACGGCCCGACATATCTCTCACTGTACAGTAACCACCACGGCCAGACATACCTCCCACTGTACAGTACCCATCACGGCAGGACATACCTCCCATTGCACAGTAACCATCACGGCCCGACATTCCTCCCACTGCACAGTAACGGTCATTACCCAACATACCTCCCACTGTTACAGTAACAAACACGGCCCGACATTCCTCTCTCTGTACAGTACCCATTACGGCCCGACATACCTCCCACTGTTACAGTAACAATCACGGCCCGACATTCCTCCCTCTGTACAGTAACCATCACGGCCCGACATACCTCCCACTGTACAGTAACTATCATGTTCTGACATGCCTCCCACTGTGCAGTAACCATTACGGCCCGACATATCTCCCACTGTACTGTAACCATCACGGCCCGACATACCTCCCACTGTACAGTAACCATCACGGCCCGACATACCTCCCACTGTACAGTACGCATCAAGGCAGGACATACCTCCCATTGCACAGTAACCATCACGGCCCGACATTCATCCCACTGTACAGTAACCATCACGGCCCGACATTTCTCCCACTGCACAGTAACGGTCATGACCCAACATACCTACCACTGTTACATTAACAATCACGGCCCGACATTCCTCCCTCTGTACAGTCACCATTACGGCCCGACATACCTCCCACTGTACAGTAACCGTCATGAACAAACATACCTCCCAATGTACAGTAACCATTACGGCCCGAAACACCTTCCAATGTAGAGTTGCCATCGCACCCAACATACCTCCTTCTGTACAGTAACACTCACGGTCCGACATTCCTCCCACTCTGCAGAAACCATCACGGCATGACCCACCTCCCAATGTACAGGATCCATGACGGTCCGACATACCTCCCACTGTACAGTAACCATCACGGCCCTACAAACCTCCTTCTGTACAGAAACCGTCACGTTCCTACAAACCTCCCATTGCACAGCAACCGTTACGGGACGATATTCCTCCCAGTGTACAGGAAACATCACGGCCCGAAATACCTCCCACTGTACAGCAACCATCACGGTACGACATACCTCCCGCTGGACAGTAACCGTCACGGCCCTACAAACCACCTTCTGTGCAGTAACCGTCACGGCCCTACAAACCTCCCATTGCACAGCAACCGTTACGGGACGATATTGCTCCCACTGTACAATAACCATCACGGCCCGACATTCCTCCCACTGTACAGTTACCGTCATGACCCAACATACCTCCCACTGAACAGTAACCATTTCGGCACAACATATCCCCCACTGTATAGTAACCGTCACGGCCCGACATACCTCCCATTGTACAGTTGCCATCACGGCACAACATACCACCTCTGTACAGTATCCATTACGGCCCGACATACCTCCCATTGTACAGTTGCCATCACGGCCCAACATACCTCCCTCTGTACAGTAACCATTATGGCTCGACATATGTCCCAATGTACAGTAGACATCACCGCCTGACATGCCTCCGTAACCATCATAATCTGGCATAACTCCCACTGTACATTAACCATCACAGCCAGACATACCTCCCACTGTAGAGAAACCATCACAGGCCAACATACCTCCCAGTGTACAGGAACTATCACTGCCCGACTTACCTCCCACTCTACAGTAAAAGTCACGACCCGACATACTTCCGAGTGCACAGTAACCAACACGGCCCAACATGCCTCCCACTGTGCAGTAACCGTCATAACCCAACATGCCTCCCACTGTATATTAACCGTCATGGCACGACATACCTCTCACTGTACAGTAACCGTCACGGCCCAACATACCTCCAACTGTACAGTAACCATTACGGTCTGACATACCTCCCAATGTACAGTAACCATCTCGGCCCTACACACCTCCCACTGCACAGCAACCGTTACGGGACGATATTCCTCCCAGTTTACAGTAGCCATCACGGCCCGAAATACCTCCCACTATACATTAACCATCACGGCCTGACATACCTCCCACTGCACAGTAACCATTACGGCCCGACATACCTCCCACTGTACAGTACCAGCACGGCCTGACATACCTCCAATTGTACAGTAACCCTCACGGCCCGACATACATCCCACTGTACAGTAACCATTACGGCCTGACACACCTCCCAATGTAGAGTTGCCATCACACCCAACATACCGCCCTATGTACAGTAACTATTACGGCCCGACATTCCTCCCACTGTACAGTACCCATCATGGTTCAACACACCTCACATTGTACAGTAACCTTCACGGCCCAACATACATCCCACGGTGCAGTAACCGTCACGGACCGACATACCTCCCACTGTACAGTCAACATCAAGTCCCGACATACATCCTTCAATCTAGTAACCATCACAGCCCGACTTACATCCCACTGTACAGCAACGTTCTTGGCTCGACATACCTCCCACGGTACAATAATAATCACGGCCCGACATACCTGCTTACTGTAAAATAACTGTCACCACCCGACATACCTCCCACTGTACAGCAAACATCTCGGCCCGATATATCTCCCAAAGTATAGTAACTATCACGGCCAGACATACCTCCCACTGTACAGTAACCATTCCGGACCAACATACCTCCCACTGTACAGTAACCATCACGGCCCGACATAGCTCCCACTGTATAGTAACCATCACAGCCCGACATGCCTCCCACTGTACAGTAATCATCATGGCCCCACATATCTCCCACTGTACAGTAACTGTCACCGCCCGATATACCTCCCACTGTACGGTACCCATCACGGCAGGATATGCCTCCCACTGTACAGTAACCATCAAGTCACGACATATCTCCCACTGTACATTAACCATCACGGCCGGACATACATCCCACTGTACAGTTACCGCCACCGCCTGACATCCCTCCCACTGTACAGTAACCGTCATGGCCTGACAAACCTCGCACACTTCAGCAACCATCATGGCCCGACATACCTCTACTGTACAGTAACCATCATGGTCCGGCATACCTCTCATTGTAGAGTAACCATCACGGCCCGACATACCTCCCACTGTACAGTCACCATCAAGGCCCGGCATACATCCTTCAATCGAGTAACCATTACAGCCCGACTTACCTCCCACTGTACAGTAACCATCTCGGCCTGATATACCTCCCACTGTGGAGTCACCATTACGATTCGACATTACCACCCACTGAATAGAAACCACCACCGGACGACATACTTCCCACTGCACAGTAGCCATTACGGCCCAAAGTACATTGCACTGTACAGCAAACGTCACAGCCCGACATAACTCCCATTGTACAGTAACCGTTAAGGCCTGACATACCTCCCACTGTATTGTAACCATCACGGCCTGATATTCCTCCAACTGTACAGTAACACTCATGGTGTGACTTTCCTACCACTGTACAGTAACCATCACGGCATGACGCAATTCCCACTGTACAGGAACCATTACGGTCCGACACACCTCCCAGTGGACAGTAACCGTCACGGCTCGACATACCTCCCACTGTACAGTAACCGTCACGGCCTGATATTCATCCCAGTGTACAGTAACCGTCATGACCCGACATACCTCCCAGCGTAAAGTAACCATCTCCGCCCGACATACCTCCCACTGTACAGTAAATGTCATGACCCGACATTCCTCCCACTGTACAGTAACCATCACGGCATGACCCACCTCCCACTGTACAGGAACCATTACAGTTCGACATACCTCCCACTGAACAGTAAACGTCAAAGCCCGATATTCCTCCCACTGTACAGTAACCACGGCGGCCCGACATACTTCCCACTGTACAGTAAACATCACGACCCTACATACCTCCCACTGTACAGCCACCATCACGGCCCGACATCCGTCCAACTGTACAGTAAACGTCACGACCCGTCATACCTCCCACTGTACAGTAACCATCACGGCCCGACATACCTGCCACTGTACAGTAACCGTCATGGCACCGCATACCTCCCATTGTACAGTCACCCTCTCGGCATGACATACCTCCCATTGTACAGTAACTCTCACGGCCCCACATACATCCCACTGTACAGTAGCCATTACTGCACGATATACCTCCCACTGTACAGTTGCCATCACGGCCCAACATATCTCCCTCTGTACAGTAACCATTATGGCCCGACATACCTCCCACTGTACAGTAACTTTCACGGCATAACATACATCCCACTGTACAGTCACCGTCGCTGCCCGACATATCTCCCACTGTACATTCACCATCTCAGCCTGACACACCTCCCACTGTACAGTAACCATCACGGTCAGGCATAACTCACACTGTACAGTAACCATCACTGCCCGACATACCTCCCACCGTACAGTAACCATCACGGACCAACATGCCTCCCACTGTACAGTAACCATCACGGCCCAACATATCTCCCACTGCAAAGTAACCATCACGGCCCGACATACCTCCAACTGTACAGTAACCATCAAAGCCCGAAATACCTCCCACTGTACAGTAACCATCATGTTCTGAAATGACTCCCACAGTACAATAACCATCACGGCCCGACATATCTCCCACTGTACAGTAACCATCACGGCCCGCCATAGCTCCCACTGTACAGTACCCATCACGGCAGGACATACCTCCCATTGCACAGTAATCATCACTGCCCGGCATTCCTCCCACTGCACAGTAACGGTCATGACCCAACATACCTCCCATTGTTACAGCAACAATAACGGCCCGACATTCCTCCCTCTGTCCACTAACCATTACGGCCCGACATACCTCCCACTGTACAGTAAACGTCACGGCACAAGATACCTCCCACTGTACAGTAACCATCACGGCCCGACATTCCTCCCACTTTACAGTAACCGTCATGAACAAACACACCTCCCAATGTACAATAACCATTACGGCCCGAAACACCTCCCAATGTAGAGTTGCCATCACACCCAACATACCTCCTTCTGTGCAGTAACTATTACGGTCCGACATACTACCAACTTTACAGTAAACGTCACGACGCAACATACTTCCCACTGTCCAGTAACACTCACGGCCCGACATTCCTCCCACTCTATAGAAACCATCACGGCATGACCCACCTCCCAATGTACAGGAACCATGACGTTTCGACATACCTCCCACTGTACAGTAACCGTCGCGGCCCGACAAACCTCCCACTGTACAGAAACCGTCACGGCCCTACAAACCTCCCATTGCACAGCAACCGTTACGGGACGATATTCCTCCCAGTGTACAGTAACCGTCACGGCCCGAAATACCTCCCACTGTACAGCCACCATCACGGTCCGACATTGCATCCCATTGCACTGTAACCATCCCGGCCCGACATACATCCCAGTGTACAGTAACCATCACGGGCCGTCATACCTCCCACTGTACAGAAACCATCACGGCCCAACATACCTATCAATGTGCAGTCACCGTCACGGCCCGACATACCTCCGACTATACAGTTACCATCACGGCCAGACATACCTCCCACTGTACAGTAACCATCACGGCCTAAGATACCTCCCACTTTACAGTAAACATCGCGGCCTGACATACCCCCCACTGTACAGTTACCATCACGGCCCAACATACCTCCCAATGTACAATAACCATAACGGCCTGACATACCTCCCATTGTACAGTAGCCATAACGGCACTATATCCCGCCTACTGTACAGTAACGAACACGGCCCGACATACCTCCCACTGTACAGTAACCATCACGGCCCGACACACCTCCCACTGTACAGTAACCCTCACAGCACGACATACCTCGCACTGTACAGTAGTCATCTCGGTCTGACATACCTCCAACTGTACAGTAACAATCATGGTCTGACATACCTCGCACTGTACAGAAACCATCACGGTCTGACATTCCTCCCTTGAAAAATAACCATCATGGTCTGACATACCTCCCACTGTACAGTTACTATCACGGCAAAAGATACCTCCCACGGGGTACAGTAACCATTACGGCCTGACATTCCTCCCACTGTACAGTAACCGTCATGGCCTGACAAACCTCACACTCTTTAGTAACCATCACGGCCCGACATATCCCCACTGTATAGTAACCATCATGGCCCGGCAGACCTCTCATTGTACAGTCACCGTCACAGCCCAACACACCTCCCAAGGTACAGTAACCATCACGGACCAACGTACCTCCCACTGTACAGTAACCATCACAGGACAACATACCTCCCACTGTACAATAACCATCACGTCCCGACATTCCTCCCACTGTACAGTTACCATCATGACCCAACATACCTCCACTGAACAGTAACCATTACGGTCCGACATACCCCCCACTGTATAGTAACCGTCACGGCCCGACATACCTCCCATTGTACAGTTGCCGTCACGGCCCCAACATACCTCCCTCTGTGCAGTAACCATTATGGCCCGACATACTTCCCACTGTACAGTAACAATCACGGCCCGACATACCCCCCACTGTCCAGTAACCGATACGGCCCGACATACCTCCCATTGTACAGTTGCCATCACGGCCCAACATTCCTCCCTCTGTGCAGTAACCATTATGGCTCGACATACGTCCCAATGTACAGCAGACATCACCGCCTGACATACCTCTCACTTTACAGTAACCATCATAATCTGGCATAACTCCCACTCTACAGTAACCATCACGGCCAGACATACCTCGCACTGTAGAGTAACCATCACAGTGCGATATACCTCCCACTGTACAGTAACCATCATGGCCCAACACACCTCACACTGGACAGTAACCTTCACGGCCCAACATACATCCCACGCTACAGTAAACGTCACGGCTCGACATGCCTCCCCTGCACAGTTACCATCACGGTCCGACTTTCCTCTCTCTGTACAATAGACATCATGGCCCGACATACCTCCCATTGTACACTAACTGTCACGGCCCGACATACCTCCCACAGTACAGTAACACTCCGGCACGAAATTCCTCCCACTCTGCAGAAACCATCCTGGCATGACCCACCTCCCATTGTACAGGAACCATGACGGTCCGACATACCTACCACTGTACAGTAACCGTCACGGCCCTACAAACCTCCCACTGTACAGTAACCGACAACGCCCTACAAACCTCCCATTGCGCCGCAACCGTTACGGGACGATATTCCTCCCAGTGTACAGTAACCATCACCATCCGAAATACCTCCCAATTTACAGCAACCATCACGGTCCGACATTGCATCCAACTGCACTGTACCCATCCCGGCCCGACATACATCCCAGTGTACAGTAACCATCACGGGCCGACATACTTCCCAATGTACAGTAACCCTCACAGCACGACATACCTCGCACTGTACAGTAGTCATCTCGGTCTGACATACCTCCCACTGTACAGTAACAATCATGGTCTGACATACCTCGCACTGTACAGAAACCATCACGGTCTGACATACCTCCCTTGAAAAATAACCATCATGGTCTGACATACCTCCCACTGTACAGTTACTAGCACGGCAAAAGATACCTCCCACGGGGTACAGTAACCATTACGGCCTGACATTCCTCCCACTGTACAGTAACCGTCATGGCCTGACAAACCTCACACTCTTTAGTAACCATCACGGCCCGACATATCCCCACTGTACAGTAACCATCATGGCCGGGCATACCTCTCATTGTACAGTCACCGTCACAGCCCAACACAACTCCCACGGTACAGTAACCATCACGGACCAACAGACCTCCCACTGTACAGTAACCATCACAGGACAACATACCTCCCAGTGTACAGTAACCATCACCGCCTGACTTACCTCCAACTCCGCTGTAACCGTCATGAACCAACATACCTCCCAAAGTACAGTAACCATTACGGCCCGACACACCTCCCAATGTAGAGTTCCATCACACACAACATACCTCCTTCTGTACAGTAACCATTATGGACCAACATGCCTCCCACTATACAGTAAACGTCACGACGCAACATACCGCCCACGGTACAGTAACTATCATGGCCCAACATACCTCCCACTGTACAGTAACCATTACAGGCCAACATACCTCCCAGTGTACAGTATCTATCACCGCCCGACTTACCTCCCACTCTACAGTAAAAGTCACGACCCGACATACCTCCGAGTGCACAGTAACCAATACGGCCCGACATGCCTCCCACTGAACAGTAACCGTCATGACCCAACATGCCTCCCACTGTATATTAACCGTCATGGCACGACATACCTCTCACTGTACAATAACCGTCACGGCCCGACATACCTCCCACTGTACAGTAACCATCACAGCTTGACACACCTCCCACTGTACTGTAACCAACACGGCCCGACATACCTCCTACTGTACAGTAGCCGTCACGGCCTGACATACCTCTCTCTGTACAGTAACCATCACGGCATGACCCAACTCCCACTGTAAAGGAACCATTACGGTCTGACATACCTCCCAATGTACAGTAACCATCTCGGCCCTACAAACCTCCCACTGCACAGCAACCGTTACGGGACGATATTCCTCCCAGTGTACAGTAGCCATCACGGCCCAAAATACCTCCCATTATACAGTAACCATCACGGCCTGACTTACCTCCCACTGTACAGTAACCATTACGGCCCGACATACCTCCCACTGTACAGTACCAGCACGGCCTGACATACCTCCCATTGTACAGTAACTCTCACGGCCCGACATACATCCAACGGTACAGTAACCATTACGGTCTGACACACCTCCCAATGTAGAATTGCCATCACACCCAACATACCGCCCTCCGTAAAGTAACTATTACGGCCCGACATTCCTCCCACTGAACAGTCACTCTCATGACCAAACATACCTCCCACTGTTCATTAACCGTCACGGCCCGACATAACTCCCACTGCACAGTGACCATTACGGCCCGACATTCCTCCCACTGTACAGTAAACATCACAGCCCGACATACATCCCACTGTACAGTACCCATCCTGGCTCAACACACCTCACATTGTACAGTAACTTTCACGGCCCAACATACAACCCACCGTACAGTAACCGTCACGGACCGACAGACCTCCCACTGTACAGTCACCATCAAGTCCCGACATACATCCTTCAATCTAGTAACCATCACAGCCCGACTTACATCCCACTGTACAATAATGATCACGGACCGACATACCTCTTACTGCAAAATAACTGTCACGACCCGACATACCTCCCACTCTACAGTACCCATCACGGCAGGACATACCTCCCACTGTACAGTAACCATCAAGTCACGACATACCTCCCACTGTACATTAACCATCACGGCCGGACATACATCCCACTGTACAGTTACCGCCACCGCCTGACATCCATCCCACTGTACAGTAACCGTCATGGCCTGACAAACCTCAGACACTTCAGCAACCATCATGGCCCGACATACCTCCACTGTACAGTAACCATCATGGTCCGGCATACCTCTCATTGTAGAGTAACCATCACGGCCCGACATACCTCCCACTGTACAGTCACCATCAAGGCCCGGCATACATCCTTCAATCGAGTAACCATTACAGCCCGACTTACCTCCCACTGTACAGTAACCATCTCGGCCTGACATTCCTCCCACTGTAGAGTCACCATTACGGTTCGACATTACCACCCACTGTCCAGAAAACACCACAGGACGACATACTTCCCACTGTACAGTAGCCATTACGGCCCAAAATACATCCCACTGTACAGTAAACGTCACAGCCCGACATAACTCCCATTGTACAGTAACCGTTAAGGCCTGACATACCTCCCACTGTATTGTAACCATCACGGCCTGATATTCCTCCCACTGTACAGTAACACTCACGGTGTGACATTCCTCCCACTGTACAGTAACCATCGCGGCATGACGCAATTCCCACTGTACAGGAACCATTACGGTCCGACATACCTCCCAGTGTACAGTAACCGTCACGGCTCGACATACCTCCCACTGTACAGTAACCGTCACGGCCTGATATTCATCCCAGTGTACAGTAACCGTCATGACCCGACATAGCTCCCAGTGTAAAGTAACCATATCCGCCCGACATACCTCCCACTGTACAGTAAATGTCATGACCCGACATTCCTCCCACTGTACAGTAACCATCACGGCATGACGCACCTCCCACTGTACAGGAACCATTACAGTTCGACATACCTCCCACTGTACAGTAAAAGTCAATGCCCGATATTCCTCCCACTGTACAGTAACCATGACGGCCCGACATACTTCCCACTGTAGAGCAAACATCAGACCCGACATACCTCCCACTGTACAGCAACCATCACGGCCCGACATTCCTCCAACGGTACAGTAAACGTCACGACCCGTCATACCTCCCACTGTACAGTAACCATCACGGCCCGACATACCTGCCACTGTACAGTAACCGTCATGGCACCGCATACCTGCCACTGTACAGTCACCCTCTCGGCCTGACATAACTCCCATTGTACAGTCACCCTCACGGCCCCACATACATCCCACGGTACAGTAGCCATTACTGCACGACATATCTCCCACTGTACAGTTGCCATCACGGCCCAACATATCTCCCTCTGTACAGTAACCATTATGGCCCGACAGACCTCCCACTGTAGAGTAACTTTCACGGCACAACATTCATCCCACTGTACAGTCACCGTCGCTGCCCGACAGATCTTCCACTGTACATTCACCGTCTCGGCCTGACTCACCTCCCACTGTACAGTAACCATCACGGTCAGGCATAACTCACACTGTACAGTAACCATCACTGCCCGACATACCTCCCACTGTACAGTAACCATCACGGACCAACATGCCTCCCACTGTACAGTAACCATCACGGCCCAACATACCTCCCACTGCAAAGTAACCATCACAGCCCGACATCCCTCCAACTGTACAGTGACCATTACAGCCCGAAATACCTCCCACTGTACAGTTACCATCATGTTCTGAAATGCCTCCCACAGTACAATAAACATCACGGCTCAACATATCTCCCACTGTACAGTAACCATCACGGCCCGTCATACCTCCCACTGTACAGTACCCATCACGGCTCGACATACCTCCCATTGCACAGTAACCATCACGGCCCGACATTCCTCCCACTGCACAGTAACGGTCATGACCCAACATACCTCCCATTGTTACAGCAACAATAACGGCCCGACATTCCTCCCTCTGTCCACTAACCATTACGGCCCGACATACCTCCCACTGTAAAGTAAACGTCACGGCACAAGATACCTCCCACTGTACAGTAACCATCACGGCCCGACATTCCTCCCACTGTTCAGTAACCGTCATGAACAAACATATCTCCCAATGTACAGTAACCATTTCGGCTCGAAACACCTCCCAATGTAGAGTTGCCATCACACCCAACATACCTCCTTCTGTGCAGCAACTATTACTGTCCGACATACTTCCGACATTACAGTAAACGTCACGACGCAACATATTTCCCACTGTACAGTAACACTCACGGCCCTACATTCCTCCCACTCTATAGAAACCATCACGGCATGACCCACCTCCCAATGTACAGGAACCATGACGGTCCGACATACCTCTCACTTTACAGTAACCATCATAATCTGGCATAACTCCCACTCTACAGTAACCATCACGGCCAGACATACCTCGCACTGTAGAGTAACCATCACAGTGCGATATACCTCCCACTGTACAGTAACCATCATGACCCAACACACCTCACACTGGACAGTAACCTTCACGGCCCAACATACATCCCACGGTACAGTAAACGTCACGGCTCGACATGCCTCCCCTGCACAGTTACCATCACGGTCCAACTTTCCTCTCTCTGTACAATAGACATCATGGCCCGACATACCTCCCATTGTACACTAACTGTCACGGCCCGACATACCTCCCACAGTACAGTAACACTCCGGCACGAAATTCCTCCCACTCTGCAGAAACCATCCTGGCATGACCCACCTCCCATTGTACAGGAACCATGACGGTCCGACATACCTACCACTGTACAGTAACCGTCACGGCCCTACAAACCTCCCACTGTACAGTAACCGACAACGCCCTACAAACCTCCCATTGCGCCGCAACCGTTACGGGACGATATTCCTCCCAGTGTACAGTAACCATCACGGTCCGACATTGCATCCAACTGCACTGTAACCATCCCGGCCCGACATACATCCCAGTGTACAGTAACCATCACGGGCCGACATGCATCCCACTGTACAGTAACCATCACGGGCCGACATACTTCCCAATGTACAGTAACCCTCACAGCACGACATACCTCGCAATGTACAGTAGTCATCTCGGTTTGACATACCTCCCACTGTACAGTAACAATCATGGTCTGACATACCTCGCACTGTACAGTAACCATCACGGTCTGACATACCTCCCACTGAAAAATAACCATCATGGTCTGACATACCTCCCACTGCACAGTTACTATCACGGCAAAAGATACCTTCCACGGGTTACAGTAACCATTACGGCCTGACATTCCTCCCACTGTACAGTAACCGTCATGGCCTGACAAACCTCACACTCTTTAGTAACCATCACGGCCCGACATATCCCCACTGTACAGTAACCATCATGGCCCGGCATACCTCTCATTGTACAGTCACCGTCACAGCACAACATACCTCCCACGGTACAGTAACCATCACGGACCAACATACCTCCCACTGTACAGTAACCATCACAGGACAACATACCTCCCAAGTTACAGTAACTATCTCCACCTGACCTACCTCCCACTGTACAGTAACCGTGATGAACCAACATACCTCCCAATGTACAGTAACCATTACGGCTCGACACACCTCCCAATGTAGAGTTGCCATTACACCCAACATACCTCCTTCTGTACAGTAACCATTATGGCCCGACATGCCTCCCACTATACAGTAAACGTCACGACGCAACATACCGCCCACGGTACAGTAACCATCATGGCCCAACATCCCACTGTACAGTAACCATCACAGGCCAATATACCTCCCAGTGTACAGTAACTATCACCGCCCGACTTACCTCCCACTCTAAATTAAAAGTCACGACCCGACATACCTCCGAGTGCACAGTAACCAACACGGCCCGACATGCATCCCACTGAACAGTAACCGTTTTGACCCAACATGCCTCCCACTGTAGATGGCACGACATACCTCTCACTGTACAGAAACCGTCACGGCCCGACATACCTCCCACTGTACAGTAACCATCACAGCTTGGCACACCTCCCACTGTATTGTAACCATGACGGCCCGACATACCTCCTACTGTACAGTAACCGACACGGCCCGACATACCTCCCACTGTACAGTAACCATCACGGCATGACCCAACTCCCACTGTAAAGGAACCATTACGGTCTGACATACCTCCCAATGTACAGTAACCATCTCGGACCTACAAACCTCCCACTGCACAGCAACCGTTACGGGACGATATTCCTCCCAGTGTAAGTAGCCATCACGGCCCGAAATACCTCCCACTATACAGTAACCATCACGGCCTGACGTACCTCCCACTGTACAGTAACTATTACGGCCCGACATACCTCCCACTGTACAGTACCATCACGGCCTGACATACCTCCCATTGTACAGTAACCCTCACGGCCCGACATACATCCCACTGTACAGTAACCATTACAGTCTGACACACCTCCCAATGTAGAGTTGCCATCACACCCAACATACCGCCCTCTGTACAGTAACTATTACGGCCCGACATTCCTCCCACTGTACAGTCACCCTCATGACCCAACATACCTCCCACTGTACAGTAACCGTCACGGCCCGACATAACTCCCACTGCACAGTGACCATCATGGCCCGACATTCCTCCCACTGTACAGTAAACATCATAGCCCGACATACCTCCCACTGTACAGTACACATCATGGTTCAACACACCTCACATTGTACAGTAACTTTCACGGCCCAACATACATCCCTCGGTACAGTAACCGTCACGGACCGACATACCTCCCACTGTACAGTCACCATCAAGTCCCGACATACATCCTTCAATCTAGTAACCATCACAGCCCGACTTACATCCCACTGTACAGTAAGCTTCTCGGCTCGACAGACCTCCCACGGTACAATAATAATCACGGCCCGACATACCTCTTACTGTAAAATAGCTGTCACGACCCGACATACCTCCCACTGTACAGCAAACATCTCGGCCCGATATATCTCCCAATGTATAGTAACCATCACGGCCAGACATACCTCCCACTGTACAGTAACCATTACGGACCAACATACCTCCCACTGTACAGTAACCATCACGGCCCGACATACCTCCCACTGTATAGTAACCATCACATCCCGACATGCCTCCCAGTGTACCGTAACCATCATGGCCCCACATATCTCCCACTGTATAGTAACTGTCACCGCCCGACATACCTCCCACTGTACAGTACCCATCACGGCAGGACATACCTCCCACTGTACAGTAACCATCAAGTCACGACATACCTCCCACTGTACATTAACCATCACGGCCGGACATATATCCCACTGTACAGTTACCGCCACCGCCTGACATCCATCCCACTGTACAGAAATCGTCATGGCCTGACAAACCTCACACACTTCAGCAACCATCATGGCCCGACATACCTCCACTGTACAGTAACCATCATGGTCCGGCATACCTCTCATTGTAGAGTAACCATCACTGCACGACATACCTCCCACTGTACAGTCACCATCAAGCCCCGGCATACATCCTTCAATCGAGAAACCATTACAGCTCGACTAACCTCCCACTGTACAGTAGCCATTATGGCCCAAAATACATCCCACTGTACAGTAAACGTCACAGCCCGACATAACTCCCATTGTACAGTAACCGTTAAGGCCTGACATACCTCCCACTGTATTGTAACCATCACGGCCTGATATTCCTCCCACTGTACAGTAACACTCACGGAGTGACATTCATCCCACTGTACAGTAACCATCACGGCATGACGGAATTCCCAATGTACAGGAACCATTACAGTCCGACATACCTCCCAGTGTACAGTAACCGTCACGGCTCGACATACCTCCCACTGTACAGTAACCGTCACTGCCTGATATTCATCCCACTGTACAGTAACCATCACGGCATGACCCACCTCCCACTGTACAGGAACCATTACAGTTCGACATACCTCCCACTGTACAGTAAACGTCAAAGCCCGATATTCCTCCCACTGTACAGTAACAATGGCGGCCCGACATACTTCCCACTGTACAGTAAACATCACGACCCGTCATACCTCCCACAGTACAGCAACCATCACGGCCCGACATTCCTCCAACTGTACAGTAAACGACACGACCCGTCATACCTCCCACTGGACAGTAACCATCGCGACCCGGCATACCTGCCACTGTACAGTAACCGTCATGGCAACGCATACCTCCCACTGTACAGTCACCCTCTCGGCCTGACATAACTCCCATTGTACAGTCACCCTCACGGCCCCACATACATCCCACGGTACAGTAGCCATTACTGCACGACATATCTCCCACTGTACAGTTGCCATCATGGCCCAACATGTCTCCCTCTGTACAGTAACCATTACGGCCCGACATACCTCCCACTGTACAGTAACTTTCACGGCATAACATACATCCCACTGTACAGTCACCGTCGCTGCCCGACATATCTCCCACTGGACATTCACCGTCTCGGCCTGGCACACCTCCCACTGTACAGTAACCATTATGGTCCGACATACCTCCCACAGTACAATTCCAGCACGACCTGACATACCTCCCATTGTACAGTAACCCTCACGGCCCGACATGCATCCCACTACAGTTACCAATACGTCCCGACACACCTCCCAATATAGAGTTGCGATCATACCCAACATACCTCCCTCTGTACAGTAACCATTACGGATCGACATACCTCCCGTTGTACAGTAAACGTCACGACCAAACATACCACCCATTGTACAGTAACCAACACGGCCCGACATTCCTCCCACTGTACAGTAACCGTCATGACTCAACATACCTCCCACTGTACAGTAACAATCACGGTCCGACATTCCTCCCTCTGTACAGTAACCATCACGGCCCGACATACGTCCCACTGTACAATAAACGTCACGACCCAACATATCTCCCACTGTACAGTAGCCATCACGGCCCGACAAACCTCCCACTGTACTGTAAACGTCACAACACAACATACCGCCCACTGTACAGTAACCATCACGGCCTGACATACCTCCCACTGTACAGTAAACGACACGACCCAACATACCGCCCACTGTACAGTAACCATCACGGCCTGACATACCTCCCACTGTACACTAACCATCACGGCCTGACATACCTCCCACTGTACAGTAACCGTCATGTCCCAACATACCTCCCTCTGTACAGTAACCATTATGGCCCGACATACCTCCCGCTCTACAGTAAACATCACGACCCAACATACCTCCCACTGTACAGTAAACATCATGACCCGACTTACCTTCCACTGTACAGTGACCGTCACGACCCGACAGTTCTCCCACTGTACAGTAACCATCACGACTCGGCATACCTCCCAGTGTACATTCACCGTCACGGCCCGACATGCCTCCCACTGTACAGTAACCACCACGGCCTGACATATCTCCCACTGTACAGTAACCACCACAGCCTGACATATCTCCCACTGTACAGTAACCGTCACCGCCCGACATACCTCCCACTGTACAGGACCCATCAAGTCACGACATACCTCCCACTGTACAGTAACCATCACGGCCCGACATACATCCCATTGTACAGTAACCGCCACCGCCTGACATCCCTCCCACTGTACAGTAACCGTCATGGCCCGACAAACCTCACACACTTCAGTAACCATCATGGCCCGACATACCTCCACTGTACAGTAACCAACACGATCCGGCATACCTCTCATTGTACAGTAACCATCACGGCCAGACCTACCCCCCACTGTACAGTCACCATCAACGCCCGACATACATCCTTCAATCTAGTAACCATCACAGCCCGACTTACCTCCCACTGTACATTAACCATCTCGGTTCGACAGACCTCCCACTGTACAGTATCCATCTCGCCCTGACGTAACTCCCACTGTACAGTCACCATTACGGTTCGACATACCTCCCACTGTACAGTAACCGCCATGGCCCGACATACCTCCCACTGTACAGTAACGTCAGTGTCCGATATTCCTCCCAGTGCACAATAACTATCACTGCCCGAATTTCCTCCCTCTGTGCAGTAAATGTCACGACCCGACATTCCTCCCAGTGCACAGTAACTGACACGGCCCGACATTCATCCCACTGTACAGCAACCGTCACGGCACAATATTCCTCCCACTGTACAGTAACAATCACCATCTCAAATACCTCCCATTGTACAGTAATCCTCATGGACCGACATACCTCTCATTGTAGAGTAACCATTATGATCCGACATACCTCCCACAGTACAGTACCAGCACGGCCTGACATTCCTCCCATTGTACAGTAACCCTCACGGCCCGACATGCATCCCACTATACAGTAACCATTACGGCCCGACACACGTCCCAATGTAGAGTTGCCATCACACCCAACATACCTCCCTCTGTACAGTAACCATTACGGCCCGACATACCTCCCGCTGAACAGTAAACGTCACGACCAAACATACCTCCCACTGTACAGTAACAAACACGGCCCGACATTCCTCCAACTGTACAGTAACCGTCATGACTCAACATACCTCCCACTGTACAGTAACCGTCACGGCCCGACATTCCTCCCTCTGTACAGTAACCATCACTGCCCGACATACCTCCCACTGTACAATAAACGTCACGACCCAACATACCTCCCACTGTGCAGTAACCATCCCGGCCGACATATATCCCAGTGTACAGTAACCATCACGAACCGACATAACTCCCAATGTACAGTAACCATTACGGCCAGAAACACCTCCCAATGTAGAGTTGCCATCACACCCAACATACATCCTTCTGTGCAATAGCTATTACGGCCCGAAATACCACCCACTGTACAGCCACCATCACGGTCCGATATCGCATCCCACTGCACTGTAACCATCACGGCTCGACATATCTCCCAATGTGCAGTCACCGTCACGGCCCAAAATACCTCCCAATGTGCTGTCACTGTCACGGCCCGACATACCTCCAACTGTACAGTTACCATCACGGCCAGACATACCTCCCACTGTACAGTTACCATCACGGCCTATGATACCTCCCACTTTACAGTAAACATTACGGCCTGACATACCTCCCACTGTACAGTTACCATCACGGCCCAACATAGCCCCCAATGTACAATAATCATCACGGCCCGACATACCTCCCATTGTACAGTAGCCATAACGGCCCTTCATGCCGCCCACTGTACAGTAACGATCACGGCCCTTCATACCTCCCACTGTACAGTAACCATCACAGACCGGCATAATTCCCACTGTACAGTGACCATCATGGCCCGACATACCTCCCACTGTACAGGAAGCATTATGGCCCAGCATACAGCCCACTGTACGGTAATTATCATGGACCGACATACCTCACACTGTACAGTAACCCTCACAGCACGACATACCTCGCACTGTACAGTAGTCATCACGGTCTGACATACCTCCCACTGTGCAGTAACCATCATGGCCCGACATACATCCCACTCTACAGGAAGCATCATGGCCCAGCATACCACCTATTGTTCAGTAAACGTCACGGCCCGACATACAGCCCACTGTACGGTAATTATCACGGCCTGACACACCTCCCACTGTACAGTAACAATCATGATCTGACATACCTCGCACTGTACAGTAACCATCACGGTCTGACATACCTCCCACTGAAAAATAACATCATGGTCTGACATACCTCCCACTGTACAGTTACTATCACGGCAAAAGATACCTCCCACGAGGTACAGTAACCATTACGGCCTGACATTCCTCCCACTGTACAGTAACCGTCATGGCCTGACAAACCTCACACTCTTTAGTAACCATCACGGCCCGACATATCCCCACTGTACAGTAACCATCATGGCCCGGCATACCTCTCATTGTACAGTCACCGTCACAGCCCAACATACCTCCCACGGTACAGTAACCATCACGGACCAACATACCTCCCAATGTACAGTAATCATCACAGGCCAACATACCTCCCAGTGTACAGTAACCATCACCGCCTGACTTACCTCCCACTGTACAGTAACCGTCATGAACCAACATACCTCCCAATGTACAGTAACCATTACGGTCCGACATACCTCCCACTATACAGTAAACGTCACGACGCAACGTACCTCCCACTGAACAGTAACCATTACGGCCCGACATTCCTCCCACTGTAAAGTAACCGTCATGACCCAACATACCTCCGACTGTACCGTAACGATAACGGCCCGACATACCCCCCACTGTATAGTAACTGTCACGGCCCGACATACCTCCCATTGTACAGTTGCCATCACGGCTCAACATAACTCCCACTGTACAGTAGGCATCACCGCCTGACATACCTCCCACTGTACAGTAACCATCATAATCCGGCATACCTCCCACTGTACAGTAACCGTCACAGCCCGACATACCTCACACTGTACAGTTACCATCATGGCCCAACACACCTCACACTGGACAGTAACCTTCACGACCCAACATACATCCCCCTGTACAGTAAACGTCACGGCTCGACATGCCTCCCACTGTTCAGTAACCATCACGGTCCGACATTCCTCCCACTGTAAAATAGATATCATGGCCCGACATACCTCCCATTGTACGCTAACTGTCACGGCCCGACATACCTCCCACTGTACAGTAACAATCACGGCCCGACATACCTCCTCCTGTACAGTAACCGTCACGGTGGGACATACCTCCCTCTTACAGTAACAATCACGGCATGACCCAACTCCCACTGCAAAGGAACCATTACGGTCTGACATACCTCCCACTGTACAGCAACTATCACGGCCCTACAAACCTCCCATTGCACAGCAACCGTTACGGGACGATATTCCTCCCAGTGTACAGTAACCATCACGCCCCGAAATACCTCCCACTGTACAGCCACCATCACGGTCCGACATTGCATCCCACTGCACTGTAACCATCCCAGCCCGACATACATCCCAATGTGCAGTAACCATCACGGCTCGACATACCTCCCACTGTACAGTAACCATCACGGCCCAACATATCTCCCATTGTGCAGTCACCGTCACGGCTCAACATTTGGGCGGCACGTTGGCACAGTGGTTAGCACTGCTGCCTCACAGCGCCAGAGAACCAGGTTCAATTCCCGCCTCAGGCGACTGACTGTGTGGAGTTTGCACATTCTCCCCGTGTCTGCGTGGGTTTCCTCCGGGTGCTCCGGTTTCCTCCCACAGTCCAAAGATGGGCAGGTCAGGTGAATTGGCCATGCTAAATTGCCCGTAGTGTTAGGTAAGGGGTAGATGTGTAGGGGTATGGGTGGGTTGCGCTTCTGCGGGGCGGTGTGGACTTGTTGGGCCGAAGGGCCTGTATCCACACTGTAAGTAATATAATCTAATCTAATCGATACCTCCACCTGTACAGTTACCATCACGGCCTGACATACCTCCCACTGTACAGTTACCATCACAGCCCAACATACCCTCCAATGTACAATAACCATAACGGCCCGACATAACTCCCACTGTACATTAAACCTCACGACCCAACATACCTCCCACTGTACAGTAACCATCACGGCCCATCATACCTCACACTGTACAGTAACCATCATGGCCCGACATACTGCCCACTGTACAGTAACCATCACGGCCCGACATGCCGCCCACTGTACAGGAAAAATCATGGCCCGACATACCTCGCACTGTACAGTAACCATCACGGCCCAACTTACCTCCCACTGTACTGTAACCACCACGGCCCGACATACCTCCCACTCTACGGTAACCAGCAAGAGCAGCACAGGGGCTCAGTGGTTAGCACTGCTGCCTCACAACACCAAGACCTGCGGTGACTGTCTGTGTGGAGTTTTCACGCTCCTCCCGTGTCTTCGTGGTTTTCCTCCCACAGTCCAAGAATGCGCAAGTCAGGTGAATTTGCCTTACTATATTGCCAAAAATTTTAGCTGCTTTAGTCAGATAGAAATGAGTCTGGGTGGGTTACTCTTTGGAGGGTATGTGCGGAATGGTTGTGCTGAAGGGCCTGTTTCCACACTGTTGGGAATCTAATCTACTGTCAGGAATACAATGGAATAATCATTTGTCTGAATGAGTGCAGCTTCAACAGTACTCTATTATTGACTTACGAGCAACAGGCAACACAGTTGTGCGGGGCAGATCATGTCTCAAAAACTTGATTGAATATTTTGAGGAAGTGACAAAATTGATTGATGAGGGCATGGGGCTGGATGTTGGCCGTTAGGACCTAAGCAAGGCCTTTGATATGGTTCCTTATGGCAGGCTCATACAGAAGGTGAAGTGAAATGGGATCAGCAGTCAGTTAGTAAAATGGGTAGCGATCTGCTTGGTCATAGATGACAGTCGTGGTAGAACAGTAATTTTGTGACTGGAGATCTGTAAATAGATTGGCAGAGTTGCAGATTTTGAGGATGATTGCCAGATAATACAGCAGGATATAGGTCAGCTGCAGACTTGGACAGAGAAAACACAGATGTAACTTTATTTGGACAATTGTGACGTGATGCAGTTTGGAAGGTCTAATGCAGGAGAGAAGTATAAAGTGGATGGACAAACTACTGATTGCATCCACATCCGAAGGAATCTTGTTATACAGCTCCACAGTTCCCTGAAAGTGGCAACACGGGTGGATAGGGTGATCAAGAAGACTGACAGCAAACTTGCAGACAGGCATCGGAGCATGCAGTACGAAAATTAGCAGGTCATATTGCAGCTCTAGAGAAACTTAGTTCGGGCACATTTAAAATATTGTGTACATTACTGGTTGCCACACGATGTTGAAGAGTCGGAGAGGGTATGGAAAAGTTTTACCAGCATGTTGTCTGGTTTGGAGGGTATTAGCCAGAAGGAGAAATTGTACACACATGGTTTGTGTGCACCTGGGCATCACTGGCTATGGGGCTACCTGATAGATATTTACAAAATTATCAGAGGCATTGATAGAAGGACAGTTAGAGGCTTTTTCCCCCCAGAGTAGAAATATCAATTACTCAGGACCGTAGGTTTTAGGTAAATGGGAGAAAGTTCAGGAGATGTGATAGGTAAGTTGATTTTTGCTGTTCCAGACAGAATGTGAAAGTGCCTGGAATGCACTGATAGAGGGGAAGAAGCCAATATAGCAAGGTTTAACAGGGAGCTTGGCAAAAGTATGAGTAAGTAGGGAATAGAATGACATAGAAAGTATCGGAGCAAAAACATTCTTTTTAACCTGCGAAAGGCATCATGTGTCAGTGTGGGCTTCCTGGGCTGAAGGGCTTGTTCCTGTGCTGGACTGTTCTTGAAGTCAATATTTGAGTGCAGGAGTGGCAAGATGCTGACTGAATGATTACTGATGGTCAACAGTCACATTATTATGGATCCCTCCCCTCATAAACGTGCAGCTTCATTCCTCTCCCACTGTGGGGAAACTGAACATGGAGAATTTAACATGAAAGTCAGACCTGGAACCTGGTGACTCTATATCGCCGCTCGCTCATGCAGACTTCTATCCTTGACACCAACGTCTCGGGGGACACTGCATGAACAGAAGCTGCATTTACTTCACAGCCTCCAATGCTGACATCTGACACATGTCAGCCTCACTGTGCTTTTAAAGCACATCTCCGACGATCTGACAGTACGGTTCAGTACTTCAATGCTGCAGCTCAGGGTGCACTGACAACTCTCATTGCAATGCTGCTGCAAGGACACTGTGATCAGGGACACACACCCAGCTCATGGGTTGGCCCTCTGGACTGCACATTCTGTACTTGTACGCACTCACTTTGAGTTGACTTGAATGCTCACAAAAGTATTGCCTTGTCTTACCCTGCCCTCAGCGGTGTTCCCCCTCATCCAGAGCTACCAGGCTCACCCGTCTGCTGTATTGTCTTGGTGTTTAGCACAGACACAAACCCAGGAAGCTTGATATCATTGTCCACAGTCAGTCACGGTGGATTGTTCTCGGGGCTGAATGACATTACAAGGACAAAGATAGTTTTAGGTTTTGGTTGAAGTGAAAAGTGAGCTGGACCAGCCAGATCAATATTTTATCTATAGTAAACTTCCAAAGAGAAAGCCTCCACGACACCTGATAAAAATTATACCCGTGTCTGTCTGCATCAGAAAAAGAATCCAACGGATGTGCGAGATGGTGGGAGGGCTGAGTGGTGTTGTGTGAAGTGGTTAAGGCACACAAGGCCTACAGATAGAGCCCACACTGTGACAAGTGAACTTATCTGTCCTACCATAGAGATTCCGTTCAATGATGCAGACTGAATTCACACCAGATGAAACAAGGTTTGTTCTCATAAAATACTTTTCAATTGTAACATTTCAGGAAGTGAGAACTTAATCTTATCTGATGCTCTGTTGAGTTGAGCCTGGTCAAGTATTCCTACCTGGGAATACTATCTTTCAGCAGTCACTTATGTTGTAACAACGTCAGTTCGGAATCACATGCAGATATCGATACAGAATAGGTAAGTACATTCAGAACTGAACAAGCCCAGAGCATTTGGTATTTATAGCTACTCGCATCCATTCTGGATATGAGTCTCACAATCAGATAAGGAAAATCTCACGCTTCCTGCCTTGCCTGAATATTGTCAGCTGCTGTCACCTGTTCTGGAACTGATCTTGCAAATCCGATTTGGAAGATTACAGACTCTGCTCAGCCTTTGCAGTGTCAGCTGCTCGCACCTATTCCAGTATGGAGTCCCACAGTTAGAACAGGCACATCCCAAACTCAATGATAGGTCTATACATTTGCAGTTTAATAGCATGTTTTGCTCTTCAAACTATAGCTAAACAGGCAAACTGCCTACTAATATCAGTCTCTGTGACATCCCTCATGTTCTGTCACCCTTCCCAACTCTGTAAATCCTCTACTTTCTACAAACAGTCATACGTTTATGACATCCTTCAAACACAAAATCTACCCCTACTCCTGAAAAACCATTCCTCCTCCTGCAGACGATCACAGACATAGAGGCAGATCAAGTTTGTAAATGAGATTAGAGATAATAAGGACGTTATAGGTGAAGGGGTTTGAGATAGAGAGCTTGCAGAAGACAAAAGAAACCCTTGTATTGGCACTGCAGGAGATTAATAAGATGAGGTTCTCCTGAGAAGAATGTAACTTTTCTTGGAAGATTTCATAGAGAGTAGCTGAAGGAATTTCAGAGACAGTGAGATTTAAAGGGGCTAATGAAGATTCGAGATACACAGAGGGTTCTTTTGATCTGGTGGAGATTACAGAGATAAGCAGGACTGGAAGTGTTTCCCCAGATAGGGTGGGATTTAGAAAGTGGATGCTGCAGAGGTAGGTAGCTGTGTAGGGACAGAAGGTGGTTACAGAATCGGGAGTGCTGTAGGGACTAGAGGATTTTACGCAGCAGATTACACATTGGAGCACGTTAGACAACATTGAACACTGTAGGGACTTGAGTAAGTTGAAGAGATGGGCAGGGTTGCAAGGGATGGAGAAAGGTGCACTGAATAATGAACAGTGTAATGGCTGGAGGAGATTATGGAAATCATGAGACTTGTCAAGGCGGGAGGGAGTTAGTGACATTGATAGACTGATTATTGTGTGAGCTGGAGGAGATTGTAAAGATTGGGAGATTTCTTTGTATCGGAGTTACATGTGTAAAGTTAACATCAGGGACATAGGTTTAACATACATTCCCTTATCGGCCTGTAGCTGTCTGAGATTCTTTATTATACTGGTTCAGACTTTCACTTATTCCCGATATTTCAGCCTTCATTCCTACTCCCTGGAAGAAAAAAAAACAGTTTGTCAATTTGCAGCAACTTACAGCCAGAAACAGTTTATTATCAGCAAAGGAACTTGCTTTTTTTTTCTGTGAAGCCACTTGTGTTTCTTTCAAAATCAATGCAAGGTATCACAACAGCAGAAAGGTGTGTCTCTGTGACTCCTAGGTACGTGTAATCGTCCATCTCCCACGCCACTCTGCTCCCTCACAGGGTCATCGTCTCTGTGACTTCCAGGTAAGTGTAATCCTCCAGCTCCCACTCCACTCTGCTCCCTCACAGGGTCACCGTCTCTGTGACTCCCAGGGATTTGTAATCCTCCAGATCCCACTCCACTCTGTTCCCTCACAGGGTCACCGTCTCTGTGACTCCCAGGTATGACTAGGTTTCAATCCTCAGTCCTGATTTATATCCTCCCACTTTTCTGCCTCTGTAACTCCCAGGTGTGAGTGAGCCTCATGTTCCTGCTTCAAGTTGCTCCATCGCATGGTCACTCGCTCTGTGACTCGGTGCTGATTTTCAGCCTCCTGCTCTACTGTTTCTCCAACTCCAAGTCCCAGTCGGCCTCGATCCTCGCTGCTGATTAATATTCTCCCGCTTTGTGCTGCTCACTGTCAGGTTCTCTCCCTTTGTCATTCCCAGGTAACGGTAGGCCACAAGCCTCAGCTGAGATGGCTGACATCCCATTCCACACTGCTCCCTCACAGGATCGACGCTGTGCCTGGAAGACAGTGGAAAAGATGAGGATGAGAGTATACAGAGGGTGTTACAGTGATTGAGCGATCTGTCGGGGATGGAACAGGTTATCTGGGAGGTAAGCAGACCTGCAGTGCCTAAAGCAGGTTACTGGAAGATACAGGGAGAGTTGCAGGCACTGAGCGATGCAAAGGAAATACAGTTTGTGGCTTGTTGGTGACGGAGCCCTGTTGAGTCAAAAGGGCTTTTTGTGAGCTGCTTACTAAGATGTGTAGACTTTAACAAATGCAAATTGACAGCCAGCAAGTGTTGGAAGGTACTGGAGACTGTTGGATGTTACAGAGTTAGAAGAGTCGCAGTCAATGGGGAGTTACAGATGTTTGAAGCACTCGTGGTGTTCAAGGACCACCAGGACATGAGGAGGTACAGAGGTGCTGAAAAGGATAGTGAGACTTCTCAGTGTCAGATGGGTGCAGTTTACATAGACAGGGAGAGTTTTATGGAATGGTGCTATTTAGAGATTAGAGAGTTGTATAGAATTGAGGCACTAACACAGACATGGAAGGCTGTAGTGATTGAATACATTTGCTGATATCGGATGCAGAGGTTCTGCAAGTTATATCGGTGGGAAGGCTGGGGAGTCTGGTAGAGCTGACAGAGACAGGAACAGCGATAAGGCCTGGAGACACTAACACAGATCAAGAGCATTGCACAAAATGGAGGAGGTTCCTGCCGTAGGGAGGTTTGTAGTAGGTGGGGGGGGGGGGGGGACGTTTACACAGATAGGGCTACAAGAGCTAGAGATGGTTATGGAGATGAGTAGATGAATGGAGATACTAGAGGAGCTTACATTGACAGAGTGGGAGATAGCGATGGGAGAATGTTACACAGATAGTGAGTCTTGTAGGAACTGGATCGGGAGAGTCACAGGCATTGGACTGGATTCTACAGATTGGGAGTATTGCAGGGGCCTGAGAGCATTACACTGACAGGGAGGATCGTGGGGTCTCCACATCTTGAGAGGCTTTCAGGAAGAGGTTACACCGATAAGGAGGGATGTTGGAGCTATCGGAGTTTACAGAGACTGTGAGGCTTGGAGCTGTTTAATTGGTAGAGGGATTTTTTAGGGTCAGAAATATGGAACGCAGAGGGAGAGTTTAGATTTTATTAGATTCCCTACAGGATAGAAATGGCCCTTCGGCCCAACAAGTCTACACCAACTCTCCAAAGAGTAATCCATCCAGACCCATTTCCCCCTGACTAATGCAACTAATGCTATGGGCAGTTTGGAATGGCCAATTCACCTGACCTGCACATCTTTGGACTGTGGGAGGAAACCAGAGTACCCGGAGGAAAGCCATGCAGACGCGGAGAGAATGTGCCAATTCCATACAGACAGTCACCCAAGGCTGGAACCGAACCCGGATCTCTGGCGCTGCGAGGCAGCTGTGCTCACCAGTAAATCCCCATGCCACCCTAAACTGCAGAGCTATACAAAGAGAGGGTGTTTGAGGTGCAGGGAAGAGCACACAGAGATGGGGAGTGGTGTTGAAGCTGGAAAACGGTCTGGCGGTGTTTACACAGATAAGGAGGTCGGTAGGGATGGGAGATGGTTACAGAGGGCGCGTGGTGCTGTAGACCAGGATGCAGGAAGATGATCGGACCTGCAGAACGTTACAGTGATATCATATTCTCTTGGGGCTTGAAGAAGGTTCACAGGTAGTTATTTTGGTCTGGGCTTGTAGGATTTTACAGAGACCGGGTGGACTGTAGTTATTGTGCAATATTACAGGAGCAGGGATCATTGTACTGAGTGATGGATGAGATTATTGAGATTGGGCATGTTATCGAGTCTGGAGCAATTTACAAATAGGGAGAGTCGTCAGCATTGGAGTAGGATTCAAATATACAGCAGAATTGTGGGCGGGTGGCGTTAACAGAAGTATGAACGTTTCTGGGAACTACAAACATTCAGGGCACTGACGCAGATGAGTTGGACCAAAAGGCGTGTTTCCTTGCTGTATGATTATCACATGAAAGGAGACTGTGTGAGGGGGGAATATAGAACAGAAAGATCCCAGGATTCAATGTCATCTCCATGGGGGAGGCCTGCTTTCCACTATGTTTGACTGAATCTCATTAAGACAACAAAGGCCTGGATTGATAACTGTGAACTTCCTATATTGTCAGAGGAAGGCTCAGTACAGCAGAGGTGAAAGTAAACAAGAGGGTGGGGTTTGAGCCTGGGACCATCATATTCTTGTTCACCCTTTAACACTGTATCTGTGTCATGTCTTCCAGATCAAATCTCGATCCTTTAAATTCGCTCTGCTCTGTTCACTATGAGTGATCTTACCTCGCTGCAGGATTTATTGAAGGCTCCAGATTTCCCTGCCCTCTGACTGACCAATTGCGTTCAATGAGGTGATGGATGAAACGCCCAGCAGTTGGGAAGTTAATTGAGTCAGGAACGTACTGAATCCATGCAGGAGACAGAGCAATAGACAGAATGGGAAATTAGATTGATGCAGTGAGGGTTACATGTGAAGAATGGCACTGAATACCACAGAGATCAAGAAAATCCCAGTCTCCATCCCAGGCCTGTGCTGGTGCGTCTCTCTGGAGTCGAGAATTCTGTTGGCTCAGGATCTGGTGTAGCTGTAAGTGTGAGAGACACTGACAGAGGCAGCAATTAGACCCACACAGTGAAGGATACCACACGGAGAGAGACTGTGTGATAGCACCAGATTGCAGGAACGTATCAGGATCAAACCACAATCAAGAAGAAGGTGATTTGATTCATGGTGCACTGGGATCAGTACTCAGGGATGAGGGAGCAAACAGTGGGCCAGGCAATGGCCTCGTGTTACTCTCACTAGACTGTTCAGCCAGAATTTAATGCCAGTGTCAGGGATACCCATCTAAATGTTCAATATCCTTTCAAGAATCAAATCTGTGATAGCCAGCTGGTCTGATCTACATATGAATACAGATCCAGAGCAATGGGGTTGACTCTAAACTGCCTTCTCTAATAATCTCGCAAGGCACTCAGCTCAAGCCCAGCTCGTGGGTGGGCATGAGATGCTGGCCAGCCAGAGACAGCAATGTCTCACGAGGGAATTAAACATAACCCTGCTGGGAGCAGTGCCCTGACCAATCATGTCGGTAGGTTTATGGACAGGGCTTTAAACTGACAGAGAGGATGCAGGGACAGGGTTCAGGTGAAAGGAGCTTTCCAAATCCAAAGAGAAAAGGTGAAGCATCGGAACAGCACGGGGATGTGGCTGAAGACAATCAGAAAGGTACAGGAAGGGTCAGAGATTAATTAAAATTGTACAGCAGTGAATCGGTTTGTGACAGGACGTTGTGGGAAAGAGTAAATTATATTTTGTTTGGAATTGCCAACGTATCTGCGATAGGTTAATAGACTTGTGACACAGAGGTAAATGGGATTTAGACAGCAGAGTGACGTGGTTACAGGGAGCACAAAAGGTGGAACATAAATATTCAATGGTACACAACCTTGTGGGACCTCAGGCAGAATGGGAGTGCAGGATGGGTAACTCTGACAGTAATCAATAACAAAGGCATTACAGAGAAAGCATTTGGCCTCAGATGATGTGGCTGAATCAGCCTGAATGTGAATCCTGGGTCCCATGTGTCACAAACGCAAGCAGAACTTTTCTTTTCGGCTGCCTAGCAGCATTTCATTGTTCATCCCTGAATTAAACAGAAATTTGTTGGAATTTGTAACAAAGGCATTATGATAATTTTGGAAGACTTCAGGCAAGAGTGATATTATCCGAGCTGGTCTTTGAATGTTTTTGTCAGTGTTTCTTTGAATAACATATTGTGCAAATGGCTCGAGATGTCACTATCTCAGATCAAACGTTGGGCTATTTAGCTGTGTGAAGGAGTGATGTCACACAGAGATCCTCCAGGAGATTGCAATATAGTGGGATTCAAAGGAATTGTCAAGTTTTCAGATGACCATAAAGCACATCCGAGCATCAGAAACAAAGCCAATTACATGAGTTTGAGAGGAGAACTGACCAAGGTAAACAGAGGAAACAGACTAAAATGTCAGGCTGTAAATGAAGAGTGGAAAACAATTAGAGTCCTAGAGATGTATGCAGAGAAACAGACCCCTCGGTCCAATTCGTCCACGCCGACCAGATATCATAGCCATTCTAGTTCCATTTACTGGCACATATCCCACTAAACACTTTCTATTCATACACCTATCCAGATGCCTTTTAAATGCTGTAATTGCACCAGCCTCAACCACTTCCTCTGGCAGTCGATTCCGTACACACAGCACCCTCTGCATGAAAATGTTGCCCCTTAGGTCCCTTTAAAATCTTTCACGTGTCCGCCCTGAACTTATGCCCACTAGTTCTGGACTCCCCCACGCCAGGGAAACGACCTTGTCTTCTTATCCTATCCATGCCCCTCCTGACTTTATAAATCTCTATAAGGTCACCCCTCAGCCTCTGACACTCCAGGGAAAACAGCCCCAGTCGATTCAGGCTCTCCTTGTAGCTCAAATCCTCCAACCTTGGCAACATCCTTGAAAATCTTTTCTGAACCCTTTGAAGTTTCACAACATCCTTCCGATAGGAAGGAGACCAGAGTTGCATGCAATATTCCAACAGTGGCCGAACAAGTGTCCTGTACAGCCACAAGATGACCTCCCAACTCTAATACTCGATACTCTGACCAATAAAGGAAAGCATACCAAACGCCTTCTTCACTATCCTATCTACCTGCGACTCCACGATCAAGGAACTATGAACCTACACTCCAAGGTCTCTATTCAGCAACACTCCCTAAGACCTTACCATTAAGTGTATAAGTCCTGTGAAGATTTTCTTTTCCAAAATGAAGCACCTCACATTTATCTAAATTAATCTCCACCTGCCATTCCTCACTCCATTGACTCATCTGATAAACAGGAGACAGTGAGGTCTGCAGGTGCTGGAGTTTTAAGGGGGGAGTGTGTTGCAGGAAAAACACGGCAAGTCAGGCAGCATCCGAGGAACAGGAAAGTCGACGTTTCAGGCTGGGGCCCTGCATCAGGAATGAGGCTGGGAGTCTCGGGGCCAGAGAGATAAATAGGGGAGGCGGGTGGGGCTGGGGGAAGGTGGCTGAGAGTGCAATAGGTGGTTGGAGATGGGGGTAAGAGTGTTAGGTCAGAGAGGAGGGCGGAGTGGATAGATGGGAAGAAAGATTGACAGATGGGACAGGTCATGAGGGTGGTGTTGAGCTGGAAGGTTGGAACTGGGGTATGGTGGCGAAGGGAAAATGAGGAAACTGGCGAAGTCCACATTGATGCCATGGGTTGAAGGGTACCAAGTCAGAAGACAAGGCGTTCTTCCTCCAGGGGTCGGGTGGTGATGGAGTGGCGTTGGAGGCCCAGGACCTGCACGTTCTCAGCAGAGTGGGAGGGGGAGTTGAAATGTTTGGAAACAGGGCGGGGGGTTGAGTTTCAGGTGTCCTGGAAACGTTCTGTAAAACGAGATGTGAGAAGGCGCCCAGTCTCCTCATCTCTTCTACAGTGGGGAGACGGGTCACCTTCTCGCAGAGCTCTTTAGAGAACATCTCCAGACACCTGCACCAATCAACCTCACCACCCTGTTGGGCAGGATTCGAACCTGTGGGAGCAAGGCCCACTGGATTTCTAACCCATTGCCTAAACCACTCAATTACAACTACATGCTTACAGAGTTTACAGAGCTAAGGAGGATTGTAGGGATTGGAAGAGGTTTCTCAGTTTATGAGTGCAGTGGGGACTGGAAGAAAATACCAAAATAGCGAGCTTTTAATATTGAAGGATTCTGCAGAAAAACTTTGCAGGATTAAGGGCAGGATTCTTGAAAGTGAGAAGTAACAGAATATCTTGGGGTCAAAGTCCGAGATCCTTCAAAGTTGCCACCCAAGTTGTTCGAGTTGTTAAGAAAGTCAATGATGTGTCGGCATTCATTAGCAGGGGGCTTGCGTTTAAGAGCCGTGAGGTTATGCTGCAGCTCGATACAACCTATAGTTAGACTACAATTGGAATAGTGTGTTCAGTTCTGGTTTCCTCATTACTGGAAAGATGTGGAAAGTTTGGAAAGGGTGCAGAGGAGATTTATCAGGATGTTGCCTGGATTGGACGGGAGGTCGAATGAGGAAAGGTTTGGGGAGCCAGGGCCTTTCTCTTTGGAATGATAAAGGATGAGAAGTGACTTGATAGAGGTGTATGAGATGATGAGAGTTAAAAATCACACCACACCAGGTTATAGTCCAACAGGTTTAATTAGAAGCACACTAGCTTTCGGAGCGACGCTACTTCATCAGGTGATAGTGGAGGGCTCGATCGTAACAGAAGTTATCGCAAAAGTTTACAGTGTGATGTAACTGAAATTATACATTGAAGAATTGATTGTCTGCTAAGCCTTTTATATGTTAGAATACAGTGGTAGTTTCACTTTTTTCATGTGTAAATCACAAAACCTCTTTTTTAAAGTTGCATTCTCGGGTTAGCTGTTAACAATGGTGATAGCTAGACAATATGTTGAAGGTGTTAGCCCCCTGTGTTCTCTGTCTATGACCTGATGTTTAGATTGATTCTAATCTAAAAAGTGAGAGAACAGTTTTACATAAATTCACGCAGTTTTTGAGCTCAGAGTTCTACATGAATGCATGCAGTTTTTGAGCAAAGTACAATGCAAATCTGCAAGTATAAATTCACCCCACAAAATATATGTGTGCATGTGGGTCTTTGTCTGTGTGTGTGTCTGTCTGGGGTGGCCGTTGTGAGTGTGAGAAAGTGTGTGTGTGTGTGAGTAGTGAGTGCAGAGTATCTTAAGTGTGTGAGGGGGTGCATGTGTGAGTGTGGGAGTGTGTGTGTCTATAAGGGTGTGTGTGGGTGTCTGTGTGTACCTATGTCCGTGTGTATGTGAGAGTGTGTATGTGTAGGAATATGTGAATGTGTGTGTGTGTGTGTGCAGTGCAATGGTGATCTCCTATAATGTGACATGAACCCAAGGTCCCGGTTGAGGCCCTCCCTATGGGTATCGAACTTTGCTATAGCCAATGCTCGGCCACTTTTCTCTGCTGCCTATCCCGAAATCCACCTTGGAGGATGGTCACCCGAAGGTCCGAGGCTGAATAATCTGGATCACTGAAGTGTTCCCCATCTTCAAACCAAGAGATGATGAGAAGCAGACATAGAGTGGGTGGCCTGAGATTTTTCCCGTTTCGAAAATGGCTATAATTAGGAGGCAAAATTGTAGGGAAATACTTTCACCGAGGGAGAGGGAGCAATGTGTCAAAAGCCATTCCCATTCATCGATGCTAGCAGAGATAGGAAATGGAGACAGCTCTTTGAAGGTGATTAAAATGCAAATCCCAGAACCTGTTTACATTGAATGTAGAGAGATAATGTGACATTCCAGTAAGGTCTGCCTTACTTTCCAAGCTCCTAATATATGAGAGAAACATAATATACAAAACCTGAAATAGCTCAGCCACTGAATTGTAGATTTGCAGCGTTGGATCAGAATCCTGCCTGGCTCGGCCTCATCCCAAATTGAAGGGTTTCTCAAATCCCACACTGACCTTCTGTGGGTTCAGATTGTGTGTTGTCTACAAATAAAACAAAATAATGCACCTGCAATGAAACAAAACTCTTTCTGTAGCTTTGTGTGTCTGTTGGTTTAAGTATCTTTCAACAGAACTGAAGATAAATGAGACAGTGAGAGATAGGCAGCACTGTAACCAGAATGGCAGTGCAGTATAAAAGGTATATTAATATCTTCAGTGAAAGGGGAAAACAGAGGAGGATAGTCCTCAAACTAGGAAAGTTGGGAGTCAGTAAAGTTGTGTAGTTTGTGACTGCATTATGTTTATGTGAGTCAAGATTTGAAACCAGTTGGTCACTTTGTGACTCACTCCCAGTTACAAGTTATTACACATAAATAGGTTAACATATCTCTCGATTAGATTCCAGGCTGTAACTCACTCCGGGGCAACTGTTATTCTGTATATAAACCACCCTGAACCCATCGATTAGATTACAGGTTGTAACGCACTCCGGGCTATCTGTTATTCTGTATCTAAAACTCCCTGAACCCCTGGATTAGGTTCCAGGCTGTAACCCATTCTGGGGTATCTGTTATTCTGTACAAAAACCATCCTAAACCCCTTGATTAGATTCCAACCTGTAACACACTCCAGGCTATCAGTTATTCTGTAAATAAACCACCCTGAACCCCTCGAATAGATTCCAGGCTGTAACTCACTCTGGGCTATCTGTTATTCTGTATATCAACCACCCTGAACCGCTCGATTACATTCCAGGTTGTAACTCACTCTCGGGTATCTGTTATGCATTATAAAAAACCACCCTGAACCCCTCGATCAGATTCCAAGCTGTATCTCATTCTGTGGCATTTGTTATTCTGTATATAAACCACCCTGAACCCCTCAATTAGATTCCAGATCTTAACTCACTCAGGGCTATCTGTTATTCTGTATATAAACAAGCCTGAACCCCTCAATTTGATTCCAAGCCTTAACTCACTCCAGCGTATCTGTTATTCTATATATAAACCATATCGAAAGCCTCGATTAGATTCCAGGCTGTAACTCACTCCAGAGTATCTGTTATTCTGTATACAAACCACCCTGAACCCCTCGCTTAGATTCCAGGCCTTAACTCACTCAGGGCTATCTGTTATTCTGAATATAAACCAGCCTGGACCCCTCAATTAGATTCCATGCCTTAACTCACTCCAGGATATCTGTTATTCTGTATATAAACCACCCTAATACCCGTGATTAGATTCCAGGCTGTAACTCACTCCGGGGTACCTGTTATTCTGTATATACACAACCCTGAACTCCTCGATTAGATTCCAGGCTGTAACTTAGTCCAAAGTATCTGTTAATCTGTATATAAACCACCCTGAACCCATTGATTAAATTCCAGGCAGTAACACACCCCGGAATATCTGTTATTCTATATGCTAACCTCCCTGAACCCCTCGATTAGATTACAGCCTGTTACTCACTCAGGGCTATCTGTTATTCGGTATATAAACCACCCTGAACCCCTCGATTACATTCCAGGCTGTATCCCATTCTGAGGCATCTGTTATTCTGTATATAAACCACCCTGAGCCCCTCGATTACATTCCAGGCCTTAGCTCACTCAGGGCTATCTGTTATACTGTATATAAACCAGCCTGTACCCCTCAATTAGATTCCAAGCCTTAACGCAGTCCAGGGTATCTGTTATTCTGTATATAAACCAGCCTGAACCCCTCGATTACATTCCAGGCTGTAACTCAGTCCGAGGTGTCTGTTATTCTGTATTTAAACCACCCTGAACCCATCGATTAGATTCCAGGCTGTAACACACCCCGGAATATCGGTTATTCTGTATACTGACCTCCCTGAACCCCTCGAGTAGATTCCAGTCTGTATCTCACTCAGGGCTATCTGTTATTATGTATATAAACCAGCCTGAACCCCTCAATTAGATTCCATGCCTTAACTCACTCCAGGGTATCTGTTATTCTGTATATAAACCACCCTAATCGCCGCGATTAGATTCCAGGCTGTAACTCACTCCTGGCTATCTGTTATTCAATATCGGAACCACCCTGAAACCCATGATTAGATTCCAGGCTGTAACTCACTCCGGGGTATCACTTATTCTGTATATAAACCACCCTGAACCCATCGATTAGATTCCAGGCTGTAACACACCCCGGAATATCGGTTATTCTGTATACTGACCTCCCTGAACCCCTCGATTAGATTCCAGTCTGTAACTCACTCAGGGCTATCTGTTATTATGTATATAAACCAGCCTGAACCCCTCAATTAGATTCCATGCCTTAACTCACTCCAGGGTATCTGTTATTCTGTATATAAACCACCCTAATCCCCGCGATTAGATTCAAGCCTGTAACTCACTCCGGGCTATCTGTTATTCAATATCGGAACCACCCTGAAACCCATGATTAGATTCCATGCCTTAACTCACTCCGGGGTATCGGTTATTCTGTATATAAACCACCCTGAACCCATCGATTAGATTCCAGTCTGTAACTCACTCTGGGCTATCTGTTATTTTGTATATAAGCCACTCGGAACCCTTCGGCAAGATCCCAGGCTGTAACTCACTCTGGGGTATCTGTTATTCTGGATATAAACAACCCTGAACCCTTCGATTCGATTCCAGGCTGTAACTCACTCCGGGGTATCGGTTATTCTGTATATAAACCACCCTGAACCCTTCGATTCGATTCCAGGCTGTAACTCACTCCGGGCTATCTGTTATTCTGTATATAACCCACCCTGAACACCGCGATGAGATTCCAGGCTGTAACTTCCTGTCTACGTTGAAAGGGAAGGCTGCTAGTTTTCGGGAATGCTGGCTGACTAAAGAAATTGAGTTGTAAATGTGTTGCTGGAAAAGCGCAGCAGGTCAGGCAGCATCCATGGAACAGGAGAATCGACGTTTCGGGCATAAGCCCTTCTTCAGGAATTGAGTGTTTGGTTCAGAAAAAGAAGGAAGCATATGTCACCTATAGACAGGATAGATCGAGTGAATCCTTGGAAGAGTATAAAGGAAGTTGGAGTATACTTAACAGGGAAATCAGGAGCGCAAAACGCGGACATGAGATAGCTTTGCCAAATAGAATTAAGGAGAATCCAAAGTATTTTTACAAATATATTAAGTACAAAGGGTAACTAGGGAGAGAATAGGGCCCCTCAAAGATCAGCAAGGTGGCCTTTGTGTGGAGCCACAGAAAATGGGGGAGATATTAAATGAATATTTTGCATTAGTATTTACTGTGGAAAAGGATATGGAAGATATAGACTGTTACGAAATCGATGGTGACATCTTGCAAAATGTCCACATATACAGAGGAGGAAGTGCTGGATGTCTTGAAACGGTTTAAGGTGGATACATTCCCAGGACCTGATCAGATGTACCCGAGAACTCTGTGGGAAGCTAGAGAGGTGATTGCTGGGCCTCTTGCTGAGATATTTGTATCATCAATAGTCATAGGTGAGGTGGCAAAAGACTGGAGGTTGGCAAACGTGGTGCCACAGTTTAAGAAGGGTGGTATAAACAAGCCAGGGAACTATAGGCCGGTGATCCTGAACTCGGCAGTGGGCAAGTTGTTGGATGGAATCCTGAGGGATAGGATGTACATGTATTTGGAAAGGCAAGGACTGATTCGGGATAGTCAACATGGCTTTGTGCGTGGGAACTCATGTCTCACAAACTTGACTGAGTTTTTTGAAGAAGTAACAAAGAAGATTGATGAGGGCAGAGCTGTAGATGTGATCCATATGGACTTCAGTAAGGCGTTCGACAAGGTTCCCCATGGGAGACCGATTAGCAAGGTTAGATCTGATGGAATACAGGGAGAATTAGCCATTTGTATACAGAACTGGCTCAAAGGTAGAAGACAGAGGGTGGTGGTGGAGGGTTGTTTTTTAGACTGGAGGTCTGTGACCAGTGGAATGCCACAAGGTTCGGTGTTGGGCCCTCTACTTTTTGTCATTTACATAAATGATTTGGATGTGAACATAAGAGGTACAGTTAGTAAGTTTGCAGATGACACCAAAATTACAGGTGTAGTGGACAGCGAAGATGGTTTCCTCAGATTACAACAGGATCTGGACCAGATGGGCCAATGGACTGAGAAGTGGCAGATGGAGTTTAATTCAGATAAATGCGAGGTGCTGCATTTTGGGAAATCAAATCTTAGCAGGACTTACACACTTAGTGGTAAGGTCCTAGGGAATGTTGCTGAACAAAGAGACCTTGGAGTGCAGGTTCATAGCTCCTTGAAAGTGGAGTCGCAGGTAGATAGGATAGTGAAGAAGGCGTTTTGTATGCTTTCCTTTATTGGTCAGAGTACCGAGTTCAGGAGTTGGGAGGTCATGTTGCGTCTGTACAGGTCATTGGTTAGGTCAATCTTGGAATATTTCGTGCAATTCTGGTCCCCTTCCTATCGGAAAGATGTTGTGAAACTTGAAAGGGTTCAGAAAAGATTTACATGATGTTGCCAAGGTTGGACGATTTGACCTACAGGGAGAGGCTGAGCAGGCTGCAGCTGTTTTCCCTGGAGAGTCGGAAGCTGAAGGGTTACCTTTTATAGGTTTACAAAATTATGAGGGGCATGGATAGGATAAATAGACAGTCTTTTCCCTGGGGTCAGCGGGTCCAGAACGAGAGGGCATATGTTTAATTTGAGAGGGGAAAGATATGAAAGAGACCTAAGGGACAGCTTTTTCACACAGAAGGTGGTACGTGTATGGAGTGAGCTGCCAGAGGAAGTGGTGGAGGCTGGTACAATTGCAACATTTAAGAGACATTTGGATGGGTATATGAATAGGAAGGGTTTGGAGGGATATGGGCCGGGTGCTGGCAGGTGGGAATAGATTGGTTTGGGATATCTGGTCGGATTGGACAGGTTGGACCGAAGGGTCTGATTCCATGCTGTACATCTCTACGATTCTATGACTCACTCCGGGCTACCTGTTATTCTGTATATAAACCACCCTGAAACTCTCGATTAGATTCCAGTCTGTAACTCACTCCTGGGTATCTGTTATTCTGCACATAATCATCCCGAAACCCCTTGGTAAAATTCCAATCTGTAACTGACTTCCATTTTAAGGGACTCTGTACATTAGCCACCTCAACCCTTTGATTAGATTCCAGTCTGTATCACACTCCTGGTATCTGTTATTCTGTATATTAACCATCCAATCCAAACCCTGTTAAAATTGCCCACAGTGTTCAGGGAAATGTAGGTGAGGTGTATTAGTCAGGGGTAAATGTGGGGAAATGGGTCTGGATGGGTTATTCTTCAAAGGGTCAGTGTGGTCTTGTTGGGCTGAAGGGCTTGTTTCCCCACTGTCGGGACTATATGAATCACCCGGAACCCTCTCAATTAGATTCCCAAATGTAACTCACTTCCATGTATGTGTGTGACTCGCATGTTTCAAAAACACCCCAAAACCGTCAATTCTATTCCACTTGATGGAGTTTAATTTAGATAAACGCGAGGTGCTGCATTTTGAGAAAGCAAATTTGAGCAGGACTTATACACTTAATGGTCAGGTCCGAGGGAGAGTTGCTGAACAAAGAGACTTTGAAGTGCAGGTTCGTGAAAGTAGATTGGCAAGTGGATAAGATAATGAAGGCAGCGTTTGATGTGCTTTCCTTTATTGGTCAGAGTTTTGAGTTTCGGCATTGAGAGGTGATGTTGCGGCTGGACAGGACATGGTTTAGGCCACTGTTGGAATATGGCGTGGAATTCTGGTCTACTTCCTATCGGAAGCATGTCGTGAAACTTGAAAGGGTTCAGAAAAGATTTACAAGGAGGTTGCCAGGGTTAGAGGATTTGAGCTACAGGGAGAGGCTGAATAGGCTGGGGCTGTTTTTCCTGCAGCATCAGAGGCTGAGGGGTGACCTTATCGAGGTTTATAAAATCAGGACGGGCATGGATAGGATAAATAGACAAAGTCTTTTCCTTCGGGTGGCGAGTCCAGAACGAGAGGGCATAGGTTTGGTGTGAGAGGGGGAAGATATGAAAGAGACCTAAGGGACAACTTGTTCACTCCGTGGGTGGTACATGAATGAAATGAACTGTCAGAGGAAGTGGTAGAGGCTGGTAAAATTGCAACATTTAAAATGTAGCTCGATGGGTATATGAATGGAAAGGTTTGGAGGGAGATAGGCCAAGTGCTTGAAAAAGAGACTAGAGTAGGTTAGGATATCTGGTCGGCATGGACGGGTTGGACTAAAGGATCTGTTTCCATGCTGTACATCTCTATGACTGTATGAATCTGCGATTTTGTGACTCACTCCTTGTTATCTGTTATTCTGTATGTAAACCATCCTGAACCCCTCGATTAGATTCCAGTCTGTGACTCACTCCTGGGTATCTGGTTTGCTGTATATAAACCACCCCGAACCCCTCGATTAGATTCCAGTCTGTCCCTCACTCCTGGGTATCTCATATGCTGTATGTAAACCCTAAACCCGTCAATTAGATTCCAGTTTGGAACTCACACCTGGGAATCTGTTATTGGATCTGTGAAGTGATCCTTGTTGGATGAAGACAAGATAAACTCAATGGTCAAATGTTACATTGGGAGCAGGAACACAGAAAGTTGCTGTTTCATTTCTGTTCTGTTACATATCTCCAAGTTTCAGCTTGGGGCTGAATTTCTATCACAATGGGGAAAGTCTGAAAACCTGTTTACTGTCCTGCATGAATGCATCATCAAAACATGAATTCCCTTGCAAGATAGTAAATGGAGACAGCTCCTGGAAGGTGTCTGTATCTGTGTGTGTGATTCTGTGTGTCTGTGTATGTCTGTTTGTGTGTGATTCTGTGTGCGTGTTCAATGTTTTATATATTTTCAAACTGTATTGATGTTGCCAGTTTCTCTTGCTTTTCCTTATTTATAATCTCAATGTCATCGTTTTGTTGATATAAAATGGTGGCTGTGGACAAATCTAAAATGTCTGCCTGACTGATTTGTGTCCGGAATACTTTCAGCAAGGGAGAGGGGGCAATGTGTCATAAGCCATTTCCATTCATTGATGTTAGAAGAGATAGGAAATGGAGACAGCTCTTTGAAGGTGATTAAAATGCAAATCCCAGAACCTGATTACATTGAATGCGGAGAGACAATGTGACATTCCAGTAAGGTCTGCCTTACTTTCCAAGCTCCTAATATATGAGAGAAACATAATATACAAAACCTGAAATAGCTCAGCCACTGAATTGTAGATTTGCAGCGTTGGATCAGAATCCTGCCTGGCTAGGCCTCATCCCAAATTGAAGGGTTTCTCAAATCCCACACTGACCTTCTGTGGGTTCAAATTGTGTGTTGTCTACAAATAAAAATAATGCACCTGCAATTAAACAAAACTCTTTCTGTAACTTTGTGTGTCTGTTGGTTTAAGTATCTTTCAACAGGATTGAAGATAAATGAGACAGTGAGAGATAGGCAGCACTGTAACCAGAATGGCAGTGCAGTATAAAAAAGGTATATTAATATCTTCAGTGAAAGGGGAAAACAGAGGAGGATAGTCCTCAAACTAGGAAAGATGGGAGTCAGTAAGGTTGTGTAGTTTGTGACTGCATTATGTTTATGTGAGTCAAGATTTGAAACCAGTTGTCCAATAGTACACTTTGTGACTCACTCCCAGTTACACGTTATTACACATAAATAGGTTAACATATCCCTTGATTATATTCCAGGCTGTAACTCACTCCGGGGCAACTGTTGTTCTGTATATAAACCACGCTGAAACCCTCGGTTAGATTCCAGTCTGTAACTCACTCAGGGGTATCTGTTATCCTGTCATAAACCATCCTGAATCCCTCGATTAGGTTCCAACCTGTAACACACTCCAGGCTATCTGTTATTCTGTATATAAACCACCCTGAACCCCTCGACTTGATTCCAGGCTGTAACTCTCTCCAGGCCATCTGTTATTCTGTATATAAACCACCCTGAACCCCTCAACTTGATTCCAGGCTGTAACTCTCTCCGGGCCGTCTGTCATTCTGTATATAAACCATCCTGAACCCCTCGATTAGATTTCAGGGTGTAACTCACTTTGGGCTATCTGTTATTCGGTATATAAACCACCCTGAACCCTGCAATTAGATTCCAGGCTGTAACTCACTTTGGTTTATCTGTTATTCTGTATATAAACCACCCTGAACCCCTCGATTAGATTTCAGGATGTAACTCACTTTGGGCTATCTGTTATTCGGTATATAAACCACCCTGAACCATGCAATTAGATTCCAGGCTGTAACTCACTTTGGTTTATCTGTTATTCTGTATATAAACCACCCTGAATCCCTCGATTAGATTCAGGCTGTAACTCACTCTGGGGTATCTGTTATTTTGTATATTAACCCATTGATTTGATTCCACTTCCTGTCGTGTTAAGCTCATTTTCCCAACACAATCTAATCTCAATAATGTTCAATATATCACGGGTCCTCCTATCTGCTGGCACTACCATCATGTTAATTTTCTGATGTTTACTTACATGATCGGCTTAGCATCTGAACAATGCTGTTTCAGAATTTCTCATCATTTTACACAGAACATTCGGCTTTTTCTATTCTTACTGCAAATCACCATCCAGAATATTCTCTTGCAACTGCCAATGTTTTCAATATAATTCACAAAACACTGACAGCAAAGTAGATGACATGACGGGATGTAGCAAACTGTTACACTCAGTACCTTCATGTTGCAATGTAATAATATCCAGTCAGAAACCTGCCCTGGGTCAGGGACAAAACCTCCCTGGGTCTGGAAGTGGGGATTGGGCAGAGAACGGGATTGTCGTCTGTCACTGAGTTAGTTTGGAAATCTGTGCTGCACATAGACATTTCTCCATATTATATTCAGTTTCTCTGTGTGGGTGTGTGTGATGGAGAGAGTTTGAACTGAGTTTAACTCTGCGTCTCTGCTTAGGGATTCCCTGTCCTTCAGATATTTGACTGCAACACAGAGAGAAAGGGACAGAGAGACAGAGGGACCGAGAGAGAGAGAGAGAGAGAGAGAGAGAGAGAGGGAGAGGGACAGAGAGAAAGAGAGTGACAGAGAAATACAGAGAGAGGGACAGAGAGAGACAGAGGGACAGAGAGACATCGAGAGAGAGGGGGACAGAGAGAGAAGGGCACCGAGAGAGAGAGGGACAAAAGAGAGAGGGAGAGAGAGAGAGAGAGAGAGAGAGAGAGAGAGAGAGAGAGAGAGAGAGACGGAGAGAGAGACAGGGACAGAGAGAGAGAGAGGTACAGAGAGAGAGAGAGGGACAGAGAGACAGAGCGAGAGAGAGGGGGCTGAGCGAGAGAGAGAGAGACAGGGAGGGACAGAGAGAGAGAGGGACAGAGAGAGAGAGGGACAGAGAAACAGAGCGAGAGAGAGGGGGATGGAGACAGAGAGAGGGACAGAGAGAGACACAGCGAGGGAGAGAGACAGAGAGAGAGGAACACACAGAGACGGGGACAGAGACACAGAGGGATAGAGAGAGGGATAGAGAGACAGAGAAAGAGAGGGACAGAGAGAGAGGGACAGAGACAGAGGGGGGCAGAGAGAGGGAGAAAGGCACAGAGAGAGAGGGATACAGAGAGAGAGGGACAGAGAGAGGGACAGAGATAGAGAGCGAACACAGACAGAGAGGGACACAGAGAGGGAGAAAGGGACAGAGAGAGGAGGGACAGGGACAGAGAGACAGAGAGAGGGGGGACAAAGAGAGATGGACAAAGTGAGAGGGACAGAGAGAGAGACAGAGAGAAAGAGAGGCAGAGAGAGAGGGACAGAGAGACACATGGAGAGATGGACAGAGAAACAGAGAGAGGGACAGAGAGGCAAAGAGAGTTACAGAGAGAGGGGGACAGAGAGACAGAGAGACAGAGGGGCACAAAGAGGGAGCATGGGACAGAGAGAGGGGGAACAGGCACAGAGAGAGAGAGAAGGGGGACTGAGAGAGAGCGACAGAGAGAGAAAGGGACAGAGAGAGACAGAGAAACAGGGACAGAGAGAGAGGGACACAGAGAGAGAGGGAGACAGAGAGGGGGGGGCACAGAGAGAGAGAGAGTGACACAGAGAGAGAGGGACAGGAGAGAGACAGAGAGAAGGACAGAGAGAGACAGAGAGAGAGAGGGACAGAGCGAGAGAGAGGGGACAGAGAGAGAGGGACAAAGAGAGAGAGAGAGGGACAGCGAGACAGAGAGAGAGGGACACAGTGAATGAGAGAGGGACATAGAAAGAGAGAGGGAGATAGAAAGAGACAGAGGGTCAGAGATAGAGAGAGAGAGAGCGATAGAGACAGAGGGACAGAGACACACACAGCGAGAGAGAGGGGGACAGACAGACAGATAGACCGAGGGACAGAGAGAGAGAGAGGGACAGAGAGACAGAGAGGGACGGAGAGACAGAGAGAGACAGAGAGAGAGGGACAGAGAGAGAGGGACAGAGAGAGACACTGAGAGAGGGACAGAGAGAGAGAGAGGGACAGAGGGACAGAGAGAGGGACAGAGACAGAGGGACCGAGAGACAGAGAGAGGGACAGATAGAGAGTAACAGAGAGAGGGGGGCACAGCGAACGAGAGGGTCAGAGTGAGAGACAGAGGGACAGAGAGAGAGAGGGACAGGGAGAGACAGAGAGAGAGGGACAGAGAGAGAGGGACAGAGAGACAGAGCGAGAGAGGGGGGGACAGAGAGAGAGAGAGGGACAGAGAGAGAGAGGGACAGAGAGAGTGGGACACAGTGAGAGAGAGGGACAGAAAGACACAGAGAGAGAGGGACAGAGAGAGAGGGACAGAGAAAGAGGGACAGAGAGAGAGAGACAGAGAGAGGGAGACAGAGAGAGAGAGGGATAGAGAGAGAGGGGCAGAGATAGAGGGACACAGAGAGAGAGAGAGACAGAGTGAGACAGAGAGAGAGATAGACAGAGGGACAGAGAGTCAGAGAGAGAGAGAGGGACAGAGAGACAGAGGGACAGAGAAAGAGAGTTGGAGACAGAGAGAGAGGGACATTGAGACCGAGGGACACAGAGAGAGAGAGTGACAGAGAGACAGAGATAGAGAGGGACCCAGAGAGAGGGGGGCAGAGACAGAGGGGAACACAAAGAGGGAGAAAGGGACAGAGAGAGGGACAGAGAGAGAGGGGGGCATAGAGGGAGGGTCAGAGAGAGAGGCAGAGAGAGAGAGAGAGAGACAGAGAGAGAGAGGGACACAGAGAGAGAGGGCCAGAGAGAGAGATGGGTACAGAGAGAGAGGGACAGTGAGAGAAGAGGGGGACAGAGAGAGCGAGACAGAGAGAGGGACACAGTGAGAGAGAGAGGAACAGAGAAAGAGGGACAGAGAGAGTGGGACACAGAGCGAGAGAGAGAGAGACAGAGAGACACATGGAGAGAGGGACAGCGAGAGAGAGAGAGGAACAGAGAGACAGAGATAGGGGCAGAGAGAGGGACAGAGAGACAGAGAGAGTTACAGAGAGAGAGGCAGAGAGAGACAGAGAGAGAGGGACACAGAGAGGTAGAAAGGGACAGAGAGAGGGGGGACAGGGACAGAGAGAGGGACACAGAGAGAGGGACAGAGAGAGAGGGACAGAGAGAGAGAGAGACAGAGAGAGAGGGAGACAGAGAGAGAGGGACAGAGAGAGAGGGGCAGAGATAGAGGGACAGAGAGAAACAGAGAGAGAGGAATAGTGAGAGAAACTTTGATAGAGAGACAGAGCGAGTGAGAGGGGACAGAGAGAGAGAGGGACAGAGAGACGCAGAGAGAGGGACAGAGAGACGCAGAGAGGGACAGAGAGAGAGAGAGGGACAGAGAGACAGAGAGAGAGGGACACAGTGAATCAGAGAGGGAGATAGAAACAGAGAGCGACATAGAAAGAGACAGAGGGACAGAGAGACACAGAGAGAGAGAGAGAGAGAGGGAAAAAGAGAGAGTGAGAGACGGACAGAGAGACACAGAGAGAGGGACCCAGAGAGAGAGGGACAGACACAGAGGGAATCACAGAGACGGAGAAAGGGACAGAGAGAGAGAGCGACACAGAGAGAGAGGGGGACAAAGAGAGGGAGAAAGGGACAGAGAGAGGGGGTGCAGGGACAGAGAGAGAGACGGGCGTCATAGAGAGAGGGACAGAGAAAGAGGGACAGAGTGACAGGGACACAGAGCGAGAAAGAGAGAGAGAGACACAGAGACACATGGAGAGAGGGACAGAGAGAGGTACAGAGAGACAGAGAGAGTTACAGAGCGAGAGAGGCAGAGACGCAGAGAGAGAGAGGGATACAGAGAGGGAGAAAGGGACAGAGAGGGGGGACAGGGACAGAGAGAGAGAGAAGGGGGACTGAGAGAGAGGGACAGAGAGAGAAAGGGACAGAGAGAGACAGAGAATCAGAGACAGAGAGAGAGGGACACAGAGAGAGAGAGGGACAGAGAGAGGGGGGCACAGAGAGAGAGAGAGAGAGTGACACAGAGAGAGAGAGGGACAAGAGAGAGACAGAGAGAAGGACAGAGAGAGACAGAGAGAGAGAGGGACAGAGCGAGAGAGAGGGGACAGAGAGAGAGGGACAAAGAGAGAGAGAGAGGGACAGAGAGGCACAGAGAGAGAGACAGAGAGACAGAGAGAGAGGGGCACAGTGAATGAGAGAGGGACATAGAAAGAGAGAGGGAGATAGAAAGAGACAGAGGGTCAGAGAGATAGAGAGAGAGAGCGATAGAGACAGAGGGACAGAGACACACACAGCGAGAGAGAGGGGGACAGACAGACAGATAGACCGAGGGACAGAGAGAGAGAGAGGGACAGAGAGAGAGTGGGACACAAAGAGACAGAGAGGGACAGAGAGACAGAGAGAGACAGAGAGAGAGGGACAGAGAGAGAGGGACAGAGAGAGACACTGAGAGAGGGACAGAGAGAGAGAGAGAGGGACAGAGGGACAGAGAGAGGGACAGAGACAGAGGGACCGAGAGACAGAGAGAGGGACAGATAGAGAGGGACAGAGAGAGGGGGGCACAGGGAACGAGAGGGTCAGAGTGAGAGACAGAGGGACAGAGAGAGAGAGGGGGACAGGGAGAGACAGAGAGAGAGAGAAAGAGAGAGAGAGAGAGATAGAGGGACAGAGGGACAGAGAGAGGGACAGAGAGAGAGGGACCGAGAGACAGAGAGAGGGACAGATAGAGAGTAACAGAGAGAGGGGGGCACAGAGAACGAGAGGGTCAGAGTGAGAGACAGAGGGACAGAGAGAGAGAGGGACAGGGAGAGACAGAGAGAGAGGGACAGAGAGAGAGGGACAGAGAGACAGAGCGAGAGAGGGGGGGACAGAGAGAGAGAGAGGGACAGAGAGAGAGAGGGACAGAGAGAGTGGGACACAGTGAGAGAGAGGGACAGAAAGACACAGAGAGAGAGGGACAGAGAGAGGAGCGGACAGGGACAGAGAGAGAGGGGGACAGAGTGAGAGGGACACAGAGAGAGGGACAGAGAGAGAGAGGGAGACAGAGAGAGAGAGAGAGGAACAGAGAGAGAGAGGGACGGAGAGAGAGACGTACAGAGAGAGAGAGGGAGAGAGAGAGACAGAGCGAGAGAGAGGGGGCAGACAGAGAGAGGGGGAGGAACAGAGAGAGAGAGGGTCAGAGAGAGAGGGACAGAGAGACAGAGTGAGAGCGAGGGGAATAGAGAGAGAGGGGGTGACAGAGAGAGACACAGAGAGGGAGAGGGACAGAGAGAGAGGAACATAGAGAGAGAGGGGGCAGAGACAAAGAGGGATAGAGAGAGAGGGACAGAGAGACAGAGAGAAAGGGACAGAGAGAGAGAGGGACAGAGAGAGAGGGACAGAGACAGAGAGGGACACAGACAGAGATGGACACAGAAAGGGAGAAAGGGACGGGCGGGGGGAACAGGGACAGAGAGAGACAGAGAGAGAAGGGGATAGAGAGAGAGAGACGGAGAGAGAGAGACAGAGAGAGAGAGGGGGACAGAGAGCGAGACAGACAGAGAGAGAGGGACAGAGAGAGGGGGGTGACACTGTGAAAGAGAGGAACAGAGAGACACAGAGAGAGAGAGACAGAGAGTTCAGAGAGAGGGACAGAGAGAGAGTGTCAGAGTGACAGAGAGAGGGACAGAGAGAGAGGGACAGAGAGGCAGGGAGAGAGAGACAGACAGAGTAAGAGAGAGGGACACAAAGGGAGAGAGAGGGATAGAGAGAGACAGAGAGATAGAGGGACAGAGGGAGAGAGAGAGGGATAGAGGGACAGAGCAAGAGAGAGAGGGTTTCAGAGAGAGGGGGACACACAGAGACAGAGAGGGACACAGAGACACATGGAGAGAGGGACAGCGAGAGAGAGAGACAGAGAGAGGGACAGACAGAGTGGGACAGAGAGACAGAGAGAGGGGGGGACAAAGTGAGGGAGAAAGGGATAGAGAGAGGGGGTGCAGGGACAGAGAGAGAGACAGGGGTCATAGAGAGAGGGACAGAGAAAGAGGGACAGAGAGAGAGAGAGAGAGGGAGACAGAGAGAGAGGGATAGAGAGAGAGAGAGAGAGAGAGAGGGAGACAGAGAGAGAGGGATAGAGAGAGAGGGGCAGAGATAGAGGGACAGAGAGAGAGAGAGACAGAGAGACAGAGAGAGAGATAGACAGAGGGACAGAGAGTCAGAGAGAGAGAGAGAGGGACAGAGAGACAGAGTGAGAGAGGGACAGAGAGACAGAGGGACAGAGAAAGAGAGTTGGAGACAGAGAGAGAGACATTGAGACCGAGGGACAGAGAGAGAGAGAGTGACAGAGAGACAGAGATAGAGAGGGACCCAGAGAGAGGGGGGCAGAGACAGAGGGGAACACCGAGAGGGACAAAGGGGCAGAGAGAGAGATGGACACAGAGAGAGAGGGACACAGAGAGGGAGAAAGGGACAGAGAGAGGGACAAGGACAGAGAGAGGGACAGAGAGAGGGGTGCATAGAGGGAGGGTCAGAGAGAGAGGCAGAGAGAGAGAGAGACAGAGAGAGAGGGCCAGAGAGAGAGATGGGTACAGAGAGAGAGGGACAGTGAGAGATGAGGGGGACAGAGAGAGCGAGACAGAGAGAGAGGGACACAGTGAGAGAGAGAGGAACAGAGAAAGAGGGACAGAGAGAGTGGGACACAGAGCGAGAGAGAGAGAGACAGAGAGACGCATGGAGAGAGGGACAGCGAGAGAGAGAGAGAGGAACAGAGAGACAGAGATAGGGTCAGAGAGAGGGACAGAGAGACAGAGAGAGTTACAGAGAGAGAGGCAGAGAGAGAGGGAGACAGAGAGAGAGAGGGACAGAGAGAGAGGGGCAGAGATAGAGGGACAGAGAGAAACAGAGAGAGAGGAATAGTGAGAGAGACTTTGATAGAGAGACAGAGCGAGTGAGAGGGGACAGAGAGAGAGAGGGACAGAGAGACGCAGAGAGAGAGGGACAGAGAGACGCAGAGAGGGACAGAGAGAGAGGGACAGCGAGACAGAGAGAGAGGGACACAGTGAATGAGAGAGGGACATAGAAACAGAGAGCGACATAGAAAGAGACAGAGCGAGAGACAGAGGGACAGAGAGACACAGAGAGAGAGAGAGAGAGGGAAAAAGGGAGAGTGAGAGAGGGACAGAGAGACACAGAGAGAGGGACCCAGAGAGAGAGGGACAGACACAGAGGGAATCACAGAGACGGAGAAAGGGACAGAGAGAGAGAGGGACACAGAGAGAGAGGGGGACAAAGAGAGGGAGAAAGGGACAGAGAGAGGGGCTGCAGGGACAGAGAGAGAGACGGGGGTCATAGAGAGAGGGACAGAGAAAGAGGGACAGAGAGACAGGGACACAGAGCGAGAAAGAGAGAGAGACACACAGAGACACATGGAGAGAGGGACAGAGAGACAGGGTGAGAGAGGGACCCAGAGAGAGAGAGAGACAGAGACAGAAGGGGACAAAGAGAGGGAGAAAGGGACAGAGAGAGGGGTGCAGGGACAGAGAGAGAGACGGGGGTCATAGAGAGAGGGACAGAGAAAGAGGTACAGAGAGAGAGGGACAGAGAGAGAGACAGAGACAGAGAGAGAGTGAGACAGAGAGATAGAGGGACAGACAGAGAGAGAGACAGATAGACAGAGGGACAGAGAGTCAGAGAGAGAGAGGGACAGAGAGACAGAGTGAGAGAGGGACAGAGAGACAGAGGGACAGAGAAAGTGAGTGGGAGACAGAGAGAGAGGGACTTTGAGACCGAGGGACACACAGAGAGAGAGAGTGACAGAGAGACAGAAATAGAGAGGGACCCAGAGAGAGAGGGGCAGAAACAGAGGGGGACACAGAGAGGGAGAAAGGGACAGAGAGAGAGATGGACAGAGAGAGAGAGGGACACAGAGAGGGAGAAAGGGACAGAGAGAGAGGGTGGCATAGAGGGAGGGACAGAGAGAGAGGCAGAGAGGGAGAAAGGGAGAGAGAGAGTGACACAGAGAGAGAGGGACAGAGAGATAGATGGGTACAGAGAGAGAGGGACAGTGAGAGAAGAGGGGGACAGAGAGAGCAAGACAGAGAGAGGGACAGAGAGAGAGACGAACAGAGAAAGAGGGACACAGAGCGAGAGAGAGAGAGACAGAGAGATGGACAGCGAGAGAGAGAGAGGAACAGAGAGACAGAGAGAGGGACAGAGAGAGGGACAGAGAGACAGAGAGAGTTACAGAGAGAGAGGCAGAGAGGCAGAGGGAGAGAGAGGGACAGAGAGACGCAGAGAGAGAGGGAGACAGAGAGAGAGAGAGGGGGACAGAGAGTCAGAGAGAAAGGGACACGGTGAATGACAGACGGCCATAGAAAGAGAGAGGGGCATAGAAAGAGACAGAGCGAGAGACAGAGGGACAGAGAGACACACAGAGAGAGAGAGGGAGGGAAAAAGAGAGAGTGAGAGAGGGACAGAGAGACAGAGAGAGAGGGACCCAGAGAGAGAGGGAGAGAGACAGAGGGGGACAAAGAGAGGGAGAAAGGGACAGAGAGAGGGGGTGCAGGGACAGAGAGAGACGGGGGTCATAGAGAGAGGGACAGAGAGAGAGGGACAGAGAGAGAGAGAGAGGGACACAGAGCGAGAAAGAGAGAGAGAGAGACAGAGAGACACATGGAGTGAGGGACAGAGAGAGATACAGAGAGTCAGAGAGAGTTATAGAGAGAGAGAGGAAGAGAGACAGAGAGAGAGAGGGATACAGAGAGGGAGAAAGGGACAGAGAGCGGGGGGACAGGGACAGAGAGAGGGACACAGAGAGAGGGACAGAGAGAGGGACAGAGAGACAGAGAGAGTTACAGAGAGAGAGGGACAGAGAGACAGAGAGAGAGGGATACAGAGAGGGAGAAAGGGACAGAGAGAGGGGATACAGGGACAGAGAGAGGGTCAGAGAGAGAGAGACAGAGAGAGAGGGAGACAGAGAGAGACGTACAGAGAGAGGGGCAGAGATAGAGGGACAGAGAGAAACAGAGAGAGAGCAATAGTGAGAGAGACATTGATAGATAGACAGAGCGAGTGATCGGGGACAGAGAGTGAGGGACAGATAGACAGAGGGCCAGAGAGACAGAGAGAGAGAGAGAGGGAGAGGGACAGAGAGACACAGAGAGAGAGGGACAGACAGAGAGAGAGACAGAGATACAGAGATAGGGACACAGTGAAAGAGAGAGGGACATAGAAAGAGACAGAGCGAGATACAGAGGGACAGAGACACACAGAGAGAGAGAGAGGGATAGAGAGTGAGAGAGGGACAGAGAGACAGAGAGAGAGAGAGGGGGACCCAGAGAGAGAGAGACAGAGACAGAGGGGGACACAGAGAGGGAGAAAGAGACAGAGAGAGAGAGAGGGACAGAGAGGGGGGGGGGTCAAAGAGAGGGAGAAAGGGACAGAGAGAGGGGGTGCAGGGACAGAGAGAGAGACGGGGGTCATAGAGAGAGGGACAGAGAAAGAGGGACAGAGAGAGAGGGACAGAGAGAGAGACAGAGAGAGAGGGAGACACAGAGAGAGAGAGGGACAGAGAGAGAGAGACAGAGACAGAGAGAGAGACAGATAGACAGAGGGACAGAGAGTCAGAGCGAGTGAGAGGGGACAGAGAGTGAGGGACAGAGAGAGAGGGACAGAGAGACACAGAGAGAGAGGGACAGAGAGACGGAGAGAGGGACAGAGAGTGAGAGGGACAGAGAGACAGAGAGAGAGAGGGACACAGTGAATGAGAGAGGTACATAGAAAGAGAGAGGGACATAGAAAGAGACAGAGCGAGAGACAGAGGGACAGGGACACACACACACACAGAGGGACAGAGAGAAAGTGAGAGAGTGAGAGAGACAGAGAGAGAGAGGGACCCAGAGAGAGAGGGACAGAGACAGAGGGGGACACAGAGAGGGAGAAAGGGACAGAGAGAGAGGGACAGATAGAGAGGGGGGCACAGAGACGGAGAAAGGGACAGAGAGAGGAGGTGCAGGGAGAGAGACAGAGAGACGGGGTCATAGAGAGAGGGACAGAGAGAGAGGGACAGAGAGGGAAACAGTGAGAGAGAGGGACACAGAGAGTGAGGCAGAGAGAGGGACAGAGAGAAAAAGGGACACACAGTGAGAGGGACAGAGAGAGAGGGACACACAGAGATAGGGACACAGAGAGAGAGGGGCACAGAGAGAGAGAAAGAGGGAAAGAGAGAGACGGGGGACAGGAACAGGGAGAGAGAGACAGAGAGAGAGGGACACAGAGAGAGAGAGGGGGGGCAGACATAGAGGGTCAGAGAGAGACAGAGAGAGAGAAGGACAGAGAGAGAGAGATTGACAGAAATTTAAGAGGAAGAGAGAGGGGACAGAGAGAGAGGGACACAGAGAGAGAGAGAGGGACAGAGAGAGAGGGGCAGAGAGAGGGACAGAGAGAGAGAGACAGAGACAGAGAGAGAGAGACAGATAGACAGAGGGACAGAGAGTCAGAGAGAGAGAGAGGGACAGAGAGACAGAGGGACAGAGAAAGTGAGTGGGAGACAGAGAGAGAGGGACATTAAGACCGAGGGACACAGAGAGAGAGAGTGACAGAGAGACAGAGATAGAGAGGGACCCAGAGAGAGAGGGGCAGAAACAGAGGGGGACACAGAGAGGGAGAAAGGGACAGAGGGAGTTGGACAGAGAGAGAGGGACACAGAGAGGGAGAAAGGGGCAGAGAGAGGGACAAGGACAGAGAGAGGGACAGAGAGAGAGAGGGTGGCATAGAGGGAGCGACAGAGAGAGAGGCAGAGAGAGAGAGACAGAGAGAGGGACACAGAGAGAGAGGGACAGAGAGAGTGAGAGGTACAGAGAGAGAGAGGGACAGTGAGAGAAGAGGGGGACAGAGAGAGCGAGACAGAGAGAGAGGGACAGAGAGAGAGGAACAGAGAAAGAGGGACAGAGACAGAGGGACAGAGAGCGAGAGAGAGAGAGAGGGGGGGACAGCGAGAGAGAGAGAGGAACAGAGAGACAGAGAGAGTGACAGAGAGAGGGACAGAGAGAGGGACAGAGAGACAGAGAGAGTTACAGAGAGAGAGGCAGAGAGGCAGAGAGCGAGAGGGACACGGTGAATGTGAGAGGGACATAGAAAGAGAGAGGGACATAGAAAGAGACAGAGCGAGAGACAGAGGGACAGAGAGACACAGAGAGAGAGAGAGAGTGAGGGAAAAAGAGAGAGTGAGAGAGGGACAGAGAGACAGAGAGAGAGGGGGACACAGAGAGAGAGGGGGACAATGAGAGGGAGAAAGGGACAGAGAGAGGGGGTGCAGGGACAGAGAGAGAGACGGGGGTCATAGAGAGAGGGACAGAGAAAGAGGGACAGAGAGAGAGAGGGACACAGAGCGAGAAAGAGAGAGAGAGACAGAGAGACTCATATAGAGAGGGACAGAGAGAGGAAAAGAGAGACAGAGAGAGTTACAGAGAGAGAGAGGCAGAGAGACAGAGAGCGAGGGATACAGAGAGGGAGAAAGGGACAGAGAGAGAGGGACACAGAGAGAGGGACACAGAGAGAGGGTCACAGAGAGGGACACACAGAGAGGGACACAGAGAGAGAAGGACAGAGAGAGAGAGATGGACAGAGACAGAGGTGCAGAGATAGAGGGACAGAGAGAAACAGAGAGAGAGGAATAGTGAGAGAGACATTGATAGTGAGACAGAGCGAGTGAGAGGGGACAGAGAGTGAGGGACAGAGAGAGAGGGACAGAGAGACACAGAGAGAGAGGGACAGAGAGACGGAGAGAGGGACAGAGAGTGAGAGGGACAGAGAGACAGAGAGAGAGAGGGACACAGTGAATGAGAGAGGTACATAGAAAGAGAGAGGGACATAGAAAGAGACAGAGCGAGAGACAGAGGGACAGGGACACACACACACACACAGAGGGACAGAGAGAAAGTGAGAGAGTGAGAGAGACAGAGAGAGAGAGGGACCCAGAGAGAGAGGGACAGAGACAGAGGGGGACACAGAGAGGGAGAAAGGGACAGAGAGAGAGGGACAGATAGAGAGGGGGGCACAGAGACGGAGAAAGGGACAGAGAGAGGAGGTGCAGGGACAGAGACAGAGAGACGGGGCCATAGAGAGAGGGACAGAGAGAGAGGGACAGAGAGGGAAACAGTGAGAGAGAGGGACACAGAGAGTGAGGCAGAGAGAGGGACAGAGAGAGAAAGGGACACACAGTGAGAGGGACAGAGAGAGAGGGACACACAGAGATAGGGACACAGAGAGAGAGGGGCACAGAGAGAGAGAAAGAGGGAAAGAGAGAGACGGGGGACAGGAACAGGGAGAGAGAGACAGAGAGAGAGGGACACAGAGAGAGAGGGGAACAGAGAGAGAGAGGGGGGGCAGACATAGAGGGTCAGAGAGAGACAGAGAGAGAGAAGGACAGAGAGAGAGAGATTGACAGAAATTTAAGAGGAAGAGAGAGGGGACAGAGAGAGAGGGACACAGAGAGAGAGAGGGACAGAGAGAGACACAGAGAGAGAGGGACAGAGAGACAAAGAGAGGGACACAGAGAGAGAGGGACAGAGAGACAGAGAGAGAGAGGGACACAGTGAATGAGAGAGGGACATAGAAAGAGAGAGAGAGGGACAGAGAGACACAGAGAGAGAGAGAGAGATACGGACAGAGAGACAGAGAGACCGAGGGACACAGAGAGAGAGAGCGAGAGAGAGACAGAGAGTGAGAGGGACACAGTGAGTGAGGGGGACAGAGACACTGAGAGAGAGAGAGAGAGATACGGACAGAGAGACAGAGGGACAGAGAGAGAGGGGGACACAGAGAGAGGGACAGAGAGAGAGGTACAGAGAGAGAGAGAGACAGATAGAGAGGGACACAGAGAGAGAGAGGGACAGAGAGAGAGGTGCAGAGATAGAGGGACAGAGAGAAACAGAGAGAGAGGAATAGTGAGAGAGACATTGATAGAGAGACAGAGCGAGTGAGAGGGGACAGAGAGTGAGGGATAGAGAGAGAGGGGGACAGAGAGACGGAGAGAGGGACACAGAGAAGGGACAGAGAGACAGAGAGAGAGGGACACCGTGTATGAGAGAGGGACATAGAAAGTGAGAGGGACAGAGAGACACAGAGAGAGGGTCAGAGAGACAAAGAGGGAGGGACATAGGAACAGAGAGACATAGAGAGAGAGAGGGACAGAGAGACAGAGTGAGAGAGGGACAGAGAGACAGAGGGACTGAGAGAGAGAGAGGGACAGAGAGACAGAGTGAGAGAGGGACAGAGAGACAGAGGGACAGAGAGAGAGGACAGGGAGACAGAGTGAGAGAGGGACAGAGAGACAGAGGGACAGAGAGAGAGAGAGAGGGAGACAGAGAGAGAGGGACAGAGACCGAGGGACAGAGAGAGAGAGAGAGGGAGAGAGAGAGGGACAGAGAGACTGAGAGTGAGAGAGGGACAGAGAGACAGAGTGAGAGAGGGACAGAGAGACAGAGGGAGAGAGAGAGGGGGGAAAGAGAGAGAGGGACAGATCTACGGAGAAAGAGAGAGGGACAGAGAGACTGAGAGACAGCGAGAGGGAGAGAGAGCCTGAGAGAGTGAGAGAGGTAGGGAAAGAGAAACAGAGGGACAGAGAGACTGAGAGAGAGAGAGAGAGAGAGAGAGAGGGACACAGTGAGAGAGAGCAGGACAGAGAGACTGGGACACAGAGAGAGAGTGACAGAGAGAGACGGACAGAGAGGCAGCGAGAGAGACAGAGAGAGAGAGGGACATAGAAAGAGAGAGGGACAGAGAGACACAGAGAGAGGGTCAGAGAGACAGAGAGGGAGGGACATAGGGACAGAGAGACATAGAGAGAGGGACAGAGAGACAGAGTGAGAGAGGGACAGACAGACAGAGGGACTGAGAGAGAGAGGGGGACAGAGAGAGAGAGGGACAGAGAGAGAGGGACAGGGAGACAGAGTGAGAGAGAGACAGAGAGACACATAGAGAGAGAGGGAGACAGAGAGAGAGGGACAGAGACCGAGGAACAGAGAGAGAGAGAGAGAGAGAGAGAGGGACAGAGAGACTGAGAGAGAGAGGGGGGGGGGGGAGAGAGAGAGGGACAGATCTACGGAGAAAGAGAGCGGGGCAGAGAGACTGAGAGACAGCGAGAGGGACAGAGAGACTGAGAGAGAGAGAGAGGTAAGGAAAGAGAAACAGAGGGACAGAGAGACTGAGAGAGAGAAAGGGAGAGAGAGACAGAGAGGGAGAGAGGGACACAGAGAGACAGAGGGAGGGACAGAGAGAGAGGGAGGGACAGAGAGACAGACTGACAGAGAGAGAGAGAGAGACAGAGAGAGGGACAGAGAGACAGAGAGACAGAGGGACAGAGAGACCGAGAGATGGGGACAGTGCTGAGAGAAGGACACAGAGAGAAAGAGAGAAACAGAGAGAGGGTGGGTGACAGAGAGAGAGAGAGCGAGGGAGGGACAGACAGAGATGGACAGAAAGACAGGGGTACCGTGAGAGAGAGAGGGACAGAGAGACAGAGACAGGGACAGAGAGAGAGAGAGAGAGGGGGACAGAGACAGAGGGACACAGAGAGAGAGTGTGTCAGAGTAAGAGAAAGAGGGACAGAGAGAGAGGGGGACAGCGAGAGACAGAGAGAGAGGAAGACAGAGAGAGGGACAGAGAGACAGAGCGAGAGGGAGGGGACAGAGAGAGAGGAACAGAGAGAGAGTGGGACAGAGAGAGTGGGACACAGAGAGAGGGGGACAGAAAGACACAGAGAGAGGGACAGAGAGAGAGAGAAAGAGGGACAGAGAGAGAGGGACATAGAAAGAGAGAGAGGGACAGAGAGACACAGAGAGAGAGGGACAGAGAGACAGAGAGAGAGGATCACAGAGACAGAGAGAGGGGGACATAGAGATAGAGAGACTCGGAGAGAGGAGGGGGACAGAGAGACAGAGTGAGAGAGGGACAGAGAGACAGAGGGACAGTGAGAGAGAGAGAGAGGGAGACAGAGAGAGAGGGGCAGAGAGACCGAGGGACAGAGAGAGAGGGATGGAGAGAGAGAGAGGGACAGAGAGAAAGAGAGAGAGAGAGGGACAGAGAGACAGAGTGAGAGAGGGACAGAGACACAGAGGGAGAGAGAGGGGGGGAGAAAGAGAGGGACAGATCTACGGAGAAAGAGAGAGGGACAGAGAGACTGAGAGACAGCGAGAGGGACAGAGAGACTGAGAGAGAGAGAGAGAGGTAGGGAAAGAGAAACAGAGGGCCAGAGAGACTGAGAGAGAGAGGGACAGAGAGAGAGAGAGAGGGGGGACAGAGAGACAGAGAGGGAGTGGGGCAGAGGGACAGAGAGGGAGAGAGGGACACAGTGAGAGAGAGCGGGACAGAGAGACAGAGACAGAGAGTGAAAGAGAGAGAGAGAGTGAGGGACAGAGAGAGAGGGAGAGAGGGACAGAGAGAGAGAGAGGGGCAGAGATAGAGAGGGAGGGACAGAGAGACAGACTGACACAGAGAGAGAGAGAGAGAGAGAGAGCGAGAGTGGGCCAGAGAGACAGAGAGAGAGGGACACAGAGAGACAGAGAGAGGGACAGAGAGAGAGAGAGAGAGACAGACAGACAGATAGAGAGGGACGGTGAGACCGAGGGATAGAGAGAGAGAGAGGGACAGAGAGACAGAGAGAGAGGGACAGAGAGAGAGAGGGACAGAGACAGAGGGGGACACAGAGAGGGAGAAAGGGACAGAGAGAGAAAGGAACACAGAGAGAGGGACAGAGAGAGGGAGAAAGGGACAGAGAGAGGAGGGGACAGGGACAGAGACAGGGATAGAGAGAGGGGGCGTTCAGAGAGAGAGGGACAGAGAGAGAGGGACAGAGAGAGAGGCAGAGAGAGAGAGGGACAGAGAGACAGGGGGACTGAGAGAGAGAGAGGGACAGAGACCGAGGGACAGAGAGAGAGAAAGAGGGAGAGAGAGAAGGACAGAGAGACTGAGAGAGAGTGAGGGACAGAGAGACAGAGTGAGAGAGGGACAGAGAGACAGAGGGACTGAGAGAGAGAGAGGGACAGAGAGACAGAGTGAGAGAGGGACAGAGAGACAGAGGGACAGAGAGAGAGAGGGACAGGGAGACAGAGTGAGAGAGGGACAGAGAGACAGAGGGACACAGAGAGAGAGAGAGAGGGAGAAGAGAGAGAGGGCCAGAGACCGAGGGACAGAGAGAGAGAGAGAGAGAGAGAGAGAGGGGGAGAGAGAGAGGGACAGAGAGACTAAGAGAGAGAGAGGGGGACAGAGAGACAGAGTGAGAGAGGGACAGAGAGACAGAGGGAGAGAGAGAGGGGAGAGAGAGAGAGAGGGGGACAGATCTACGGAGAAAGAGAGAGGGACAGAGAGACTGAGAGACAGCGAGAGGGGCAGAGAGACTGAGAGAGAGAGAGAGGTAGGGAAAGAGAAACAGAGGGACAGAGAGACTGAGAGAGAGGGACTGAGAGACAGAGAGAGGAGGGGAACAGAGAGACAGAGAGGGAGTGGGGCAGAGAGACAGCGAGGGAGAGAGGGACACAGTGAAAGAGAGCGGGACAGAGAGACAGAGAGAGAGTGAAAGAGAGAGAGAGGGAGAGAGGGACAGAGAGAGAGAGAGAGAGAGGGAGAGAGGGACACACAGAGAGAGAGAGGGACAGAGATAGAGAGGGAGGGACAGAGAGACAGACTGACAGAGAGAGAGAGAGAGACAGAGAGAGAGGGACAGTGAGACCGAGGGATAGAGAGAGAGAGAGAGGGAGAGAGAGACAGAGAGAGAGGGGCAGAGACAGAGGGGGACACAGAGAGGGAGAAAGGGACAGAGACAGAAAGGAACACAGAGAGAGGAACAGAGAGAGGGAGAAAGGGACAGAGAGAGGAGGGGACAGGGACAGAGACAGGGATAGAGAGAGGGGGGCTTTCAGAGAGAGGGACAGAGAGAGAGGGACAGATAGAGAGGCAGAGAGAGAGAGGGACAGAGAGACAGAGGGAGAGAGAGGGGGGGAAGAGAGAGAGGGACAGATCGACGAAGAAAGAGAGCGGGACAGAGAGACTGAGAGACAGCAAGAGGGACAGAGAGACTGAGAGAGAGAGAGAGGTAGGGAAAGAGAAACAGAGGGACAGAGAGACTGAGAGAGAGAGAGGGAGAGAGAGACACAGTGAAAGAGAGCGGGACAGAGAGACAGAGAGAGAGTGAAAGAGAGAGAGAGAGAGAGAGGGACAGAGAGAGAGAGAGAGAGGGGGAGAGAGGGACACAGAGAGAGAGAGAGGGACAGAGATAGAGAGGGAGGGACAGAGAGACAGACTGACACAGAGAGAGAGAGAGAGACAGAGAGAGAGGGACAGTGAGACCGAGGGATAGAGAGAGAGAGAGGGAGAGAGAGACAGAGAGAGAGGGACAGAGACAGAGGGGGACACAGAGAGGGAGAAAGGGACAGAGAGAGAAAGGAACACAGAGAGAGGAACAGAGAGAGGGAGAAAGGGACAGAGAGAGGAGGGGACAGGGACAGAGACAGGGATAGAGAGAGGGGGGCTTTCAGAGAGAGAGGGACAGAGAGAGAGGGACAGATAGAGAGGCAGAGAGAGAGAGGGACAGAGAGACAGAGGGAGAGAGAGAGGGGGGAGAGAGAGAGAGGGACAGATCGACGAAGAAAGAGAGCGGGACAGAGAGACTGAGAGACAGCGAGAGGGACAGAGAGACTGAGAGAGATAGAGAGAGGTAGGGAAAGAGAAACAGAGGGACAGAGAGACTGAGAGAGAGAGAGGGAGAGAGAGACAGAGAGGGGGGGACAGAGAGACAGAGAGAGAGTGAAAGAGAGAGAGAGAGTGAGGGACAGAGAGAGAGAGAGGGAGAGAGGGACAGAGAGAGAGAGAGACGGACAGAGATAGAGAGGGAGGGACAGGGAGACAGACTGACAGAGAGAGAGAGAGAGAGAGAGAGGGACAGAGAGAGAGGGACAGAGAGAGAGAGGGACAGAGAGAGAGAGGGACAGAGACAGAGGGGGACACAGAGAGGGAGAAAGGGACAGAGAGAGAAAGGAACACAGAGAGAGGGACAGAGAGAGGGAGAAAGGGACAGAGTGAGGAGGGGACAGGGACAGAGATAGGGATAGAGAGAGGGGGGCGTTCAGAGAGAGAGGGACAGAGAGAGAGGTACAGAGAGAGAGGCAGAGAGAGAGAGGGACAGAGCGAGGGACAGAAGGAGAGAGGGGGACAGAGAGAGGGAGGGACAGAGAGTCAGAGCGAGATAGAGGGTGGACAGAGTGAGAGAGGGACCAAGAGAACATAGAACATAGAACATAGAAGAATGCAGCGCAGTACAGGCCCTTCGGCCCTCGATGTTGCGCCGATCCAAGCCCACCTAACCTACATTAGCCCACTATCCTCCATATGCCTGTCCAATGCCCGCTTAAATGCCCATAATGAGGGAGAGTCCACCACTGTTACTGTCAGGGCATTCCATGAACTCACGACTCGCTGAGTAAAGTACCTACCTCTAACATCTGTCCTATACCTAACCCCCCCTTAATTTAAAGCTATGCCCCCTTGTAATAGCTGACTCCACACGTGGAAAAAGATTCTCACTGTCGACCCTATCTAAACCCCTAATCATCTTGTACACCTCTATCAAGTCACCCCGAAACCTTCTTTTCTCCAATGAAAACAACCCCAAGTGCCTCAGCCTTTCCTCATACGATCTTTCTACCATACCAGGCAACATCTTGTTAAACCTCCTCTGCACCCGTTCCAGTGCCTCCACATCCTTCCTATAGTATGGCGACCAAAACTGCACACAATACTCCAGATGCGGCCGCACCAGAGTCTTATACAACTGCAACATGAACTCAGTACTCCGGAACTCAATTCCTCTACCAATAAAAGCCAGTACGCCATATGCCTTCTTCACCGCACTATTTACCTGGGTGGCAACTTTCAAAGATCTGTGTACATGGACAACAAGATCTCTCTGCTCATCCACACTACCAAGTATCCGACCATTAGCCCAGTACCCCATCTTTTTATTACTCTTACCAAAGTGAATCACCTCACACTTAGCTACATTGAACTCCATTTGCCACCTTTCTGCCCAGTTCTGCAGCTTGTCTATATCCCGCTGTAACCTGCCATATCCTTCCTCACTGTGTATAACTCCTCTAACTTTCGTATCATCCGCAAACGTGCTAACCAAACCTTCTAACCCCTCCTCCAGGTCATTTATAAAAATGACAAACAGCAATGGTCCCAAAACAGATCCTTGCGGAACACCGCTAGTGACGGCACTCCAAGATGAAACTTTGCCATAAACTGCTACACTCTGTCTTCTTCCAGCCAGCCAACTCCTAATCCAAACCTCCAACTCACCCTCAATGCCATACCTCCGTATTTTCTGCAGCAGTCTACCATGGGGAACCTTATCAAACACCTTACTAAAATCCATATACACCACATCTACCGCTTTCCCCTTGTCCACCTCCTTAGTCACCTTCTCAGAGAATTCAATAAGGTTTGTGAGGCACGACCTGCCCTTCACAATACCATGCTGACTATCCTTGATCACATTATTCCTATCCAGATGTTCGTAAATCCTATCCCTTAAAATTATCTCTAAGATTTTGCCCACAACAGAAGTGAGACTCACCGGCCTATAGTTACTAGGGTTATCCCTACTCCCCTTCTTGAACAAGGGAACCACATTTGCTAGCCTCCAATCTTCTGGCACTACTGCTGTAGACAACGAGGACATAAAAATCAAGGCCAATGGCTCTGCAATCTCCTCCCTTGCTTCCCAGAGAATCCTAGGATAAATGCCATCAGGCCCAGGGGACTTATCTATTTTCACCCTTTCCAGAATTTCCAACACCTCTTCTCTACATACCTCAAAGCCATCCATTCTACTTAATTGTGACTCAGTACTCACATTGACAACAATGTCCTGTTCCTGATTGAATACTGACGAAAAGGATTCATTCAGTGTCTCCCCAATCTCTTCAGCCTCCACACGCAACTTCCCACTGCTATCCTTGACTGGACCTATTCCTACCCTAGTCATTCTTTTATTCCTGACATACCTATCGAAAGCCTTAGGGTTTTCCCTAATCCTACCAACTAAGGACCTTTCATGTCCCCTCCTTGCTGCTCTTAGCTCTCTCTTCAGGTCCTTCCTGGCTACCTTCAAACTCTCAATCGCCCCAATTGAACCTTCACGCCTCATCTTTACATAGGCCGCCCTCTTCCATTTAACAAGGGATTCCAATTCCTTATTAAACCACGGCTCCCTCACACGACCTTTTCCTCCCTGCCTGACGGGTACATACTTATCAAGGACACTCAATAGTTGCTCCTTGAACAAGCTCCACATATCAATTACGCCCTTGCCTTGAAGCTTACTTTTCCAAGCCACACATCCTAAGTTATGCCTCACCGCATCATAATTTCCCTGCCCACAGCTATAACTCTTGCCCTGTAGTGCACACTTATCCCTCTCCATCACCAGAGTAAAAGTCACCGAATTGTGGTCACTGTCCCCAAAGTGCTCACCTACCTCTAATTCTAACACCTGGCCTAGTTCATTACCCAGAACCAAATCCAGTATGGCCTCACCTCTTGTTGGCCTGTCTACATATTGTGTCAGGAAACCCTCCTGCACACATTGGACAAACACTGTCCCATCTAACGAACTTGAGCAATAGCTTTCCCAATTAATATCAGGAAAGTTAAAGTCCCCCATAACAACCAACCTATTACATTCACTCTTCTCTTGAATCATCCTCGCAATCCTTTCTTCTACGTTTCTAGGACTATTAGGAGGCCTACAAAAAACTCCTAATAGGGTGAGCTCACCTTTCCTATTCCTAACCTCAACCCAAACTACCTCAGATGGCGAGTCTTCATCCATCGTCCTTTCCACAGCTGTAATACTATGTTTGACAAGCAATGCCACACCTCCCCCTCTTTTACCCCCACCTCTGACCCTACTAAAACATTTAAACCCTGGAACCTGCAACAGCCAATCCTGTCCCTGTTCTACCCATGTCTCCGTAATAGCCACAACATCAAAGTCCCAGTTACCAACCCACGCTGCAAGTTCAACGACCTTATTTCGTATACTTCTTGCATTGAAGTATACACACTTCAAGCCACTTTCCTGTTTACAGGCACCCTCCTTTGAAATTGATGCCATGTTCCTAACCTCCCTACATTCCAGGTCCTGCACCCTAATGCTACAGTCTGGGTTCCCATGCCCCTGCAGAGTTAGTTTAACTCCCACCCCCCCACCCAAGACCACTAGCAAACCTCCCACCAAGGATACTGGTGCCCCTCAGGTTCAGGTGCAGTCCATCCTGTTTATCGAGGTCCCACCTTCCCCAGAAAGAACCCCAGTTATCCAAATACCGGAATCCCTCCCTCCTGCACAATCCCTGTAGCCACGCACTTAACTGTTCTCTCTCCCTATTCCTCGACTCTCTATCACGTGGCACGGGTAACAAACCAGAGACAACAACTCTGTTCGTTCTAACTTTGAGCTTCCAACCTAGCTCCCTGAAAGCCTGCCTAACATCTTCAGCGCTCCTCCTACCTATGTCATTGGTGCCAATGTGGACCACGACTTCGGGCTGCTCCCCCTCCCCCTTAAGGACCCGGAAAACACGATCAGAGACATCACGTACCCTTGCACCTGGCAGGCAACATACCAAACGTGAGTCTCTCTCGTTCCCACAAAACCGCCTATCTTTGCCCCGAACTATCGAGTCCCCAATTACTATTGCTCTGCTCTTCTCCACCCTTCCCTTCTGAGTAACGGGGACAGGCTCCGTGCCAGAGGCCTGAGCCCCGTTACTTACCCCTGGTAAGTCGTCCCCCCGACAGAGACACAGAGAGAGAGAGAGAGGGACAGAGAGACTGAGAGATAGCGAGAGGGACAGAGAGACTGAGAGAGAGGTAGAGAAAGAGAGACAGAGGGACAGAGAGACTGAGAGATGGGGAAAGCGCAGAGAGAACGACATATAGAGAAAGGGAGACACTGAGAGTGAGGGGAGGGCGGGGGGGCGGACAGGGGGAGAGAGAGCGAGGGAGGGACAGACAGAGATAGACAGAGACACAGGGGTACCGTGAGAGAGAGGGGGACAGAGAGAGACAGAGACACAGAGAGAGAGAGGGACAGAGAGACAGAGGGACAGGGAGAGAGAGGTACAGAGAGACAGAGAGAGGGGCACATGGAGAACGAGCGAGGGGCAGAGAGAGAGAGGCACAGAGAGAGGGGGCAGAGACAGAGAGAAGGACAAAGTGAGAGAGAGAGAGAGAGAGGGGGGGGACAGAGAGAGAGAGAGCGAGGGAGGGACAGACAGGGAGGAACCGAGAGGGAGGGACAGAGGGAGAGAGAGAAAGAGAGAGGTACTCAGAGAGAGAGGGATAGAGAGGGGAACAGGGAAAGAGAGAGGGATAAAGAGAGAGAGAGGGTGACAGAGAGAGAGGGACAGAGAGAGAGACAGAGAGAGAGGGACAGAGAGACTGAGAGAGAGAGATAGGGACAGGGAGAGACATAGAGAGAGAGGAACAGAGAGAGAGGGTACAGAGGTAAAGAGGGATAGAGAGAGAGGGACAGAGAGGCAGAGAGAGAGAGTGGGACTGGGAGGGAGGGACAGAGACAGAGGGGGACACAGAGTGAGAGTGACTCAGAGAGAGAGGGACAGAGACAGAGAGGGACACAGAGAGAGCGAAGCAGAGAGGGAGAAAGGGATTGGGGACACGGACAGAGAGAGAGAGAGGAGGCCAGAGATAGAGGGACAGAGTGAGAGGGACAGAGTGAGAGAGACAGAGTGAGAGAGGGACACAGAGACACAGAGAGGGGGACAGACAGAGAGAGGGGGGGTCAGACATACAGAGAGGGGTCAGAGAGAGGGGGGAACAGAGAGACAGAGAGAGGGACAGAGAGAGAGACGGACACAGAGACAGAGAGACGGACAGAGAGACAGAGAGAGAGAGGGACATAGAAAGAGAGAGAGGGACAGAGAGACACAGAGAGAGAGAGGGACAGAGAGACAGAGGGAGAGGATCAGAGAGACAGAGAGAGAGGGACATAGGGACAGAGAGACACAGAGAGAGAGGGGGACAGAGAGACAGAATGAGAGAGGGACAGAGAGACAGAGGGACAGAGAGAGAGAGGGAGACAGAGAGAGAGGGACAGAGAGACTGAGAGAGAGAGATAGGGACAGAGAGAGAGACATAGAGAGAGAGGAACAGAGAGAGAGGGTACAGAGGCAATGAGGGATAAAGAGAGAGGGACAGAGAGGCAGAGAGAGAGAGAGTGGGACTGGGAGGGAGGGACAGAGACAGAGGTGGACACAGAGAGGGAGAAAGGGACAGAGAGATAGGGACACAGAGTGAGAGTGACTCACAGAGAGAGGGACAGAGACAGAGAGGGACACAGACAGAGACAGAGTGAGAAAGCGACAGAGAGTCACAGAGAGACAGAGCGAGAGAGAGAGAGGGACAGAGAGAGAGAGACATAGAGCGGGACAGTGAGAGAGCGCGAGACAGAGAGAGAAGAGGGGACAGAGAGAGAGAGGCAGAGAGAGCGTGACACACAGAGAGAGAGAGAGAGGAACAGAGAGAGAGGGACTCTGAGAGAGAGGGACAGAGACAAACAGAGACAGAGAGAGAGGGGGAACAGAGAGAGACTGAGAGATAGAGAGGTACAGTGAGACTGAGACTGGGAGAGAGGGACAGAGAGACTGAGAGTGAGAGATAGGGACAGAGAGAGAGATACAGAGAGAAAGGAACAGAGAGAGAGGGATAGAGAGAGAGTGACAGAGAGAGAGAGAGTGGGACTGGGAGAGAGGGACAGAGACAGAGGGGGACACAGAGAGGGAGAAAGGGACAGAGAGAGAGGGACACAGAGTGAGATTGACTCAGAGAGAGAGGGACAGAGACAGAGAGGGACAAAGAGAGAGAGCAAAGCAGATAGGGAGAAAGGGACTGGTGGGACACGGACAGAGAGAGGGACTGAGAGAGAGAGAGGAAGTCAGAGATAGAGGGACAGAGTGAGAGAGAGAGAGGGACAGAGAGAGAAAGAGACAGAGAGTGAGAGGGGGACAGAAAGACAGAGTTAGAGAGGGACAGAGAGACAGAGGGACAGAGAGAGAGAGAGCGACAGAGAGAAGAAGTGAAGAACCGTGGGACAGAGAGAGAGGAAGAGGGAGAGAGAGAGAGGGAGGGAGGGAGAGAGAGGGACAGAGAGACTGAGAAATAGCGAGAGGGACAGAGAGACTGAGAGAGAGGTAGAGGAAGAGAGACAGAGGGACAGAGAGACCGAGTGGGAAAGGGCAGAGAGAAGGACATATAGAGAAAGGGAGACACAGAGAGTGAGGGGGGAGGGGCGGACAGGGGGAGAGGGAGCGAGTGAGGGACAGACAGAGATGGACAGAGAGTACAGGGGTACCGTGAGAGAGAGGGGGACAGAGAGAGACAGGGACACACAGAGAGAGAGAGGGACAGAGAGACAGAGGGACAGAGAGACAGAGAGAGGGGCACATGGGGAGCGAGCGAGGGACTGAGAGAGAGAGGCACAGAGAGACAGAGAGAGGGGGACAGAGACAGAGAGAAGGACATAGTGTGAGAGAGAGAGAGAGAGAGGGGGGAAGAGAGAGAGAGCGAGGGAGGACAGACAGGGAGGGACCGAGAGAGAGGGACAGAGGGAGAGAGAGAAAGAAAGAGGTACACAGAGAGAGAGGGATAGAGAAACAGAGCGAGAGGATGGGGGGCAAAGAGAGAGAGGGACAGAGAGAGATCGAGAGATGGACAGAGAGAGAGACAGAGAGAGAGGGACAGAGACAGAGAGGGACAGAGGGAGAGAGAGGGACAGAGACAAGGAGGGATAGAGAGAGAGGGACAGAGACAGAGGGGTACACAGAGAGGGAGGAAGGGACAGAGAGAAGGGGACAGGGAATGAGAGACAGAGGGACAGAAAGAGAGAGAGGGCGACAGAGAGAGGGAGTGAGGGACCGAGGGACAGAGAGAGAGGAAGAGGGAGAGAGAGAGAGGGAGGGAGAGAGAGAGAGGGACAGAGAGACTGAGAAATAGCGAGACGGACAGAGAGACTGAGAGAGAGGTAGAGGAAGAGAGACAGAGGGATAGAGAGACCGAGTGGGAAAGGGCAGAGAGAAGGACATATAGAGAAAGGGAGACACTGAGAGTGAGGGGGGGGGGGCGGACAGGGGGAGAGGGAGCGAGTGAGGGACAGACAGAGATGGACAGAGAGTACAGGGGTACCGTGAGAGAGAGGGGGACAGAGATAGACAGGGACACAGAGAGAGAGAGGGACAGAGAGACAGAGGGACAGAGAGAGAGAGGGACTGAGAGACAGAGAGAGGGGCATATGGAGAGCGTGCGAGGGACTGAGAGAGAGAGGTACAGAGAGACAGAGAGAGGGGGACAGAGACAGAGAGAAGGGCACAGTGAGAGAGAGAGAGAGAGGGGGGGGGGTGGACAGAGAGAGAGAGAGCGAGGGAGGACAGACAGGGAGGGACCGAGAGAGGGGGACAGAGGGAGAGAGAGAAAGAGAGAGGTACACAGAGAGAGAGGGATAGAGAAACAGAGCGAGAGGGTGGGGGGCAGAGAGAGAGAGAGGGATAGAGAGAGATCGAGAGATGGACAGATAGAGAGAGACAGAGAGAGGGGGACAGAGACAGAGAGGGACTGAGGGAGAGAGAGGGACAGAGACAAGGAGGGATACAGAGAGAGGGACAGAGACAGAGGGGTACACAGAGATGGAGAAAGGGACAGAGAGAGGGAGACAGGGAAAGAGAGAGGTATAAAGAGAGAGAGAGAGGGTGACAGAGAGAGAGAGGGACAGAGAGAGAGACAGAGAGAGAGGGACAGAGAGACTGAGAGACAGAGATAGGGACAGAGAGAGAGACATAGAGAGAGAGAGGAACAGAGAGAGAGGGTACAGAGGCAAAGAGGGATAGAGAGAAAGTTGTCAGAGAGGCAGAGAGAGAGAGAGTGGGACTGGGAGGATTTACAGAGACAGAGGGGGACACAGAGAGGGAGAAAGGGACAGAGAGAGAGTGACACAGAGTGAGAGTGACTCAGACAGAGAGGGACAGAGACAGAGAGGGACACAGAGAGAGCGAAGCAGAGAGGGAGAAAGGGATTGGGGGACACGGACAGAGAGAGGGACAGAGAGAGAGAGAGAGGAGGACAGCGATAGAGGGATAGAGTGGGAGGGACAGAATGAGAGAGACAGAGTGTAAGAGGGACACAGAGACACAGAGAGAGGGACAGAGAGAGAGGGGGGGGGACAGAAATACAGAGAGGGGGACAGAGAGAGAGGGGAGACAGAGAGACAGAGAGAGGGACAGAGAGAGAAGGACACAGAGACAGAGAGAGAGGGACAGAGAGACAGAGAGACAGAGGGACATAGAAAGAGAGAGAGGGACAGAGAGACAGAGAGAGAGGATCATAGAGACAGAGAGAGAGGGATATAGGGACAGAGAGACACAGAGAGAGGGGGAGCAGAGAGACAGAGTGAGAGAGCGACAGAGAGACAGAGGGACAGAGAGAGAAGGGAGACACAGAGAGACGGACAGAGAGACCGAGAGACAGAGAGACAGAGAGAGGGAGACAGAGAGGGGTGGACAGAGAGAGAGAGCGAGGGAGGGACAGACAGAGAGGGACCGAGAGAGAGGGACCGAGAGAGAGGGATAGAGAAACAGAGCGAGAGAGTGGGGGCCAGAGAGAGAGAGAGAGACGGACAGAGAGAGATCAAGAGATGGACAGAGAGAGAGAGACAGCGAGAGAGGGACAGAGACAGAGATTGACAGAGGGAGAGATAGGGACAGAGACAAAGAGGGATAGAGAGATAGAGGGACAGAGAGACAGAGAGAGAGAGGGTCATAGACAGAGGGGTACACAGAGAGGGAGAAAGGGGCAGAGAGAGGGGGACAAGGAAAGAGAGAGGGATAAAGAGAGATAGAGGGTGACCGAGAGAGAGGGACCGAGAGAGAGGGATAGAGAAACAGAGCGAGAGAGTGGGTGCCAGAGAGAGAGAGAGAGGGACAGAGAGAGATCAAGAGATGGACAGAGAGAGAGAGACAGCGAGAGAGGGACAGAGACAGAGATTGACAGAGGGAGAGATAGGGACAGAGACAAAGAGGGATAGAGAGATAGAGGGACAGAGAGACAGAGAGAGAGAGGGTCATAGACAGAGGGGTACACAGTGAGGGAGAAAGGGGCAGAGAGAGGGGGACAAGGAAAGAGAGAGGGATAAAGAGAGATAGAGGGTGACAGAGAGAGAGGGACAGAGAGAGAGACAGAGAGAGACAGAGAGAGAGAGAGAGACAGAGAGCGGGACAGTGAGAGAGAGCGGGACAGAGAGAGAAGAGGGGACAGAGAGAGAGAGGCAGAGAGAGCGGGACACAAAGTGAGAGAGAGGGACAGAGAGAGAGGGACTCAGAGAGAGATTGGGACAGAGACAAACAGAGACAGAGAGAGAGAGGGGAACAGAGAGAGACTGAGAGACAGAGAGGTACAGAGAGACTGAGACTGGGAGAGAGGGACAGAGCGACTGAAAGTGAGAGATAGGGACAGAGAGAGAGACACACAGAGAGAAAGGAACAGAGAGAGAGGAATAGAGAGAGAGGGACAGAGAGAGAGTGGGACTGGGAGAGAGGGACTGAGACAGAGGGGGACACAGAGAGGGAGAAAGGGACAGAGAGAGAGAGGGACACAGAGTGAAAGTGACTCAGAGAGAGAGGAACAGAGACAGAGAGGGACACAGAGAGAGAGCGAAGCAGAGAGGGAGAAAGGGACTGGTGGGACACGGACAGAGAGAGGGACAGAGAGAGAGAGGAGGACAGAGGTAGAGAGACAGAGTGAGAGGGACAGAGTGAGAGAGACAGAGTGAGAGAGGGACACAGAGACACAAAGAGAGGGATAGAGAGAGAGAGGAGGAGGACAGAAATACACAGAGGGGTCAGAGAGAGAGGGGGACAGAGAGACAGAGAGAGGGACAGAGAGAGAGACGGACACAGAGACAGAGAGAGAGGGACAGAGAGACAGAGAGAGAGAGAGGGACATAGAAAGAGAGAGAGGGACAGCGACACAGAGAGAGAGAGATGGACAGAGAGACAGTTGGAGAGGATCAGAGAGACAGAGAGAGAGGGACATAGGGACAGAGAGACACAGAGAGAGAGGGGGACAGAGAGACAGAGTGAGAGAGGGACAGAGAGAGAGAGGGAGACAGAGAGAGAGGGACAGAGAGACCGAGGGAGAGAGAGACAGAGAGAGGGAGAGAGAGAGGGGGGGACAGACAGAGAGGGACCGAGAGAGAGGGACCAAGAGAGAGAGAGAAAGAGAGAGGTACAGCGAGAGAGAGGGAGAGAGAAACAGAGCGAGAGAGTGGGACTGGGAGAGAGGGGCAGAGACAGAGGGGGACACAGAGAGGGAGAAATGGACAGAGAGAGAGAGAGGGACACAGAGTGAGAGTGACTCAGAGAGAGAGGGACAGAGACAGAGAGGGACACAGAGAGAGAGCGAAGCAGAGAGGGAGAAAGGGACTGGTGGGACACGGACAGAGAGAGGGACAGAGAGAGAGAGGAGGACAGAGACAGAGGGACAGAGTGAGAGGGACAGAGTGAGAGAGACAGAGTGAGAGAGGGACAGAGAGAGAAAGAGACAGAGAGTGAGAGGGGGACAGAAAGACAGAGTGAGAAAGGGACAGAGCGACAGAGGAACAGAGAGAGAGAGACAGAGAGAGAGAGAGGGAGTGAGGGACCGAGGGACAGAGAGAGAGAAAGAGGAAGAGAGAGCGAGTGAGGGACAGACAGAGATGGACAGAGGGACAGGGGTACCGTGAGAGAGAGGGGGACAGCGACACAGAGAGAGCGAGAGGGACAGAGAGACAGAGGGACAGAGAGAGAGAGAGGGACAGAGAGACAGAGAGGGGGCACATGGAGAGCGAGCGAAGGACTGAGAGAGAGAGGCACAGAGAGACGGAGAGAGGGGGACAGAGACAGAGAGAAGGACACAGTGAGAGAGAGAGAGAGAGAGAGAGCGAGCGAGGGAGGGACAGACAGGGAGGGACCGAGAGAGAGGGACAGAGGGAGAGAGAGAAAGAGAGAGGTAGACAGAGAGCGAGGGATAGAGAAACAGAGCGAGAGGGTGGGGGGCAGTGACAGAGAGAGAGGGACAGAGACAGAGAGGGGCAGAGGGAGAGAGAGGGACAGAGACAAAGAGGGATAGAGAGAGGGACAGAGACAGAGGGGTACACAGAGAGGGAGAAAGGGACAGAGAGAGGGGGACAGGGAAAGAGTGAGGGATAAAGAGAGAGAGAGAGAGAGGGTGACAGAGAGAGAGGGACAGAGAGAGAGAGACAGAGAGAGAGGGACAGAGAGACTGAGAGAGGGAGGTAGGGACAGAGAGAGAGACATAGAGAGAGAGGAACAGAGAGAGAGGGTACAGAGGCAAAGAAGGATAGAGAGAGGAGGACAGAGAGGCAGAGAGAGAGAGTGGGACTGGGAGGGAGGGACAGAGACAGAGGGGGACACAGAGAGGGTGAAAGGGACAGAGAGAGAGGGACACAGAGTGAGAGTGACTCAGAGAGAGAGGGACAGAGACAGAGAGGGACACAGAGAGAGCGAAGCTGAGAGGGAGAAAGGGATTGGGGGGCACGGACAGAGAGAGGGGCAGAGAGAGAGAGGAGGACAGAAATAGAGGGACAGAGTGAGAGGAACAGAGTGAGAGAGACAGAGTGAGAGAGGGACACAGAGACACAGAGAGAGGGACAGAGAGAGAAACGGGGACAGAATTACAGAGAGGGGGACAGAGAGAGAGAGGGGGCAGAGAGACAGAGAGAGGGACAGAGAGAGAGAGAGAGGGACATAGAAAGAGAGAGAGGGACAGAGAGACACAGAGAGAGAGGGGGACAGAGAGACAGAGAGAGAGGATCAGAGAGACAGAGAGAGAGAGAGACATCGGGACAGAGAGAGACACATAGAGAGGGGGGGGGGACAGAGAGACAGAGTGAGAGAGGGACAGAGAGACAGAGGGATAGAGAGAGAGAGGGAGACACAGAGAGAGGGACAGAGAGACCGAGGGACAGAAAGACAGAGAGAGGGAGAGAGAGGGGGGGGGGGGGACAGAGAGAGAGAGCGAGGGAGGGACAGACAGAGAGGGACAGAGAGAGAGGGACCGAGAGAGAGGGATAGAGAATCAGAGCGAGAGAGTGGGGGGGTAGAGAGAGAGAGAGAGGGGGACAGAGAGAGAGAGGGACAGAAACAGAGATGGACAGAGGGAGAGATAGGGACAGAGACAAAGAGGGATAGAGAGAGAGAGGGACAGAGAGACAGAGAGAGAAAGGGTCAGAGACAGAGGGGTACACAGAGAGGGAGAAAGGGGCAGAGAGAGGTGGACAGGGAAAGAGAGAGGGATAAAGAGAGATAGAGGGTGACAGAGAGAGAGGGACAGAGAGAGACAGAGAGAGAGAGGGACAGAGAGAGAGAGAGAGAGAGAGAGACAGAGAGTGGGACAGTGAGAGAGAGCGGGACAGAGAGAGAAGAGGGGACAGAGAGAGAGAGGCAGAGAGCGCGGGACACAGAGAGAGAGAGAGGGACAGAGAGAGAGGGACTCAGAGAGAGATTGGAAGAGAGACAAACAGAGACAGAGAGAGAGGGGGGGACAGCGAGAGAATGAGAGACAGAGAGGTACAGAGAGACTGAGACTAGGAGAGAGGGACAGAGAGACTGAGAGTGAGAGATAGGGACAGAGATAGAGAGACACAGAGAGAAAGGAACAGAGAGAGAGGGATAGAGAGAGGGACAGAGTGAGAGAGTGGAACTGGGAGAAAGGGACAGAGACAGAGGGGGATACAGAGAGGGAGAAAGTGACAGAGAGAGAGAGGGACACAGAGTGAGAGTGACTCAGAGAGAGAGGGCCAGAGACAGAGAGGGACACAGAGAGAGCGAAGCAGAGAGGGAGAAAGGGACTGGTGGGACACAGACAGGGAGAGGGACAGAGAGAGAGAGAGGAGGACAGAGATAGAGGGACAGAGTGAGAGGGACAGAGTGTGAGAGACAGAGTGAGAGAGGGACACAGAGAGAGGGACACAGAGAGAGAGAGAGAGAGGGACAGAGAGAGAAAGAGACAGACAGTGAGAGGGGGATAGAAAGACAGAGCGAGAGAGAGGGAGACAGAGAGATAAAGAAGGACAGAGAGTGAGAGGGGCAAAGTGAGAGGGACATAGTGAGAGAGAGGGGGGGCAGAGAGACAGAGAGAGCGACAGAGAGACAGAGAGAGGGACAAGGAGACAGACAGAGAGAGGGGACAGAGAGATACAGAGAAAGAGGGTCAGAGAGACAGAGAGAGAGGGAGGGACAGAGAGACAGAGGGACAGAGAGAGAGAAAAAGAGACAGTGAGAGAGGGACAGAGAGAGAGAGTGACAGAAAGAGAGAGGGACAGAGAGACTGAGAGAGAGAGGGACAGAGACTGAATGAGAAAGAGATTGGCAGAGAGACTGAGAGAGAGTGAGATAAGGACAGAGAGACAGTGGGACAGGCTGAGAGGGAGAGAGAGAGGGACGCAGAGAAAGAGGGAGAGGGATAGAGAGACAGAGAGGGAGAGAGGGACAGAGAGGGAGAGAGGGACACAGAGAGAGGGGGGACAGAGAGACACAGAGAGAGGGACAGAGAGAGAGACAAAGAGACAGATAGAGAGAGGGACACAGAGAGAGCGAGAGGGTCAAAGAGAGACAGAGGGGCAGAGAGAGGGGGACAGACACAGATAGAAGGACACAGAGAGAGAGAGACAGAGAGATAGAGGGGGACAGACATAGAGAGAGCGAGCGAGGGAAAGACAGAATGGGACAGAGGGACCGAGAGAGAGAGAGACAGAGCGAGAGAGGGGGGACAGAGAGAGAGAGTGACAGAGAGAGAGACAGTAAAAGAGGTACAGAGAGAAAGGGGCAGAGAGACAGAGAGAGAGAGAGAGAGAGAGACAGAGACAAAGATAGAAAGAGAGAGAGGGACAGAGAGGCAGAGACAAAGAGGGACAGAGACAGAGGGGGACACACAGAGGGAGAAAGGGACAGAGAGAGTGTCAAAGAGAGAGAGGGGACAGAGAGAGAGGGACAGAGAGAGGGGCGGACAGAGAGAGAGGAAAAGAGAGAGAGGGACAGAGAGAGAGGGGGACAGAGAGAGATAGGAACACAGAGAGAGAGAGGGACACAGAGACACAGAGAGGGACCGAGAGAGAGAGGGCCATAGTGAGAGACAGAGGGACACAGAGAGAGAGAGGGACAGAGAGACACAGAGAGAGAGGGACAGAGAGAGAGAGGGACACAGAGAGAGAGGGGCAGAGAGAGAGACGGGGACAGAGAGAGAGGGACAGAGAGAGGGACAGAGAGAGAGAGAGGGACAAAGAGACAGAGCGAGAGAGGGGGGGACAGAGAGATAGAGAGGGACAGAGAGAGAGAGAGTGACAGATGGAGAGGGACACAGTGAGAGAGAGCGAAAGGGACAGAGAGACAGACAGAGGGACAGAGAGAGAGGGATAGAGAGACAGAGAGAGAGGGACACGGTATAAGGGAGAGGAACATAGAAAGAGAGAGACGGACAGAGAGACACAGAGAGAGAGGGGACAGAGAGACAGAGAGAGAGAGGGTCAGAGAAACAGAGAGAGTGGGAGGGACAGAGAGAGGGACAGAGAGAGAGGGACGCAGAGAGTGGCACAGAGAGAGAGGGGGGCAGAGAGAGACAGAGGGACAGAGAGACACAGAGAGGGAAGGAGAGAGAGGAACATAGTGAGATACAGAGGGACAGAGAGAGAGAGAGGGACAGAGACACAGAGAGAGGGACAGAGAGACAGAGAGAGCGATAGGCAGAGAGAAAGAGCGGGAGATGGGAGACAGAGAGAGAGATGGACAGAGAGATAGGGACACAGAGAGAGAGGGACAGAGAGACAGAGTGAGAGAGGACATAGAAAGAGACAGAGAGACACACAGAGAGAGGGACAGAGAGACAGAGTGAGAGAGGGACAGAGAGACAGAGGGACAGAGAGAGAGAGGTAGACAGAGAGAGAGGGACAGAGACACCGAGGGACAGTGAGAGTGAGAGAGTGAGAGATGGAGAGGGAGAGAGAGCGGGAGAGACAGAGAGACTGAGAGGGAGAGAGGGACAGAGCGACAGAGAGGGAAAGAGGGACACAGAGAGAGAGAGGGGGACAGAGAGATAGAGAGAGAGAGGGATAGAGAGGGAGAGGGGGAGAGAGGGGACAGGGAGACGGAGAGAGAGAGCGACAGAGAGACAGAGAGGGAGAGAGGGACGCAGAGAGAGAGGGGGACAGAGAGACAGAGAAAGAGAGGGACAGAGAGACAGAGAGAGAGGGACAGAGAGAGAGAAAGGGAGAGAGAGAGTCAGACTGACACAGAGAGACAGAGAGAGAGAGGGACACAGAGAGATAGAGAGAGGGACAGAGACACAGAGGGACAGAGAGACCGAGAGACGGGGACAGGGCAGAGAGAAGGACACAGAGAGACAGAGAGACACTGAGAGGGTGGGGGGAGGGGGTACAGAGAGAGAGAGAGAGCGAGGGAGGGACAGACAGAGATGGATAGAGACAGGGGCACAGTGAGAGAGAGAGGGACAGAGAGAGACAGGGACACAGAGAGAGAGGGACAGAATAAGAAGAGGGGGACTGAGAGAGGGAGAGAGACAGAGAAAGAGGGACAGAGAGAGAGAGGGACAGAGAGAGTGAGGGACAGAGAGGGAGAGACAGAGTGAGAGAAGGACAGAGAGAGAGGGACACAGAGAGAGAGGGGCTGAGAGAGAGAGACGGGGACAGAGAGAGGGACAGAGAGAGAGAGGCACAGAGAGAGAGAGGAACAGAGGGACAGAGCGAGGGAGAGGGGGACAGAGAGATAGAGACGGACAGAGAGAGAGAGAGGGACCGATGGAGACGGACACAGTGAGAGAGAGAGGGACAGAGAGACGGAGGGACGGACTGAGCGAGAGGGGTAGAGAGACAGAGAGAGAGGGACACAGTATAAGGGAGGGGAACATAGAAAGAGAGAAACGGACAGAGAGACACAGAGAGAGAGGGGACAGAGAGACAGAGAGAGAGAGGGTCAGAGAGACAGAGAGAGAGGGAGGGACAGAGAGAGGGACAGAGAGAGAGGGACACAGAGAGAGGCACAGAGAGAGAGAGGGACAGAGAGACACAGAGAGGGAAAGAGAGAGAGAGGAACGTAGTGAGAGACAGAGGGACACACACAGAGAGAGGGACAGAGAGACACACAGAGAGAGGGACAGAGAGACAGAGAGAGTGAGGGACAGACAGAGAGAGAGAGAGAGAGACAGAGAGACAGAGAGGGGAGACAGAGAGAGAAATGGACAGAGAGATGGGACACAGAGAGAGAGAGGGACAGAGAGACAGAGAGAGAGGACATAGAAAGAGACAGAGGGACAGAGAGACACACAGAGAGAGGGACAGAGAGACAGAGTGAGAGAGGGACAGAGAGACAGAGGGACAGAGAGAGAGGTAGGCAGAGAGAGAGGGACAGAGACACCGAGGGACAGTGAGAGTGAGAGATGGAGAGGGAGAGAGAGCGAGAGGGACAGAGGGACTGAGAGGGAGAGAGGGACAGAGAGAGAGGGGGACAGAGAGACAGAGAGGGAGTGAGGGACACAGAGAGAGAGGGGGACAGAGAGATAGAGAGAGAGAGGGATAGAGAGGGAGAGAGGGAGAGAGGGGGACAGAGAGACAGAGAGAGAGAGGGACAGAGAGACAGAGAGGTAGAGAGGGACTCAGAGAGAGAGGGGGACAGAGAGACAGAGAAAGAGAGGGACAGAGAGACAGAGAGAGAGGGACAGAGAGAGAGAAAGGGAGAGAGAGTCAGACTGACACAGAGAGACAGAGAGAGAGAGGGACACAGAGAGATAGAGAGAAGGACAGAGACACAGAGACCGAGAGACGGGGACAGGGCAGAGAGAAGGACACAGAGAGAAAGAGAGACACTGAGAGGGTGGGTGGGGGACAGAGAGAGAGCGAGCGAGGGAGGGACAAACAGAGATGGAAAGAGACAGGGGTACCATGAGAGAGAGGGACAGAGAGAGACAGGGACACAGAGAGAGATAGACAGAGAGAGAAGAGGGGGACAGAGAGAGAGAGACTGAGAAAGAGGGACAGAGAGAGAGAGGGACAGCGAGAGAGGGACACAGAGAGAGAACAGATAGAGAGAGAGGGGGACAGAGGGACAGAGAGACACAGAGAGAGTGAGATGGACAGAGAGAGAGAGACAGAGAGACAGGGTGAGAGAGGGACAGAGAGACAGACAGAGAGAGAGAGAGAGAGCGAGAAAGGGACAGAGAGAGGGAGAGAGAGAGAGAGACGGTGGAACAGACAGAGAGGGACAGAGAGAGAGAGGGATAGAGAGTGAGGCACAGAGAGAGAGAGAGAGAAAGAGGGACAGAGAGAGAGGGACATAGAGAGAGAGAGAGAGAAAGTGGGACAGAGAGAGAGGGACACAGAGAGAGGGACACAGAGCGAGAGAGAGAGACATACAGAGAGACAGAGAGAGGGACAGAGAGACAGAAGGGGGACATAGAGAGAGGGACAGAGGGAGAAAGGGACAGAGAGAGAGAGACAGAGAGGGACAGAGAGACAGAGAGAGAGGGACAGAGAGAGAGAAAGGGAGAGAGAGTCAGACTGACACAGAGAGACAGAGAGAGAGAGGGACACAGAGAGATAGAGAGAGGGACAGAGACACAGAGACCGAGAGACGGGGACAGGGCAGAGAGAAGGACACAGAGAGAAAGAGAGACACTGAGAGGGTGGGTGGGGGACAGAGAGAGAGCGAGCGAGGGAGGGACAAACAGAGATGGAAAGAGACAGGGGTACCATGAGAGAGAGGGACAGAGAGAGACAGGGACACAGAGAGAGATAGACAGAGAGAGAAGAGGGGGACAGAGAGAGAGACTGAGAAAGAGGGACAGAGAGAGAGAGGGACAGCGAGAGAGGGACACAGAGAGAGAACAGATAGAGAGAGAGGGGGACAGAGGGACAGAGAGACACAGAGAGAGTGAGATGGACAGAGAGAGAGAGACAGAGAGACAGGGTGAGAGAGGGACAGAGAGACAGACAGAGAGAGAGAGAGAGCGAGAAAGGGACAGAGAGAGAGAGAGAGAGACGGTGGAACAGACAGAGAGGGACAGAGAGAGAGAGGGATAGAGAGGGAGGCACAGAGAGAGAGAGAGAGAGAGAAAGAGGGACAGAGAGAGAGGGACATAGAGAGAGAGAGAGAGAGAAAGTGGGACAGAGAGAGAGGGACACAGAGAGAGGGACACAGAGCGAGAGAGAGAGACATATAGAGAGACAGAGAGAGGGACAGAGAGACAGAAGGGGGACATAGAGAGAGGGACAGAGGGAGAAAGGGCCAGAGAGAGAGAGACAGAGAGAGGGACACAGAGCGATAGAGGGACAGAGAGAGAGACAGAGAGAGAGGGACAGAGAGAGAGATTGACAGAGAGAAATAGCAAAAGAGAGGGGACAGAAAGAGAGGGACAGAGAGAGAGAGAGTGGACAGAGATGCACAGAGAGAGGGGGACAGAGAGACAGAGAGAGAGGGACACCGTGAATGAGAAAGGGAGATAGAAAGAGAGAGAGGGACAGAAAGACACAGCGAGAGAGGGAGATGGACAGTGCAACTGAGAGTGAGAGAGGGTCAGAGAGACAGAGAGACCAAGGGACAGAGAGAGAGAGAGGGACAGAGAGAGAGTGGGACACAGAGAGACAGAGAGGGACAGAGAGACAGAGAGAGAGAGCGGGACAGAAAGACACAGAGAGGGACAGAGAGAGGGACAGAGAGAGAGAGGGACAGGGAGAGACAGAGAGAGAGGGACAGAGAGTGAGAGAGGGGAACAGAGAGACAGAGCATGAGAGAGTGGGACAGAGAGAGAGAGGGACAGAGAGAGATTGGGACACAGAGAGTGAGACACAGAGAGAGAAGGACAGAGAGACAGAGAGGGAGGGACATAGAAAGAGAGAGAGGGACAGGGAGACACAGAGAGAGAGGGACATAGGGACAGAGAGACACAGAGAGAGAGGGGGACAGAGAGACAGAGTGAGAGAGGGACAGAGAGACAGAGGGACAGAGAGAGAGAGAGAGGGAGACAGAGAGAGAGGGAGAGAGGGAACGAGGGACTGAGAGAGAGAGAGGGAGGGAGAGAGAGGGAGGGAGAGAGAGAGGGGGACATAGAGACTGAGAGAGAGAGAGGGACAGAGAGACTGAGAGATAGCGAGAGGGACAGAGAGAGACTAAGAGAGTGGTAGAGAAAGAGAGACAGAGGGACAGAGAGACCGAGAGACGGGGAAAGGGCAGAGAGAAGGACATATAGAGAAAGGGAGACACAGAGAGTGAGGGGGTTGGGGACAGGGAGAGAGAGAGCGAGGGAGGGACAGACAGAGATGGACAGAGAGACAGGGGTACCGTGAGAGAGAGGGGGACAGAGAGAGACAGGGACACAGAGAGAGAGAGGGACAGAGAGACAGAGCGACAGAGAGACAGAGTGACAGAGAGACAGAGGGAGGGGCACATGGAGAGCGAGCGAGAGACACAGAGAGAGAGGCACAGAGAGACGGAGAGAGGGGGTCAGAGACAGAGAGAAGGCCACAGTGAGAGAGAGAGAGAGAGAGAGAGAGAGGGGGGTGAGGACAGAGAGAGAGAGAGCGAGGGAGGGACAGGCAGGGAGGGACCGAGAGAGAGAGGGACAGAGGGAGAGAGAGAAAGAGAGAGGTACACAGAGTGAGAGGGATAGAGACACAGAGCGAGAGGGTGGGGGGTAGAGAGAGAGAGGGACAGAGAGAGATCGAGAGATGGACAGAGAGAGAGAGACAGAGAGAGAGGGACAGAGGCAGAGAGGGACAGAGGGAGAGAGAGGGACAGAGACAAAGAGGGATAGAGAGAGAGGGACAGAGACAGAGGGGTACACAGAGAGGGAGAAAGGGACAGAGAGAGGGCGACAGGGAAAGAGAGAGGGATAAAGAGAGAGAGAGGGTGACAGAGAGAGAGGGACAGAGAGAGAGACAGAGAGAGAGGGACAGAGAGACTGAGAGAGATAGGGACAGAGAGAGAGACACAGAGAGAGAGGAACAGAGAGAGAGAGGGTACAGAGGCAAAGAGGGATAGAGAGAGAGGGACAGAGAGGCAGAGAGAGAGAGTGGGACTGGGAGGGAGGGAAAGAGATAGAGGGGGACACAGAGAGGGAGAAAGGGACAGAGAGATGGGGACACAGAGTGAGAGTGACTCAGAGAGAGAGGGACAGAGACAGAGAGGGACACAGAGAGAGCGAAGCAGAGAGGGAGAAAGGGATTGGGGACACGGACAGAGAGAGGGACAGAGAGAGAGAGAGGAGGACAGAGATAGAGGGACAGAGTGAGAGGGACAGAGTGAGATAGACAGAGTGAGAGAGGGACACAGAGACACAGAGAGAGGGACAGAGAGAGAGGGACAGAGAGACAGAGAGAGAGAGACAGAGAGACAGAGAGTGAGAGGTGCATAGAAAGAGAGAGAGGGACAGAGAGACAGAGAGAGAGAGAGGGACAGAGAGACAGAGAGAGGCACATAGGGACAGAGAGACACAGAGAGAGAGGGGGACAGAGAGACAGATTGAGAGAGGGACTATAAGACAGAGGGACAGAGAGAGAGGGGGGGCAGAGACAGAAAGAAGGACATAGTGAGAGAGAGAGAGAGAAAGGTGGGGGGACAGAGAGCGAGAGCGAGGAAGGGACAGACAGAGAGTGACCGAGAGAGAGAGGGACAGAGAGAGAGAGAGAAAGAGAGAGGTACACCGAGAGAAAGGGATAGAGAAACAGAGCGAGAGAGTGTGGGGCAGAGAGAGAGAGAGAGAGAGAGACGGACAGAGAGAGATCGAGAGATGGACAGAGAGAGAGAGAGAGAGACAGAGAGAGAGGGACAGAGACAGAGAGAGACAGAGGGAGAGAGAGGGACAGAGACAAAGAGGGATAGAGAGAGAGAGGGACAGAGAGACAGAGAGAGAGGGTCAGAGACAGAGGGGTACACAGAGAGGGAGAAAGGTACAGAGAGAGGGGGACAGGGAAAGAGGGAGGGATAAAGATAGAGAGAGGGTGACAGAGAGAGAGACAGAGAGAGAGACAGAGAGAGAGAGGGGGGCAGAGAGAGAGAGGGAGAGAGAGAGAGGGACAGAGAGAGCGAGGGACAGAGAGACAGAGAGAGGTGGACAGAGACAGAGGGAAGGACACAGTGAGAGAGAGAGAGCGCGAGAGAGGGGTGACAGAGAGAGAAGAGGGGACGGAGAGAGAGGCAGAGCGAGCGGGACACAGAGAGAAAGGGACGGAAGAGAGAGAGAGAGGGACAGAGAGAGAAGGACAGAGACAAACAGAGACAGAGAGGGGGGGGGGGGCAGAGAGTGACTGAGAGACAGAGAGGTACAGAGAGACTGAGATTGGGAGAGAGGGACAGAGAGACTGAGAGAGAGAGATAGGGACAGAGAGAGAGGGACAGAGTGAGAGAGACAGAGTGAGAGAGGGACAGAGAGAGAGAGAGGGACACAGAGAGAGAGGGGGACACAGAGAGAGAGAGGGACGGAGAGATAAAGAGACAGAGAGTGAGAGGGGGACAGAAAGACAGAGCGAGAGAGAGGGAGACAGAGAGATAGAGAAGGACAGAGAGTGAGAGAGACAGAGAGAGCGGACACAGTGAGAGAGAGAGGGGGAACAGAGAGACAGAGAGAGGGACAGAGAGAGGGACAAAGAGACAGAAAGAGGGACAAAGAGACAGACAGAGAGAGGGGACAGAGAGACACAGAGAGAGAGGGTCAGAGAGACAGAGAGAGACGGAGGGACAGAGAGACAGAGGGACAGACAGAGACAAAAAGAGACAGTGAGAGAGGGACAGAGAGAGAGAGAGAGAAAGAGAGAGGGACAGAGACTGAGAGAGAAAGTGATTGGCAGAGAGACTGAGAGAGAGAGAGATAGGGACAGACAGACAGTGGGACAGACTGAGAGGGAGAGAGAGAGAGAGGGACGCAGAGAAAGAGGGAGAGGGATAGAGAGACAGAGAGGGAGAGAGGGACAGAGAGGGAGAGAGGGACACAGAGAGAGGGGGACAGAGAGACACAGAGAGCGAGAGGGACAGAGAGACACACAAGGAGAGAGAGGGACAGAGAGAGGGACAAAGAGACAGAGAGAGGTGGACAGAGACAGAGATAAGGACACAGTGAGAGAGAGGGGGGGAACAGAGAGAGAAGAGGGGACAGAGAGAGAGGCAGAGCGAGCGGGGCACAGAGAGAAAGGGACAGAGAGAGGGACAGAGACAAACAGAGACAGAGAGAGAGGGGGACAGAGAAAGACTGAGAGACAGAGAGGTACAGAGAGACTGAGACTGGGAGAGAGGGACAGAGAGACTGAGAGAGAGAGAGATAGGGACAGAGAGAGACACACAGAGAGAAAGGAACAGAGAGAGAAGGAAAGAGAGAGGGACAAAGAGAGAGTGTGGGACTGGGAGAGAGGGACAGAGACAGAGGGGCACACAGAGAGGGAGAAAGGGACAGAGAGCGAGAGAGCGAGAGAGGGTCACAGAGTGAGAGTGACTCAGAGAGAGAGGGACAGAGACTGAGAGGGACACAGAGAGAGAGCGAAGCAGAGAGGGAGAAAGGGACTAGTGGGACACGGGCAGAGAGAGGGAAAGAGAGAGAGAGGAGAACAGAGATAGAGGGACAGAGAGAGAGGGACAGAATGAGAGAGACAGAGTGAGAGAGGGACAAAGAGAGAGAGGGACAGAGAGAGAGAGACAGAGAGAGAAAGAGACAGAGAGTGAGAGGGGGACAGAAAGACAGTGCGAGAGAGAGGGAGACAGAGAGATAGAGAAGGACAGAGAGTGAGAGGGACAGAGTGATTGGGACACAGTGAGAGAGTGGGGGGACAGAGGGACAGAGAGAGGGACAGAGAGACAGAGAGAGGGACAAAGAGACAGACAAAGAGAGGGGACAGAGAGACACAGAGAGAGAGGGTCAGAGAGACAGAGAGAGAGAGAGGGACAGAGAGACCGAGAGAGACAAAAAGAAACAGTGAGAGAGGGACAGAGAGAGAGAGTGACAGAAAGAGAGAGGGACAGAGAGACTGAGAGAGAGAGGGACAGAGACTGAGTGAGAAAGAGATTGGCATAGAGACTGAGAGAGAGAGAGAGAGAGAGGGACAGAGAGAGGGACAAAGAGACAGATAGAGAGAGGGACACAGAGAGAGCGAGAGAGGGTCAAAGAGAGACAGAGAGATAGTGGGACAGACTGAGAGGGAGTGAGAGAGAGGGACGCAGAGAAAGAGGGAGAGGGATAGAGAGACAGAGAGGGAGAGAGGGACAGAGAGGGAGAGAGGGACACAGAGAGAGGGGGGGACTGAGAGACACAGAAAGCGAGAGGGACAGAGAGACAGAGAGAGAGAGGGACAGAGAGAGGGACAAAGAGACAGATCGAGAGAGGGACACAGAGAGAGCGAGAGAGGGTCAAAGAGAGACAGAGGGATAGAGAGACTGAGAGAGGGGGACAGAGACAGAGAGAAGGACACAGAGAGAGACAGAGAGATAGAGGGGGACAGACAGAGAGAGAGCGAGGGAGGGAAAGACAGAAAGGGACAGAGAGAAAGGGGGACCGAGAGAGAGGGACAGAGAGAGAGAGAGGGACAAAGAGAGAGAGGTACAGAGAGAGAGACAGAGCGAGAGAGGGGGACAGAGAGAGAGAGTGACAGAGAGAGAGGAGACAGTAAAAGAGGTACAGAGAGAGAGAGGGACAGAGAGCGACAGAGACAAAGATAGAAAGAGAGAGAGGGACAGAGAGACAGAGACAAAGAGGGACAGAGACAGAGGGGGACACACAGAGGGAGAAAGTGAGAGAGAGAGAGGGGACAGGGACAGAGAGAGTGTCAAAGAGTGAGGGGGACAGAGAGAGAGGGACAGAGAGAGGGGCGGACAGAGAGAGAGGAAAAGAGAGAGAGGGACAGAGAGAGAGGGACAGAGAGAGATAGGGACACAGAGAGAGAGAGGGACAGAGAGACACAGAGAGGGACCGAGAGAGAGAGAGGGACATAGTGAGAGACAGAGGGACACAGAGAAAGAGAGGGACAGAGAGACACACAGAGAGAGGGACAGAGAGAGTGAGGAACGGAGAGGGAGAGACAGAGTAAGAGAGGGACAGAGAGAGAGAGGGGCAGGGAGAGAGAGACGGGAACAGAGAGAGAGGGACAGAGAGAGAGACAGAGAGAGGGGGACAGAGAGAGAGAGAGGGACAGTGAGCGAGAGGGACAGATGGAGAGGGACAGAATGAGAGAGAGAGAGAGGGACAGAGAGACAGAGGGAGGGACTGAGAGAGAGAGATAGAGAGACAGAGAGAGAGGGATACAGTATAAGGGAGAGGAACATAGAAAGAGAGAGACGGACAGAGAGACACAGAGAGAGAGGGGACAGAGAGACAGAGAGAGAGAGGGTCCGAGAGACTGAGAGTGAAAGAGATTGGCAGAGAGACTGAGAGAGAGAGAGACAGGGACAGAGAGACAGAGTGACAGAGTGAGAGGGAGAGAGCGAGAGGGACACAGAGAGAGAAAGAGGGAGACGGACAGAGAGAGCGAGAGAGAGCGACAGAGTGTCAGAGTGGGAGAAAGGGACACAGAGAGAGGGGGGGACAGAGCGACACAGAGAGCGAGACGGAGAGAGATACACAGAGAGAGAGAGAGAGGGACCGAGAGAGCGAGAGAGGGACAAAGAGCGAGAGAGGGACAGAGAGACAGAGAGAGGGGACAGAGACAGAGAGAAGGACACAGAGAGAGAGAGACAGACAGAGTGATAGAGAGGGACAGAGAGAGCGAGAGCGAGGGAGGGACAGACAGAGAGGGAGAGAGAGACAGAGGGACCGAGAGTAAGAGGGACCGAGAGAGAGAGAGGTACACAGAGAGAGACAGTAAGAGAGGGACAGAGAGAGAGAGGGACAGACAGCGAGAGGGACAGAGAAAGGGACGAGAGCGGGACAGAGAGAGAGGGACAGAGACATAGCGAGGGAGAGGGACAGAGAGAGAGACGAACACACACAGAAAGAGTGGGACAGAGACAAAGAGGGAAAGAGAGAGAGAGAGGGTCAGAGAGACAGAGAGAGAGGGACAGAGAGACTGAGAGAGAAAGAGATTGGCAGAGAGACTGAGAGAGAGAGATAGGGACAGAGAGACGGAGTGACAGAGAGAGGGAGAGAGCGAGAGGGACACAGAGAGAGAAAGAGGGTGAGGGACAGAAAGACAGAGAGAGGGAGGGACAGAGTGTCAGAGAGGGAGAGAGGGACACAGAGAGAGAAAGAGGGAGAGGGACAGAAAGACAGAGAGAAGGAGGGACAGAGTGTCAGAGAGGGAGAGAGGGACAGAGAGAGAGAGAGGGGGACAGAGACAGAGAGAGGGACTGAGAAAGGGACGAGAGGGAGACAGAGAGAGAGGGACAGAGACACAGCGAGGGAGAGGGACAGAGAGAGAGGAACACAGAGAGAGAGAGTGGGACAGAGACAAAGAGGGAAAGAGAGAGAGAGGGATTGAGAGACACAGAGAGAGAGGGACAGAGAGAGAAAGGGGCAGAGAGAGAGACAGAGAGAGAGGGACAGAGAGAGAGAGGGACACAGAGAGAGAGACAGAGAACGCGGGGTACAGAGAGAGAGAGAGATAGAGAGATAGAGGGGGATTGAGAGAGCAAGAGCAAGGGAGCGACAGACAGATTGGGACAGAGAGAGAGAGGGACCGAGAGAGAGATGGACATAGAGAGAGAGAGGTTCAGAGAGAGAGAGAAGAGGACAGAGAGACAGAGCGAGAGAGAGGGGGACAGAGAGAGAGAGAGAGAGACAGTAAGAGAGGGACAGAGAGAGAGGGACAGAGAGAGACAAAGAGAGAGAGAGAGACAGAGACAGAGAGGGACAGAGAAAGGGACGAGAGAGGGACAGACAGAGGGACAGAGGGACAGCGAGGGAGAGGGACAGAGAGAGAGGAACACAGAGAGAGAGTGGGACAGAGACAAAGAGGGATAGAGAGAGATAGGAACTGAGAGACAGAGAGAGAGAGGGACAGAGAGAGAAAGAGACAGAGAGAGAGACAGAGAGAGAGGGTCAGAGAGAAAGGGACAGAGAGAGAGAGTGACAGAGAGAGAGGGGTACAGAGAGAGACAGACAGAGAGAGAGGGACACAGAGAGAGAGGGACAGAGAGAGAGGGGCAAATATAGAGAGACAGAGAGGGACAGAGAGAGAGATTAACAGAGAGACAGAGCAAGAGAGGGCGACAGAGAGAGAGAAGGACAGAGAGAGAGGGACAGAGAGGCAGACAGAGAGAGGGACACAATGAATGAGAGAGGGACATAGAAAGAGAGAGGGAGATAGAAAGTGAGAGAGGGACAGAAAGAAACAGCGAGAGAGAGATGGACAGAGAAACAGAGAGTGAGAGAGTGTCAGAGAGACAGACAGAGAGAGAGAGAGAGGGAGAGAGACAGAGGGACAGAGAGACACACAACGAGAGAGAGGGGGACAGAGAGAGAGTGGGACAGAGAGAGACAAAGAGGGACAGAGAGAGAGAGGGACAGAGAGAGAGGGACACAGAGAGAGGGACAGAGATACACAGACAGAGTGACAGAGAGAGAGGGGGACAGAGAGACAGAGAGAGGGACAGAGAGAGTGGGACACAGAGAGAGAGAGGGACAGAAAGACACAGATAGAGAGGTACAGAGAGAGAGGGAACAGAGAGACACAGAGAGAGGGGGGCAGAGAGACAGAGAGACAGGGTCAGAGTGACAGAGAGAGAGCGATATAGGAAGAGAGTGACACAGAGAGAGAGAGGGACAGAGAAACAGAGTGAGAAAGGGACAGAGAGACAGAGTGACAGAGAGAGAGGGAGACAGAGGGAGAGGGACAGAGAGACCGAGGGACAGAGAGTGAGAGAGGGAGAGAGAGAGAGGTAGGAAGAGAGAGAGAGAGGGACAGAGAGACTGAGAGACAGCGAGAGGGACAGAGAGACTTAGAGAGAGAGAGGTAGGGAATGAGAAACGAAGGGACAGAGAGACTGAGAGAGAGCGAGGGACATAGAGAGAGCGAGATAGAGAGGGTGAGCGACAGAGAGAGAGAGAGGGACAGAGAGACTGAGAGGGAGAGATTGGGACAGAGAGACGGAGTGACAGAGAGAGGGAGAGAGCGAGAGGGACACAGAGAGAGAAAGAGGGAGAGGGACAGAAAGACAGAGAGAAGGAGGGACAGAGTGTCAGAGAGGGAGAGAGGGGCACAGAGAGAGAGAGGGGGACAGAGACAGAGAGAGCGACTGAGAAAGGGACGAGAGGGAGACAGAGAGAGAGGGACAGAGACACAGCGAGGGAGAGGGACAGAGAGAGAGAGGAACACAGAGAGAGAGAGTGGGACAGAGACAAAGAGGGAAAGAGAGAGAGAGGGATTGAGAGACATAGAGAGAGAGGGACAGAGAGAGAAAGGGGCAGAGAGAGAGACAGAGAGAGAGGGACAGAGAGAGAGAGGGACACAGCGAGAGAGGGACAGAGAACGCAGCGTACAGAGTGAGAGAGATAGAGAGATAGAGGGGGACTGAGAGAGCAAGAGCAAGGGAGCGACAGACAGATTGGGACAGAGAGAGAGAGGGACCGAGAGAGAGATGAACATAGAGAGAGAGAGGTTCAGAGAGAGAGAGAAGAGGACAGAGAGACAGAGCGAGAGAGAGGGGGACAGAGAGAGAGAGAGAGAGAGAGAGAGACAGTAAGAGAGGGACAGAGAGAGAGAGGGACAGAGAGAGACAGAGAGAGAGAGAGACAGAGACAGAGAGGGACAGAGAAAGGGACGAGAGAGGGACAGACAGAGGGACAGAGGGACAGCGAGGGAGAGGGACAGAGAGAGAGAGGAACACAGAGAGAGAGTGGGACAAAGACAAAGAGGGATAGAGAGAGATAGGGACTGAGAGACAGAGAGAGAGGGACAGAGAGAGAAAGAGACAGAGAGAGAGACAGAGAGAGAGGGTCAGAGAGAAAGGGACACGGAGAGAGAGGGACAGAGAGAGAGGGGTACAGAGAGAGACAGACAGAGAGAGAGGGACACAGAGAGAGAGGGACAGAGAGAGAGGTGCAAATATAGAGAGACAGAGAGGGACAGAGAGAGAGATTAACAAAGAGACAGAGCAAGAGAGGGCGACAGAGAGAGAGAGGGACAGAGAGAGAGGGACAGAGAGGCAGACAGAGAGAGGGACACAATGAATGAGAGAGGGACATAGAAAGAGAGAGGGAGATAGAAAGTGAGAGAGGGACAGAAAGACACAGCGAGAGAGAGATGGACAGAGAAACAGAGAGTGAGGGAGTATCAGAGAGACAGAGAGAGAGAGAGAGAGATAGAGACAGAGGGACAGAGAGACACACAACGAGAGAGAGGTGGACAGAGAGAGAGTGGGACAGAGAGAGACAGAGAGGGACAGAGAGAGAGAGGGACAGAGAGAGAGGGACACAGAGAGAGGGACAGAGAGACACAGACAGAGTGACAGAGAGAGAGGGGGACAGAGAGACAGAGAGAGGGACAGAGAGAATGGGACACAGAGAGAGAGGGACAGAAAGACACAGATAGAGAGGTACAGAGAGAGAGAGGGAACAGAGAGACACAGAGAGGGGGGGCAGAGTGACAGAGAGAGAGGGATATAGGAAGAGAGTGACACACAGAGAGAGAGGGACAGAGAGACGGAGTGACAGAGAGAGAGAGGGAGACAGAGGGAGAGGGACAGAGAGACCGAGGGACAGAGAGTGAGAGAGGGAGAGAGAGAGAGGGAGGAAGAGAGAGAGAGAGGGACAGAGAGACTGAGAGACAGCGAGAGGGACAGAGAGACTTAGAGAGAGAGGTAGGAAAAGAGAAACGAAGGGACAGAGAGACTGAGAGAGAGCGAGGGACATAGAGAGAGCGAGATAGAGAGGGTGAGCGACAGAGAGAGAGAGAGAGGGACAGAGAGACTGAGAGGGAGAGAGGGACACTGAGAGAGAGGGGAACAAAGAGACAGAGACAGTGAGGGACAAAGAGGGAGAGAGGGAGAGAAGGACACAGAGAGAGGGACAGAGAGACAGTGAGACAGGGTCAGAGTGACAGAGAGAGAGGGACTTGGAAGAGAGTGTAACACAGAGAGAGAGGGACAGAGAGGGCGAGAGGGACACAGAGAGAGAGGGGGTCAGAGAGACAAAGAGAGACAGGGACAGAGAGACAGATAGGGAGAGAGAGGGACAAAGAAAGAGAGAGAGGGACAGAGAGACACAGGGCGAGAGAGAGAGAGGGACCGAGAGAGAGAGTTAGAGAGCGACAGAGAGACAGAGGGACGGAGAAAGAGAGAGAGAGGGGGGGGGGGGGAGACAGAGAAAGAGGGACAGAGCGACCGAGGGACAGAGAGACAGAGAGGGATAGAGAGACTGAGAGAGAGAGAGGTAACAGAGAGACTGTGAGAGAGATGGACAGTGAGACTGAGAGAGAGAGAGATAGGGACAGAGAGGGACAGAGAGAGAGGGACAGAGAGAGAGAGAGACAGAGTGAGAGAGAGGGTCATAGACAAAGGGAGTCGAGAGAGAGGGACAGAGAGAGAGGGGGGCAGAGTCAGAGGGGGTTACAGAGAGGGAGAAAGGGATATTGAGAGTGAGGGACACAGATAGAGGGACATAGAGAGAGGGGGACAGAGACAGAGAGGGACACACAGAGAGAGGGATACTGAGAGGGAGAAAGGGACATAGAGAGAGGTGGACAGGGACAGAGAGAAGGACAGAGAGAGAGGAGAACAGAGAGAGAGGGACAGAGAGAGAGGGGACAGAGAGAGAGAGAGACAGAGAGAGCGGGACAGGGAAAGAGAGAGAGGGTCAGAGCGAGAGAGAGGAACACAGAGAGAGACGGACACAGTGAGAAAGAGGGACACAGAGAGAGAGAGAGTGGAGGACCGAGAGACACACAGAGAGAGGGACAGAGAGACAGAGAGAAGGACAGAGAGAGAGGGACAGAGTGAGAGAGAGAGGGAAACAGAGAGAGAGTCAGAGAGAGAGAGGGGGACAGAGAGACAGAGCGAGAGAGAGGGGGACACAGAGAGAGGTGAACCGAGAAGGAGGGACAGACAGAGAGAGAGCGAGAGACAGAGAGACAGAGACAGAGAGAGAGTGAGAGAGGGATAGGGACATGGAAAGAGAGAGAGGGACAGAAAGACAAAGATAGAGAGAAAGGGACAGACAGTCACAGAGAAAGAGAGAAGGACAGAAAGACAGAGAGAGAGAGGGACAGAGAGACACAGAGAGCGAGAGGGACAGAGAGTCACAGAGAGAGAGAGGGACAGAGAGAGGGACAGAGAGACAGAGAAACAGATGGACACAGAGAGAGCGACAGAGGGACAGAGAGAGAGAGAGAGCGACAAAGAGACAGAGAGAGGGGGACAGAGACAGAGAGAAGGACAGAGAGAGAGAGTGAGATAGAGGGGGACAGGGAGGGAGAGAGCGAGGGAGGGACAGAGAGAGAGGGACAGAGAGACAGAGGGACCGAGAGACAGAGGACAGAGAGAGAGAGAGGTACAGAGAGAGAAAGAGGGACATAGAGAAACAGAGCGAGAGAGAGGGCAAAGAGACAGAGAGAGAGACAGAGAGAGAGAGACAGTAAGAGAGGGACAGAGAGAGAGAGAGAGACATAGACAGAAAGACAGAGAGAGAGGGACAGAGACAGAGAGAGGGACAGAGAAAGGGACGGGAGAGGGACAGAGAGAGGGAGGGACACAGAGAGACAGAGAGGGACAGAGGCAAAGAGGGATTGAGAGAGAGAGAGGGACAGAGACACAGAGACAGAGAGGGACAGAGACAGAGGGGTACACAGAGAGGGAGAAAGCGACAGAGAAATAGAGGGGGACAGGGACAGAGAGAGTTTCAAAGAGATCCAGAGGGGGACAGAGAGAGACGGACAGAGAGAGGGAGGACAGAGAGAGAGAGGGACAGAAGAGAGAGGGACAGAGAGAGAGCGACAGAGAGAGATAGGGACACACATAGAGAGAGGGACAGAGAGACAGAAAGAGGGACAGAGAGACACAGAGAGAGAGGGATAGAGAGACAGAGAGAGTGAGGGACAGACAGGAAGAGGGACACTGAGATAGAGAGGGACACAGAGAGGGAGAGGTACAGGGAGATACTGAGAGAGAGGGACAGAGAGAGAGAGAGAGAGGGTCAGAGAGACGGAGAGGGATAGAGAGACTGAGAGAGAGAGGTAACAGAGAGACTGTGAGAGAGATGGACAGTGAGACTGAGAGAGAGAGAGATAGGGACAGAGAGGGACAGAGAGAGAGGGACAGAGAGAGAGAGAGAGGGACAGAGAGGGACAGAGAGACACAGAGAGAGAGAGGGACAGAGAGAGGGACAGAGAGACAGAGAAAGAGATGGACACAGAGAGAGCGAGAGAGGGACAGAGAGAGAGAGAGAGAGAGAGAGAGACAGAGAGACAGAGAGAGGGGGACAGAGACAGAGAGAAGGACAGAGAGAGAGAGAGAGTGAGATAAAGGGGGACAGGGAGGGAAAGAGCGAGGGAGGGACAGAGAGAGAGGGACAGAGAGACAGAGGGACCGAGAGACAGAGGACAGAGAGAGAGAGAGGTACAGAGAGAGAAAGAGGGACATAGAGAAACAGAGCGAGAGAGAGGGCAAAGAGACAGAGAGAGAGACAGAGAGAGAGACAGTAAGAGAGGGACAGAGAGAGAGAGAGAGAGAGAGAGAGAGAGAGAGACATAGACAGAAAGACAGAGAGAGAGGGACAGAGACAGAGAGATGGACAGAGAAAGGGACGGGAGAGGGACAGAGAGAGGGAGGGACACAGAGAGACAGAGAGGGACAGAGGCAAAGAGGGATTGAGAGAGAGAGAGGGACAGATACACAGAGACAGAGAGGGACAGAGACAGAGGGGTACACAGAGAGGGAGAAAGCGACAGAGAAATAGAGGGGGACAGGGACAGAGAGAGTTTCAAAGAGATCCAGAGGGGGACAGAGACAGACGAACAGAGAGAGGGAGGACAGAGAGAGAGAGGGACAGAAGAGAGAGGGACAGAGAGAGAGCGACAGAGAGAGATAGGGACGCACATAGAGAGAAGGGACAGAGAGACAGAAAGAGGGACAGAGAGACACAGAGAGAGAGGGACAGAGAGACAGAGAGAGTGAGGGACATAGAAAGAGAGAGAGGGACAGAGAGAGAGAGAGAGGGTCAGAGAGACAGAGAGATAGAGGGACAGAGAAACAGAGGGAAAGAGAGACACAGGGCGAGAGAGAGAGAGGGACCGAGAGAGAGAATGAGAGAGGGACAGAGAGATAGAGGGACGGAGAAAGAGAGAGAGGGGGGAGACAGAGAGAAAGGGACGGCGCGACCGAGGAACAGAGAGAGAGGGGCAGAGAGACTGAGAGAGAGAGAGAGAGAGATAGGGACAGAGAGAGAGAGAGAGAGAGACACGGAGAGAGAGGGACAGAGAGAGATAGAGAGAGAGAGTGAGAGAGGGACATAGACAAAGATGGGTAGAGGGAGAGAGGGACAGAGAGAGACAGGGGCAGAGACAGAGGGGGATACAGAGAGGGAGAAAGGGACATTGAGAATTAGGGACAGAGAGAGAGAGGGACATAGAGAGAGGGGGACAGAGACAGTGAAGGACACAGAGAGAGAGGGATACAGAGAGGGAGAAAGGGACACAGAAAGAGGTTAGACAGGGACAGAGAGAAGGACAGAGAGAGAGGGGACAGAGATACAGAGAGAGCGGGACAGAGAGAGAGACAGTGAGAGAGGGAGAGGGACAGCCAAAGAGAGAGAGGGACAGAGAGACAAAGAGAGAGGGTCAGACAGTCACAGAGAAAGAGAGAGGGACAGACAGGCACAGAGAGGAACAGAGAGCGAGGGACATAGTGAGAGACAGAGGGACAATGAGAGAGAGAGTGGGGCAGAGAGACACACAGAGAGACAGAGAGTGAGAAGGACAGAGAGATAGAGGGACACATTGAGAGACAGAGGGACAGAGAGATACTGAAAGAGAGAGGCAGACAGAGAGGGACAGAGAGAAAGGGGGTCAGAGAGACAGAGAGATAGAGGGACAGAGAGAGAGAGAGAGAGGGACAGAGAGAGACACAGAGCGAGAGAGAGATAGGGACAGAGAGAGAGACACAGAGAGAAAGGGACAGGGAGAGAGGGTTACACAGAGAGGGAGAGAGGGACAGAGAGACCGAGGGACAGAGAGAGAGGGACAGAGAGAGAGAGACAGAGACTGAGAGAGAGAGGGACAGAGAAACTGAGGGAGAGAGGGACAGAGAGAGAGTGGCACAGAGAGACGGAGAGAGAGAGGGGAGAGAGACAGAGGAACAGAGAGAGAGAGGGACAGAGTGACAGAGAGAGAGGGGCACAGAGAGAGTGAGAGAGCGAAAGAGAGACAGAGAAAGAGGGGACAAGGAGACACAGAGAGAGAAGGACAGAGAGACAGAGTGGGGCAGAGAGAAGGACAGAGAGACAGAGAGAGAGGGACAGAGAGAGAGAGGGACAGAGTGAGAGAGAGTGACACAGAGATAGAGAGACAGAGAGAGCGAGGGACAGAGAGAGGGACACAGATAGAGAGAGGGACAGAGAGACAGGGAGAGTTATAGAGAGATAGGAACAGAGGGACAGAGAGAGAGAGGGACACAGTGTGAGAGAGAGGGACATAGAAAGAGAGAGAGGGTCAGAGAGATAGAGGGACAGAGAGACAGAGGGACAGAGAGACACAGAGAGAGAGAGAGAGAGGGAGACAGAGAGAGAGGGACAGACAGACCGAGGGACAGAAAGAGAGGGACAGAGAGAGGGACAGAGAGACTGAGAGAGAGAGGGACAGAGAAACTGAGGGAGAGAGGGACAGAGAGAGAGTGGGACAGAGAGACAGAGAGAGGGGGAGAGAGACAGAGAGAAGGACACATAGAGAGAGACAGAGAAAGAGAGGGACAAAGAGAGAGAGAGGGTCAGAGAGAGAGATACAGAGAGAGAGGGACAAAGAGACAGAGCGAGAGGGAGGGGGCAGAGAGAGAGGGAGAGAGGGAGGGACAGAGAGAGAGGGACTGAGAGAGAAGAGGGGGACAAAGAGAGAGGGACACAGAGAGAGAGGGAAACAGAGAGAGAGGGACAGAGAGAGGGACAGAGAGAGAGATGGACAGAGAGACAGAGCGAGACGGATAGACAGAGAGAGACAGAGAGACAGAGACTGAGAGGGACACAGAGAGAGCGATAGAGGGACAGAGAGAGAGAGGGACAGAGAGACAGAGAGAAGGGGAGAGAGACAGAGAGAAGGACACAGAGAGAGACAGAAAGAGAGAGGGACATTGAGAGAGAGAGCGAGGGAGAGACAGACAGAGAGGGACAGAGAGACAGAGGGACAGAGAGAGAGAGAGGGCCAGAGAGAGAGAGGGACACAGAGAGAGAGAGGGAGAAAGGTACAGAAAGAGACAGAGACAGAGAGACAGAGCGAGAGAGAGGGGAACAGTGAGAGAGAGTGAGGGACAGAGAGTGTTCAAGAGATGGACAGAGAGAGAGACACACACCAACACACAGTGAGGGAGGGTTAGAGAGAGAGAAGTAAACAGAGAGAGAGAGATAGACAGAGAGACAGGGAGAGAGAGGGACAGAGACAGAGAGAGGGACAGAAACAGAGAGAGGGACAGAGAAAGGGACAGAGAGAGATCGAGACAGTAACAGAGACAGACATATAGAGAGAGAGGGGGACAGAGAGAGGGACAGAGAGAGAGAGGGACAGAGACAAAGAGGGATAGAGAGAGAGAGGGACAGAGTGAAAGACGGGGGACAGAGTCAGAGGAGGACACAGAGAGGGAGAAAGGGACAGAGAGAGAGGGGGACAGGGACAGAGACAGAGAGAGACAGAGAGAGAGGCACAGAGAGAAGGACACAAAGAGAGAGACAGAAAGAGTGAGGGACATAGAGAGAGAGAGCGAGGGTGGGACAGACAGAAAGGGACAGAGAGATAGAGGGACACAGAGAGAGAGGGACTGAGACAGAAGAGGGGGACAGAGAGAGAGGGACACAGAGAGAGAGAGAGGGACAGAGAGAGAGGGACAGAGAGAAAGAGGGTCAGAGAGACAGAGTGAGACTGAGGGACATAGAGAGACAGAGAGACAGAGAGTGAGAGGGACACAGAGAGAGCGATAGAGGGACAGAGAGAGGGGGACAGATAGAGACAGAAAGAGAGAGGGACATAGAGTGAGAGAGCGAGGGAGAGAAGCCAAAGAGGGACAGAGAGACAGAGGGACTGAGAGAGAGAGACGGACACATACAGACAGAGAGAGAAAGAGGTACAGAGAGAGACAGAGACAGAGAGACAGAGCGAGAGAGGGGGAAACAGAGAGAGAGTGAGGAACAGAGAGTTCGAGAGATGGACAGAGAGAGAGAGACACACCAACACACAGTGAGAGAGGGACAGAGAGAGCGAGGGAAACAGAGAGAGACAGAGAGAGGGTCCGAGAGACAGAGAGAGAGAGGGACAGAGACAGAGAGAGGGACAGAGACAGAGAGAGGGACAGAGAAAGGGACAGAGAGAGATCGAGAGAGTGACAGAGAGAGACATAGAGAGAGAGGGGGACAGAGAGAGGGACAGAGGGAGAGAGAGGGACAGAGACAAAGTGGGATAGAGAGAGAGAGGGACAGAGCGACAGACGGGGGACAGAGTCAGAGGAGGACACAGAGAGGGAGAAAGGGACAGAGAGAGAGGGGCACAGGGACAGAGAGAGAGAGACAGAGAGAGAGGCACAGAGAGAGGGTTAGGGACACAGAGAGAAGAGGGGGATATAGAGAGAGAGACAGAGAGAAGGACACAAAGAGAGAGACAGAAAGAGAGAGGGACAGAGAGAGAGAGCGAGGGTGGGACAGACAGAGAGGGACAGAGAGATAGAGGGACACACAGAGGGAGGGACTGAGACAGAAGAGGGGGACAGAGAGAGAGGGACACAGAGAGAGAGGGATAGAGAGACAGAGTGAGACTGATGGACATAGAGAGACAGAGAGACAGAGAGTGAGAGGGACACAGAGAGAGCGATAGCGGGACAGAGAGAGGGGGACAGATAGAGACAGAAAGAGAGAGGGACATAGAGTGAGAGAGCGAGAGACAGACAGCCAAAGAGTGACAGAGAGACAGCGGGACTGAGAGAGAGAGAGGGACACAGAGAGAGAGAGAGAGAGAGAGAGAGAGAGAGAGGTACAGAGAGAGACAGAGACAGAGAGACAGAGCGAGAGAGAGGGAAACAGAGAGAGAGTGAGGGACAGAGAGTTCGAGAGATGGACAGAGAGAGAGAGAGAGAGACACCAACACACAGTGAGAGAGGGACAGAGAGAGCGAGGGAAACAGAGAGAGAGAGAGGGGGGGGGGGGTCCAAGAGACAGAGAGAGAGAGGGACAGAGAGAGAGAGCGAGGGAGGGACAGACAGAGAGAGACAGAGAGATAGAGACACAGAGAGAGAGGGACTGAGAGAGAAGAGGGGGACATAGAGAGAGACAGAGAGAGGGACAGAGAGAGAGGGACAGAGAGAAAGAGGGAAAGAGAGAGAGGGACAGAGAGAGAGGGGGGGGGACAGAAAGACAGACCGAGACGGATGGACAGAGAGAGTGAGAGAGACAGAGAGACAGAGAGATAGAGGGCCAGAGAGAGCGGGACACAGAGAGAGGGGGTCAGAGAGAGAGGGACAGAGAGAGAGGGACAGAGAGACAGAGGGACAGAGAGAGAGAGGGAGACAGAGAGAGAGAGCGACAGAGAGCGCGACAGAGAGAGAAGGAGAGATGGAGATGGACAGAGACTCTGAGAAGGAGAGATGGGCAGAGAGACAGAGGGGCAGAGAGCCACAGAGCGAGAGAGAGAGAGGGAGAGAGAGGCACAGAGGGAGAGGGGCAGAGAGACAGAGAGAGGGACAGAGAGAGAGGGACAGAGAGACAGAGGGACAGAGAGAGAGAGGGAGAGAGAGAGAGAGCGACAGAGAGAGAGGGACAGAGAGAAAGAGGGCCAGAGAAAGAGGGACAGAGAGAGGGGGCGCAGAGAGAGGGGGAGAGAGAGACAGAGAGAGAGGGAGAGAGGGAGAGGGACAGAGACACTGAGAAGGAGAGAGGGACACAAAGAGAGAAAGGGGACAGAGAGAGTCAGAGAGAGAGGGACAGAGTGAGACAGAGGGACAGAGAGATAGAGAGAGGGATACAGAGAGAGAGAGAGAGAGAGAGGTACAGAGAGAGACAGAGACAGAGAGACAGAGGGACTGAGAGAGAGAGAAATACACAGAGAGAGAGAGAGAGAGAGGTACAGAGAGAGACAGAGACAGAGAGACAGAGCGAAAGAGAGGGGAACAGAGAGAGTGAGTGAGGGACAGAGAGTTCGAGAGATGGACAGACAGAGAGAGACACACCAACACACAGTGAGAGAGGGACAGAGAGAGAGAGGGACACAGAGAGAGAGGGACAGAGACAGAGAGAGGGACAGAGAAAGGGACAGATAGGGATCGAGAGTGGGACAGAGTGAGAGACACAGAGAGAGAGAGGGAGACAGAGAGGGAGGGACAGACAGACTGAGGGACAGAGAGAGACAGAGAGAGGGACAGAGAGACTGAGAGAGAGAGGGACAGAGAAACTGAGGGAGAGAGGTACTGAGAGAGTGGGACAGAGAGACAGAGAGAGGGGCAGAGAGACAGAGAGAAGGACACATAGAGAGAGACAGAGAAAGAGAGGGACAAAGAGAGAGAGAGGGGACAGAGTGAGAGATACAGAGAGAGAGAGGGACAAAGACAGAGCGAGACGGAGGGGGCAGAGGGAGAGAGGGAGGGACAGAGAGAGAGAGGGACTGAGAGAGAAGAGGGGGACAAAGAGAGAGGGACACAGTGAGAGGGACAGAGAAAGAGAGGGACAGAGAGAGAGGAACAGAGAGAGAGAGAGGGACAGAGAGACAGAACGAGACGCAGCGACAGAGAGAGACAGAGACTGAGAGGGACACAGAGAGAGCGATAGAGGGACAGAGAGAGAGAGGGACAGAGACAGAGTGGGGGAGAGTGACAGAGAGAAGGACACCGAGAGAGAGAGACAGAAAGAGAGAGGGATATAGAGAGAGAGCGAGGGAGAGACAGACAGAGAGGGCCAGAGAGAGAGAGGGACAGAGAGAGAGAGACAGGTACAGAGAGAGACAGAGACAGAGAGTCAGAGAGAGGGGAACAGACAGAGAGAGTGAGGGACAGAGAGACTTCGAGAGATGGACAGAGAGAGAGACACACACCAACACACAGTGAGAGAGGGACAGAGAGAGAGGGAAAAAGAGAGAGAGGGAGAGAATGACAGAGAGACAGAGAGAGGGGGGGACAGAGACAGAGAGAGGGACAGAGAAAGGGACAGAGAGAGATCGAGAGAGGGGCAGAGAGAGACACTGAGAGAGAGGGGGACTGAGAGAGGGACAGGGAGACTGAGAGAGAGGGACAGAGTCAGAGGGGGACACAGAGAGGGCGAAAGGGATAGAGAGAAGGTGGATAAGGACAGAGAGAGGGACAAAGAGAGACAGAGGGACACAGAGAGAGGGACAGAGAGAGAGGGACAGAGAGAAGGACACAGAGAGAGAGACAGAAAGAGAGATAGACATAGAGAGAGTGAGCGAGAGAGAGACAGACAGAGAGGGACAGAGAGACAGAGGGCCTGAGAGAGAGAGGGATACACAGAGAGAGAGAGAGAGAGAGAGAGAGAGAGGTACATAGAGAGACAGAGACAGAGAGACAGAGCGAAAGAGAGGGGAACAGAGAGAGTGAGTGAGGGACAGAGAGTTGGACAGATGAACAGAGAGAGACACACACACCAACACACAGTGAGAGAGGGACAGAGAGAGAGGGGGAAACAGAGAGAGAGGGACAGAGAAACAGAGAGAGAGGGACAGAGACAGAGAGGGACAGAGAAAGGGACAGAGAGGGATCGAGAGAGGGACAGAGAGAGACACAGACAGAGAGGGAGACAGAGAGAGAGGGACAGACAGACCGAGGGACAGAGAGAGAGGGACAGAGAGAGGGACAGAGAGACTGAGAGAGGGGGAGAGAGACAGAGAGAAGGACACATAGACAGAGACAGAGAAAGAGAGGGACAAAGAGAGAGAGAAAGGGGACAGAGTGAGAGATACAGAGAGAGAGGGACAAAGACAGAGCGAAAGGGAGGGCCAGAGAGAGAGAGGGAGAGAGGGACAGACAGAGAGAGAGAGGGGGACTGAGAGAGAAGAGGGCGACAAAGAGAGAGGGACACATAAAGAGATGGACACAGAGAGAGAGAGGGACAGAGAGACAGAGGGACAGAAAGAGAGAGAGGGACAGAGAGACACAGAGAGAGAGGGACAGAGAGAGAGGGACCGAGTGAGAGAGAGGGACAGAGAGAGAGAGAGGGACAGAGAGAGCGAGGGAAAGAGAGAGAGGGACAGAGAGAGAGAGAGGGACAGAGAGACAGAGAGAGAGGTACAGAGAGAGAGGGACAGAAAGACAGAGAGATTTATAGAGAGAGAGGAACAGAGGGACAGAGAGAGAGAGAGGGACACAGTGAGAGATAGAGGGACATAGAAAGAGAGAGAGGGGGACAGAGAGATAGAGGGACAAAGGGACAGAGAGACACAGAGAGAGAGAGAGAGGGGGAGACAGAGAGAGAGGGACAGACAGACCGAGGGACAGAGAGAGAGGGACAGAGAGAGGGACAGAGAGACTGAGAGAGAGAGGGACAGAGAAACTGAGGGAGGGAGGGACAGAGAGAGTGGGACAGAGAGACAGAGAGTGGGGGGGGGGGGGAGACAGAGAGAAGGACACATAGAGAGAGAGACAGAGAAAGAGAGGGACAAAGAGAGAGAGATGGGACAGAGAGAGAGATACAGCGAGAGAGAGGGACAAAGAGACAGAGCGAGTAAGAGGGGGCAGAGAGAGAGGGGGAGAGAGGGAGGGACAGAGAGAGAGAGGGACTGAGAGAGAAGAGGGGGACAAAGAGAGAGGGACAGAGAGAGAGAGGGACACAGAGAGAGAGAGACAGAGAGAGAGGCACAGAGAGAGAGAGGGGGACAGAGAGACAGAGCGAGACGGAGTGACAGAGAGAGACAGAGTGACAGAGAGTGAGAGGGACACAGAGAGCGCGATAGAGGGACAGAGAGAGAGGGACAGAGAGACAGAGAGAGGGGGAGAGTGACAGAGAGAAGGACACAGAGAGAGACAGAAAGAGAGAGGGACATAGAGAGAGCGAGCGAGAGAGAGACAGACAGAGAGGGACAGAGAGACAGAGGGACTGAGAGAGTGAGAGGGATACACACACACACACAGAGAGAGAGAGGTACAGAGAGAGACAGAGACAGAGAGACAGAGCGAAAGAGAGGGGACCAGAGAGAGTGAGTGAGGGACAGAGAGTTCGAGAGATGGACAGACAGTGAGAGACACACCAACACACAGTGAGAGAGGGACAGAGAGAGAGGGAAACAGAGAGAGAGAGAGGGACAGAGAGAGAGAGAGGGACAGAGACAGAGAGAGGGACAGAGAAAGGGACAGAGAGGGATCGAGAGAGGGACAGAGAGAGACACACAGAGAGAGAGGGAGACAGAGAGGGAGGGACAGACAGACCGAGGGACAGAGAGAGAGACAGAGAGAGGGACAGAGAGACTGAGAGAGAGAGGGACAGAGAAACTGAGGGAGAGAGGGACAGAGAGAGAGTGGGACAGAGAGACAGAGAGAGGGGAAGAGAGACAGAGAGAAGGACACATAGAGAGAGAGACAGAGAAAGAGAGGAACAAAGACAGAGAGAGGGGACAGAGAGAGAGATACAGCGAGAGAGAGGGACAAAGAGACCGAGCGAGAGGGAGGGGGCAGAGAGAGAGTGGGAGAGAAGGAGGGACTGAGAGAGAGAGAGGGACTGAGAGAGAAGAGGGGGACAAAGAGAGAGGGACAGAGAGAGAGGGACAGAGAGAGAGAGAGAGGGACAGAGAGAGGCACACACACACAGAGAGAGAGGGACAGAGAGACAGAGCGAGACGGAGGGACAGAGAGAGACAGAGAGACAGAGAGTGAGAGGGACACAGAGAGAGAGGGACAGAGAGAGAGGGACACAGTGAGAGAGAGAGAAAGAGAGAGAGAGGGACAGAGAGAGCGAGGGACAGAGAGAGAGGGACAAAGAGAGAGAGAGGGACAGAGAGACAGAGAGAGAGGTACAGCGAGAGAGGGACAGAGAGACAGAGAGAGTTATAGAGAGAGAGTAACAGAGGGACAGAGAGAGAGAGAGAGAGGGACACAGTGAGAGAGGGACAGAGAGACAGCGGGGCAGAGAAAGAGAGAGACAGAGGGACATAGAAAGAGAGAGAGGGACAGAGAGAGAGAGAGAGAGGGACACAGAGAGAGGGACACGGAGAGAGATAGAGAGGGACAGAGACAAACAGAGATAGAGACAGAGGGGATAGAGAGACAGGGAGGTACAGAGAGACTGAGAATGAGAGAGAGGGACAGAGAGACAGAACGAGAGAGAGATGGGGACAGAGAGAGTGACACAGAGAGAAAGGGACAGAGAGAGAGGGACACACAGAGAGGGAGACAGGGACAGAGAGACACACAGAGAGAGCGGGAGCGAGAGAGAGAGAGGGACAGAGAGACTGAGAGAGAGAGAGGGACAGAGAGACAGAGAGTGTTATAGAGAGAGAGGGACACAGTGAGAGAGAGAGGGACAAAGAAAGAGAGAGAGGGTCAGAGAGAGAGAGGGACAGAGACATGGTTAGGACACAGAGAGAAGAGGGGGACAGAGAGAGAGAGAGAGACAGAAAGAGAGATAGTCATAGAGAGAGAGAGCGATGGAGGGACAGACAGAGAGGGATAGAGAGATAGAGGGATACAGAGAGAGAGGGACTGAGAGAGAAGAGGGGGACAGAGAGAGACAGAGAGAGAGGGACACAGGGAGAGAGGGACAGAGAGAGAGAGGGAAAGAGAGAGAGGGATACAGAATGAGAGGGACACAGAGAGAGAGAGCGAAAGAGGGACAGAGAGAGAGGGACAGAGAGACAGAGAGAGGGGGAGAGAGACAGAGAGAAGGACACAGAGAGAGAGACTGAAAGAGAGAGGGGCATAGAGAGAGAGAGCGAGGGAGAGACAGACAGAGTGGGACAGTGAGACAGAGGGACTGAGAGAGAGAGGGCAAGAGAGAGAGAGAGGGTCAGAGAGAGAGAGAGAGCGAGAGAGAGGGGAACACAGAGAGAGAGAGAGAGAGTGAGGGACAGCGAGAGATCGAGAGATTGACAGACAGAGAGAGAGAGACACACAGTGAGAGAGGGACAGAGAGAGAGGGACACAGAGAGAGTGGGACAGAGAGAGGTGGGGCAGAGAGAGAGATGTCAGAGAGAGGGACAAACAGATAGAGACAGAGAGAGAGAAGGAAAGAGAGAGAGGGACAGAGAGACAGCGATCGAGAGGGTTAGAGAGACTGAGAGAGAAAGGGGGACAGAGAAACTGAAAGAGAGAGAGGGGCAGAGAGACAGAAGGTCTGAGAGAGGGAAAGAGAGAGAGGGACACACAGAGAGCGGGAGGGAGAGGTACAGAGAGACAGAGAGAAAGATGGACAGAGAGAGACAGAGAGAGAGAAAGACAGAGAGACAGAGGGGGAGAGAGGGACACAGAGAATGAGAGGCAGACAGAGAGCGAGAGGGACAGAGAGACAGAGGGACAGAGAGTGAGGGAGAGGGACAGTGAGAGGGACAGAGAGAGAGACGGATACAGAGAGAGGGACACAGAGAGAGCGAGAGAGGGACAGAGAGAGAGGGACAGAGAGACTGAGAGACAGAGAGAGAGAGAGCGAGGGAGGGACACACAGAGAGAGAGAAAGGGAGACAGAGAGAGAGAGGGGTTCAGAGAGACTGAGGGACAGAGAGAGAGAGAGAGCGAGGGAGGGACAGAGAGAGAGAGGAACAGAGAGACAGAGAGAGGGACAGGAAGACAGACAGGGAGAAGGACACAGAGAGACGGATAGAGAGAGAGGGACAGAAAGACACAGAGAGAGAGGGACAGAGAGAGAGGGACAGAGAGACAGAGAGAGGGACAGAGAGACAGTGGGGATCACACACTGAGAGAGAGAGGGACATAGAAAGAGAGAGGGGGACAGAGAGACACAGAGAGAGAGGGGGACAGAGAGAGAGAGAGGGTCAGATAGACAGAGAGAGAGGGAAAGAGAGATAGAGGGACTGAGAGACACAGAGAAAAAGAAACGGACAGAGAGACAGAGTGACAGAGTGACAGAGAGACAGAGGGACAGAGAGAAACACAGTGAGAGGGAGACAGAGAGAGAGGGACAGAGACACCGAGGGAGAGCAAGAGAGGGAGAGAGAGAGAGGGCCAGAGAGACTGAGAGAGAGAGAGGGACAGAGAGACTTAAAGAGACAGAGAGACAGAGGGACCGAGAGAGAAGAGAGAGAGGGGCACAGAGAGAGAGGGGGGAGAGGGACAGAGAGGCAGAGAGGGTCACAGAAAGGGAGAGGGGGACAGAGAGACAGAGAGAGAGGGACAGAGAGATAGATCGAGAAATAGAGACAGAGAGTGAGGGGCAGAGAGACAGAGGGACAGAGAGAGAGAAAGGGACAGAGCGACAGAGAGAGGAGGCACAGAGAGAGCGAGAGAGGGACAGAGAGACAGACAGAGTGGGAGAGAGAGGGACACAGAGAGAGGGACAGAGAGACAGAGAGAGGGACACAGAGAGAGGGACAGAGAGACAGAGAGAGAGATGGACAGAGAGGGACAGAGTGGGAGAGAGGGACACAGAGAGAGAGGGGGACAGCGAGAGCGAGGGACAGAGAGAGACACACACAATGAGAGAGAGGGACAGAGAGAGCGAGAGAGAGAGAGGGACACAGAAAGAGAGAGGGGCAGAGAGACAGAGAGAGAGGGACAGAGAGAGAGAGACAGAGAGACAGAAAGAGAGGGACAGAGAGATACAGGGAGAGGGACAGAGAGACAGAGAGAGAGGAACACAGTGAGAGAGAGGGACATAGAAAATGAGAGAGGGACAGAGCGAGACATAGAGAGAAAGAGGGTCAGAGAGACAGAGAGATGGAGGGACAGAGAGACAGAGAGCCACAGAGCGAGAGAGAGAGACGGACCGTGAGAGAGAGAATGAGAGAGGGACAGAGAGACAGAGGGACGGAGAGAGAGAGAGAGGGGTGGGGGGAGACAGAGAGAGAGGGTCAGAGCGACAGAGGGACAGAGAGAGAGAGAGTGAGGGACAAGGAAACACAGAGGGAGAGGGACAGAGAGACAGAGAGAGAGGGACAAGGAGACACAGAGGGAGAGGGACAGAGAGACAGAGAGAGAGTCAGAGAGAGAGTCAGAGAGAGAGAGACAGAGAGACAGAAAGAGAGGGACAGAGAGAGAGGGACAGAGAGGGACACAGAGAGAGAGGGACAGAGACAGAGGGACAGAGAGAGAGGGACACACAGAGAGAGGGACAGAGAGACAGAGAGAGTGAGAGGTACAGAGAAGAAGGACAGAGGGAGCGAGAGTTATAGAGAGAGAGGAACAGAGAGATACAGGAGGAGAGGGAGGGACATAGAAAGAGAGAGGGTCAGAGAGATAGAGGGACAGAGAGACAGAGGGACAGTGAGACACACAGAGAGAGAGAGGGACAGAGAGAGAGAGGGACACACTCAGAGATAGAGGGGGAGAGAGAGAGAGGGACACACTGAGAGAGAGAGGGACAGAGAGATACTGAAAGAGAGGGACAGACAGAGAGGGACAGAGAGAGAGGGTCAGAGAGACAGAGAGATAGAGGGACAGAGAGAGAGGGACAGAGAGACAGAGGGACGGAGAAAGAGAGAGTGAGAGTGGGAGACAGTGAGAGAGGGACAGAGAGACAGAGGGACATAGAAAGAGAGAGAGGGACAGAGAGAGAGAGAGAGAGAGGGACACAGAGAGAGAGGGACACAGAGAGAGATAGAGAGGGACAGAGACAAACAGATAGAGACAGAGGGGACAGAGAGACAGGGAGGTACAGAGAGACTGAGACAGAGAGAGAGGGACAGAGAGACAGAACGAGAGAGAGATAGCGACAGAGAGAGACACAGAGAGAAAGGGACAGAGAGAGAGGGATCCACAGAGAGGGAGAGAGCGACAGAGAGAGAGAGAGAGTGAGGGAGCGAGAGAGAGAGAGGGACAGAGAGACAGAGAGAGAGTGGCACAGAGAGAGAGAGGGTCAGATAGACAGAGAGAGAGGGAAAGAGAGACAGAGGGACTGAGAGACACAGAGAAAAAGAGACGGACAGAGAGACAGAGTGAGAGAGTGACAGAGAGACAGAGGGACAGAGAGAAACACAGAGAGAGGGAGACAGAGAGAGAGGGACAGAGAGAATGAGGGACAGCAAGAGAGGGAGAGAGAGACTGAGAGACAGAGGGACAGAGAGACTGAGAGAGAGAGAGGGACAGAAATACTGAAAGAGACAGAGAGACAGAGGGACCGAGAGAGGAGAGAGAGAGGGGCACAGAGAGAGAGGGGGGTGGGGAGAGGGACAGGGAGTCAGAGAGAGAGGGGGGGAGGGAGACAGAGAGGGAGAGAGGATCATAGAAAGGGAGAGGGGGACAGAGAGACAGAGAGAGAGAGGGACAGAGAGATAGATCGAGAAATAGAGACAGAGAGAGAGGTGCAGAGAGACAGAGGGACAGAGAGAGAGGGACAGAGAGAGAGGGATCCACAGAGAGGGAGAGAGCGACAGAGAGAGAGAGAGAGAGAGTGAGGGAGCGAGAGAGAGAGGGACAGAGAGACAGAGAGAGAGTGGCACAGAGAGAGAGAGGGTCAGATAGACAGAGAGAGAGGTGCAGAGAGACAGAGGGACTGCGAGACACAGAGAAAAAGAGACGGACAGAGAGACAGAGTGAGAGAGTGACAGAGAGACAGAGGGACAGAGAGAAACACAGAGAGAGGGAGACAGAAAGAGATGGACAGAGAGAATGAGGGAGAGCAAGAGAGGGAGAGAGAGACTGAGAGACAGAGCGATAGAGAGACTGAGAGAGAGAGGGACAGAAATACTGAAAGAGACAGAGAGACAGAGGGACCGAGAGAGGAGAGAGAGAGGGGCACAGAGAGAGAGGGGGTGGGGGGGGGGGGGAGAGGGACAGGGAGTCAGAGAGAGAGGGGGGGAGGGAGACAGAGAGGGAGAGAGGATCATAGAAAGGGAGAGGGGGACAGAGAGACAGAGAGAGAGGGACATAGAGAGAGGGATCCACAGAGAGGGAGAGAGCGACAGAGAGAGAGAGAGAGAGTGAGGGAGCGAGAGAGAGAGAGGGACAGAGAGACAGAGAGAGAGTGGCACAGAGAGAGAGAGGGTCAGATAGACAGAGCGAGAGGGAAAGAGAGACAGAGGGACTGCGAGACACAGAGAAAAAGAGACGGACAGAGAGACAGAGTGAGAGAGTGATAGAGAGACAGAGTGACAGAGAGAAACACAGAGAGAGGGAGACAGAAAGAGAGGGACAGAGAGAATGAGGGACAGCAAGAGAGGGAGAGAGAGACTGAGAGACAGAGGGACAGAGAGACTGAGAGAGAGAGGGGCAGAAATACTGAAAGAGACAGAGAGACAGAGGGACCGAGAGAGGAGAGAGAGAGGGGCACAGAGAGAGAGGGGGTGGGGGGGGGGGGGGAGAGGGACAGGGAGTCAGAGAGAGGGGGGGAGGGAGACAGAGAGGGAGAGAGGATCATAGAAAGGGAGAGGGGGACAGAGAGACAGAGAGAGAGGGACAGAGAGATAGATCGAGAAATAGAGACAGAGAGAGAGGTGCAGAGAGACAGAGGGACAGAGAGAGAGGGACAGAGAGGCAGAGAGAGTGGGAGAGAGAGGGACAGAGAGAGAGGGACAGAGAGACAGAGAGAGGGACAGAGAGAGAAGGACAGAGAGACAGAGAGAGATGGACAGAGAGGGACAGAGTGGGAGAGAGGGACAGAGGGAGAGAGAGGGACAGAGAGAGCGAGGGACAGAGAGAGGGACAGAGAGAGAGAGAGGGACAGAGAGAGCGAGGGACAGAGAGAGAGGGACACAGAGAGAGCGAGCGGCAGAGAGACAGAGAGAGAGGGACAGAGAGAGAGAGACAGAGAGACAGAAAGAGAGGGATAGAGAGAAACAGGGAGAGGGACAGAGAGACAGAGAGAGAGGGACACAGTGAGAGAGAGGGACATAGAAAATGAGAGAGGGACAGAGAGAGACACAGAGAGAGAGAGGGTCAGAGAGACAGAGGGACAGAGAGCCACAGAGCGAGAGAGAGAGACGGACCGTGAGAGAGAGAATGAGAGAGGGACAGAGAGACAGAGGGACGGAGAGAGAGAGAGGGGGGGGGGGGAGACAGAGAGAGAGGGTCAGAGCGACAGAGGGACAGAGAGAGAGAGGGACAGAGAGACAGAGAGAGGGACAGAGAGAGAGGGACATAGAAAGAGAGAGGGTCAGAGAGATACACAGGGAGACAGAGGGACAGGGAGAGGGACACAGAGAGAGAGAGAGAGACATAGACAAAGAGGGATAGAGAGATAGAGGCACGGAGAGACATAGAGAATGGGACAGAGACAGGGGAGATACAGAGAGAGAGAAAGGGACAGTGAGAGTGAGGTTCGCAGAGAGAGAGGGACAGAGAGTGAGAGGGACAGAGACAGAGAGGGACACAGAGAGAGAGGGAGACAGAGACGGAGAAAGGGACACAGAGAGGGGGGTCAGGGACATCGAGAGGGACAGAGAGATACGGGACAGAGAGAGAGGGACAGACAGAGAGGGGGGACAGAGTGAGAGAGAGACAGAGAGAGCGGGACAGAGAGACAGAGAGAGCGACGGAGAGAGAGGGACAGAGAGAGAGAGGGACAGAGAGACAAAGAGAGAGAGGACAGACAGTCACAGAGAAAGAGAGTGAGAGAGACAGAGAGACACAGCGAGGGACAGAGAGAGAGAGGGACATAGTGAGAGACAGAGGGACAGAGAGAGAGTTTGGGACAGAGAGACACACAGAGAGATGGACAGAGAGACAGAGAGAAAGAGGGACAGAGAGAGAGGGACACACTGAGAGAAAGAGGGACAGATAGATACTGAAAGAGAGGGACAGATAGAGAGGGACAGAGAGAGAGGGTCACAGAGACAGAGAGGTAGAGGGACAGAGAGAGATAGAGGGACGGAGAAAGAGAGAGAGAGTGGGAGACAGTGAGAGAGAGCCAGAGAGACAGAGGGACATAGAAAGAGAGAGAGGGACAGAGAGAGAGAGAGGGACAGAGAGAGAGAGGGACACAAAGAGTGATAGAGACGGACAGAGACAAACAGGTAGAGACAGAGGGGACAGAGAGACAGGGAGGTACAGAGAGACTTGACTGAGAGAGAGGGACAGAGAGACAGAACGAGAGAGAGATAGGGACAGAGAGAGAGACACAGAGAGAAAGGGACAGAGAGAGAGGGACCCAGAGAGAGGGAGAGAGGGACAGAGAGACACAGAGAGAGAGAGGGAGCAAGAGAGAGAGAGAGGGACAGAGAGACAGAGAGAGTTATAGAGTTTGAGGGACACAGTGAGAGAGAGAGGGACATAGAAAGAGAGAGAGAGTCAGAGAGATAGAGGGACAGAGAGACTCACAGAGACAGCGACAGAGAGAGGGTGACAGAGAGAGAGGGACAGACAGACCGTGGGACAGAGAGAGAGGGACAGAGAGAGAGACCGAGAGACCGGGAGAGAGAGGGACATAGAAACTGAGGGAGAGAGGGACAGAGAGAGAGTGGGACAGAGAGACGGAGAGAGAGAGGGGGGGGGGGGGGGAGAGAGACAGAGGGACAGAGAGTGAGAGAGATGGAGAGAGAGATAGAGAGAGAGGGACACAGAGAGAGCGAGAGAGGGACAGAGAGACAGAGAGAGAGGGACAAGGAGACACAGAGGGAGAGGGACAGAGAGACAGAGAGAGAGTCAGAGAGAGAGTCAGAGAGAGAGGGACAGAGAGACAGAAAGAGAGGGACAGAGAGAGAGAGGGACAGAGTGAGAGAGAGGGACACAGAGAGAGAGGGACAGAGACAGAGGGACAGAGAGAGAGGGACACACAGAGAGAGGGACAGAGAGACAGAGAGAGTGAGAGGTACAGAGAAGAAGGACAGAGGGAGCGAGAGTTATAGAGAGAGAGGAACAGAGAGATACAGGAGGAGAGGGAGGGACATAGAGAGAGAGAGGGTCAGAGAGATAGAGGGACAGAGAGACAGAGGGACAGTGAGACACAGAGAGAGAGAAAGGGACAGAGAGAGAGAGGGACACACTGAGAGATCGAGGGGGAGAGAGAGAGAGGGACACACTGAGAGAGAGAGGGACAGAGAGATACTGAAAGAGAGGGACAGACAGAGAGGGACAGAGAGAGAGGGTCAGAGAGACAGAGAGATAGAGGGACAGAGAGAGAGGGACAGAGAGACAGAGGGACGGAGAAAGAGAGAGTGAGAGTGGGAGACAGTGAGAGAGGGACAGAGAGACAGAGGGACATAGAAAGAGAGAGAGGGACAGAGAGAGAGAGAGAGAGGGACACAGAGAGAGAGGGACACAGAGAGAGATAGAGAGGGACAGAGACAAACAGATAGAGACAGAGGGGACAGAGAGACAGGGAGGTACAGAGAGACTGAGACAGAGAGAGAGGGACAGAGAGACAGAACGAGAGAGAGATAGCGACAGAGAGAGACACAGAGAGAAAGGGACAGAGAGAGAGGGATCCACAGAGAGGGAGAGAGCGACAGAGAGAGAGAGAGAGAGAGAGTGAGGGAGCGAGAGAGAGAGAGGAACAGAGAGACAGAGAGAGTGGCACAGAGAGAGAGAGGGTCAGATAGACAGAGAGAGAGGGAAAGAGAGACAGAGGGACTGAGAGATACAGAGAAAAAGAGACGGACAGAGAGACAGAGTGAGAGAGTGACAGAGAGACAGAGGGACAGAGAGAAACACAGAGAGAGGGAGACAGAGAGAGAGGGACCGAGAGAATGAGGGACAGCAAGAGAGGGAGAGAGAGACTGAGAGACAGAGGGACAGAGAGATTGAGAGATAGAGAGGGACAGAAATACTGAAAGAGACAGAGAGACAGAGGGACCGAGAGAGGAGAGAGAGAGGGGCACAGAGAGAGGGGGGGGAGAGGGACAGGGAGTCAGAGAGAGAGGGGGGGGAGGGAGACAGAGAGGGAGAGAGGATCATAGAAAGGGAGAGGGGGTCAGAGAGACAGAGAGAGAGAGGGACAGAGAGACGGAGAGAGAGAGGGGGGGGGGAGAGAGAGACAGAGGGACAGAGAGTGAGAGAGATGGAGAGAGAGATAGAGAGAGAGGGACACAGAGAGAGCGAGAGAGGGACAGAGAGACAGAGAGAGAGGGACAAGGAGACACAGAGGGAGAGGGACAGAGAGACAGAGAGAGAGTCAGAGAGAGAGTCAGAGAGAGAGGGACAGAGAGACAGAAAGAGAGGGACAGAGAGAGAGAGGGACAGAGTGAGAGAGAGGGACACAGAGAGAGAGGGACAGAGACAGAGGGACAGAGAGAGAGGGACACACAGAGAGAGGGACAGAGAGACAGAGAGAGTGAGAGGTACAGAGAAGAAGGACAGAGGGAGCGAGAGTTATAGAGAGAGAGGAACAGAGAGATACAGGAGGAGAGGGAGGGACATAGAGAGAGAGAGGGTCAGAGAGATAGAGGGACAGAGAGACAGAGGGACAGTGAGACACAGAGAGAGAGAGAGGGACAGAGAGAGAGAGGGACACACTGAGAGATCGAGGGGGAGAGAGAGAGAGGGACACACTGAGAGAGAGAGGGACAGAGAGATACTGAAAGAGAGGGACAGACAGAGAGGGACAGAGAGAGAGGGTCAGAGAGACAGAGAGATAGAGGGACAGAGAGAGAGGGACAGAGAGACAGAGGGACGGAGAAAGAGAGAGTGAGAGTGGGAGACAGTGAGAGAGGGACAGAGAGACAGAGGGACATAGAAAGAGAGAGAGGGACAGAGAGAGAGAGAGAGGGGGACACAGAGAGAGAGGGACACAGAGAGAGATAGAGAGGGACAGAGACAAACAGATAGAGACAGAGGGGACAGAGAGACAGGGAGGTACAGAGAGACTGAGACAGAGAGAGAGGGACAGAGAGACAGAACGAGAGAGAGATAGCGACAGAGAGAGACACAGAGAGAAAGGGACAGAGAGAGAGGGATCCACAGAGAGGGAGAGAGCGACAGAGAGAGAGAGAGAGAGAGAGTGAGGGAGCGAGAGAGAGAGAGGAACAGAGAGACAGAGAGAGTGGCACAGAGAGAGAGAGGGTCAGATAGACAGAGAGAGAGGGAAAGAGAGACAGAGGGACTGAGAGATACAGAGAAAAAGAGACGGACAGAGAGACAGAGTGAGAGAGTGACAGAGAGACAGAGGGACAGAGAGAAACACAAAGAGAGGGAGACAGAGAGAGAGGGACCGAGAGAATGAGGGACAGCAAGAGAGGGAGAGAGAGACTGAGAGACAGAGGGACAGAGAGACTGAGAGAGAGAGAGGGACAGAAATACTGAAAGAGACAGAGAGACAGAGGGACCGAGAGAGGAGAGAGAGAGGGGCACAGAGAGAGAGGGGGGGGGGGAGAGGGACAGGGAGTCAGAGAGAGAGGGGGGGAGGGAGACAGAGAGGGAGAGAGGATCATAGAAAGGGAGAGGGGGTCAGAGAGACAGAGAGAGAGAGGGACAGAGAGATAGATCGAGTAATAGAGACAGAGAGAGATGTGCAGAGAGACAGAGGGACAGAGAGAGAGGGACAGAGAGGCAGAGAGAGTGGGAGAGAGAGGGACAGAGAGAGAGGGACAGAGCGACAGAGAGAGGGACAGAGAGAGAAGGACAGAGAGACAGAGAGAGATGGACAGAGAGGGACAGAGTGGGAGAGAGGGACAGAGGGAGAGAGAGGGACAGAGAGAGCGAGGGACAGAGAGAGGGACAGAGAGAGAGAGAGAGAGGGACAGAGAGAGCGAGGTACAGAGAGAGAGGGACACAGAGAGAGCGAGCGGCAGAGAGACACAGAGTGAGGGACAGAGAGTGAGAGACAGAGAGACAGAAAGAGAGGGATAGAGAGATACAGGGAGAGGGACAGAGAGACAGAGAGAGAGGGACACAGTGAGAGAGAGGGACATAGAAAATGAGAGAGGGACAGAGAGAGACACAGAGAGAGAGAGGGTCAGAGAGACAGAGGGACAGAGAGCCACAGAGCGAGAGAGAGAGACGGACCGAGAGAGAGAGAATGAGAGAGGGACAGAGAGACAGAGGGACGGAGAGAGAGAGAGAGAGAGGGGGGGAGACAGAGAGAGAGGGTCAGAGCGACAGAGGGACAGAGAGAGAGAGGGACAGAGAGACAGAGAGAGGGACCGAGAGAGAGGGACATAGAAAGAGAGAGGGTCAGAGAGATACACAGGGAGACAGAGGGACAGGGAGAGGGACACAGAGAGAGAGAGAGAGACATAGACAAAGAGGGATAGAGAGATAGAGGCACGGAGAGACATAGAGAATGGGACAGAGACAGGGGAGATACAGAGAGAGAGAAAGGGACAGTGAGAGTGAGGGTCGCAGAGAGAGAGGGACAGAGAGTGAGAGGGACAGAGACAGAGAGGGACACAGAGAGAGAGGGAGACAGAGATGGAGAAAGGGACACAGAGAGGGGGGACAGGGACATCGAGAGGGACAGAGAGATACGGGACAGAGAGAGAGGGACAGACAGAGAGGGGGGTCAGAGTGAGAGAGAGACAGAGAGAGCGGGACAGAGAGACAGAGAGAGCGATGGAGAGAGAGGGACAGAGAGAGAGAGGGACAGAGTGAGAGAGAGAGGGACACAGACAGAGAGAGAGGGAACAGAGAGACAGAGCGAGAGAGCGGGACAGAAAGAGAGAGGGACAGAGAGAGAGGGACAGAGAGACAAAGAGAGAGAGGGACAGACAGTCACAGAGAAAGAGAGTGAGAGAGACAGAGAGACACAGAGAGGGACAGAGAGAGAGAGGGACATAGTGAGAGACAGAGGGACAGAGAGAGAGTTTGGGACAGAGAGACACACAGAGAGATGGACAGAGACAGAGAGAGAGAGGGACAGAGAGAGAGAGAGGGACACACTGAGAGAGAGAGGGACAGAGAGATAGAGGGACAGAGAGAGAGGGACAGAGAGACAGAGTGACGGAGAATGAGAGAAAGAGTGAGTGGGAGACAGTGAGAGTGGGACAGAGAGACAGAGGGACATAGAAAGAGAGAGAGGGACAGAGAGAGAGAGAGAGGGACACAGAGAGAGGGACACAGACAGAGATAGAGAGGGACAGAGACAAACAGATAGAGACAGAGGGGACAGAGAGACAGGGAGGTACAGAGAGACTGAGACTGAGAGAGAGGGACAGAGAGACAGAACGAGAGAGAGATAGGGACAGGGAGAGAGACACAGAGAGAAAGGGATAGAGAGAGAGTGACCCACAGAGAGGGAGAGAGGGACAGAGAGACACAGAGAGAGAGAGGGACAGAGAGAGTTATAGAGAGAGAGGGACACAGTGTAGAGAGAGGGACATAGAAAGAGAGAGAGTCAGAGAGATAGAGGGACAGAGAGACTCACAGAGACAGAGAGAGAGAGAGGGTGACAGAGAGAGAGGGACAGACAGACCGTGGGACAGAGAGAGAGGGACACAGAGAGAGACAGAGAGACTGAGAGAGAGAGGGCCAGAGAAACTGAGGGAGAGAGGGACAGAGAGAGAGTGGGACAGAGAGACGGAGAGAGAGAGGGGGGAGAGAGAGACAGAGGGACAGAGAGTGAGAGAGAGGGACAGAGAGACAGAGAAAGAGGGGCACAGAGAGAGCGAGAGAGGGACAGAGAGACAGAGAGAGAGAGGGACAAGGAGACACAGAGAGAGAGGGACAGACAGACAGAGAGACAGAGAGAGAGGGACAGAGAGACAGAGAGAGAGGGACAGAGAGAGAGAGGGACAGAGTGACAGAGGGACACAGAGAGAGAGGGACAGAGACAGACGGACAGAGAGAGACGGACACACAGAGAGAGCGACAGAGAGATAGAGGGAGAGAGAGAGGTACAGAGAGAGAAGGACAGAGAGGGAGAGTTATTGAGAGAGAGGAACAGAGAGACACAGTAAGAGAGAGAGGGACATAGAGAGAGAGAGAGGGTCAGAGAGATAGAGGGGCAGAGAGACAGAGGGACAGTGTGACACAGAGAGAGAGAGAGAAGGACAGAGAGAGAGAGGGACACACTGAGAGATCGAGGGAGAGAGAGAGAGAGGGACACACTGAGAGAGAGGGACAGAGAGATACTGAAAGAGAGGGACAGACAGAGAGGGACAGAGAGATAGAGGGACGGAGAAAGAGAGAGAGAGAGTGGGAGACAGTAAGAGAGGGACAGAGAGACAGAGGGACATAGAAAGAGAGAGAGGGACACAAAGAGAGATAGAGAGGGACAGAGACAAACATAGACAGAGGGGACAGGGAGACAGGGAGGTACAGAAAGACTGAGAGTGAGAGAGAGGGACAGAGAGACAGAACGAGAGAGAGATAGGGACAGAGAGAGAGACACAGAGAGAAAGGGACAGAGAGAGAGGGACCCAGAGAGAGGGAGAGAGGGACAGAGATAAACAGAGAGAGAGAGAGAGAGCGAGAGAGAGGGACAGAGAGACAGAGAGAGGGACAGAGAGAGAGCGACATAGAAAGAGAGAGAGGGTCAGAGAGATAGAGGGACGGAGAAAGAGAGAGAGAGAGTGGGAGACAGTGAGAGAGAGACAGAGAGACAGAGGGACATAGAAAGAGAGAGAGGGACAGAGAGAGAGAGAGGGACACAGAGAGAGAGGGACACAAAGAGAGATAGAGAGGGACAGAGGCAACCAGATAGAGACAGAGGGGACAGAGAGACAGGGAGGTACAGAGAGACTGAGACTGAGAGAGAGGGACAGAGAGACAGAACGAGAGAGAGATAGGGACAGAGAGAGAGAGACACAGAGAGAAAGGGACAGAGAGAGAGGGACCCAGAGAGAGGGAGAGAGGGACAGAGAGACAGAGAGAGAGAGAGAGGGAGCGAGAGAGAGAGGGACAGAGAGACAGAGAGAGTTATAGAGAGAGAGGGACATAGTGACAGAGAGAGGGACATAGAAAGAGAGAGATAGTCAGAGAGAGAGAGGGACAGAGAGACAGAGGGACAGAGAGAGAGAGGGACAGAGAGACTGAGAGAGAGAGGGACAGAGAAACTGAGGGAGAGAGGGACAGAGAGAGAGTGGGACTGAGTGACAAAGAGAGGGGGAGAGAGACAGAGAGAAGGACACAGAGAGAGAGGGACAAAGAGAGAGAGGGGACAGAGAGAGAGACGCAGGAAGAGAGGGACAGAGATACAGAGCGAGAGAGGGGGGCAGAGAGAGAGAGTGAGAGAGAGAGAGGGCCAGAGAGAGAGGGACACAGAGAGAGAGGGACAGAGAGAGTTAGGGGGACAGAGAGAGAGGGACACAGAGAGAAACAGAGAGAGAGAGGGACAGGGAGACAGAGCGAGACGGAGGGACAGAGAGAGAGACAGAGAGACAGAGAGTGAGAGGGACAGAGAGACAGAGCAATAGAGGGACAGAGAGAGAGAGGGACAGAGAGACAGAGAGAACGACACACAGAGAGAGAGACAGAAAGAGACAGGGACATAGAGAGAGAGAGCGAGGAAGGGACAGACTGAGAGGGACAGAGAGATAGGCGGACTGAGAGAGAGAGAGAGGGCAAGAGCGAGAGAGGGACAGAGAGAGAGAGCTAGAGAGAGAGGTACAGAGAGAGAGGGTAAGAGAGACAGAGCGAGAGAGAGGGCAACAGGGAGAGAGGGACAGAGAGAGTTAGGGGGACAGAGAGAGAGGGACACAGAGAGAAACAGAGAGAGAGAGGGACAGAGTGACAGAGCGAGACGGAGGGACAGAGAGAGAGACAGAGAGACAGAGAGTGAGAGGGACAGAGAGACAGAGCAATAGAGGGACAGAGAGAGAGAGGGACAGAGAGACAGAGAGAAGGACACAGAGAGAGAGAGACAGAAAGAGAGAGGGACATAGAGAGAGAGAGCGAGGAAGGGACAGACTGAGAGGGACAGAGAGACAGAGGAACTGAGAGAGAGAGGGACACAGAGAGAGGGAGTGAGGGACAGAGAGAGTTCGAGAGATGGACAGAGAGAGAAAGACACGCCCACATACTGTGAGAGAGAAGAGGGGGACAGAGAGAGAGAGACAGAGAGAAGGACACAGAGAGAGAGAGGCAGAAAGAGAGAGGGACATAGAAAGAGAGAGCGAGAGAGGGGCATAGAGAGAGAGAGCGAGGGAGGGACAGACAGAGAGGTAGAGAGAGACAGAGGGACAGAGAGAGAGAGAGGGGGGGACTGAGAGAGAAGCGGAGGACAGAGAGAAAGGCAAAGAGAGAGGGACACAGAGAGAGAGGACAGAGAGTGGGACACAGAGAGAGAGGGACAGAAAGACAGAGCGAGACGGATGGACAGAGAGAGAGAAACAGAGAGACAGAGAGAGATAGGGACACCGAGAAAGCGATAGAGGGACAGAGGGAGAGAGAGGGACGGAGAGACAGAGAGGGGGGCAGAGAGACAGAGAGAAGGACACAGAGAGAAAGACAGAAAGAGAGAGGGACATAGAGAGAGAGCGAGGGAGGGACAGACAGAGTGGGACAGAGAGACAGAGGGACTGAGAGAGAGAGGGCAAGAGAGAGAGAGGGACAGAGAGAGAGAGAGTGACAGAGTTACAAAGAGAGAGGCAGGGACAGAGAGACAGAGCGAGAGAGAGAGGGGAACAGAAAGAGAGTGAGGGATAGAGAGATTTCGAGAGATGGACAGAGAGAGAGAGACCCACACACAATGAGAGAGGGACAGAGAGAGGGAAACAGAGAGAGAGGGTGGGACAGAGAGACAGAGAGAGAGAGGGACAAAGACAGAGAGATGGACAGAGAACGGGACAGAGAGAGATCGAGAGAGGGACAGAGAGAGACACACAGAGAGAGAGGGGGACAGAGAGAGGGACAGACAGAGAGAGAGATAGAGAGAGTGGGACAGGGAGACAGACAGAAAGAGGGACAGAGAGACAGAGAGAGGGACAGAAAGACAGAGAGGGAGATGCACATAGAGAGAGAGAGAGAGAGAGAGAGATAGAGAGAGGGACAGAGAGAGGGACAGAGGGACAGAGAGAGAGAGAGGGGGGGACAGAGAGAGGGACAGAGAGAGGGAGAGAGAAACAGAGAGAGTTATAGAGAGAGAGAGGAACAGGGAGAGAGAGAGAGGGACACAGTGAGAGAGAGAGGGACATAGAAAGAGAGAGAGGCTCAGAGAGATAGAGGGACAGAGAGACAGAGGGACAGGCAGACACAGAGAGAGAGATTGAGATAGAGAGAGGGAAAGACAAAGAGAGGGACAGAGAGAGAGGGGGGACAGAGAGAGAGGGGGGACAGAGAGAGAGAGAGGTACAGAGAGAGAGAGGGGCAGCGAGACGGAGCGAGCGAGAGGGAGGGACAGAGAGAGAGAGACAGACAGAGAGAGTGGGACAGAGAGAGAGAGGGACAGAGAAACAGAGAGAGGGGGTGAGAGACAGAGAGAACGACACAGAGAGAGAGAGACAGAAAGAGAGAGGGACATAGAGAAAGAGAGCAAGGGAGAGACAGACAGAGTGGGACAGAGCGACAGAGGGACTGAGAGAGAGAGGGGGCAAGAGGGAGAGAGGGACAGAGAGCGAGAGAGAGGTACAGAGAGAGAGGGACAGAGAGACAGAGTGAGAGAGAGGGGAACAGAGAGAGAAGTGAGGGACAGAGAGAGATCGCGAGTTGGACAGATAGACAGACACACACACAGTGAGAGAGGGACGGAGAGAGAGAGGGACACAGAGAGAGGGACACAGAGAGAGGACAGAGAGAGAGATGTCAGAGAGAGGGACAGAGAGAGACAGAGAGAGAGAGGGACAGAGAGAGGGACACACAGAGAGAGGGACAGAGCGAGAGAGGGAAGGAGAGAGAGGGACAGAGAGAGAGGGACAGAAAGACAGAGCAAGACGGATGGACAGAGAGAGAGAGACAGAGAGAGAGAGGGACACACAGAGAGGGGGACGGAGAGACAGAGAGGGGGGAGAGAGACAGAGAGAATGACACAGAGAGAGAGAGACAGAAAGAGAGAGGGACATAGAGAGAGAGAGCGAGGGAGAGACAGACAGAGTGGGACAGAGAGATAGGCGGACTGAGAGAGAGAGAGAGGGCAAGAGCGAGAAAGGGACAGAGAGAGAGAGAGCTAGAGAGAGAGGTACAGAGAGAGGGTAAGAGAGACAGAGCGAGAGAGAGGGCAACAGGGAGAGAGGGACAGAGAGAGTTAGGGGGACAGAGAGAGAGGGAAACAGAGAGAGAGAGGGACAGAGAGACAGAGCGAGACGGAGGGACAGAGAGAGAGACAGAGAGACAGAGAGTGAGAGGGACAGAGAGACAGAGCAATAGAGGGACAGAGAGAGAGAGGGACAGAGAGACAGAGAGAAGGACACAGAGAGAGAGAGACAGAAAGAGAGAGGGACATAGAGAGAGAGAGCGAGGAAGGGACAGACTGAGAGGGACAGAGAGACAGAGGAACTGAGAGAGAGAGGGACACAGAGAGAGGGAGTGAGGGACAGAGAGAGTTCGAGAGATGGACAGAGAGAGAAAGACACGCCCACATACTGTGAGAGAGAAGAGGGGGACAGAGAGAGAGAGACAGAGAGAAGGACACAGAGAGAAAGACAGAAAGAGAGAGGGACATAGAGAGAGAGCGAGGGAGGGACAGACAGAGTGGGACAGAGAGACAGAGGGACTGAGAGAGAGAGGGCAAGAGAGAGAGAGGGACAGAGAGAGAGAGAGTGACAGAGTTACAAAGAGAGAGGCAGGGACAGAGAGACAGAGCGAGAGAGAGAGGGGAACAGAAAGAGAGTGAGGGATAGAGAGATTTCGAGAGATGGACAGAGAGAGAGAGAGAGAGACCCACACACAGTGAGAGAGGGACAGAGAGAGGGAAACAGAGAGAGAGGGTGGGACAGAGAGACGGGGAGAGAGAGGGACAAAGACAGAGAGATGGACAGAGAACGGGACAGAGAGAGATCGAGAGAGGGACAGAGAGAGACACACAGAGAGAGAGGGGGACAGAGAGAGGGACAGACAGAGAGAGAGATAGAGAGAGCGGGACAGGGAGACAGACAGAAAGAGGGACAGAGAGACAGAGAGAGGGACAGAAAGACAGAGAGGGAGATGCACATAGAGAGAGAGAGAGAGAGATAGAGAGAGGGACAGAGAGAGGGACAGAGGGACAGAGAGAGAGAGAGAGGGACAGAGAGAGGGACAGAGAGAGGGAGAGAGAAACAGAGAGAGTTATAGAGAGAGAGAGGAACAGGGAGAGAGAGAGAGGGACACAGTGAGAGAGAGAGGGACATAGAAAGAGAGAGAGGCTCAGAGAGATAGAGGGACAGAGAGACAGAGGGACAGACAGACACAGAGAGAGAGATTGAGATAGAGAGAGGGAAAGACAAAGAGAGGGACAGAGAGAGAGGGGGGGACAGAGAGAGAGGTGGGGACAGAGAGAGAGAGAGGTACAGAGAGAGAGAGGGGCAGCGAGACGGAGCGAGCGAGAGGGAGGGACAGAGAGAGAGGGACGGAGAGAGATGAGGGGGACAGAGAGAGAGAGACAGACAGAGAGAGTGGGACAGAGAGAGAGAGGGACAGAGAGACAGAGGGACGGAGAGAGAGAGAGGGGGGGGAGACAGAGAGAGAGGGTCAGAGCGACAGAGGGACAGAGAGAGAGAGGGACAGAGAGACAGAGAGAGGGACAGAGAGAGAGGGACATAGAAAGAGAGAGGGTCAGAGAGATACACAGGGAGACAGAGGGACAGGGAGAGGGACACAGAGAGAGAGAGAGCGAGATAGACAAAGAGGGATAGAGAGATAGTGGCACGGAGAGACATAGAGAATGGGACAGAGACAGGGGAGATACAGAGAGAGAGAAAGGGACAGTGAGAGTGAGGTTCGCAGAGAGAGAAGGACAGAGAGTGAGAGGGACAGAGACAGAGAGGGACACAGAGAGAGAGGGAGACAGAGATGGAGAAAGGGACACAGAGAGGGGGGTCAGGGACATCGAGAGGGACAGAGAGATACGGGACAGAGAGAGAGGGACAGACAGAGAGGGGGGACAGAGTGAGAGAGAGAGACAGAGAGAGCGGGACAGAGAGACAGAGAGAGCGACGGAGAGAGAGGGACAGAGAGAGAGAGGGACAGAGAGACAAAGAGAGAGAGGACAGACAGTCACAGAGAAAGAGAGTGAGAGAGACAGAGAGACACAGCGAGGGACAGAGAGAGAGAGGGACATAGTGAGAGACAGAGGGACAGAGAGAGAGTTTGGGACAGAGAGACACACAGAGAGATGGACAGAGAGACAGAGAGAAAGAGGGACAGAGAGAGAGGGACACACTGAGAGAAAGAGGGACAGATAGATACTGAAAGAGAGGGACAGAGAGAGAGAGGGACAGAGTGAGAGAGAGGGACACAGAGAGAGAGGGACAGAGACAGAGGGACAGAGAGAGAGGGACACACAGAGAGAGGGACAGAGAGACAGAGAGAGTGAGAGGTACAGAGAAGAAGGACAGAGGGAGCGAGAGTTATAGAGAGAGAGGAACAGAGAGATACAGGAGGAGAGGGAGGGACATAGAGAGAGAGAGGGTCAGAGAGATAGAGGGACAGAGAGACAGAGGGACAGTGAGACACAGAGAGAGAGAGAGGGACAGAGAGAGAGAGGGACACACTGAGAGATCGAGGGGGAGAGAGAGAGAGGGACACACTGAGACAGAGAGGGACAGAGAGATACTGAAAGAGAGGGACAGACAGAGAGGGACAGAGAGAGAGGGTCAGAGAGACAGAGAGATAGAGGGACAGAGAGAGAGGGACAGAGAGACAGAGGGACGGAGAAAGAGAGAGTGAGAGTGGGAGACAGTGAGAGAGGGACAGAGAGACAGAGGGACATAGAAAGAGAGAGAGGGACAGAGAGAGAGAGAGAGAGGGACACAGAGAGAGAGGGACACAGAGAGAGATAGAGAGGGACAGAGACAAACAGATAGAGACAGAGGGGACAGAGAGACAGGGAGGTACAGAGAGACTGAGACAGAGAGAGAGGGACAGAGAGACAGAACGAGAGAGAGATAGCGACAGAGAGAGACACAGAGAGAAAGGGACAGAGAGAGAGGGATCCACAGAGAGGGAGAGAGCGACAGAGAGAGAGAGAGAGAGAGAGTGAGGGAGCGAGAGAGAGAGAGGAACAGAGAGACAGAGAGAGTGGCACAGAGAGAGAGAGGGTCAGATAGACAGAGAGAGAGGGAAAGAGAGACAGAGGGACTGAGAGATACAGAGAAAAAGAGACGGACAGAGAGACAGAGTGAGAGAGTGACAGAGAGACAGAGGGACAGAGAGAAACACAGAGAGAGGGAGACAGAGAGAGAGGGACCGAGAGAATGAGGGACAGCAAGAGAGGGAGAGAGAGACTGAGAGACAGAGGGACAGAGAGACTGAGAGAGAGAGAGGGACAGAAATACTGAAAGAGACAGAGAGACAGAGGGACCGAGAGAGGAGAGAGAGAGGGGCACAGAGAGAGAGGGGGGGGGGGGGGGAGAGGGACAGGGAGTCAGAGAGAGAGGGGGGGGGAGGGAGACAGAGAGGGAGAGAGGATCATAGAAAGGGAGAGGGGGTCAGAGAGACAGAGAGAGAGAGGGACAGAGAGATAGATCGAGTAATAGAGACAGAGAGAGAGGTGCAGAGAGACAGAGGGACAGAGAGAGAGGGACAGAGAGGCAGAGAGAATGGGAGAGAGAGGGACAGAGAGAGAGGGACAGAGCGACAGAGAGAGGGACAGAGAGAGAAGGACAGAGAGACAGAGAGAGATGGACAGAGAGGGACAGAGTGGGAGAGAGGGACAGAGGGAGAGAGAGGGACAGAGAGAGCGAGGGACAGAGAGAGGGACAGAGAGAGAGAGAGAGAGGGACAGAGAGAGCGAGGTACAGAGAGAGAGGGACACAGAGAGAGCGAGCGGCAGAGAGACACAGAGTGAGGGACAGAGAGTGAGAGACAGAGAGACAGAAAGAGAGGGATAGAGAGATACAGGGAGAGGGACAGAGAGACAGAGAGAGAGGGACACAGTGAGAGAGAGGGACATAGAAAATGAGAGAGGGACAGAGAGAGACACAGAGAGAGAGAGGGTCAGAGAGACAGAGGGACAGAGAGCCACAGAGCGAGAGAGAGAGACGGACCGAGAGAGAGAGAATGAGAGAGGGACAGAGAGACAGAGGGACGGAGAGAGAGAGAGAGAGAGAGGGGGGGAGACAGAGAGAGAGGGTCAGAGCGACAGAGGGACAGAGAGAGAGAGGGACAGAGAGACAGAGAGAGGGACGGAGAGAGAGGGACATAGAAAGAGAGAGGGTCAGAGAGATACACAGGGAGACAGAGGGACAGGGAGAGGGACACAGAGAGAGAGAGAGAGACATAGACAAAGAGGGATAGAGAGATAGAGGCACGGAGAGACATAGAGAATGGGACAGAGACAGGGGAGATACAGAGAGAGAGAAAGGGACAGTGAGAGTGAGGGTCGCAGAGAGAGAGGGACAGAGAGTGAGAGGGACAGAGACAGAGAGGGACACAGAGAGAGAGGGAGACAGAGATGGAGAAAGGGACACAGAGAGGGGGGACAGGGACATCGAGAGGGACAGAGAGATACGGGACAGAGAGAGAGGGACAGACAGAGAGGGGGGTCAGAGTGAGAGAGAGACAGAGAGAGCGGGACAGAGAGACAGAGAGAGCGATGGAGAGAGAGGGACAGAGAGAGAGAGGGACAGAGTGAGAGAGAGAGGGACACAGACAGAGAGAGAGGGAACAGAGAGACAGAGCGAGAGAGCGGGACAGAAAGAGAGAGGGACAGAGAGAGAGGGACAGAGAGACAAAGAGAGAGAGGGACAGACAGTCACAGAGAAAGAGAGTGAGAGAGACAGAGAGACACAGAGAGGGACAGAGAGAGAGAGGGACATAGTGAGAGACAGAGGGACAGAGAGAGAGTTTGGGACAGAGAGACACACAGAGAGATGGACAGAGACAGAGAGAGAGAGGGACAGAGAGAGAGAGAGGGACACACTGAGAGAGAGAGGGACAGAGAGATAGAGGGACAGAGAGAGAGGGACAGAGAGACAGAGTGACGGAGAATGAGAGAAAGAGTGAGTGGGAGACAGTGAGAGTGGGACAGAGAGACAGAGGGACATAGAAAGAGAGAGAGGGACAGAGAGAGAGAGAGAGGGACACAGAGAGAGGGACACAGACAGAGATAGAGAGGGACAGAGACAAACAGATAGAGACAGAGGGGACAGAGAGACAGGGAGGTACAGAGAGACTGAGACTGAGAGAGAGGGACAGAGAGACAGAACGAGAGAGAGATAGGGACAGGGAGAGAGACACAGAGAGAAAGGGATAGAGAGAGAGTGACCCACAGAGAGGGAGAGAGGGACAGAGAGACACAGAGAGAGAGAGGGACAGAGAGAGTTATAGAGAGAGAGGGACACAGTGTAGAGAGAGGGACATAGAAAGAGAGAGAGTCAGAGAGATAGAGGGACAGAGAGACTCACAGAGACAGAGAGAGAGAGAGGGTGACAGAGAGAGAGGGACAGACAGACCGTGGGACAGAGAGAGAGGGACACAGAGAGAGACAGAGAGACTGAGAGAGAGAGGGCCAGAGAAACTGAGGGAGAGAGGGACAGAGAGAGAGTGGGACAGAGAGACGGAGAGAGAGAGGGGGGAGAGAGAGACAGAGGGACAGAGAGTGAGAGAGAGGGACAGAGATAAACAGAGAGAGAGAGAGAGAGCGAGAGAGAGGGACAGAGAGACAGAGAGAGGGACAGAGAGAGAGCGACATAGAAAGAGAGAGAGGGTCAGAGAGATAGAGGGACGGAGAAAGAGAGAGAGAGAGTGGGAGACAGTGAGAGAGAGACAGAGAGACAGAGGGACATAGAAAGAGAGAGATGGACAGAGAGAGAGAGAGGGGGACACAGAGAGAGAGGGACACAAAGAGAGATAGAGAGGGACAGAGGCAACCAGATAGAGACAGAGGGGACAGAGAGACAGGGAGGTACAGAGAGACTGAGACTGAGAGAGAGGGACAGAGAGACAGAACGAGAGAGAGATAGGGACAGAGAGAGAGAGACACAGAGAGAAAGGGACAGAGAGAGAGGGACCCAGAGAGAGGGAGAGAGGGACAGAGAGACAGAGAGAGAGAGAGAGGGAGCGAGAGAGAGAGGGACAGAGAGACAGAGAGAGTTATAGAGAGAGAGGGACATAGTGACAGAGAGAGGGACATAGAAAGAGAGAGATAGTCAGAGAGAGAGAGGGACAGAGAGACAGAGGGACAGAGAGAGAGAGGGACAGAGAGACTGAGAGAGAGAGGGACAGAGAAACTGAGGGAGAGAGGGACAGAGAGAGAGTGGGACTGAGTGACAAAGAGAGGGGGAGAGAGACAGAGAGAAGGACACAGAGAGAGAGGGACAAAGAGAGAGAGGGGACAGAGAGAGAGACGCAGGAAGAGAGGGACAGAGATACAGAGCGAGAGAGGGGGGCAGAGAGAGAGAGTGAGAGAGAGAGAGGGCCAGAGAGAGAGGGACACAGAGAGAGAGGGACAGAGAGAGTTAGGGGGACAGAGAGAGAGGGACACAGAGAGAAACAGAGAGAGAGAGGGACAGGGAGACAGAGCGAGACGGAGGGACAGAGAGAGAGACAGAGAGACAGAGAGTGAGAGGGACAGAGAGACAGAGCAATAGAGGGACAGAGAGAACGACACACAGAGAGAGAGACAGAAAGAGACAGGGACATAGAGAGAGAGCGAGGAAGGGACAGACTGAGAGGGACAGAGAGACAGAGGAACTGAGAGAGAGAGGGACACAGAGAGAGGGAGTGAGGGACAGAGAGAGTTCGAGAGATGGACAGAGAGAGAAAGACACGCCCACATACTGTGAGAGAGAAGAGGGGGACAGAGAGAGAGAGACAGAGAGAAGGACACAGAGAGAGAGAGGCAGAAAGAGAGAGGGACATAGAAAGAGAGAGCGAGAGAGGGGCATAGAGAGAGAGAGCGAGGGAGGGACAGACAGAGAGGTAGAGAGAGACAGAGGGACAGAGAGAGAGAGAGGGGGGACTGAGAGAGAAGCGGAGGACAGAGAGAAAGGCAGAGAGAGAGGGACACAGAGAGAGAGGACAGAGAGCGGGACACAGAGAGAGAGGGACAGAAAGACAGAGCGAGACGAATGGACAGAGAGAGAGAAACAGAGAGACAGAGAGAGATAGGGACACCGAGAAAGCGATAGAGGGACAGAGGGAGAGAGAGGGACGGAGAGACAGAGAGGGGGGCAGAGAGACAGAGAGAAGGACACAGAGAGAAAGACAGAAAGAGAGAGGGACATAGAGAGCGAGCGAGGGAGGGACAGACAGAGTGGGACAGAGAGACAGAGGGACTGAGAGAGAGAGGGCAAGAGAGAGAGAGGGACAGAGAGAGAGACTGACAGAGTTACAGAGAGAGAGGCAGGGACAGAGAGACAGAGCGAGAGAGAGAGGGGAACAGAAAGAGAGTGAGGGATAGAGAGATTTCGAGAGATGGACAGAGAGAGAGAGACCCACACACAGTGAGAGAGGGACAGAGAGAGGGAAACAGAGAGAGAGGGTGGGACAGAGAGACAGGGAGAGAGAGGGACAAAGACAGAGAGATGGACAGAGAACGGGACAGAGAGAGATCGAGAGAGGGACAGAGAGAGACACACAGAGAGAGAGGGGGACAGAGAGAGGGACAGACAGAGAGAGAGATAGAGAGAGCGGGACAGGGAGACGGACAGAAAGAGGGACAGAGAGACAGAGAGAGGGACAGAAAGACAGAGAGGGAGATGCACATAGAGAGAGAGAGAGAGAGAGAGATAGAGAGAGGGACAGAGAGAGGGACAGAGGGACAGAGAGAGAGAGAGAGAGGGACAGAGAGAGGGACAGAGAGAGGGAGAGAGAAACAGAGAGAGTTATAGAGAGAGAGAGGAACAGGGAGAGAGAGAGAGGGACACAGTGAGAGAGAGAGGGACATAGAAAGAGAGAGAGGCTCAGAGAGATAGAGGGACAGAGAGACAGAGGGACAGACAGACACAGAGAGAGAGATTGAGATAGAGAGAGGGAAAGACAAAGAGAGGGACAGAGAGAGAGGGGGGGACAGAGAGAGAGGTGGGGACAGAGAGAGAGAGAGGTACAGAGAGAGAGAGGGGCAGCGAGACGGAGCGAGCGAGAGGGAGGGACAGAGAGAGAGGGACGGAGAGAGATGAGGGGGACAGAAAGAGAGAGACAGACAGAGAGAGTGGGACAGAGAGAGAGAGGGACAGAGAAACAGAGAGAGGGGGAGAGAGACAGAGAGAACGACACAGAGAGAGAGAGAGACAGAAAGAGAGAGGGACATAGAGAAAGAGAGCAAGGGAGAGACAGACAGAGTGGGACAGAGCGACAGAGGGACTGAGAGAGAGAGGGGGCAAGAGAGAGAGAGGGACAGAGAGCGAGAGAGAGGTCCAGAGAGAGAGGGACAGAGAGACAGAGCGAGAGAGAGGGGAACAGAGAGAGAAGTGAGGGACAGAGAGAGATCGCGAGTTGGACAGAGAGACAGACACACACACAGTGAGAGAGGGACGGAGAGAGAGAGGGACACAGAGAGAGGGACACAGAGAGAGGACAGAGAGAGAGATGTCAGAGAGAGGTACAGAGAGAGAGACAGAGAGAGAGAGGGACAGAGAGAGGGACAGAGCGAGAGAGGGAAGGAGAGAGAGGGACAGAGAGAGAGGGACAGAAAGACAGAGCAAGACGGATGGACAGAGAGAGAGAGACAGAGAGACAGAGAGAGAGAGGGACACACAGAGAGGAGGACGGAGAGACAGAGAGGGGGGAGAGAGACAGAGAGAAGGACACAGAGAGAGAGAGACAGAAAGAGAGAGGGACATAGAGAGAGAGAGCGAGGGAGAGACAGACAGAGTGGGACAGAGAGATAGGCGGACTGAGAGAGAGAGAGAGGGCAAGAGCGAGAGAGGGACAGAGAGAGAGAGCTAGAGAGAGAGGTACAGAGAGAGAGGGTAAGAGAGACAGAGCGAGAGAGAGGGCAACAGGGAGAGAGGGACAGAGAGAGTTTGGGGGACAGAGAGAGAGGGACACAGAGAGAAACAGAGAGAGAGAGGGACAGAGTGACAGAGCGAGACGGAGGGACAGAGAGAAAGACAGAGAGACAGAGAGTGAGAGGGACAGAGAGACAGAGCAATAGAGGGACAGAGAGAGAGAGGGACAGAGAGACAGAGAGAAGGACACAGAGAGAGAGAGACAGAAAGAGAGAGGGACATAGAGAGAGAGAGCGAGGAAGGGACAGACTGAGAGGGACAGAGAGACAGAGGAACTGAGAGAGAGAGGGACACAGAGAGAGGGAGTGAGGGACAGAGAGAGTTCGAGAGATGGACAGAGAGAGAAAGACACGCCCACATACTGTGAGAGAGAAGAGGGGGACAGAGAGAGAGAGACAGAGAGAAGGACACAGAGAGAGAGAGGCAGAAAGAGAGAGGGACATAGAAAGAGAGAGCGAGAGAGGGGCATAGAGAGAGAGAGCGAGGGAGGGACAGACAGAGAGGTAGAGAGAGACAGAGGGACAGAGAGAGAGAGAGGGGGGGACTGAGAGAGAAGCGGAGGACAGAGAGAAAGGCAGAGAGAGAGGGACACAGAGAGAGAGGACAGAGAGTGGGACACAGAGAGAGAGGGACAGAAAGACAGAGCGAGACGGATGGACAGAGAGAGAGAAACAGAGAGACAGAGAGAGATAGGGACACCGAGAAAGCGATAGAGGGACAGAGGGAGAGAGAGGGACGGAGAGACAGAGAGGGGGGCAGAGAGACAGAGAGAAGGACACAGAGAGAAAGACAGAAAGAGAGAGGGACATAGAGAGAGAGCGAGGGAAGGACAGACAGAGTGGGACAGAGAGACAGAGGGACTGAGAGTGAGAGGGCAAGAGAGAGAGAGGGACAGAGAGAGAGAGAGTGACAGTGTTACAAAGAGAGAGGCAGGGACAGAGAGACAGAGCGAGAGAGAGAGGGGAACAGAAAGAGAGTGAGGGATAGAGAGATTTCGAGAGATGGACAGAGAGAGAGAGACCCACACACAGTGAGAGAGGGACAGAGAGAGGGAAACAGAGAGAGAGGGTGGGACAGAGAGACAGAGAGAGAGAGGGACAAAGACAGAGAGATGGACAGAGAACGGGACAGAGAGAGATCGAGAGAGGGACAGAGAGAGACACACAGAGAGAGAGGGGGACAGAGAGAGGGACAGACAGAGAGAGAGATAGAGAGAGTGGGACAGGGAGACAGACAGAAAGAGGGACAGAGAGACAGAGAGAGGGACAGAAAGACAGAGAGGGAGATGCACATAGAGAGAGAGAGAGAGAGAGAGAGATAGAGAGAGGGACAGAGAGAGGGACAGAGGGACAGAGAGAGAGAGAGGGGGACAGAGAGAGGGACAGAGAGAGGGAGAGAGAAACAGAGAGAGTTATAGAGAGAGAGAGGAACAGGGAGAGAGAGAGAGGGACACAGTGAGAGAGAGAGGGACATAGAAAGAGAGAGAGGCTCAGAGAGATAGAGGGACAGAGAGACAGAGGGACAGGCAGACACAGAGAGAGAGATTGAGATAGAGAGAGGGAAAGACAAAGAGAGGGACAGAGAGAGAGGGGGGACAGAGAGAGAGAGGGGGGGACAGAGAGAGAGAGAGGTACAGAGAGAGAGAGGGGCAGCGAGACGGAGCGAGCGAGAGGGAGGGACAGAGAGAGAGAGGGACGGAGAGAGATGAGGGGGACAGAGAGAGAGAGACAGACAGAGAGAGTGGGACAGAGAGAGAGAGGGACAGAGAAACAGAGAGAGGGGGTGAGAGACAGAGAGAACGACACAGAGAGAGAGAGACAGAAAGAGAGAGGGACATAGAGAAAGAGAGCAAGGGAGAGACAGACAGAGTGGGACAGAGCGACAGAGGGACTGAGAGAGAGAGGGGGCAAGAGAGAGAGAGGGACAGAGAGCGAGAGAGAGGTACAGAGAGAGAGGGACAGAGAGACAGAGTGAGAGAGAGGGGAACAGAGAGAGAAGTGAGGGACAGAGAGAGATCGCGAGTTGGACAGATAGACAGACACACACACAGTGAGAGAGGGACGGAGAGAGAGAGGGACACAGAGAGAGGGACACAGAGAGAGGACAGAGAGAGAGAAGTCAGAGAGAGGGACAGAGAGAGAGACAGAGAGAGAGAGGGACAGAGAGAGGGACACACAGAGAGAGGGACAGAGCGAGAGAGGGAAGGAGAGAGAGGGACAGAGAGAGAGGGACAGAAAGACAGAGCAAGACGGATGGACAGAGAGAGAGAGACAGAGAGAGAGAGGGACACACAGAGAGGGGGACGGAGAGACAGAGAGGGGGGAGAGAGACAGAGAGAATGACACAGAGAGAGAGAGACAGAAAGAGAGAGGGACATAGAGAGAGAGAGCGAGGGAGAGACAGACAGAGTGGGACAGAGAGATAGGCGGACTGAGAGAGAGAGAGAGGGCAAGAGCGAGAGAGGGACAGAGAGAGAGAGCTAGAGAGAGAGGTACAGAGAGAGAGGGTAAGAGAGACAGAGCGAGAGAGAGGGCAACAGGGAGAGAGGGACAGAGAGAGTTAGGGGGACAGAGAGAGAGGGAAACAGAGAGAGAGAGGGACAGAGAGACAGAGCGAGACGGAGGGACAGAGAGAGAGACAGAGAGACAGAGAGTGAGAGGGACAGAGAGACAGAGCAATAGAGGGACAGAGAGAGAGAGGGACAGAGAGACAGAGCGAGACGGATGGACAGAGAGAGAGAAACAGAGAGACAGAGAGAGATAGGGACACCGAGAAAGCGATAGAGGGGCAGAGGGAGAGAGAGGGACGGAGAGACAGAGAGGGGGGCAGAGAGACAGAGAGAAGGACACAGAGAGAAAGACAGAAAGAGAGAGGGACATAGAGAGAGAGCGAGGGAGGGACAGACAGAGTGGGACAGAGAGACAGAGGGACTGAGAGAGAGAGGGCAAGAGAGAGAAAGGGACAGAGAGAGAGAGTGACAGAGTTACAGAGAGAGAGGCAGGGACAGAGAGACAGAGCGAGAGAGAGAGGGGAACAGAAAGAGAGTGAGGGATAGAGAGATTTCGAGAGATGGACAGAGAGAGAGAGAGAGAGACCCACACACAGTGAGAGAGGGACAGAGAGAGGGAAACAGAGAGAGAGCGTGGGACAGAGAGACAGGGAGAGTGAGGGACAAAGACAGAGAGATGGACAGAGAACGGGACAGAGAGAGATCGAGAGAGGGACAGAGAGAGACACACAGAGAGAGAGGGGGACAGAGAGAGGGACAGACAGAGAGAGAGATAGAGAGAGCGGGACAGGGAGACAGACAGAAAGAGGGACAGAGAGACAGAGAGAGGGACAGAAAGACAGAGAGGGAGATGCACATAGAGAGAGAGAGAGAGAGAGAGAGAGATAGAGAGAGGGACAGAGAGAGGGACAGAGGGACAGAGAGAGAGAGAGAGGGGGACAGAGAGAGGGACAGAGAGAGGGAGAGAGAAACAGAGAGAGTTATAGAGAGAGAGAGGAACAGGGAGAGAGAGAGAGGGACACAGTGAGAGAGAGAGGGACATAGAAAGAGAGAGAGGCTCAGAGAGATAGAGGGACAGAGAGACAGAGGGACAGACAGACACAGAGAGAGAGATTGAGATAGAGAGAGGGAAAGACAAAGAGAGGGACAGAGAGAGAGGGGAGGACAGAGAGAGAGGGGGGGACAGAGAGAGAGAGAGGTACAGAGAGAGAGGGGCAGCGAGACGGAGCGAGCGAGAGGGAGGGACAGAGAGAGAGAGGGACGGAGAGAGATGAGGGGGACAGAGAGAGAGAGACAGACAGAGAGAGTGGGACAGAGAGAGAGAGAGGGACAGAAAGACAGAGAGAGGGGGAGAGAGACAGAGAGAACGACACAGAGAGAGAGAGACAGAAAGAGAGAGGGACATAGAGAAAGAGAGCAAGGGAGAGACAGACAGAGTGGGACAGAGCGACAGAGGGACTGAGAGAGAGAGGGGGCAAGAGAGAGGGACAGAGAGCGAGAGAGGTACAGAGAGAGAGGGACAGAGAGACAGAGCGAGAGAGAGGGGAACAGAGAGAGAAGTGAGGGACAGAGAGAGATCGCGAGTTGGACAGAGAGACAGACACACACACAGTGAGAGAGGGACGGAGAGAGAGAGGGACACAGAGAGAGGGACACAGAGAGAGGACAGAGAGAGAGATGTCAGAGAGAGGGACAGAGAGAGAGACAGAGAAAGAGAGGGACAGAGAGAGGGACACACAGAGAGAGGGACAGAGCGAGAGAGGGAAGGAGAGAGAGAGGGACAGAGAGACAGAGCGAGACGGAGGGACAGAGAGAGAGACAGAGAGACAGAGAGTGAGAGGGACAGAGAGACAGAGCAATAGAGGGACAGAGAGAGAGAGGGACAGAGAGACAGAGAGAAGGACACAGAGAGAGAGAGACAGAAAGAGAGAGGGACATAGAGAGAGAGAGCGAGGAAGGGACAGACTGAGAGGGACAGAGAGACAGAGGAACTGAGAGAGAGAGGGACACAGAGAGAGGGAGTGAGGGACAGAGAGACAGAGAGAGGGACAGAAATAGCGAGAGAGGAACAGAGAGACAGAGAGAGAGGGACAGAGAGACAGAGAGAGAGAGGGACAGAGAGACAGAGAGAAGGACACAGAGAGAGAGAGAGACAGAAAGAGAGAGGGACATAGAAAGAGAGAGCGAGAGAGGGGCATAGAGAGAGAGAGCGAGGGAGGGACAGACAGAGAGTTAGAGAGAGACAGAGGGACAGAGAGAGAGAGAGAGGGGGGGACTGAGAGAGAAGAGGAGGACAGAGAGAAAGGCAGAGAGAGAGGGACACAGAGAGAGAGAGGACCGAGAGCGGGACACAGAGAGAGAGGGACAGAGAGACAGAGAGAAGGACACAGAGAGAGAGAGACAGAAAGAGAGAGGGACATAGAGAGAGAGAGCGAGGAAGGGACAGACTGAGAGGGACAGAGAGACAGAGGAACTGAGAGAGAGAGGGACACAGAGAGAGGGAGTGAGGGACAGAGAGAGTTCGAGAGATGGACAGAGAGAGAAAGACACGCCCACATACTGTGTGAGAGAAGAGGGGGACAGAGAGAGAGAGACAGAGAGAAGGACACAGAGAGAGAGAGAGGCAGAAAGAGAGAGGGACATAGAAAGAGAGAGCGAGAGAGGGGCATAGAGAGAGAGAGGGAGGGAGGGACAGACAGAGAGGTAGAGAGAGACAGAGGGACAGAGAGAGAGGGGGGGACTGAGAGAGAAGCGGAGGACAGAGAGAAAGGCAGAGAGAGAGTGACACAGAGAGAGAGGACAGAGAGCGGGACACAGAGAGAGAGGGACAGAAAGACAGAGCGAGACGGATGGACAGAGAGAGAGAAACAGAGAGACAGAGAGAGATAGGGACACCGAGAAAGCGATAGAGGGACAGAGGGAGAGAGAGGGACGGAGAGACAGAGAGGGGGCAGAGAGACAGAGAGAAGGACACAGAGAGAAAGACAGAAAGAGAGAGGGACATAGAGAGAGAGCGAGGGAGGGACAGACAGAGTGGGACAGAGAGACAGAGGGACTGAGAGAGAGGGCAAGAGAGAGAGGGGGACAGAGAGAGAGAGTGACAGAGTTACAGAGAGAGAGGCAGGGACAGAGAGACAGAGCGAGAGAGAGAGGGGAACAGAAAGAGAGTGAGGGATAGAGAGATTTCGAGAGATGGACAGAGAGAGAGAGAGAGACCCACACACAGTGAGAGAGGGACAGAGAGAGGGAAACAGAGAGAGAGGGTGGGACAGAGAGACGGGGAGAGAGAGGGACAAAGACAGAGAGATGGACAGAGAACGGGACAGAGAGAGATCGAGAGAGGGACAGAGAGAGACACACAGAGAGAGAGGGGGACAGAGAGAGGGACAGACAGAGAGAGAGATAGCGAGAGCGGGATAGGGAGACAGACAGAAAGAGGGACAGAGAGACAGAGAGAGGGACAGAAAGACAGAGAGGGAGATGCACATAGAGAGAGAGAGAGAGAGAGAGAGAGAGAGAGGGACAGAGAGAGGGACAGAGGGACAGAGAGAGAGAGAGAGAGGGACAGAGAGAGGGACAGAGAGAGGGAGAGAGAAACAGAGAGAGTTATAGAGAGAGAGAGGAACAGGGAGAGAGAGAGAGGGACACAGTGAGAGAGAGAGGGACATAGAAAGAGAGAGAGGCTCAGAGAGATAGAGGGACAGAGAGACAGAGGGACAGACAGACACAGAGAGAGAGATTGAGATAGAGAGAGGGAAAGACAAAGAGAGGGACAGAGAGAGAGGGGGGGAGACAGAGAGAGAGAGGTACAGAGAGAGAGAGGCAGCGAGACGGAGCGAGCGAGAGGGAGGGACAGAGAGAGAGAGGGACGGAGAGAGAAGAGGGGGACAGAGAGAGAGAGACAGACAGAGAGAGTGGGACAGAGAGAGAGATGGACAGAGAGACAGAGTGAGGGGGAGAGGTACAGAGAGAACGACACAGAGAGAGAGAGACAGAAAGAGAGAGGGACATAGAGAAAGAGAGCAAGGGAGAGACAGACAGAGTGGGACAGAGCGACAGAGGAACTGAGAGAGAGGGGGCAAGAGAGAGAGAGGGACAGAGAGCGAGAGAGAGGTACAGAGAGAGAGGGACAGAGAGACAGAGTGAGAGAGAGGGGAACAGAGAGAGAAGTGAGGGACAGAGAGAGATCGCGAGTTGGACAGAGAGACAGACACACACACAGTGAGAGAGGGACGGAGAGAGAGAGGGACACAGAGAGAGGGACACAGAGAGAGGGCAGAGAGAGAGATGTCAGAGAGAGGGACAGAGAGAGAGACAGAGAGAGAGAGGGACACACAGAGAGAGGGACAGAGCGAGAGAGGGAAGGAGCGAGAGGGACAGAGAGAGAGGGACAGAAAGACAGAGCAAGACGGATGGACAGAGAGAGAGAGACAGAGAGACAGAGAGAGAGAGGGACACACAGAGAGGGGGACGGATAGACAGAGAAAGGGGGAGAGAGACAGAGAGAAGGACACAGAGAGAGAGAGAGACAGAAAGAGAGAGGGACATAGAGAGAGAGAGAGCGAGGGAGAGACAGACAGAGTGGGACAGAGAGATAGGCAGACTGAGAGAGAGAGAGGGCAAGAGAGAGAGAGGGACAGAGAGAGAGAGAGCTAGAGAGAGAGGTACAGAGAGAGAGGGTAAGAGAGACAGAGCGAGAGAGAGCGCAACAGGGAGAGAGGGACAGAGAGAGATCGCGAGTTGGACAGAGAGAGACACACACACACAGTGAGAGAGGGACACAGAGAGAGGGGGACAGAGAGAGGGACGGAGAGACAGCGAGAGAGAGGGTTAGAGAGACTGAGAGAGAGAGAGGGGGATAGGGAAACTGAAAGAGAGGGAGGGACCGAGAGACAGAAGGACTGAGAGAGAGGGACAGACAGAGGGGGACACATAGAGGGCGGGAGAGAGAGGGACAGAGAGCATGAGAGAGAGGGACAGAGAGAGACAGACAGAGAGAGAGAGACAGAGAGACAGAGGGACAGAGAGTGAGGGAGAGGGACAGAGAGAGACGCATACAGAGAGAGGGTCACGGAGAGAGCGAGAGAGGGACAGAGAGAGAGAGGGACAGAGAGAGAGAGAGTGACAGAGACAGAGTGAAGTACACACAGGGAGAGAGAGAGCGCCAAAGAGAGAGAGTGCCAGAGAGAGTGGGACAGAGAGAGATGGGGACAAAGAGAGAGAGAGAGTGACAGAGACAGAGTGCAGTACACACAGGGAGAGAGAAAGTGCCAGAGAGAGAGTGGGACAGAGAGACTAAGGGATAGAGAGAGAGAGAGAGAGGGAGGGACAGAGAGAGAGAGAGAGAGACAGACAGAGAGAGAGGGGGGTCAGAGAGACTGAGGGACTGAGAGAGAGAGAGGGACAGAGAGACAGAGAGAGGGACAGAAAGACAGAGAGGGAGAGGGACACAGAGAGAGACAGATAGAGATAGAGAGGGACAGAGAGACACAGAGAGAGAGGGACAGAGAGACAGAGGGGGGGGGGGACACAGTGTGAGAGAGAGAGGGGCATAGAAAGAGAGAGAGACAGAGAGACACAGAGAGAGAGGGGCACAGAGAGAGAGAGAGGGTCCGATAGACAGAGAGACAGGCAAAGAGAGACAGAGGGACAGAGAGACACAGAGAAAAAGAGACGGACAGAGAGAAAGGGTGAGAGTGACAGAGAGACAGAGGAACAGAGAGAAAGACAGAGAGAGGGAGAGAGATGGCCAGAGAGACTGAGAGAGAGAGAGGGACAGAGAGACTGAGAGAGACAGAGAGACAGAGGGACCGAGAGAGAGGAGAGAGAGAGAGGCAGAGAGAGAGAGAGAGGGAGAGGGGCAGAGAGACAGAGTGAGAGAGGGAGGAGAGGGACAGAGAGGGAGATAGGGTCTCAGAAAGGGAGAGGGGGACAGAGAGACAGAGAGAGAGAGGGACAGAGAGACAGAGCGAGAAAGAGAGACAGAGAGAGAGGGGCAGAGAGACAGAGGGACAGAGAGAGAGAGTGGGACAGAGAGACAGAGAGAGGGGCACAGAGAGAGCGAGAGAGGAACAGAGAGAGAGAGGGATAGAGAGACACACAGAGAGAGGGACAGGGAATCAGAGAGAGGGACAGAGAGGCAGAGAGAGAGAGGAACAGAGAGAGAGAGGGGGACAGAGTGAGAGAGAGGGACATACAGAGAGAGATAGGGACAGAGAGAGCGAGGGACAGAGAGAGCGAGGGACAGAGAGAGAGGGACACAGCGAGAGGGACAGAGAGGCAGAGAGAGAGAGGGGTATAGAGAGAGGGACAGAGAGACAGAGAGAGTTATAGAGAGAGAGGAACACGGGGACAGAGAAAGAGAGGGACACAGTGAGAGAGAGGGACAGAGAGAGCGAGGGACAGAGAGAGAGGTCAGAGAGAGAGTTACAGAGAGAGAGGGACAGAGAGACAGAGAGAGGGACAGAGAGAGAGGGACAGAGAGAGCGAGGGACAGAGAGAGAGGGACACAGCGAGAGGGACAGAGAGACAGAGAGAGAGAGGGGTACAGAGAGAGGGACAGAGAGACAGAAAGAGTTATAGAGAGAGAGGAACACGGGGACAGAGAAAGAGAGGGACACAGTGAGAGAGAGGGACAGAGAGAGCGAGGGGCAGAGAGAGAGGTCAGAGAGAGAGAGTTACAGAGAGAGAGGGACAGAGAGACAGAGAGAGGGACAGGGAGAGAGGGACAGAGAAACAGAGAGAGTTATAGAGAGAGAGGAACAGGGAGAGAGAGAGAGGGACATAGTGAGAGAGAGAGGGACATAGAAAGAGAGAGGGACAGGGAGAGACATAGGGACAGACAGACACAGAGAGAGAGAGAGGGAGATAGAGAGAGAGGGAAAGACAGAGAGAGGGACAGCGAGAGAGAGAGAGAGGGACAGAGAGAGAGGGGGCAGAGAGAGATAGGTACAGAGAGAGAGGGACAGCGAGACAGAGCGAGAGAGAGGGAGGGACAGAGAGAGAGAGGGACGGAGAGAGAAGAGGGGACAGAGAGAGAGAGAGTAACAGAAAGAGAGAGTGGGACAGAGAGAGAGAGGGACAGAGAGAGAGGGACACAGAGAGTGGGACAGATAGACAGAGAGGGAGAGGGACACAGAGAGCGCGATAGAGGGACAGAGAGAGAGAGGGACAGAGAGACAGAGAGAGGGGGAGAAAGACAGAGAGAAGGACACAGAGAGAGAGAGACAGAAAGAGATAGGGATATTAGATTAGATTAGATTACCATTACATTACAGTGTGGAAACAGGCCCTTCGGCCCAACAAGTCCACACCGGCCCGCCGAAGCGAAACCCACCCATACCCCTACATTTACCCCTTACCTAACACGACGGGCAATTTAGAATGGCCAATTCACCTGGCCCTGCACATCTTTGGACTGTGGGAGGAAACCGGAGCACCCGGAGGAAACCCACGCAGACACGGATATAGTGAGAGAGAACGAGGGACGGACAGACAGAGAGGGACAGAGAGACAGAGGGACAGAGAGAGAGAGGGGGGGGCAGAGAGAGAAATGGACACAGAGAGAAGAGACGTACAGAGAGAGAGGGACAGAGAGCCAGAGCCAGAGAGAGGGGAACAGAGAGAGAGAGGGACAGAGAGAGTTCGAGAGATGGGCAGAGAGAGAGACACACACCCACACACAGTGAGAGAGGGACAGAGAGAGAGGGAAACAGAGAGAGAGAGGGACAGAGAGACAGAGAGAGAGATAGACAGAGAGACAGAGAGAGGGACAGAAAAACAGAGCGGGAGAGGGACAGAGAGATAGAGAAAGAGGGACAGAGAGACAGAGAGAGAGAGACAGAGAGAGAGAGAGAGAGACAGACAGACAGAGAGAGGGACGGAGAGAGAGAGCGTCAGATAGACAGAGAGAGAGAAGGAAAGAGAGCAAGAGGGACAGAGAGACACAGAGAAAGAGAAAGGGACAGAGAGAGAGAGTGTGAGAGTGACAGAGAGACAGAGGGACAGAGAGAAAGACAGAGAGAGGGAGACAGAGAGAGAGGGACAGAGAGACCGAGGAACAGAGAGAGAGAGGGAGAGAGAGAGAGGGACAGAGAGACAGAGAGAGACAGAGAGACAAGGGACAGAGAGAGAGGAGAGAGAGGGGCACAGAAATAGAGAGGGAGAGGGACAGAGAGACAGAGAGAGGGACAGGGAGACAGAGAGGGAGAGGGAGAGAGAGACAAGCGAGAAAGAGAGACAGAGAGAGGGACAGAAATAGCGAGAGAGGAACAGAGAGACAGAGAGAGGGACAGAGAGACAGAGAGAGAGAGGGACAGAGAGACAGAGAGAAGGACACAGAGAGAGAGAGACAGAAAGAGAGAGGGACATAGAAAGAGAGAGCGAGAGAGGGGCATAGAGAGAGAGAGCGAGGGAGGGACAGACAGAGAGGTAGAGAGAGACAGAGGGACAGAGAGAGAGAGAGGGGGGACTGAGAGAGAAGAGGAGGACAGAGAGAAAGGCAGAGAGAGAGGGACACAGAGAGAGAGAGGACAGAGAGCGGGACACAGAGAGAGAGGGACAGAAAGACAGAGCGAGACGGATGGACACAGAGAGAGAAACAGAGAGACAGAGAGAGATAGGGACACAGAGAGAGCGATAGAGGGACAGAGGGAGAGTGAGGGAAAGAGAGACAGAGAGAGAGCGACACAGAGAGAGCGAGAGAGGGACAAAGAGAGCGAGAGGGAAAGAGAGACAGAGAGAGAGGGCCAGAGACAGAGAGAAGGCCACTGAGAGAGAGAGAGAGAGACAGAGAGATAGAGGGGGACGGAGAGAGCGAGAGCGTGGGAGGGACAGACAGAGAGGGACAGAGACACAGAGGGAGCGAGAGAGAGAGGGACAAAGAGAGAGAGAGGTACAGAGATAGAGAGAGGGACAGAGAGAGAGAGCGAGAGAGAGGGGGACAGAGAGAGAGAGACGGAGAGAGGGACAGAGAGGCAGAGAGAGGGACAGAGAGACAGAGAGGGACACAGTATAAGGGAGAGGGCCAGAGAAAGAGAGAGAGGGACAGAGAGACAGAGAGAGGGGGGACAGAGAGACACAGAGAGAGAGGGTCAGAGAGAGAGAGAGGGGGACAGAGAAACTGAAAGAGAGAGAGGGACCGAGAGACAGAAGGACTGAGAGAGAGGGACAGAGAGAGGGGGACACACAGAGAGCGGGAGGGAGAGGGACAGAGAGCCTGAGAGAGAGGGACAGAGAGAGACAGAGAGAGAGAGACAGAGAGACAGAGAGGGAGATAGGGACACAGATAATGAGAGGCAGACAGAGAACGAGAGGGACAGAGAGGCAGAGGGACAGAGAGTGAAGGAGAGGGACAGAGAGAGAGGGACAGAGAGAGACGCATACAGAGAGAGGGTCACGGAGAGAGCGAGAGAGGGACAGAGAGAGAGACGGACAGAGAGAGAGAGAGTGACAGAGACAGAGTGAAGTACACACAGGGAGAGAGAGAGTGCCAAAGAGAGAGAGTGCCAGAGAGAGAGAGTGGGACAGAGAGAGGGGGACAGAGAGAGAGAGAGTGACAGAGACAGAGTGAAGGACACACAGGGAGAGAGAGAGTGCCAGAGAGAGAGAGTGCCAGAGAGAGAGTGGGACAGAGAAACTGAGGGATAGAGAGAGAGAGAGCGAGGGAGGGACAGAGAGAGAGAGAGACAGACAGAGAGAGAGGGGGTTCAGAGAGACTTAGGGACTGAGAGAGAGAGGGACAGAGAGACAGAGAGAGGGACAGAAAGACAGAGAGGGAGAGGGACACAGAGAGAGACAGATAGAGAGAGAGAGGGACAGAGAGACACAGAGAGAGAGGGACAGAGAGACGGGGGGGGGGGGGAACACAGTGTGAGAGAGAGAGGGGCATAGAAAGAGAGAGAGACAGAGAGACACAGAGGGACAGACAGACACAGAGAGAGAGAGGGAGATAGAGAGAGAGGCAGACTGAGAGAGGGACAGAGAGAGAGAGAGAGGGACAGAGAGAGGGGGCAGAGAGAGATAGGTACAGAGAGAGAGAGGGACAGCGAGACAGAGCGAGAGAGAGGGAGGGACAGAGAGAGAGAGGGACGGAGAGAGAAGAGGGGGACAGAGAGAGAGAGTAACAGAAAGAGAGAGTGGGACAGAGAGAGAGGGACAGAGAGAGAGGGACACAGAGAGAGGGACAGAGAGACAGAGAGGGAGAGGGACACAGAGAGCGCGATAGAGGGACAGAGAGAGAGAGGGACAGAGAGACAGAGAGAGGGGGAGAAAGACAGAGAGAAGGACACAGAGAGAGAGAGACAGAAAGAGATAGGGATATTAGATTAGATTAGATTACATTACATTACAGTGTGTAAACAGGCCCTTCGGCCCAACAAGTCCACACCGACCCGCCGAAGCGAAACCCACCCATACCCCTACATTTACCCCTTACCTAACACTACGGGCAATTTAGTATGGCCAATTCACCTGGCCCTGCACATCTTTGGACTGTGGGAGGAAACCGGAGCACCCGGAGGAAACCCACGCAGACACGGATATAGTGAGAGAGAACGAGGGACGGACAGACAGAGAGGGACAGAGAGACAGAGGGACAGAGAGAGAGAGGGGGGGGCAGAGAGAGAAATGGACACAGAGAGAAGAGACGTACAGAGAGAGAGGGACAGAGAGCCAGAGCCAGAGAGAGGGGAACAGAGAGAGAGAGGGACAGAGAGAGTTCGAGAGATGGGCAGAGAGAGAGACACACACCCACACACAGTGAGAGAGGGACAGAGAGAGAGGGAAACAGAGAGAGAGGGACAGAGAGACAGAGAGAGAGATAGACAGAGAGACAGAGAGAGGGACAGAAAAACAGAGCGGGAGAGGGACAGAGAGAGAGAGATAGAGAAAGAGGGACAGAGAGACACAGAGAGAGAGAGAGACAGAGAGAGAGAGAGACAGAGAGACAGAGAGACGGACGGAGAGAGAGAGCGTCAGATAGACAGAGAGAGAGAAGGAAAGAGAGCAAGAGGGACAGAGAGACACAGAGAAAGAGAGTGTGAGAGGGACAGAGAGACCGAGGGACAGAGAGAGAGAGGGAGAGAGAGAGAGGGACAGGGAGACTGAGAGAGACAGAGAGACAAGGGACAGAGAGAGAGGAGAGAGAGGGGCACAGAGATAGAGAGAGAGAGGGACAGAGAGACAGAGAGAGGGACAGAAATAGCGAGAGAGGAACAGAGGGACAGAGATAGAGGGACACAGAGAGAGGGAGAGAGAGAGGGACAGAGAGACACAGAGAGGGACAGAGAGAGTTACAGAGAGAGAAGAACAGAGAGACAGAGAGAGGGACACAGTGAGAGAGAGAGAGACATAGAAAGAGAGAGGGGGACAGAGAGAGACAGAGAGAGAGGCTCATAGAGATAGAGGGACAGAGAAACAGAGGGACAGAGAGACACAGAGAGAGAGAGCGAGGAAAAAAGAGAGAGAGGGACAGACAGACCGAGGTTCAGAGAGAGAGAGAGAGAGGGGGCCAGAGAGAGAGAGGGACAGAGAGAGTATAGTACAGAGAGAGAGGGACAGAGAGACAGAGAGAGGGGGAGAGAGACAGAGAGAAGGACACAGAGGGAGAGACAGAAAGAGAGAGGGACATAGAGAGAGAGACATAGAAAAAGACAGAGCGAGAGGGACAGAGAGAGAGAGGATCAGAGAGACAGAGAGAGAGGGTCAGAGAGATAGAGGGACAGAGAGACAGAGAGACAGAGAGAGAGACAGCGAGGGAGACAGAGAGAGAGGGACAGCCAGACCGAGGTACAGAGAGAGAGAGGGGGACAGAGAGAGAGTAGTACAGAGAGAGAGAGAGAGGGACAGAGAGACAGAGCGAGAGAGAGGGTGCAGAGAGAGATAGGGACAGAGAGAGAGAGAGGGACACAGAGAGACAGAGGGGGACAGAGAGACAGAGAGAGGAACAGAGAGACAGAGAGAAGGACAGAGATAGGGACAGAGAGGCAGAGATAGAGGGACACAGTGAGAGAGAGCGGAACATAGAACGAGAGAAAGGGACAGAGATACAGAGAGAGAGGGACAGAGAGACACAGAGAAAGAGAGAGGGACAGAGAGACAGAATGAGAGAGTGACAGAGAGACCGAGGGACAGAGAGAGAGAGAGAGAGACAGAGAGACACAGAGAGAGGGGCAGAGAGACAGAGATAGGGACAGAGAGAGACACACACACAAAGAGAGAGAGGGACAGAGGGAGGGCGACAGAGAGAGAGAGGAGGAGAGAGAGATAGAGCGAGTGAGCGGGGGAAGAGAGATAGAAAGGGTCAGAGAGAGAGGGGGACAGAGAGAGAGGGACACAGTGAGTGAGAGAGAGGGACAGAGAGAGAGACAGAGAGGCAGAGAGAGAGGGACACAGTAGAAGGGAGACGGATACAGAAACAGAGAGAGGTACAGAGAGACTCAGAGAGAGAGGGGACAGAGACACACAGAGAGAGAGGGTCAGAGAGACAGAGAAAAAAGGGAGGGACAGAGAGACAGAGGGTCAGAGATACACACAGAGACAGTGAGAGAGGGACAGAGAGACTGAGAGAGAGAGATAGGGACAGAGAGAAAGAGGGATAGTGTGAGAGGGAGAGAGAGAGAGCGACAGAGAGACAGAGAGGGAGAGAGGAACAAAGAGAGAGGGGGGACAGAGAGACACAGAGAGAAAGAGGGACAGAGAGAGTGACAGAGAGACAGAGAGAGAGGGACACAGAGAGAGCGAGAGAGGGACAAAGAGAGAGTGAGGGACAGAGAGACAGAGAGAGTGAGCGACACAGAGAGAGCGAGAGCGGGACAAAGAGAGAGAGTGGGACAGAGAGACAGAGAGAGGGGGACAGAGACAGAGAGAAGGCCACAGAGAGAGAGAGAGACAGAGAGATAGAGGGGGACGGAGCGAGCGAGAGCGAGGGAGGGACAGACAGAGAGGGACAGAGAGGGACAGAGAGTCAGAGGGACCGAGAGAGAGAGAGGGACAGAGAGAGAGACACAGAGAGAGAGGGACACAGTGAGAGAAAGAGAAAGGGACAGAGAGAGGGAATGAGAGAGAGGGACAGAGAGACAGAGAGAGAGGGACACAGTATAAGGGAGAGGGACATAGAAAGAGAGATAGGGACAGAGAGACATTGCGAGAGAGGGGACCGAGAGACTGAGAAAGTGAGGGACAGAGAGAGAGAGAGAGGGACAGAGAGAGGGACACAGAGAGAGATAGAGAGGGACATTGCCAAACAGACAAACCGAGAGACAGAGAGAGAGAGGGAGGGACAGAGAGACAGAGAGACAGAGAGGGAGATAGGGACACAGATAATGAGAGGCAAACAGAGACCGAGAGGGACAGAGAGACAGATGGACAGAGAGTGAGGGAGAGGGACAGAGAGAGAGGGACAGAGAGAGACGCATACAGAGATTGGGTCACGGAGAGAGCGAGAGAGGGACAGAGAGAGAGAGGGACAGAGAGAGAGAGAGAGAGAGAGTGACAGAGACAGAGTGAAGGACACACAGGGAGAGAGAGTGCCAGAGAGAGAGTGCCAGAGAGAGAGAGTGGGACAGAGAGAAAGAGGGACAGAGAGAGAGTGACAGAGACAGAGTGAAGGACACACAGGGAGAGAGAGAGAGTGCCAGAGAGAGAGTGCCAGAGAGAGAGAGTGGGTCAGAGAGACTGAGGGATAGAGAGAGAGAGCGAGGAGGGACAGAGAGAGAGAGAGAGAGACAGACAGAGAGAGAGGGGGGTCAGAGAGACTGAGAGAGAGGGACAGAGAGACAGAGAGAGGGACAGAAAGACAGAGAGGGAGAGGGACACAGAGAGACAGATAGAGAGAGAGAGGGACAGAGAGACACAGAGAGAGAGGGACAGAGAGACAGAGGGGGGGACACAGTGAGAGAGAGAGGGGCATAGAAAGAGAGAGAGACAGAGAGACACAGGGAGAGAGGGGGACAGAGAGAGAGAGGGTCCGATAGACAGAGAGACAGGCAAAGAGAGACAGAGGGACAGAGAGACACAGAGAAAAAGAGACGGACAGAGAGAAAGAGTGAGAGTGACAGAGAGACAGAGGGACAGAGAGAAAGACAGAGAGAGGGAGAGAGAGAGAGAGGGCCAGAGAGACTGAGAGAGAGGGACAGAGTGACTGAGAGAGACAGAGAGACAGAGGGACCGAGAGAGAGGAGAGAGAGAGAGGCAGAGAGAGAGAGAGGGAGAGGAACAGAGAGACAGAGTGAGAGAGGGGGCCAGAGAGAGAGAGAGGGACAGAGAGAGAGTAGTACAGAGAGAGAGGGACAGAGAGACAGAGAGAGGGGGAGAGAGACAGAGAGAAGGACACAGAGGGAGAGACAGAAAGAGAGAGGGACATAGAGAGAGAGACAGAGAGAGAGACAGAGAGAGAGGGACAGAGAGAGAGAGAGAGAGAGAGGATCAGAGAGACAGAGAGAGAGGGTCAGAGAGATAGAGGGACAGAGAGACAGAGAGACAGAGAGAGAGACAGCGAGGGAGACAGAGAGAGAGGGACAGCCAGACCGAGGTACCGAGAGAGAGAAAGAGGGGGACAGAGAGAGAGTAGTACAGAGAGAGAGAGAGAGGGACAGAGAGACAGAGCGAGAGAGAGGGTGCAGAGAGAGAGAGAGGGAGAGAGGGAGGGACAGAGAGAGAGAGACTGAGAGAGAAGACGGGGACAGAGAGAGAGAGACAGAGAGAGAGGTACAGAGAGAGAGGGACAGAGAGACAGAGCGAGACGGAGGGATAGAGAGAGAGAGACAGAGAGAGAGGCGGACACAGAGAGAGCGATAGAGGTACAGAGAGAGAGAGGGTCAGGGAGACCGAGAGAGGGGGAGAGAGATAGAGAGAAGGACACACAGAGAGAGACAGAAAGAGAGAGGGACATAAAGAGAGAGAGAATGAGGGTGGGACAGACAGAGAGTAACAGAGGGACAGAGAGAGAGGGGGACAGAGAGACAGAGTGAGAGAGGGACAGAGAGACAGAGGGACAGAGAGAGAGAGAGAGAGATGGAGACAGAGAGAGAGAGTAACAGAGAGACCGAGGGACTGAGAGAGAGAGGGAGAGAGAGAGGTAGGGAGTGAGAGAGAGGGATAGAGAGACAGAGAGAGAGAGGAACAGAGAGACTGAGAGATAGCAGGAGGGACAGAGAGACTGAGAGAGAGGTAGGGAAAGAGAGACAGAGGGACAGAGAGACCGAGAGACGGGGACAGGGCAGAGAAAAGGACACATAGAGAACGGGAGACACAGAGAGTGAGGGTGGGGACAGGGAGAGGGAGAGAGCGATGGAGGGACAGACAGAGATGGACAGAGAGACAGGGGGACCGTGAGAGAGAGAGGGACAGAGAGAGACAGGGACACAGACAGAGAGGGACAGAGAGAGAAGAGGGGGACAGAGAGAGAGAGAGACAGAGAAAGAGGGACAGAGAGAAAGAGAGGGACAGAGAGAGAGGGACACAGAGAGACAGAGGGGGACAGAGAGACAGAGAGAGGAACAGAGAGACAGAGAGAAGGACAGAGAGAGACAGAGAGGCAAAGAGAGAGGGACACAGTAGAAGGGAGACGGATACAGAAACAGAGAGAGGGACAGAGAGACTCAGAGAGAGAGGGGACAGAGAGACTCAGAGAGAGAGGGTCAGAGAGACAGAGAAAGAGAGGGCGGGACAGAGAGAAAGAGGGTCAGATATACACACAGAGACAGTGAGAGAGGGACAGAGAGACTGAGAGAGAGAGATAGGGACAGAGAAAGAGGGACAGTGTGAGAGGGAGAGAGAGAGAGAGAGCGACAGAGAGACCGAGAGGGAGAGAGGAACAAAGAGAGAGGGGGGACAGAGAGACACAGAGAGAAAGAGGGACAGAGAGAGTGACAGAGAGACAGAGAGAGAGGGACACAGAGAGAGCGAGAGAGGGACAAAGAGAGAGTGAGGGACAGAGAGACAGAGAGAGTGAGCGACACAGAGAGAGCGAGAGCGGGACAAAGAGACAGAGAGCGACACAGAGAGAGCGAGAGCGGGACAAAGAGAAAGAGTGGTACAGAGAGACAGAGAGAGGGGGACAGAGACAGAGAGAAGGCCACAGAGAGAGAGAGAGACAGAGAGATAGAGGGGGACGGAGCGAGCGAGAGCGAGGGAGGGACAGACAGAGAGGGACAGAGAGGGACAGAGAGTCAGAGGGACCGAGAGAGAGAGGGACAGAGAGAGAGAGACACAGAGAGAGAGGGACACAGTGAGAGAAAGAGAAAGGGACAGAGAGACAGAGAGAGGGAATGAGAGAGAGGGACAGAGAGACAGAGAGAGAGGGACACAGTATAAGTGAGAGGGACATAGAAAGAGAGATAGGGACAGAGAGACACTGCGAGAGAGGGGTCAGAGAGACTGAGAAAGTGAGGGACAGAGAGAGAGAGAGAGGGACAGAGAGAGAGGGACACAGAGAGAGATAGAGAGGGACATTGACAAACAGACAAACCGAGAGACAGAGAGAGAGAGGGAGGGACAGAGAGACAGAGGGACAGACACACACATAATCAGTGAGAGAGGGACAGAAAGACTGCGAGAGAGAGGCACAGATAGACTGAGAGAGAAAGAGATAGGGACAGAAAGACAGAGGGACAGAGCGCGGGAGAGACAGAGAGAGAGGGACAGAGAGACAGAGAGGGAGAGAGCGACACAGAGAGAGGTGGAACAGAGAGACACAGAGAGCGAGAGGTACAGAGCGAAACAGAGAGAGAGGGACAGAGCGACAGACAGAGAGGGACACAGAGAGAGCGAGAGAGGGACAAAGAGAGAGAGAGGGACTGTGAGACAGAGAGGGGGGACATAGACAGAGAGAAGGACACAGAGAGAGAGACAGCGAGATAGACAGGGACAGATAGAGAGAGAGCGAGTGAGGGACAGACAGAGAGGGACAGAGAGACAGAGGGAGCGAGAGAGAGCGGGACAAAGAGAGAGAGAGAGGTACAGAGATAGAGAGAGGGAGCGAGAGACAGAGCGAGAGAGAGGGGGACAGAGAGAGAGAGAGAGAGAGAGACAGAGACAGAGAGAGGGACAGACAGAGGGACAGAGAGCCAGAGAGAGAGAGCGACACAGAGAGAGCGAGAGCGGGACAAAGAGAGAGAGGGGGACAGAGAGAGGGGGACAGAGACAGGAAGAAGGCCACAGAGAGAGAGAGACAGAGAGATAGAGGGGGACGGAGAGAGCGAGAGCGAGGGAGGGACAGGCAGAGAGGGACAGAGAGGGACAGAGAGTCAGAGGGACCGAGAGAGAGAGGGACAGAGAGAGAGACAAAGAGAGAAAGGGACAGAGAGAGAGGGACACAGAGAGAAAGGGACACAGTGAGAGAAAGATAGAGGAATAGAGAGACAGAGAGAGGGAATGAGAGAGGGGGCAGAGAGATAGAGAGAGAGAGAGGGACACAGTATAAGGGAGAGGGACATAGAAAGAGAGGGAGGGACAGAGAGATAATGCGAGAGAGGGGACAGAGAGACTGAGAGAGTGAGGGACAGAGAGAGAGAGAGAGGGACAGAGAGAGAGAGGGACACAGAGAGAGATAGAGAGGGACATTGACAACAGACAAAGAGAGAGAGAGAGGGTCAGAGAGACAGAGAGAGAGAGGGAGGGACAGAGAGACAGAGGGACACAGAGACATACATAACGAGTGAGAAAAGGACAGAAAGACTGCGAGAGAGAGGCACAGATAGACTGAGAGAGAAAGAGATAGTGACAGAGAGACAGAGGGACAGAGCGCGAGAGAGACAGGGAGACAGAGAGGGAGAGAGAGACACAGAGAGAGGGGGAACAGAGAGACATAGAGAGCGAGAGGTACAGAGCGACACAGAGAGAGGGACAGAGAGACAGAGAGAGAGGGACACAGAGAGAAGGAGAGAGGGACAAAGAGAGAGAGAGAGGGGGACTGAGAGACAGAGAGGGGGACAGGGACAGAGAGAAGGACACACAAAGAGAGACAGCGAGATAGAGACGGACAGACAGAGATAGAGCGAGGGAGGGACAGACAGAGAGGGACAGAGAGACAGAGGGAGCGAAAAGAGAGAGGGACAAAGAGAGAGAGAGTTACAGAGATATAGAGAGGGACAGAGAGACCGAGTGAGAGAGAGGGGGACAGAGAGAGAGAGAGAGAGACCGAGGAGGGACAGAGAGGCAGAGAGAGGGACAGAGAGAGGGACAGAGAGACAGAGAGTGAGGGACACACTAGAAGGGAGAGGGACATAGAAACAGAGAGAGGGACAGAGAGACTCAGAGAGAGGGGGGCAGAGAGACGCAGAGAGAGAGGGTCAGAGAGGCAGAGAGAGAGGGAGGGACAGAGAGACAGAGGTTCAGAGATTCACGCAGAGACAGTGAGAGAGCGACAGAGAGACAGTGAGACAGAGACAGAGTGGGACAGAGAGACAGAGAGGGAGAGAGGGACACAGAGAGAGGGGGCCAGCGAGATAGATAGGGACAGATAGAGAGCGAGCGAGTGAGGGTCAGACAGAGAGGGACAGAGAGTCAGAGGGAGCGAGAGAGAGAGGGACAAAGAGAGAGAGAGGGGTAAGAGATAGAGAGAGGGACAGAGAGAGAGAGCGACAGAGAGGGGGACAGAGAGAGAGAGAGAGACAGAGAGAGGGACAGAGAGGCAGAGAGAGGGACAGAGAGACAGAGAGAGGGACAGTATAAGGGAGAGGGCCAGAGAAACAGAGAGTGGGACAGAGAGACAGAGAGAGGGGGGACAGAGAGATACAGAGAGAGAGGGTCAGAGAGACAGAGAGAGAGAGAGAGGGACAGAGAGACAGAGGGTCAGAGATACACACAAAGACAGTGAGAGAGGGACAGAGAGACTGAGAGAGAGAGATAGGGACAGAGAGAAAGAGGGACAGAGTGAGAGGGAGTGAGTGAGAGAGCGACAGAGAGACAGAGAGAGAGGGACAGAGAGACAGAGAGAGAGAGAGAGGGACAGAGAGACAGAGGGTCAGAGATACACACAAAGACAGTGAGAGAGGGACAGAGAGACTGAGAGAGAGAGATAGGGACAGAGAGAAAGAGGGACAGAGTGAGAGGGAGAGAGTGAGAGAGCGACAGAGAGAGAGAGAGGGACAGAGAGACAGAGGGTCAGAGATACACACAAAGACAGTGAGAGAGGGACAGAGAGACTGAGAGAGAGAGATAGGGACAGAGAGAAAGAGGGACAGAGTGAGAGGGAGAGAGTGAGAGAGCGACAGAGAGACAGAGAGAGAGGGACAGAGAGACAGAGAGAGAGAGGGACAGAGAGACAGAGGGTCAGAGATACACACAAAGACAGTGAGAGAGGGACAGAGAGACTGAGAGAGAGAGATAGGGACAGAGAGAAAGAGGGACAGAGTGAGAGGGAGAGAGTGAGAGAGCGACAGAGAGAGAGAGAGAGGGACAGAGAGACAGAGGGTCAGAGATACACACAAAGACAGTGAGAGAGGGACAGAGAGACTGAGAGAGAGATAGGGACAGAGAGAAAGAGGGACAGAGTGAGAGGGAGAGAGTGAGAGAGCGACAGAGAGACAGAGAGAGAGGGACAGAGAGACAGAGAGAGAGAAAAGGACACAGAGAGAGGGGGGACAGAGAGACACAGAGAGCGACAGGGACAGAGAGACACAGAGAGAGGGAGGGACAGAGAGTGGGACAGAGAGACAGAGAGAGAGTGACACAGAGAGAGCGAGAGAGGGACAAAGAGAGAGTGAGGGACAGAGAGACACAGAGAGAGCGAGAGAGGGACAAAGACAGCGAGAGGGAAAGAGAGACAGAGAGAGGGGGCCAGAGACAGAGATAAGGCCATATAGAGAGAGAGAGAGAGAGAGAGAGAGAGAGAGAGAGAGAGAGAGGGGGGGGGGACGGGGGGGGGACGGAGAGAGCGAGAGCGAGGGAGGGACAGACAGAGAGGGACAGAGAGACAGAGGGAGCGAGAGAGAGAGGGACAAAGAGAGAGAGAGGTACAGAGATAGAGAGAGGGACAGAGAGAGAGAGAGCGAGAGAGAGGGGGATAGAGAGCGAGAGACAGAGAGAGGGACAGAGAAGCAGAGAGAGGGACAGAGAGACAGAGAGGGACACAGTATAAGGGACTGGGCCAGAGAAAGAGAGAGAGGGACAGAGAGACAGAGAGAGAGGGGACAGAGAGACACAGAGAGAGAGGGTCAGAGAGACAGAGAGAGAGAGGGAGGGACAGAGAGACAGAGGGTCAGAGATACACACAGAGACAGTGAGAGAGGGACAGAGAGACTGAGAGAGAGAGATAGGGACAGAGTGAAAGAGGGACAGAGTGAGAGGGAGAGAGAGAGAGAGAGCGACAGAGAGACAGAGAGAGAGGGACAGAGAGACAGAGAGAGAGAAAAGGACACAGAGAGAGGGGGGGACAGAGAGACACAGAGCGCGACAGGGACAGAGAGACACAGAGAGAGGGAGGGACAGAGAGAGGGACAGAGAGACAGAGAGAGAGTGACACAGAGAGAGCGAGAGAGGGACAAAGAGAGAGTGAGGGACAGAGAGACAGAGAGAGAGCGACACAGAGAGAGCGAGAGAGGGACAAAGAGAGCGAGAGGGAAAGAGAGACAGAGAAAGGGGGCCAGAGACAGAGAGAAGGCCACAGAGAGAGAGAGAGAGAGAGAGACAGAGAGATAGAGGGGGATGGAGAGAGCGAGAGCGAGAGTGAGGGAGGGACAGACCGAGAGGGACAGAGAGGTACAGAGAGACAGAGGGACCGAGAGAGAGAGGGACAGAGAGAGAGAGAGAGACAGAGAGAAAGGGACAGAGAGAGAGGGACAGAGAGAGAGAGAGGGACACCGTGAGAGAAAGAGAAAGGGTCAGAGAGTCAGAGAGAAGGAATGAGAAAGAGGGACAGAGAGACAGAGAGAGGGACACAGTGTAAGGGAGAGGGACATAGAAAGAGAGAGAGGGACAGAGAAAGTCACTGAGAGAGAGGGGACAGAGAGACTGAGAGAGAGATAGGGACAGAGAGAGAGAGAGACAAAGAGAGAGAGAGGGACAGAGACAAACAGACAAGCAGAGAGAGAGGGTCAGAGAGACAGAGAGAGAGGGGGAGGGACAGAGAGACAGAGAGACAGAAAGACTCACATAAACAGTGAGAGAGGTACAGAGAGAGAGAGAGCGACAGAGAGAGAGCGACAGAAAGACTGCGAGAGAGAGGCACAGAGAGACTTAGAGAGAAAGTGATTGGCAGAGAGACTGAGAGAGAGAGAGATTGGGACAGAGAGACAGAGGGACAGAGCGAGAGAGAGACGGAGAGAGAGGGACAGAGAGACAGAGAGGGAGAGAGCGACACAGAGAGAGGGGGAACAGAGAGACACAGAGAGCGAGAGGGACAGAGCGACACAGAGAGAGAGGGACACAGAGAGCGAGAGAGGGACAAAGAGAGAGAGGGACAGAGACAGACAGAGAGGGGGGACAGAGGCAGAGAGAAGGACACACAAAGAGAGAGACAGCGAGATAGAGACGGACAGACAGAGCGAGAGCGAGGGAGGGACAGACAGAGAGGGACAGAGAGACAGAGGGAGCGAAAAGAGAGAGGGACAAAGAGAGGGAGAGAGGTACAGAGATATAGAGAGGGACAGAGAAACCGAGCGAGAGAGAGGGGGACAGAGAGAGAGAGAGAGAGAGAGAGAGACCGAGGAGGGACAGAGAGGCAGAGAGGGGGACAGAGAGAGGGACAGAGAGACAGAGAGTGAGGGACACAGTATAAGGCAGAGGGACATAGAAACAGAGAGAGGGACAGAGAGACTCAGAGAGAGGGGGGCAGAGAGACACAGAGAGAGAGGGTCAGAGAGACAGACAGAGAGAGGGAGGGACAGAGAGACAGAGGGTCAGAGATACACACAGAGACAGTGAGAGAGGGACAGAGAGACTGAGAGAGAGAGCGACAGAGAGACAGAGAGAGAGTGGGACAGAGAGACAGAGAGGGAGAGAGGGACACAGAGAGAGGGGGACAGAGAGACACAGAGAGCGAGAGGGAAAGAGAGAGAGAGAGGGACAGAGAGAGGGACAGAGAGACAGAGAGAGAGCGACGCAGAGAGAGCGAAAGAGGGACAAAGAGAGAGTGAGGGACAGAGAGACAGAGAGAGTGCGACGCAGAGAGAGCGAGAGGGACAAAGAGAGTGAGAGGGACAGAGTGACAGAGAGAGGGGGACAGAGACACAGAGAGAGGTACAGAGAGAGAGAGACAGAGACATAGAGGGGGACGGAGAGAGCGAGAGCGAGGGAGTGACTGACAGAGAGGGACAGGGGCGGATAGAGGGACCGAGAGAGAGAGGGACGGAGAGAGAGACACAGAGAGAAAGGGACAGAGAGAGAGGGACAGAGAGAGAGAGGGACACAGTGAGAGAAAGAGAGAGGGATAGAGAGACAGAGAGAGGGAATAAGAGAGAGAGGGACAGAGAGACAGAGAGGGACACAGTATAAGGGAGAGGGACATAGAAAGAGAGAGAGGGACAGAGAGACACTGCGAGAGAGGGGACAGAGAGACTGAGAGAGAGGGACAGAGACAAACAGACAAACAAAGAGAGAGAAGGTCAGAGAGACAGAGAGAGAGGGGGACAGAGAGACAGAGAGACAGAAAGACTCACATAAACAGTGAGAGAGGTACAGAGAGAGAGAGAGAGCGACAGAGAGAGAGCGACAGAAAGACTGTGAGAGAGAGGCACAGAGAGACTTAGAGAGAAAGTGATTGGCAGAGAGACTGAGAGAGAGAGAGATTGGGACAGAGAGACAGAGGGACAGAGCGAGAGAGAGACAGAGAGAGGGACAGAGAGACAGAGAGGGAGGGAGCGACACAGAGAGAGGGGGAACAGAGAGACACAGAGAGCGAGAGGGACACCGCAACACAGAGAGAGAGGGACACAGAAAGCGAGAGAGGGACAAAGAGAGAGAGAGGGACTGAGAGACAGAGAGGGGGACAGAGACAGAGAGAAGGACACACAAAGAGAGAGACAGCGAGATAGAGACGGACAGACAGAGAGAGAGCGAGGGAGGGACAGACAGAGAGGGACAGAGAGACAGAGGGAGCGAAAAGAGAGAGGGACAAAGAGAGGGAGAGAGGTACAGAGATATAGAGAGGGACAGAGAGACCGAGCGAGAGAGAGGGGGACAGAGAGAGAGAGAGAGAGAGAGAGAGACCGAGGAGGGACAGAGAGGCAGAGAGGGGGACAGAGAGAGGGACAGAGAGACAGAGAGTGAGGGACACAGTATAAGGCAGAGGGACATAGAAACAGAGAGAGGGACAGAGAGACTCAGAGAGAGGGGGGCAGAGAGACACAGAGAGAGAGGGTCAGAGAGACAGACAGAGAGAGGGAGGGACAGAGAGACAGAGGGTCAGAGATACACACAGAGACAGTGAGAGAGGGACAGAGAGACTGAGAGAGAGAGCGACAGAGAGACAGAGAGAGAGTGGGACAGAGAGACAGAGAGGGAGAGAGGGACACAGAGAGAGGGGGACAGAGAGACACAGAGAGCGAGAGGGAAAGAGAGAGAGAGGGACAGAGAGAGGGACAGAGAGACAGAGAGAGAGCGACGCAGAGAGAGCGAAAGAGGGACAAAGAGAGAGTGAGGGACAGAGAGACAGAGAGAGTGCGACGCAGAGAGAGCGAGAGGGACAAAGAGAGTGAGAGGGACAGAGTGACAGAGAGAGGGGGACAGAGACACAGAGAGAGGTACAGAGAGAGAGAGACAGAGACATAGAGGGGGACGGAGAGAGCGAGAGCGAGGGAGTGACTGACAGAGAGGGACAGGGGCGGATAGAGGGACCGAGAGAGAGAGGGACGGAGAGAGAGACACAGAGAGAAAGGGACAGAGAGAGAGGGACAGAGAGAGAGAGGGACACAGTGAGAGAAAGAGAGAGGGATAGAGAGACAGAGAGAGGGAATAAGAGAGAGAGGGACAGAGAGACAGAGAGGGACACAGTATAAGGGAGAGGGACATAGAAAGAGAGAGAGGGACAGAGAGACACTGCGAGAGAGGGGACAGAGAGACTGAGAGAGAGGGACAGAGACAAACAGACAAACAAAGAGAGAGAAGGTCAGAGAGACAGAGAGAGAGGGGGACAGAGAGACAGAGAGACAGAAAGACTCACATAAACAGTGAGAGAGGTACAGAGAGAGAGAGAGAGCGACAGAGAGAGAGCGACAGAAAGACTGTGAGAGAGAGGCACAGAGAGACTTAGAGAGAAAGTGATTGGCAGAGAGACTGAGAGAGAGAGAGATTGGGACAGAGAGACAGAGGGACAGAGCGAGAGAGAGACAGAGAGAGGGACAGAGAGACAGAGAGGGAGGGAGCGACACAGAGAGAGGGGGAACAGAGAGACACAGAGAGCGAGAGGGACACCGCAACACAGAGAGAGAGGGACACAGAAAGCGAGAGAGGGACAAAGAGAGAGAGAGGGACTGAGAGACAGAGAGGGGGACAGAGACAGAGAGAAGGACACACAAAGAGAGAGACAGCGAGATAGAGACGGACAGACAGAGAGAGAGCGAGTGAGGGACAGACAGAGAGGGACAGAGAGACAGAGGGAGCGAAAAGAGAGAGGGACAAAGAGAGAGAGACAGAGTTACAGAGATATCGAGAGGGACAGAGAGACCGAGCGAGAGAGAGGGGGACAGAGAGAGAGAGAGAGAGAGAGGTCGAGGAGGGACAGAGAGGCAGAGAGAGGGACAGAGAGAGGGACAGAGAGACAGAGAGAGAGGGACACAGTATAAGGGAGAGGGACATAGAAAGAGAGAGAGGGACAGAGAGACACTGCGAGAGAGGGGACAGCGAGACTGAGAGAGAGAGAGGGACAGAGAGAGACAGAGAGAGAGAGGGTCAAAGAGAGAGATAGAGAGGGACAGAGACAAACAGACAAACAAAAAGAGAGAAGGTCAGAGAGACAGAGAGAGAGGGAGGGACAGAGAGACAGAGGGACAGAGAGACACACATAACCGGTGAGAGAGGGACAGAGAGAGAGAGAGAGCGACAGAGAGAGAGGGACAGAAAGACTGCGAGAGAGAGGCACAGAGAGACTGAGAGAGAAAGAGATTGGCAGAGAGACCGAGAGAGAGAGAGAGATAGGGACAGAGAGACAGAGGGACAGAGCGAGAGAGAGACAGAGAATGAGGGACAGAGAGACAGAGAGGGAGAGAGCGACACAGAGAGAGTGGGGAACTGACAGTCACAGAGAGCGAGAGGGACAGAGAGACACACAGAGAGAGGGACAGAGAGACAGAGAGAGAGAGGGACACAGAGAGAGCGAGAGAGGGACAAAGAGGGAGAGAGGGACAGAAAGACAGAAAGACCGATGGGGCAAAGAAAATTGCAATGCGATTAGGTAAGATTACGCATGCACAGGTTGGGCACGGAAGCGGAAGGGAATGGCCAGAATAGAAATGTGGAGCTTATTGATGGAACAGGTTCTGTGTGTCTTTGATAAGTATGAACCAGTCAGAGAGGGAGGAAATTGTCAAGCGCAGGCGTCATGATTACGAAGGAAGTTGAATCTCTTGTTAAGATGAAGAAGGCTTGCGTTAGCATTGAGATGTGAAGACTCAGTTCGGGCCATTGAGAGTTACAAGTTAAACAGGAAAGACCTTAAGAGAGACTGAAGATGAGCCAGGAGGGGAGCTGAGAATTTGTTGGCAGATAGGATAAGGGAAAATCCTAAAGCTCTCCATAGGTATGTAAGGGCTAAAAGAATGAATAGAATAAAATATGGCCAATGAAGGACAGTCGTGGTAAGTAGTCTGTGGTGTCAGAAGTGATGGGGGAAGCGCAAAAGCAATATCTTCCGTCAGGATTCGCATTGGCAAAACAAAATGTTGTCGAGAACAATACTGAGAAACAGGCTACTAGACAAGATCGGATTGAAGTTCCCAAGGACGAAGTGTTACAAACCCTGAAAATGTGAAAATATATAAATTCCCTCGGCTGGCTGTGATTTATCCTAGGATTCTCTGGGAAACCAAGAATCTGATTTCCGAGACTTCGACTTTGATCTTTATGTTGTCATTGTCCGAAGGTATAGTACCAGAACACTATAGGATAGGAAAAGTTGTTCCCTAATTCAAGAAGGTAAGTAGGGAAAACCATAGAAATTATAGACGATTGACCCTTCCGTCGGTTGTGGGTAAAGTGTTGGAAAAGTTCTAAGACATAAGATTTGTAATTATCTCGACTGGAATAAGTTTATGAGGGAAAGTCAAGCCGGTTTTGTGAATGGGAGGTCGAGACTCACAAACTTTATTGAGTTATTTGAGTAGGTCATTAAAATGGATATCTGTTTTCTCACTGAATTGGAAAGTACATTTCCAGACGTTTCATCACCCTACTCGGTAACAATTTCAGTGGGTCTCCAGGCGAAGCACTGTTCATGATTCCTGCTTTCTATTTATATGTTTGAGTTTCTTTGGGTTGGTGATGTAATTTCCGGTGGTGATGTCATTTCCTGTTCTTTTTCCTCAGCGGATAGTCGATGGCGTCGAGCTCGAAGTGTTTGTTGGTAGATTTCTGGTCGGAATGCCATGCTTCGAGGAATTCTTCTGCATGTATCTGTTTGGCTTGTCCTAGGATGGATGTGCTGTCTCAGTCGACTGTAGTGTTTGTCTAATGTAGTATTTGTTACTGTTCTTGCACGGTATTTTGTAAATGTCATCAGTTTTTGCATATGCACAAATAGGCATAAAACGAGCCACCAGGATACATGAACATCAAGTAGCCACAAAACGACGTGACCCTCTCTCACTGGTATCCTTCTATACAGATAAGTAAAGGCACCACTTTGACTTGGACAACGCATCCATCCGAGCACAAGTGAAACAGAGACAGACACGAGAATTCCGAGAAGCATGGCATTCTAACCGGAAATCTATCAAAAAGCACATGCAGGTAGACCCCATCTACAACCCCCTGAGGAAAAGAACAGGAAATGATATCACAACAGGAAATGACATGACGAACTCAAAGAACCCCAAAACTGTAAATAGAAAGCAGAAATCATGAACAGGATGTCACGCGAAGGCCCACTGAAGATGTTACCCAGGAGGTTAACGAAACGTCTGGAAATGAGCCTTCCAGCTCAGCGAGCAAATCTTCATCTGGAAGCTAAACCTGAGCTACAAATCTTGTCAAGGCTCGCCAGGTGACTAAACAAATAGATGAGGATAAAGCGGTTCATGTAATGCACGTATGGATCTCAGTTAGCCGTTTGATAAATTTCGCTATGGTAGGTGACTGCACAAAATACTGAGGGATGGGCTTGAGGAGTATTTCGTGCTTTGGATCAGAAATTAGCCAGCTGAAAGAAGACAGAGGGTGTTACTTGATGGGAAAACATCATCCTGGAATTCAGTTGCTTTTGGTGTACTGCAACAATCTGTTTTGGTTTCAATGCTTTTCCTCATTTTTTTATAAACGACCTGGATAGGGACGTAGAAGGAAGGGTTAGTAAATTTGCGGACGACACAAAGTTCAGTACAGTTGTGCATAGTGCTGAAGGATATTGTAGGTTACATAGGGACACAGGTATGCTGCAGAGCTGGGCTGAGAGTTGGCAAATGAAATTTAATGCAGAAAAAATGTGAGAAAGAACATGGCATTAAAATTTAGCACAGAATATAAGGATCGATAGCAGAAGTTTCTATTAAAATATAAAATGAAAGAGTGGCAAAAGTAAACGTTGACACTTTCGTGGATAAGAAGGGGCATTTACTTATGGGATATGCGGAAATAGCCTTGACATTGAACAGGCATTTGCGTCGGTCTTCACAGTGGAGGATATCAATTACATGCCAGTAGTTGACAAAGCGATGACGGTTGGTGACGACCTGGGAACAGTCCTTATAACAAAAGAGCTAGTGTTGGATTGTTGCAGCTAATTTAGCAAAGGATGGTTACATCTCCAGGCACTGATGGAATGCATTGCGGGGTACTAATCGCAATGCTGTGTTAAAAAGAAGTGCGCTGGTGGTATTTTTCCAAATTTCATTGGTCTCTGGGGCAGTCCCAGCAGATTGGAAAACACAAATATGACATCACTGTTTAAAAAGGGAGGCAGACCAAATCTGAGGAATTAGATCAGATTTCTTACAGTGTCGAAACAGGCCCTTCGGCCCAATAAGTCCACACCGACCGCCGAAGCGCAACCCACTCAGACCCATTCCCCAACATTATAGAAGGTTGTTTAACCTCTGTAGTGCAGACATTTCTTGAGTCTATTATCGAGGAAGAAATAGCAGGGCATCTCGACAGAAATTGGACAGACGCAGCATGGGTTAATGAAGGGCAGGTCATGCCTGAAAAATCTTTTCGAATTCTATGATGGCATTACGAGCATGGTGCATAACGGGACCCAGTGAATTGGTGTACCTAGATTTTCAAAATGCCCTCGACAGGGTGCCGTTCAAGCGCTGACAGCAAACGGATGCATGCTGTTAAGGGTAAAGTATGAGCATGGATTCAGGATTATTTGTCCAAAAGGAAGCGCAGAGCGGGGATAAATCAGTGCTATTCTATTGTCCATCAATGGTGTGCCTCAGGGGTCGGTACTGGGACCGCAATTACTTACAACTTATGTGGATGATTTGGATTTTGGAGCCATGCGCATCGTGTCAAGGTCTGCAATTGACACAAAGGTGAGTAGCTGAGCAAAGTGTGCAGAGGACAGTGATAATTTGCAGAGGAACATTGAAATATTGGGTTAATGGGCAATATTCTGGCGGATGGAATTCCGGATTTGAAGGTGTTCGCTGATGTCATGAGATTATGTGGAATAGGATTATATCGAAAATTCCGAAGCATGAGGCCGGATCTTATGGAAACATATAAAATTATGATGGGCATGTGTGAGATAGAAGTAGAGAGCATGCTTCCATTGGCGGATGAAACTAGGACAAGTGGGCAAAGCCTCAAGATTAGAAGGAGCCGATTTAGGACTGAATTGAGAAGGAACTTCTTCAACCAGAGGGTTGTTACTCTATGGAACTGCTTGCCCAACGAAGTAGTTGATGCTACATCAATATTTTTTTAAGCGAGGGCTGATTTTTTTTTGAACAATATAGGAAGTAAAGATGACCTTCAAAGGTTGGTTAAGTGAATGTATGTCCGTGGAAAGATCACGCATGATCTTATTGAATGGCGAAGTAGTCTCTAAGGCCCGTATGGCATAGTCTTGCTCCTCGTTCTCATGTTCTACGAATGTATGTGTCACATATTCCGCGATTTTAGGGAAAGTTTCCATGGGGCTGTTGGGGGAGGTGTTGAGTGAGAAGGCACAGTGCACCACGGTGCCCCGGAGGGAATGGTTCCTGGGGAAGGTGGACAAGGGCGGGGAGGGGAATATATATTTGTTAATAGTATTTCGCTGGAGGTGGTGGAATTAGGAAAATATTTCGTTGATCACTTGGAGTACCACAGCGCTAAAGGATCCAGACCAAGTTCTGAAAAACACAGGATGAGAATGGATCATTGCTTCATACAGACATTTGCAAGATGTGCCAAAAGTCCTTCTTTGGTGCAGTGAAAGTCACAATGTTTTTGAGAAGCTAACTTTAGCAGCCATATAGCATTGTGGCCACAAGAGCGGGACATAGTCAGAGATTTTCTTGACACCATAAAGCCTGTCTAACACATAGCCTGCGATTACACGCCACCTATGATTTGGCATCGGCAGTCTCCATTAACAACTGTTCACTCTCCGAGTGAGAGCGTTATTCACCTCATTGACCAAATGTTCTTCTCTTTCTTTTGTTCTTTCCCGACCAACTGTTTACTCCTTTACAATACCGAATGAGACATGATGGGGTAGTTCTTGTTCGCCTGGATGATTGCAGTGTTAAAGAAACAATGCACAGGAGATGCACAGCAGATTAGTATCTGAGTTGCAAGAGACATTTAAATCAAAACCTTCTTGAGGATTCCTTGCCGTAGTTGCAACAATACTGAAAAGCTCAACACCGTCCAGAACAGAGCAGCTGAATTGAGCAGCAACACACAACTAAAAAAAATCGACAAACATCCATTCCCACCACAACCAAACACATAAGATGCACTGCAGATATTCACTAAGGGTTCTTAATCAGTACATTACAAACTCACAATTACTTCCATCTAAAAGGAAAAGGGGAGTAGATAGATAGGAAAGACCTACAACCCACTGGCCATCCTGCTCTGGAAATATATTGCCATTCCTCCAGAATCACTGGGTCAAAACTATGGATTTCGCTCCCCTATAATTTGGGTCAACCGACAGCACACGGAAACGATGGTTCAAGAAGGCAGCTCATCATCACCTTGTCCAGTCAAATCAGGAATGGACAACAAATGCTGACCTGTTCTGGAATACCCACATCCGACGAAGAATGAAAATCATATGCTTTGGTGTTCTGAAGAGTTCTCTCTTTCTGAGATATTTCTGGATTTCTTTGAGGGGTATCAAAGATGAGGATTTGCTGTTGGGAAATTGAAACGAAGCATTACATCAGAATTTGATGGACTTGCTTTGTTCCATGTAGCCTGAACCTCACCGGCCTTTGAAAATGAAAGCAGAAAGCTACATTCACAGTGGAGTGAAAGCATTCACTATCTGAACTATCGAGACATAATTGGAGGGACGCTGGAGAGAAACTGCGGTGATGTGGTGACTATTCAGTTACTTGTCTGCCCTGTAAATTCATCAGTGCAACCACACCGGGGAAACGCCATTCAACTGTTCCGAGTGTGGAAAGGGATTGGCTCAGTTTTCTAACTTGCTGACTCACCAGTGGGTTCACACGGAGAAGAAACCATTTAATTGTCCAGAGAATGGAAAAGGCTTTAAAAGTTCTCACGAACTGCTTTACCATCAATGTGTTCACGCTGATGAGAAACCATTCAAGTGTTCTCACAGAGGAAATGGGTTCAGGCCGTCATTGGATCTCACTTTACATCTGCGAACTCAGTGGACAGAGACCGTTCGCCTGTTCTAAGAATAGGAAAGGATTCATTCAGTCATTCAGTCTGCAGAGACACCAATGAGTTCACACAGCGTAGAGACCATTCGTCCGCTGTGATTTGAAGTAATTAATTGATTCAGGCAATCTGCTGAAATACAAGAGAGTTCACACTGGAAAGAGACCATTCACCTGCTCTTACATTTCTCAAACGTACTGAAAGACGAGCGAATTGATATTGGCGAGAGGCCATTCATATGTTCTGAATTGGGGAAAGGATGCACTTTTGCCATCCATCCTCCTGATACACCAACGGGTTCACAGTGACAGTAATTTGTTTTAATGACGCAGTGTGGGAAATGCTCTATCATTTTCCAGTAATTGATGTCCCATCAACATGTTCACGATGATGAGAACACAATCTTGTCCTCTCACTGGAGGTCTGTTGTTTCTCTGATATAAGTGAATACACTTCACAAGGTCTTCATTTAGATGTGAAGAATATTCAGAAATGCTGAATGTAACGAAATATATTTAAGTACAAATACACACTTAAAATGAAGAAAAGGATCAAGAACAGGGCAGTCAATGGATATCTACCAGTCTCCTCTAATTGTACGGAAATCAGGGAAACAAAATCTTTGAATTTGATATGATTGAAAACTGAACAATTAAACACTAGATCAAGTAAAGAGATTAAACACATCCAATGAAGTAAACCCCTGCTGACAGAATGAACACAGTTCAATTCTCGATGCAATAACACCATATCGCATTCACATGCGACCTCACTGGATTGTTTGCACTGTTACCGTCTTACCAGACTGTAGAGGCTGCTGCATTCATTTGAGAAAGAAGAGGCTGTTGGTGATTTAACCAGAGCACCACCAACCCACAGGTCAGAAAATATTTAGTGAAGGACAACCTTTAAATTAACCTCAAACCAGTGATAGGAATTGGAACCACGCTGCGAGCTTCAAACTGCTTTATAAGCCAACAAAGCAACCAACTGAGCGAAACAGATTGCACCTGACTGGGCTGTCACACGTGCGAATGAGTATTTGAATCCCTAGTTACCCACAATGCAAATTAACTGCCTCTCCACGCACGGTGGCTCAGTGTTTAGCACTGCTGCCTCAGAGCATGAGGGGCTGGCTTCGATTCCAGCCTCGGAGGCCTGTCCGTGTGGCGTTTGCACGTTCTCCACGTGTCTGCGTGAGTTTCCTCCAGGTCCTCAAATTTCATCCCACAAGACAAAAGGGTGCGCCAGTTAGGTGAATTGGTCATGATATATTACCAATACCGTAGGTTAATAGTTGGGGTAAATATAAGGGAGGGTAATGGGTTTGAGTGTTCTTTGGAGGGTTTGTGTGGACTTGTTGGGCCGAAGGGCCTGATGCTGCACTGCAGGGATTCTCGTGTGTTTTCTGGTGTTCCATCACATCATTGCTACTCCTTAAGCTCTTTTCAAAGTCAGATCATTAATATTTTCTCTCATTTGTGGGAACAAGCCCATATCTGCTGAGATTCGAGACTCGAGTGAATCACTTCCCAGGCAAGTAGCAAGTAAATGTTTCTCGCTCGTGTGAATATGCTCGTGCTCACTGAATAGAGATGACCAGGTGAATCTCTTTCCACACTCAGTGCAGGCCTCTCTACAGTGTGCCCATTCCTGTTTATCTGAAGCTTTGCTGATTTAATGAATGCCTTCTCATACAAAGAGCAGAAGAATGGTGTCTCTCCGGTGTCATTTCGATCGGGTGACATTAGTCGGGGTTGTGAAGATAATCACTTACCAAACAGAGCAGACAAATCATCTCTCCCTTTGTTGAAGTCGTTTGCGTGCCATTAGAATTGATCCCGTCCATGGAACAGCTGAGTGGTTTGTCCCCATGTGAACAGGTTGATGTCGAATTAAGATTTTGAATTTACAACCTTTGCAGATCTTAAAGTTTATTTTTCAACAGTATGGGAAATGACTTGCAAACCTGCCTACACACAGCATGGCCAATAAGAACACAGAAAATCAAGCCTGTCCAAGCCATACAAGGAACACCCAAAATGCCTCAACATTGACCAAACAGGCTGACAGGGGAAACCATACATGACCACAGTCATTCACAAACCAGAGAATACACTTCCCAAGACAAACTACCAATAAGCTTCCTCGACTCGATAAACACAGCTGTCCCAAAGGCCGAAGTGTAATCTCATACCCCAGTGATGTCAAAGCCACATGAAGCTCAGGTCAGCCAGGGATGCACCAGAATACCTTGCTCATCTCTGGAGAGCACCAATGGTATCACATTACTGCCAAGGAAAGGGACATTCTCACATACCCACGAAGAGAGCTGGAACCCCCTGATCCCATTCTTGAACTGATTAATGCTGCTGGATGCTTGATTGTGTCTTGATTGTATCAATCACGGCCAGAGCTTTTGCCGTAACTCGGATCCAGCCAGGGGAGAGCCGGACGGGCAAGGGAAGCCTGGCAAAATAGAATGAGAGACTGCTGATAAAGTTTTTCACATTAATCCTAAGAGATTCCTCAGCTCGAAAGAAATTGGCAGGGGCTCCACCAGTTCACTTTTGTTTCTGTCTTGTGGTTTCTGAGCATTTGCTTTAGATGTGTCTGTTTGTTTTGCGGTTGCTCACTGCATGACTTGTCAGTTTCAGGTGTCTCGTCTAAGTGTGTTATCCATCAGACAAGTGTTTGTTTAGAGTGCAGTGAGCGATTGTGCGCTCAGTAACCCTTTATTGCTTGTCTGTCAATCACTCACTGCTTCTGTGTTCTGTGAGTACGCCCTCTGTCTTTTCTCGAAAGCCGAATTGCAATGCTAAGCAGTCAACGCAGGACGTCCAGTACGCCACGGGGGCAGGGAATTCCACCCACTGCTGGGATGTGCTAGCTGGGCAACCCCAACCATGTGTTGAGAATGGCCCAGGACCGAAGTTCAAGACGATATTAAGAAGGCGTGTATGTTTAGATTCCCTACAGTGTAGAAACAAGCCCGTCGACCCAACAAGTCCACACCAACCCTCGGAAGAGTAATCCACGCAGACCCATTTCCCTCCCACTAATGCACCTGACACTATGGGCAATTTTGCACGGCCATTTCACCTGACTTGCACACCTTTGTGATTGTGCGAGGAAACCGGAGCACACGGAGGAGTCCCAGGCAGATGTGGGGAGAATGTGCAAACTGCACACAGACAATCGCCCAAGGCTGAAATCGAACCTGGGACCCTGGCGCTGTGAGGTAGCAGTGCTAACCACGCCACCCTGTAAATACGTGAACTTCAAAATAAAGATCGGAGATTCTCTTGTTTTTCCTGGTTCACTGGCAGACACTGTGCTGAAAGAGACAGGGTATGGCAGTTACTTTTCCCACTTTACAGGAGACTTTTACACATGGCCACAAGGAAATTGGCCATATGGGAGGTCCTTGAAATTCGATAAGCTTGATTATTGTAGCACGGCCATTATGGGAGAGCACGTTAACCCCTCCTGGAACACTGAATACATGCTGCAGTGTCTTGCAAAGTTTCGGCAGGTTGCCCAGCAGTGTCAGGCCGCGAAGGTGAAAGACTGCTGCAATAACAACCGATTCTGTGCTCCCAACAATTCCAGATACGGCCACATCGCCCTTTCCCACTGTACCCGAAATTTCCCATACTGGCTTCAAAGCCAGACCCGTTGGGCCTGAATGAAGTGGCTGCATTTTTTTTTACCATGCATTACACAGCAAGCCCGCGATGGGACACATTAGCCGCCGGGCAGTATGAATCACTACTGCTGCCCAACACAAACGATAACTCCAGACTCACAAGAAGCCCGAGTGCTTGCCGAAATTACCAGGGCACCAAATGTCAGTTTGCCCGCATCATGATTGGGTGCACTTCCCAGTATAAGACCTGGATCCACGCAGAGATCCGGGCCATGCGACAAGATGCCGCAGACCCGTTGAAGTGACTGCTCCCGTTCTACAATTGGGTCATCGAAATTTCCTGAATATACAACTGTCTGTCCCAAGATGTGCAGACCGTATTACAGCTTGTGTATATGACCCACTGGGTAACCATTAGCCCTGTTATTGACATCCGCATCCGATCCTGGGATACCGCTTCAGACTGGGAAAAAGTGGTTATACAGCACCGTGAAGGATGCAATAAATGCCAGTGCAAGACGGCACGCCGATTTCGGGCTGTTATCCAATGTCTGCAGAGCAGCCAAGCACTTACTCGATGTCATTGTCCACTTTAAGGAGGTCTGTGACTCCTCGTCGGGCGTTCCATTCGCAGAGTACGAAAAGCTTGCCGTGCAGACTTTACATATGCTCACGTTTTCACGTTGCACAATCAAACGACGAGCTGGACGGACACTTTAATTGTACTTAGTAAAGTGGACAGGAATGGGTTGTTCACTACATCAAAATGGACGGGGGCGTTCAACTGGCTCGCTCAAACTGACAACCACAAGGACACCACCAGGCCAGTACAGCAAGCTCGGGAAATTCACTGCTGGAACAGTGGGAAATTGGAACACTGAGTGAGACAGTGCTGGTCCAGGCAATGTCGCCCAGAACAACTACCCTCTCCCTCTCCCCTCAGGCATGACAGCAGTCCACCAACAACAGAGGCAGCTTCAACAGGCTGCCGACACTGTGGCTGGTCCCTTCCCCCGTGCTCCAGAATCTAACTAGGGCTATCGTGAGAGGGACTTTTCACAGGCGATCTCAATTTGTCTCTCAAACGCCCCGTCTGAAATTCTGATGATGGATGTGGATGTGGTGGGGCGCTGCTCATTTCTTTTGTGGTGGATTCTGGGTCTGTCCAACCGTCTGCGGCTCCCGACTCGGAAAATTACCGGAGTTGCAAGACCCTCTGCACTGTAGGGTTTTCAGGAGGATACATGACAGACCCACTCTCCTAACCCATTAACTTCAGTATTGGACCTGCCACTGCGACTGATACTGCCATTATTTAAGACTCTTGCCCTGTCGCCCTCCTGAGCTGGCAGACCTTGTGTAAATTGAATACCAGTATGCACTGTTCCTCTGAGGGTCTCACATTAGAGAACCCAGACGTCCATTATTCCATGCTGCGGGCAGTAATTTCACACAGCCCTGAACCCTCTGACCAGTAAGCTCTTGCTACTCTTGGTCATGCTCCAATTCACCTACGTGCGCTTTTATCGACACCTACGTGCCCTTTTTCCAACGGCCCCTTTCTGTAGACAGTTCTCTGATTCGCTGCTTCCAGAAGGGTGCAAAATTGACGGTATTGACTTGTCATGCATCTCACCAGAATTAATTGAAAATGTCGATACACCACGGTGACATGTAATAACAAAGTAGATTCTTGTGAAATTTAAGGTCTTCAAGGTGAAGTCTTCACAAATGCGGGTGCTATGATGTTGTACATCTCCACTGACAGCTGAAGTGACGTCAAGCTGCTATCTGTTTTCTCCATTGGTTTTGATCATTCTGGCTCTCGTCTAATTGCCTGAAGACGACAGGGTGCCGACAACCTGAGAGATGTCTGCGCGGATTTTGGTGTAATTTTCAGAGGGGATGAGGAGCTGCTGTTGGTCACGGGAAGTGCCTGTGAGGCCCCCAACACCTACTCCCCCGAAACCCCACAACTCCCCATAATTCAGGAACTGCAGTCAGCAGCTGATCGATCCTGTCAGGGCACACTGGATCCTCCTTACCCTGACCTTTTGGAAGGACAGTGTGCTGCCATGAATTTGCCAATGGCTGGATATGACGTGTTTTGCTTTCAATTTCACTTTCATCTCTGGCCACATGTAAGTTCTTCAGTTTAACCATGTAACTCTTCCAGAAAATGTCCGCTCGCTGATCCCTTTTTGTCAGCTTAACCAGAGTCCACATACGTAGTCACCACCACAGCAATCTCTACCTGAACTTGTCCACATTGACTTATTGATCTTCTCCAGCCTTGATAAAACAGGGACTGTTCCTGTACCCAAGCAGCCTGCAGGAACATTAATGATTCAGGGAGCAACCTCAATCTAATTGATGGCAAATGTTTGTTAGTAGCGAATATCTCTCCAGAGCTGTTGTTTGAAAGTATAGATAACAGCCTTTAAATATGATTGCTGCATTCTATGAATCGGAACATCCTCTGCCCACATTGGTTGGACGATAGTTAATTGACCAGTTCTGACAATGTTGCATTCAAGACTTTTCCTACCCTGCCCACGTGGCCACACCTCCTGATTCCAATCCTGGTCCCAGTATTTTATAGCTACCAGTAATATTTTGGCACTTTTGCTCAATTCTACCACAAACCCCATTCCCGATCTATTTCTTTCTGCAATTTTGGGCAAGAAAGTTGGGACGCAGAGGTTCTGTTTTGCACCCTTATCATTTTGTTATCTCATCATTCCTGCACTTCCATTTTGTTTTCGTTCCCCCCGGTTCCCCTCTTTGTTCTTTGTCACTAAATCCTTTTAATTGCTGCATTTTTAATTTTTGACGAAAGCGGATGGAACTCAGACAAAGTAAGAGTCTACAGCAGATTGTGAGTATTTGTTAAATTGCAATATAATAAGTAACGTATGATTAGGATTCATGAAAATTTACGCTTAACACTTATTGATGTTGGAATATAAAGTACAGGTTAGCCCTTATTGAGATTTAGTGTTTTCCTCGACTTTATTTTCATATCTCAGATTCCAGTACAATCAGTTCAGTTCAAATGGCAAAAGACAGCTGGAGTCGCTGTCATCACTACAACGCAACGTGATATTGGACACGTGAGAACTTTAGCTTCTCTCTCCAGTGCTCTCTCTTTCTGAACAACTTTCTCTGATTTACCTTGCTTCCCGTTTCAGCGGCCGTGTTCCAGGGGGAAATGCAATTGGCTGTTGTTGAAACTCCAGCTCGAGCTGAGAGAGGGTTATCTCCCATTGTGAGGTCAAGAGACCAAGCCGCAGTGTGATGAGATTCAGTGGTTAGGTCCCACCGAACATCCTCTGTAGAATCCCCATGTCTCAGTGTTCCCCAATGAGAAAGGCACGACCAGGAAGGAGTCACTGTGGACCTCACTACAGACTGCACAGTGGGACACTGACAATTACACACAGAGCTTGGACAGCCAGTTCCAAGGGAACCGATGTGACACCTGTGCCCTGTGACTTTGTTTGGGAATTGAACCTGCATGTGTTTAGGACAGGAACTCTTCCACTGGGTTAGATCCAGACATTCCACAGGGTCGAATATCTACTTTACGAATACCTGATATACTGTCGAACGCCTAATTAAGAGTATCATTTACAGCAGATCCTAGTGGATTGTGCAACCAGAGAATTACACTGAAAAATATAAATAGTTCTCTGCATTAACTCTGTCAGAAAGGAACCATTCCAGTGGTCAGGTATTTGTTGGAGAAGCACAAGCTGGCGTTGCATGTCAGGCCCCTGCAAAAACCTGGACATAGACTCTGTGGTAATCAACTGGGGACCTGAAGACACTGACGGGGAGACCCTCCTAAATAATTCACTAAATTTTGACCATTTCAAGAGTTCCAAGTGGAAAGTTACTAGTTGGCCAGGAAATGCAAGCCAAGAATGCTCCAAACTAACAACATTTGGATAGTCACTTCGGCCACGTGCAGGCCTCGACACATGCCCAACATCACGCTCTGCACACCCTGCCATTTTTTCTATTCCTTCCCACTCGCCCAAATCCCCAAGCCACCAGACCCACATCCCTAACACCGCTCAGCTCCAGCTTGCCATAACCACTTTTATGACTCTCTACCTCCTGAACAAACTGCCACCTGATCCCACAATTACCTAGATACGCATTCTTTCTCAGCCGGTGTCAGGGTTTGGCTGTGGATCTGGGTGTACTAATCACAGATACTGGACACTCCTGCAAAGAATGACATGGCATGCCTTTCCCCAATACAGCTGAATTGAAGACAAATGTGTTCATTTCAATTGTACTTTGTATTTTTGACGAGACTGAAATCGAATTTCCAGCTGGACGTTTGGAGCTCTGTACAGTCAGTTCTTATATAACATGATGGGTGTGTTCCTGTTCAAACGTGCAGTATAGAAAAATTGCTCTTTCCAAACCGCTTAAAGTGTTGGCATTGTAATCGTGTGACAGTTAAGACACACCTTTTAAAACTTTGTGCTGGAGGAGTAACATCCCGAATTCGTTAATCGCTACTGCAAAATTGTGGTGACGTTAAAGCAGAATGTTATAACAGCAAGAGCTGTACAAACACCTTACAACATAAAATGATTGGACAAGCAATCACAGTCAGAATATCCAGGCCATTGGACTTAATGCAGACTCTATCACGTTGTTATTGGTGTCATTTTCAACTGAACGATGAGTTTTTATCAGCAGAAAGGGCACATGACATCTTGAGTATGTGGGATAAAGAACTGACAGGGTAAATTCTCCTGCATGCTCGAAAAATAACAAATGTTGTTGATTCAGTGTGAACTATATTGCAGTAAATGGTCAAATAGGGTCTGCATCTAAAAGACTGTGGGTATAATGCATGGCATCTGATCTTAACAGAACAAGCTTATCGGCAGATAACCAGAGTTAGGACAGTTTGATGTTCTGGGTTAGGTTCCTTATCTCATCACTCTGTTGTATTGATGCTGTTTTCATGATCTGATGACCCGACAATACATCACGTTACATCGTGCTTTATTTTACATCGCGATCAGATGTGGTTTGTCCATTTGTCTCCTTAGGCTTGTATAAGAAATGACAAAGATTCACTGTATTTATCAGTCCTCAGTCGTTACAGGATGGCAAGAGATAATCACAGTTAATCCAAGTTTCAAGAAGTTGGCCGAACAGCAACAATTCCGGGCAGTGTAGTCCAGTACAGAATGAAGCATTGAGTTCATTGTATTGGAGCAAAGTATACCACAGGAAGGGAGTGAGGCTTTGCTAGCAAGACGGTTGTCAGAAGGTCACCTGGATTTATTCATTCAGAATGTGGCTTTCACTGGCTGTGCTGTCACTTATTCCTCCCGAGAATGTGGTAGAGAGTGAGCTCACTTCCTTAACCACTACAGATTACTGGAATATTGTGTGCATTTGTTCATGGGTCAGCACCTTCAATCTTGGAGATGGATTGGAAAGAATGAAACTTTTCACATTGGGAACCTGCTGGGACTTTCAAATATCATGAGACCTCTGGGAGAAATTGTTCCCCTAATAAAAGGTTCAAGAAAGAGACAACACAGGCTGAAGTTATCTGCAAAAGTAACAGATATGTAGTAAGATATGTTTTTTGTTCACACAACGCTTGGTGTTTGTGTGGAGGGGCTTGCTGGAGTTCTAATGGGGGCTGCTCAAACTGACGCTTTTAACAGGAAACTAGGTAATTATTTGAATTTCACTGAGAGGTGGAGAATCAATGGACAGAACAGAGTGTCACAGTTATTCAGTTTCTGAATCTCAAACTCCCAGTTTGTCAATGAGAACTTGGTCACTGACATCAAGAGATGTCAGCATGCTGACGCTTGGCTTGGGAGTCTTTGTTGTGGACATCGAGCTTTACTCACTGTCAACCTCCATAAAACAGGACCTGTCTAATAATGTGCAGATGACACAAATTGACAGTGCAGTAAACAGTGAAGAGAATAGTAGCAGAATTTATGAGGGCACATGCAGTAGCTATTTCCAGTCGGTCTGAGGATGAAAGTGGTCCACAGGATTCCTGATATTCTCACAATGAACTAGTCAGAGCCAGGCTTCCTTATTGTTAGTGGCCAATTAATATGAAGCACAGAATCCCAGTGAATCAGACACGAGACATGGGAGAGCTTTCTGTTTGTTATAAAGAGCGAAACAGTCACCCAATGACCGTGGGGGAGAGACATTTCCGGTATTTAATGAAAATCAAACTCTGTCATGGCAAAGCCTCAAAGTTGCTGAGGGATTGTGATTTGTAAAGCATATTCCACGTGAAGCTTGTTCAGAATCAGTCACAGATTTTTTTAAATCTGCAATCTGACTAGATTGATCCTGAAGGCAGAGGTTTTAGAGACGCTGGAGAGAAGATTTACCACCATGCCTCCTGGACTGGAGGGTATTTCATGAAGTTAGATTGAGGGGCCGAGGGCTTTTCTCATTGGAATGAAGAAGGATGCCGGGTGAATTGATAGGGGTGTATAAGATAATAAGAGCCACAATAAGATAGAGTGGATATCCAGAGACTTCTTCCCAGTACAGAAATGTATTTTTAAGGAGGCATAATTTAAAGGTGATTGGAGGAAGGTTTCGGGGAGATGAGAGGTAAGTTCTTTCTATGCACCGACCAGACTCTGTGGCAGGTGGTAGTTGAATAAGATGGATTACGGATGTTTACACGACTCTTCGATAGGCTCATAGAAGATAGGTTATGCAGATTAGTTTGACCTTAAAGAAGATTAACCGATCAGCACATCATCGAGGGCTGAAGGACCTGTACTGAACTGTTCTGTATCAATTGTCCTCCACATCATTGACTCCACTGTCAGTTAAATTACTGATACCTTAAATCCTCCTGAATGATAATGTTTAATGACGTTTCACCACTTTCATCGGGATCATTCAGTTTCTGTTCGATTCTTCCAGCAAACGTGAACCAATTGTTGTAATTGTACTATTCTCCACCACGACCTTGGAGAGAAATTGGGAATATAGCGTTGAGACAAAGAATCAGTCATGATCACATTGAAGGGGAGAGCAAGCTGTAGGGGCTGAATGCTTCTTCCTGCTCCTGGTTTCTGTCAGCTAAATGTCCTCCTGATAATCTCATCCTTAAAAGTATCAATGATTACATTGGGGAAGCATATCAGTAGTTGGTTTCGTTCAGACAATCCTGCATCTTGAAAATTTGATTTTTCTTTGCAGTGACGAAGAACAGTCAGTCTGAGAATCAAAGTGGTCCTCAGGATTCCTGATGGCGTCTCAGTGAAAAACATCACAGGAACGCTTCTTTCCTGTTAATAGCCAATCGCGAACAATAAAGACAGACACTTCATGGAACTTCCGGATTGTTCACGGACCCTGGATGTTAATTTGCTTTGTGATTTACAGACCATATAGATGTAGATGAATTACACTGGATATCCGCAAGTAACGTGAGGATGGATATTTATAAACATTGTAAAAAATATCTTAAGGGTATCCTAAAATGTTTTAAAGGTAATTTAACTGTTTTGAAATTTATTCAGCATTGTTGAGGGAATGGGAGGTAATTTCAGAAACCGAGAGAGAGTTAGAGACACAGATAGAGAGTCACAACCACAGGTACAGGATAAGATTGCCCTGGAGATGTTTCGGAGCTCACTCTGTGGCCTACACAAGGCAAGGCAGCAGCAAATGGAATGCAGTCATTTCTGGTTATATGGACGATGTTTTGTTTTCTATTTATCACAGTATTGTCCCTGTCCTGGGAGAGTTTGATGTGGACAATACAAAGGGAATTTTACTCTTTCTCTAACTCAGTGCTGTTCCTGACCTGTGAGTCGTTGATGAGAACAGCGTAATTGGGCTTTAATCTGTACTTCACCCTATGCCAACACTTTTCTGTGAGAGATTGATGGGGACAATGTCGTGTAATTTAAACAAAACCTAATTTCATGCTCAACGTGGCCTGAGTTTCAAAGGATTCCAGTCTATTGTTAGATTACTCGACACTGAACCTACTTATAGACTCCAGAAGCAACAACGATATTTTCTCCCTATCTAATCCTGCAGTTCCTGTCATTGACTCTCAAACTTTCATCATTTAGACCATTCTGAATTCCAGGGATACAGTCCTGGGCTTGTGTCATTTCCATGGCCATTGAACCCGTACCGTCCAGCTATAGGTCTGTGAATCTACTGCATTCATTTGCACATGTACTCCCATGTCCCCAACCCGTTCTTGCCTTTCCCTGTTTATATAGTCGCTGTCAGCGCTGTGCTGACATGAATTGACTATCTGAAACAAACCTATAATGGCTAACAGACACTTTTGGAATCATTTGTCCTGGGTTGGCAGATTAAAACGCATCTTGCACTTCATACATTATCCTTGAAAGTGGAGTCGCAGGTAGATAGGATAGTGAACAACGCGTTTGGTATGCTTTCCTTTATTGGTCAGAGTATTGTGTACAGGAGTTGGGTGGTCAGGTTGCGGCTGTACAGGACATTGTTTTGACCACTGTTGGAATATTGCGTGCAATTCTGATTCCCTTCCCATTGGGAAGATGGTGTGAAACCTGAAAGGGTTCAGAAAAAATTTACAATGATATTGCCACGGTTGTAGGATCTGAGCTACAGGGAGAGGCTGAACAGGCTGGGGCTGTTTTCCCTGGAGCATCGGAAGCTGAGGGGTGTCCTTGTAGAGTTTTACAAATTTGTGATGGGCATGCATAGGATAAATGGCAAAGTCTTTTCCCTGTGGTCGGGGAGTCCCGAACTAGTGGTCATAGGTTTAGGGTGAAAGGGGAAAGATATAAAGGAGACCTAAGAATCAACTTTTTCACGCAGAGGGTGGTCCGTGTATGGAATGAGCTGCCAGAGTATGTGGTGGAGGCTGATACAATTGCAACAATTAAGAGGCATTTGGATAGGTTTATGAACAGGAAGGGTTTGGAGGGATAATGTCCGGGTGCTCGCAGGTGGGACTAGATTGGGTTAGGACATCTGGTAGGCATGGATGGGTTAGACCGAAGGGTCTGTTTCCATGCTGTGCATCTCTATGACTGTATCACTCTATCTCTCGGCCTCCTGCTGATGAAATAAACTGAGATGTGAATCGATGCATTTTCGACGTTAGAGGAGGGATAATCTAAACTAAATGAGAAAATGTTAAACTGGATGCAGGAGCAGAGAAGCTTCAATTTGTGTCTGAATTCTGTCAGCACATGTGACATTCATACATTCCTACGTTGTAGAAATGTTAATTTACAAATTTAACTGTAAAAGCAGGATATGGGCAAGTCTGTTACAAAGTTTCCATTGATTAAGATGCAGATTCCAAATCCTTTTAAAGTCCGTGCCCTGATATTTTTAAAAGTCTGTCTAACTTTCCAGACTTTAAGAGGAAAATACGATCGACATATGACAGGTCAGCTACTGAATTGTATGTGCGTGGTCTTGTTCAGAATCTGTCAGAGATTTAACGTGGAGTAAGATGAATTTTATCCAGAAAACAGGCATTTATCAAGGGCCAGCCTGAAGTAACTTGCTTTCAAATTTTGTGTTCTCTAAAAATAAAGAAATCGATTTACCATTAAGCAAGCCTCTCGGATTGTGAATCATTAGTATATATTTGTGAAAGAGTAACTGTGTATGCGAACGAGCGAGTGTGGATTAGTGGTGTCTGTGACTGATTGAATGAGAGTTGGTGGCTGAGATAGTTTGAGTGAGAGGTTGTGTTCGAGTGTGAGATTCTTAGATAGGGAGTTCGTAACGCTCTACTGTGTGTGACTGAACATGTGTGACTGCATGACAGTGTGTCTATGTATATGAGCTATGCAAGAGTTTGTGATAGACACTGTTAAGGCAACTTTACTCTGTAATCGAACACAGAGGTTCCCCTGATACTAGAGTGTTTGTGGACATATCTGTACATTGTATGTAACCCTATTCTTCCCAGACCCTGGGAGGTTAAGCTGGAGAAAGTGCACAGGGAAACATACTCTGCCTCTGAGCCAGTGACATAACTATGCCACGTGTGTTTGATAGGGACAGTGTGAGAATAGTTGTTTACTTAGTCATTATCTAACTTCATGGTTGACATGGTCTGGGAGTTAGAAAAGCTGAAGTGGAGAGACAGCTTTCTTTGAACTTAACCCCATCCTCTACCTAAATACAATGTGAAAGAACTGCAGATGCTGTCAATCAGAAACAAAAGTCACTGAAAACCTCAGCAGGTCTGGCAGCATCTGCGAAGACAAATCAGAGTTAAAGTTTCATGTTTGCTTCACATAAAGGGTGACCGGATACGAAGTGTCTGGTTTCTTTGCTTAGATGCTTCCAAAACTGCTGAGCCTTTATCAGCAATTTCTGATTATTTTTCCTATTCTCTCCCTGCTCTACGAATTGATCCCCTCAATTAGCTTAGATACTTTGTTCTGCTGTACATCAGCTCGCTGACAACACATGGAATTCCAGTCTCTAACTCAGTCTTGAGTAAATGAATATATAATCCCAGAGGTGTGAAATTCCCCTGCCCGATCACTGTACATTTCGCTGACTAATGCACCTAACATACACATGTCTGATCACTATGGGCAATTTAGCATGGCCAATATTACCTAACCTGCACATGTCGAAGTAAACCAGACCATCCGAAGGAACCCCACGCAAACACGGGGAGAACTTAAAAACTCAATATACAGTCGCCTGGAATCAAACACAAGTCCCTGGAACTCTGAGGCAGCAATGCTAACCACTGAGTCACCGTGCCACCCAAACAGTTGGGTTAAAAATTGGGACTGAGAATACAAAAAGCTGTAGTTCAATTTCTGTTACATTCAGTTTCCCCAAAAATAAAGTTTATTGAGTACACCAGTTCAACAAGACATTTCAGTACCACCTTCTCAAGGGTTGATGTGAATGAGGGATAAATGCAGAATCCAGCCAGTGATGCTCACGTCCGATGAACAAACGAAAACATCATTCCTTTGCCTTGCTAATACCTTGCTGCCCCTGCAGATTAACTCAATGTTTTTGATATCCCAGGAAACACAGATCCCTCTCTACGTCAGAGTCATATAACATCTCCCCATTTAAACTAAAGTCGCTGTCGATTCTCCCTGACAAACATTACACTCTCCACTTTATATTGTAACCGACAATGCTTTGCCCATTCACTTACCATCGCTACATTGATCTATGTGACAGCAGCTTACTTCCACTTCACAATTTATTTTAAAATCGTTTCACCAATAATATACTCAAGTTTTAAATCAAGACTGACTTGAACGGATGCCTGTTGGAAATCCCAAAATCTTACTGTCACTGTTTGTCCCTTATTCAGTGTGTCTGCCTGTTTCGCTCTGCTCGCCCAGAATATCTGTGAATTGCCACATTCATCCGTTAGCCTTTCGGAGATACTTCATGGTTTCCATATCTCCTGTAAGATGACAGTAAAAATTCCTCACTTCCCTCGGCTCATGCCCTGGTCATAATTGCCAAACCGTCCAAATATTTGGTGACGCCAACACTTAAACTCTACGATTTGTGTCCAAGGATGTGGACAACGATGTTGAATCACTTAGTAAAATCCAGCGTAAAGGAGTACTTGGCTGAAAACAAATACAGTTCTACTAAGGGACTGTAGTCAAAATAACATCGGGATTTCCAAACATCAAAGCTTCATTAAACAATCCTGAATGTCAGATAAACAGGACATTCATACACCTGGGTCAGAATCAAGACTTATTCCCCCCGACACCGAAAGGTTCCTGTATCAAACAATACACGGTATTGGAATCAAATGCAGTTGTTGTGAGCAGGACATAGCACATAGGTTGAGGAAAATTGCCCATGGGGATGATACGATTCAGGAATCTAATTGGAAATCCAATCTGTATTTTCGTTTAAAATGGGAACCCTCTTGGATAACAATTGAGAATTACTCTGTGTGTGTGTGTGTGTTTGTCTGTGTGTGTGCGCATGCGTGTGTGTGCGCGCGCACGTATGCGCCTGTGTTTCTGTGGTGATAATTGAGAGTGAGTAAAATGTCTATCACTTCTCAGATTATACCTTTCTTCAAAATGTTTGGTTCGGCATCATCGACTGACAATTACTTTGTATTTAACCCTGTGTTATCAATTGATCTCACAACTTCCTAAATACTGTTTTCAAGGCTTCATCCGTTGTCACATCTTAGATTTGCTCGTATCCTTTTCAGACTGTCCTTCAGCCACTCAGTGACATCCCAGACTCTGCAACCAGGCAGGCAGCGTGCTCCCTGGTGTCGCACCTACACTGTCACAGACATCTGCCTGATGCCCGAACAATGCAATCCCCTTATCACTATTTTTCTCCCACTTCTTTTGTTTTCTGCATTAATTAAATTCATAGAAGGTTCATTTAGACTCGGAAGCAAGAAATGTAACTTTTCGATTTGAAAATGGAGGGATGCAGAACACAGGCCCAATGCTGAAATTCTGTCCAAGCAACAGTGTTAAACCTTTTTCATCGTTCTGTGGTTCCTAACATTTATACATTTCCTGTACTAACGTATTGAAGTATTTCAGGGGGTGTGTGCTGCGTTGTTACGGAATGTTGAACTGAGAATAAACGACCTAGTTCTCCAAAAATGTCTAGTTGCTTTCATTCAGAAAGTGGTTGCTGATTCCTCTCCTGGCGGCCAGAGGGGATCGCTCTCCCTCACCGCACGGCCCTGGCACTAGTCACCTGTTGCCTCCTCTCGCTTCCTCAGTGTCAGACTTTCCCCGCTGGTTGCGGCCACCATTTTGTGAAGTCACTGTACGGCCACTTGTGCCTTTGCGTCATTCAGAACATTGTGAGACTGTCAGAAATAAACGAATGAACAGGGACAGTAGCAAAGTGTCTCAGAAAAAAATCTGCTGCTTGTACAGTGACACTGGGAGGCCAGCAGTTGGCGGTATTGTATCACTTTAAACAAAGAGAGACAGAGAGAGTCTGATACATTTATTCATCAAATTTTAATTAATTCATTTTTTGATCAACTCACGTTAACACTTCTGTTAATATCGGATCTACACCCTCACTCCCAGGCGCCCCTCCCTTGTCTTGGGTAGTTCTTGTGCAGGTGGCCCTATTCCAAACAACACTTGCTGCTCTTTGACTCCTTGTGATCCTTACTCTGATACCCTCCTCTTTGCGGTTCCTGCTGAAATTCATTTCACAGTCGGCGACCATACACCCAGAAGAACGTAAAGTCTCACACTTTCTCATTGCTAGGATGAATATTTGAATCATAAGCATTCATATTACCTGTGTGGTATTTCAAAGTCCCTTGCATTGCTGTAACCTTTAGGACAATGGTCTTATAGCCAAGAAATGGGGTTTGTGTATGTGGATCTTCATTGTCTGCCAGGGCCATTCATTAACATGTTTCCCTCTGAGCTATAAAGAACAAATGAACACAAGAAATAGCAGCATGAGTCTGGAATTCGGCTCCTCGAATCTGCTCCGATATTTAATACAATCATGGCCGATCTCATCTATGAAGTGTTTTGAGAGGTGAGAAATGGCATACATTAACGCCCAGATTGCTCAGGCCCTCGATAATTCGCCCACAATCGTAATAGATCCGTGCAGACGTCATTTCTCTGGCACTTCTCTCATCCCTGTTACATCTGGATAACACGGACACCTGCATCAGACTTCTGTATATTGGCTTTAGCTCTGCCTTGAATACCATCATGCCAACAAGACTCATCGACAGAGTCTGAGTCCTGGGACTCTTTCCTCACATCGAGAAATGGATCATTAACCTTCTGACCTGCAGATCACAATGAATGCGGATAGTTGGTAACTCCTCCTCTACAATTATCCGCAATACTGGTGCCCTTCAAGGCTGTGTACTCAGCCCACTCCAACACTTATTACCCTCCCATGACTGTACCGCCAAATTCAGCTCCAACTCCATTTACAGATTTATTAATGACACCATCTTAGTGGGTAGGTCTCAAACAACAGTGAGACAGTGTACAGGAAATAGAGCTTAGTGACATGGTGTAAAGACAACAATCTTTCCCTCAATGTCAGCAAAACAAGGGAACTGGCCATTGACTTCAGGAATTCGACCGAAGGACAGACACTGGTCTCTGTCGATGGTGCTGAGTTGGAGGAGATGGACAGCTCCAGGTTCCGAGGAATAAATATTACAAACAATCATTCTATCCATGTCAAATCTACAGCCAATAAAGCACATCAATGCATGAAGAAAATTTATCATTTTGGCAATAACACTGACAAATTTTTACATTGCACTGCAGAAAACATTCTATCCAGACCCTTCGTATGGTAACTGCTCTGCCCGTACTGAAAGAAATTACAGAGATGCGTGTACCTCACCGAATCCATCAAGCAAATCACATTTCCTTCCATTGACCCAGTCGTGACTTCCCACTGCTTCAGGAATGCAGCCAAAACAATCAATAGACAATAGACAATAGTTGCAGGAATCGGCCATTCTGCTATTCAAGCCTGCACCACCATTCAATATGATCATAGCTGATCATCCTTAATCAGTATCCTCTTCCTGCCTTATCTCCATAACACTTGATTCCACAATCCTTGAGAGCGCTATCCAACACTTTCTTAAATGAATCCAGAGACTGGGTCTCCACTAACCTCTGGGGCAGAGCAATCCACACAGCCACCACACTCTGGGTGAAGATGTTTCTCCTCATCTCTGTCCTAAATGGTCTACCCCGTATTTTTAAGCTGTGTCCTCCGGTTCGGCACTCATCCATCAGCGGAAACATGTTTCTTGCCTCCAGAGTGTCCAATTCTTTAATAATCTTGTATGTCTCAATCAGATCCCCTCTCAGTCTTCTGAACTCAATGGTATACAAGCCCAGTCGCTCCAGTCTTTCAGCGTAAGGTAGTCCCGCCATTCCAGGAATTGACCTCGGGAACCTATGCTGCACTCCCTTAATAGCCAAAATGTCTTTCCTCAAATCTGGAGACCTGAACTGCACACAGTACTCCAGGTGTGGTCTCACCAGGGCCCTGCACAGCTGCAGAAGAACCTCGTTGCTTCTACACTCAATCCCTCTTGTTATGAAGGCCGGCATGCTATTAGCCTTTTTCACTACCTGCTGTACCTGCAGGTAGTGAAGGCCCTTCCCACTACCACAATGTTCTTTTCCAACATCTTCCATTGGATAGAAGATGCAAATGTTTGAAAATGCACACCAATGGATTCAGGAACAATTTCTTCCTTGCTGTTATTAAATTTATTAATGGACCTATCATATATTAGAGTTGATCCTTCTCTGCACCTGCTCAAAAGCTGTGAAACTATATTAAACTGATGTCCTTATGTAAGGTATGATTTGTACTGTAGAGAATGCAACACAATATTCTTCACTATTTCCCAGAATGTTTGACTATCATAAAACAAGCAAAATCAATCTGCATACCATACGTTTGGGTCTGGTCTGCTCGATAACGCCTTCAGCCTATGTCTCCTGTGGTCTGTGTAAAAGACTTTCTCTATCCATTACTTCCGTGTCTGTCATAATTTCGAAAGGATCTATTTAGTCCCCCTCAGCCTCGACGTTCATGTGAAAGAAATGGTTTATTATATTGTTTCGCATCATTTGCGATGGGAGGTGGCAGGACTGCAGAGTTTATATCTGATCCGTGAGTGATGAAGTCAATTAGCTTTGTCTATCCGTTGCTTCTTATGGTTTCTGGCATGCAACTATTTCTGTGTCGTAGCTTCACCAGGTTGACACCTTACGTTTAGATATCCCCAGTGTATGCACTCTTAGAACATAGAACATAGAAAATTACAGCACAGAACAGGCCCTTTGGCCCACGAAATTTAATCCTAATGTCAAACATAGTAACCTAACGTACGCAACCCTCAACTCACTGCTATCCATGTGCATGTCCAGCAGTCGCTCTAATGTCCCCAATGACTCTGCTTCCAGCACCACAGCTGGCAACCGATTCCATGCATTCACAACTCTCTGCGTAAAGAACCGACCTCCGACGTCTCCTTTGTACCTTCCTCCTAATATCTTCAAACTATGACTTCTCATACCAGTGAATCCTGCCCTGGGGAAATTTCTCTGGCTATTGATTCTCTCTATTCCTGACATTATTTTCTATACCTCGATCAGGTCTCCTCTCTTTTTCCTTCTCTCCAGAGAGAAAAGTCAGAGCTTACTCAAACTTTCTTCATAAGGCAAGCCCTCCAGTCCAGGCAGAATCCTGGTAAACCTTCTTTGCGTTTTCTCCAAAGCTTCTGCATCTTTCTATAGTAGGGCAGCCAGAACTGGACGCAATATTCCAAGTGTGGTTTCATCAGGGACTTGTAGTGCTGCAGCAAATCCTCGCAGCTCTTAAACTCGATCCCCCATTAATGAAAGCCAAAACACCATATGCTTTCTTAATAACCCTATCCACTTGAGTGACAACTTTGAGGGATCTATGTACTTGCACACCCAGATCTCTCTGTTCCTCCACACTGCCAAAGATCCTGTCTTTAATCCTATATTCAGCATACGTGTTCCACCTTCCAAAATACATCACATCACCTTTATCCAGGTTGAACTCCATCTGCCATTTCCTAGCGCAGCTCTGCATGCTATCTATCTAGCGCTGCAGCCTGCAGTCGCAGTCTATACGGTCGACGACACCTGCAACCTTATTGCCATCTGCAAATTCACTAACCCACGCTTGAACCTCCTCATCCAAGTCATTTATAAGTACTGCAAAGAGCAGAGGCCCAAGTACAGAGTCCTGCGAGACCCCATTCAACACTGACCTCCGGGGAGAATACTTTCCATCTACAACCACATTCTGCCTACTGTCAGCCAGCCAATTCTGAATCCAAATCGCCAAATCTCACTATAACCCATACTTCCTGACTTTATGAATGAAACCCCTGTACTCTTCATTTAACCAAGTTTGATCACTGGCTCCAAATCATAAACCTCCCATTCATCTGCTTCCCCTTCCCTTCCATTTCTTCGTTGTCATGTCTTTGGATTGTATTTTCTTTCGAGCCTTGTTAAAGTTATACAGTGCATCTTGGAGGCTGTCATTGATTTATACCATGCAGAAGGACTGGTTACACTTACAACAGTCTCTACCACACTGATTAAAAGGCAGAGCTTTTCGGAACAGCTGAAACAAAAATAGACCAGGTTTCTTCAGGATTAAAGCACCTATCACTGCCGAGAACAGAGAGAACTCCTGAGCAGGTGATGACTTCTCTGTATCTTGTTCAGAGTACCATGCTGTTTAGTTGCCTGAGAAACAATGACATCGTTGCTGGCAGCAGACCGCCTATGTCATTGGTGAATTAGTGGCCAATCATCAATTAGCTCCTTGTTACAAACCAAAGTTGCATCTGTGTATAACTCCGTTCATCTCCAATCACACTTCAATTATTGTATCACTATCAGGTGAATTGCTGTCAAATCTTGCAGCCATCCTCCACTTATGATCTGTTTGTTAGGTCGCTCTTTTCACATTTTAGTCCACAATTAAATTCAATTCTTTCAAAAAATGTTTTTTTTCCATGTATTCGCCCTGAGAAAACTAAAATGCCATTTCAAAAACGCATTTTCTTGCAAAATGCATGATGCACATTTTTTAAAAAAAGTGCAGTCTATTTATTATTTTTCCCTTCTTGGAATGTTATGCAACCTTCGCATTTCTTAAAGATTTTACGTATTCACCATTTCTATTTTAGGACAATACATCTGAATTCACAATAGGTTTTCTAGTGATGTGTATAATAAAACGGTTACAGCAAACGACACCATTGAAGTATCTTGCATTGTTAATTTGAAACTTTTAAAGAAGGCCAGTGGATTACAATCTATGTAATTTTGTATTTCATTGTTCTTTGTTGGGTGGTCTTCGAAGTGCTGAAGATCTAACAACAATCCCAAAGTCCCCTTTCCTGTGGAAGAGGACATTTCCAATGATCGGTATTGATACTAATAGAAATATCCTCCAGGTTCTCAATTCCTAATTCATCATCCTGGAACAAGAAAGCAGTTCGACCCAATTCAGAAGCATCAGCGGCCATTTTGAAAAGACTGGAAAACACAGGGATGGCCAACATAGGTTCACCGATTCAAATTGCTTTCATCCTTTCAACATTAACTTCGCACTCTGATAACTAAACCACCTTTTTCTTATTTCGTTCAAAAACTTGTTAAAGGTGCAGCTGTCCAGCTAAAATTATGGTCAAATTTCCTGTAAAGTCAAACAATCCAAAAATCTATTAATTTCTCATTTAGTTTTAGGAAAGTCTACTGGTATCACTTTTGCTATCTCCATCAACATCTGTGTGCTAATGTGAGCACGTCTGTGTGACTGTACGTGCACGTGTGTCTCTCTAAGTCGATATGTGTGCTTCTATCTGTAGGAGTCTCTTCACATCTCTCTGTATATGTGATTGTGTCTGAGTGTTTGTACGGATTTCCGTCTGTCACACACACAGAGAGACAGGGACAAAACACACACACACACAGATGTACAGATAGATTGGGGTTTAAACCCCATTTCAATTGTTACAATCCCGAAGACAACAGAGAGCCCGTTGCACAGAGTACAGACACAGAGATATATAAACATGGAGACACACACTAATACACACAATGAGACACAAACACACTCACATAGGCACAGATAGTCAGACAGAGATAGATGGGTAGACACACACAGAATCACAGAGACAGGAACACACGATAATGCACACACACATTCTGAGATGCACATGCATAAATCCAAACTGAATCAGTGTGCAGTAACTGACACTGTGCTGTGTCTAACCATCTGTAGCACAATCTGTGTCCATCAGCTCGTTCCCAGTTTTATCATATGAAATATTGATGAGAAAGTGGAACAGTCGAGTGAGGTCTCTCGGCATAATATCCGTGAAAAAGTGAATCTAGTTAAAAGTTCATGGTCATTTGAGCAACTGACAGACTTGTATACCACATCTGTGTAATCACTGGATGTCCAGCTGCGAAATGGATTGATGATGATGGCAAGTACTTATGTTCTCCATAATTAGATAGAAATAACTTGCAGTGCAGCTTGCTCAGCACCACAGTCACAAACATTCTCTGTCTCCACCACCCACACTCAGTAGCAGTGGAGTGTACCACAGACAAGATGCACTGTCGAAATTGCCCAAAGTTCCTCTCAAAGCAGCTTCCAGAACCACAGCATTATGGCGTGGAGCACTGAGCACAGCAGAGACAAGGGACACCAGTTGACAATTCCACATCATGCCACTCGCCACCCTGGCTCGGAGAAACGTCTCAGTTCCACAAGTGCCGTTGGTTGGAAATCCTGGAACTCCCTCCCTTACATCATTATGGGTTTATATGGACAAAATGAATGGCAACCCTTCAAGAGGATAACTCATCGTCAACTTCGCCAGAACAATTATATCTGAGTAGTACGTGGTAACCCAGAGGCAATGAGCCAAACACATTAATGAATCACAAAAACAAGTTCACTATTTGGAACCCACTTGCTCCAGTGCTGAGCTTTTGAATAAGTTGTGTCCATATTCCAGAAAAGTGAAATACGATTTTATTTGAATGTTTCAAATTCTGAACAGGCTTCAAAGGTTAGATGGTGAGAAATTGATCCTGTGGGTCTGGATAGCTGAAACACGATAACACAGTCTCAGGACTTGCAGAAAAGCTCTGCAGTTCTGGCAGCATCTGTGAAGAGAAGTCAGTGTTTAAGTTACACCATTTGCAGATCTTTTAGTTATTATTGCCACACTCTCAGGGTAAGGTGCAGGTTATTTGGGAATGAGATGAGGAGAGCGCGATTAACTGTATGGCCTCTGAGACTTTAATAATATCTCTCCCTGACGATTGCTGATGCACCCTCACTGAATGCATTTCAGATTGGAAGAAACAGATTGCTCGTGTCGCAGGGAGTCACGCTATATGTGGATTGGACAGGAAACTGGATATGAAATCTAATTATAGCTTTGATTGGATTGAGTACTAGAACAGACTGAACATGTTAAACAGGCTGTATAGATCCCTCATTCTTTCATCAGTGTTATCCCCATTCCGACTTTTCAGTAATTTTTATTTTTATAACTTCCTACCGCTCTGCTGAATTCCCCGACTCTCATAACACATGGGCAAACCTTTCCCTTCTCTCGGCAGATGTTGCATGACCTTATCAGATTCCTCTGAATGGCCTGTGTTTATTTCAGCGAGAATTACATCTCCCTATTCCTGTTTCTGTGAGAGGAAACATACTTCAATCCGACTCCTTGATATTCTGTTTGTTCACAGAGAAAGGAGGCATTGTTCTGTCCAAATTCATAACATGCTCAGAAGGGCATCAATATATTGTGATGATTTTAAAAATAAAATATCTTAAACATAATGAAATTCATGATGAAAACACGAGACGCAATTCGATCTGTAAGGGGCAGGAATTCAGTCATGCGAGGTGAAAGTGAGGACTGTAGATGCTGCAGATCAGAGTCAAGATTAGAGTAATACAGGAAAAGCAAAGCAGGTCCGGTAGCATCCGAGGAACAGGAGAATCAATAATTTCGGGCAAAAGACAGTCATCAGCAATGAGGCTGGGAGCGTCCAGCCTAGACAGGTAAATGGGAGGGATTGGGGCTACGGACAAAGTAGCTGAGAGCGCAATAGATGTATGGAGGTGAGGGTAAAGGTGATTGGTCGGAGTGGACGGTGGAGCGGATAGGCGAGAACTGGGATAAGGTGGTCGGAGGCGGCAATCAGGCAAATAGCCACATTGATTCCCTGGGTTTCGAGGTTCCAGAGGCGGAAGATCAGACGTTTTTCCTAAAGGCGTTGGGTGGTGAGTGAGTGGTGATAGAGAAGTTCCTGGTCCTGCATGTCTCGGCAGATTCGCAGGGGGAATTCAATTCTCCCTCCACCAGTTGTTAATTTATATGATGCTCCTGACCCATCAAAACACAGATCTGAGTGAATGCACAAATAACCTCTCTCTATACATTTCACTCAGAATAATGTCAACAACAGGACGGATTAAAACAAAATGCAAACTGTGTTGAATGCAGGATGTAGGGAATCATGTTACTGTAGAGCCTTTACAGCACTGACATCAGGCTTTTGGCCCATCATTCACACGCCAGTCTGCACTCCCACTTGAAACCTATCCAATTACCCAGATTCTTGTCGGATTGAAGACTGTATGCAGTTTGCACATTCTCCCCGTGTCTGCGTGAGTTTCCTCCGGGTGCTCCAGTTTCCTCACACAGTCCAAAGATGCGCAGGTTAGGGTGGATTTGCAATGCTCAATAGTCATAAGTGTCCAGGTGAGTGTAGGTTAGGTTGGTTAGCCATGAGAAATGCGGGGTTACAGGAATAATGTAGAGGGTAGTATTGGTGGGATGCATGATGTGCCAAATGGCCTGTTTCTGCACAGTAAGAATTTTATGATCCTATGCTCTATCCCATCTTTCTCTCTCGATGACGTGAACTGTCACCTGATCAAATATCCCCTTCAATGAGTCAACGTTTGTTTTCTATTTGATAAAGAACTGCAGATGTTGCAGATCTGAGAGACAGCACAGACATTGCTGGGATACTCAGCAGATCCGGCAGCATTTGTGGGGAGTGAACCTTTTAGATCCAGTAATTGTTCTTAAGAGCTGAAGGCTTCTGATTCTGCAGCTATCAGACCTGGTGAGTTTTACTACCAATTTCTTGTTTTGCTTTCAGTCAAAATGCAGTTGGTGATGATCACGGCCTTGTTATTTGAGACATCGCTGAACAGGGTAATGTGAATGGTGCAGCGTATGTGCAATGTCAGCTGGAAAGTTACATTGGAAAATTAGGTCAGTTCTCCTTGGAGAATAGAAGGCTTAAACCAGGTCTACCCTTGCCACCGCAAGAGTTGAAAGACATTCACCTTCAACAACGACCTCACCTCGTTCCACTGCACCAAAGGATCTTTACATATCCAGTCGAGATTTTCATGCTCATGCAACCACCCCATTTACCGTGTCTGTTGTTCTCGACGTCGTCTCCATGACACTTGGGAGACAGGATGGGAAAACGCAGAGCGTTGCGGAGGACATCTCTGGGAAACAAGCACCAAACAATTCCACCGTGCTTGAGCTGACTACTTCATGTCCGCTTCCCACTCAAAGTGCATGCAAGTACTGGGCATCACCCACCATCAAATACAAGCTACTCGATGAGTGGAGGAAGAACACCTCATCTTCCTCTATGGGGCCCTCCGAACACTCGGCATCAACGTTAATTTCATCAGTTTCCTCATTTCCCCTCCATATCCTCCCATCGCAGATTAAACCCTCCAACCCGGCACCGCCCTCTTGACTGTCCTACCTGTCTATCTTCCTTCACATGAATCAGCTCCACTCTCCGCTCTGATCTATCGCCATCACCCCGCAGTCCCCCGTTTTTCTCTCATCCCCTCATTCCTACCTTCTTCAATTCATTGTCTCATCTCTGCTCAACTTGGCATTTCCCCTCCTGCTTCAAAGGTTCAGCACTAAACTTGTCTCTGGGGAGACTGATTCGAGTCTGTACGTCACAGCGTGGATTCAAGACAGAGACAACGAGAGACAAAACAATCTGCGTGAGGTAAAAACAAACATGGGCTGGATTCCATTCCCATTTTCCTGTTATTGTCCAGACTGCAGAATTACGTTGTGTGTCTCCACACACAAAATTGTTTCCTGGTGACATTGATGAGTTTGCAGTTTCTGGCATCCGACTATCCTCATCTCTGCACAATCGAAGTCTCAGCCTATATTTTGGTAAAGGAAAACTGGTGCAGGATAATTGCGGTTCAGTAACTGTAGTCTGTAGATGGACCGCGCTGACAGGAATATTAAAACAGCTTGAGGTACCGAGCATTTTACACTCTCGGCCGTCAGTATGTCTAGTACTAATCGATTTAGTATCACTGTTTCGCGTACTGCCGTTAACTCAGTATTAATGAGCGTCAGACCTTCCTCTATCTCATTTGCTGGCAGTAATGTACTGTACGCGAGACCATTCATCAAGTTTATTGCCACCGTTGCCCCTGCTCACAAGAGAATACCAACCCAATATTCGCTCCTAGTGTAGTCCAGGGGTCTGCGAGTGTGTACGCATTCCAATTCCGCGGGATGTCACTTCTTTTCGGCCGCTCCTGGCATTTGGGACGAACACTGTCGTGCTAGTAGACAGTACCACGGTGTAGCAGCACCACTTCCATCCCAGGCGTTGTTGGTGTCCGTTCTCTGCACAGGCCCATATTATACCCGCCATCATGGTCTGATTATTGATAAAGGATCAAGTAATGTGTAAAATCGTACCCCTTGCGTAGGTTGCGGAGCAAGAGTCATTGTTCAAGAACAGCGTCGTATATCACTGGGAGAACCCCAAATGTAGTCTCCCCTGATGTGTGTAAATGTAGTTTTCTCCCTTGCCTTCCACTCAAATGAAGGATGTGGTTGGAAGGGTGTCAGCATTGTGACTGCTGTTAGCCTTAAGTTCGTGTGGTTGCGCGAGATTTTTCCTCATTGCTCCCCCTATCAGGGTCAGGGTAGTCGCTGCCCTTGGAAGCAGGCAGCTGGCATTTCTTGCCAATCTCTCTGTCATTTGTTCGGCAGTCCACGTCGGGCTGTGTGCAAATATATCCAACAATGGTAGCCAACCTCTTAACACCGGTGTTGTATTAGGGCCAAGGCACACGTTCTGTTCCTTTCACATCTAGCTATAGCCCTTCACAACTCCCAACCTACTGGCATCGCATTTACGCCATTTATCTCATGAAGCGCCAATTCCACTTTCGAGTTAGACTCGCTCCTGAACCCCGACCAACTCCCTCCAGGTTCTGGCGTGACATTAATACGCTCTGCTCTGCTTGGTGTTTGGTCCATTATTTGGTTTGGATGGTTGCTGTGCCCTGGTGCTACTATTTCGTGGAATGTATTTCACGGGGGGAGAGGGCAGTTCCACTATATTCACCATATATATCGGAGAAGGGTCTGTCTATTCCACAACCAGGCTTCCTCATCCCTCTTCTGAGTCTTGGTTATTATTGCCCGTGCCATGGCACCTCCTTCCTTGATAATATAATACTTATATCCCATGTCATGTGTCCCTGCAGCCGTGGTTGCTTCTACTGAGTGCCAGTTACTGGGATTATAAGGATCCCTGCATAAATATGTATTGTCCCATTTATAGTCGTACTGGTTACGAAACGGCCATGGGTCACATGTAATGGTCAACTTTGCAACCTTGGTTAAGACTAACGTCTGCGGATGTACCCCAGACACCCCTGCCTTCACGGATATTCTTGCCAGGGCAGCCCATATTTGTATGAGTCTTCTCATCATTACTTGCACTTATTTGATTCCGGTGTTGTCCGATGTGTCTTCAAGTCCAGCTACACGTTTGCAATGACTGGCGTGTATCAACGTGGATCTTTGGGCGAACGTAACAGCTGGCTGTGTTGTAAGGAGCACTTCAAACGGTCCCTCCCACCTCTTCGCCTTCCCGCGTTTCCTCCTGAAGTCTTTCACCACGATCCATCTCCAGGTTCTAGTTCGTGCATCTTCCCTTCTGCTGATTTGAGTACTGCTGCCTTCACTTGATTCTGTATTTGAGACAGAAGTGCAGACAGTTGCCCGGTGGCACAGTGGTTAGCACTGCTGCCTCACAGCGCTAGGAGACCCGGATTCAGTTCCCACCTCAGGCAACTGTCTGTGTGGAGTTTACACATTCTCCCCGTGTCTGCATGGGTTTCCTCCGGGTGCTCCCGTTTCCTCCCACAGTCCAAAAATGTGCAGATTAGGTGAATTGGCTATGCTAAATAGCCCGTAGTGTTAGGTGTGGGGTAAATGTAGGGGAGTGGTTCTGGGTGGGTTGCTCTTCGGAGGGTCGGGGTGGACCTCTTGGGCCGAAGGGCCTGTTTCCACACTGCAAGTCATCTAATGTCATCTCATATTCACAGTGGTCTGTTATCGGTCTTACCGTAGGTCTTCGGCCAATTCCTGAATTGGGCGACTTACCAAACAAAATGTCGAACGGGTCAAGATTGGCTAATCCTCTCCTTCTAGATCTCATATACATTATCACAATTGGAAGTGCCTTTGTCCTCACAACGTTTGTCAATTTATCTTTTAAGGTAGCATTTCTCTTTCCACTGCCACCACTGGCTGGGTGGGAGGCACAGTGTTGTCTCACTGATTTACTCTCGGGCAATATTGACAAATAGTGTCACATTGTGGCTGCTAAGCCATTCAGGAAATCGCCATCTCGGAATTATTTCAGTTCGCAAAGCTTTGTATCCTGCAATGGCATCCTGTTTTGACGTGGGGAGCGATTCCACCCATTCGGAAAACATGTCAACTATTACCAGACAACGCCTTTTCCCTTCGCTTGGCATTAATTCAATAAAATACATCTGTTAATGTTCAAAGGGTCTTTGGGATTGGGGATGTTCTGCCTGACTCATCTTTATTCCCCACCCCTCATTATTAGTGGCACAGATAACACATCATTCACAATATTTTCAGGAGTAATGAGTAAAGCCCTTAGTGTACCAGTGCACCGAAATACTGTCGTACATCCCCCCTTTTGACACATGGTCCTCACTGTGTTATTTGGCGTAGAATGGGAATAATGATCGCAGTAGACAGGGTTTTCCAATGGGGCCAAACCACACCCATTCACTCATTCTGCAGCCTGCCGTTGTCAATTCACGCTTCTCTTCCGGCGTGGCCTGCGACTGTAACTCCCATAAGTCTGCTTTGCATTACAAATATTTGATATACACATGTCAACTGATCACTTGGCTGCTGCTGGGCTGCCGTCCTTACGGCTGAGTTTGCATTCGCATTGTCTTAAGAATGGGAATCATTATTTTTCGTGTGGGCCAAACACTTACAGACAGCGATTGATTGAGGCGAAAGGACCGCTTCCAGGAGTCAGGAACAGGCCACGGTGTATGTTGGGCTTTCCAGTGTCGGTCAAGAAGCCTCTGTGTTTCCACAGGGTTCCAATATTATGTACAACCCCGAATGCATATCTGCTGTCAAAGTAAATATTCACTATCCTTCTCTCAGCCAATTTACATGCCTCAGTCAACAGAATCAGCTCTGCTGCTTGAGCTGAATGATGAGAAGGGAGTGATTCCGTTTTGACTACCTCGTGGGTAGTTACGACAGCAGACCAAACACAATTCTGGCCTGTCTGTGTGCTCCGGAATCCTGACCGATCCACAAAAAATGCAATATACTGATTCTGAATTTTTGAATCTTGCACGTTTGGTCTTAGGCTGCAAATTTCATTAGTTACAGCGACACAGTCATGTGAGTCTCCGTCTCCTTCTGTGGGGAGAAGGCTCGCAGCATGAAGGACGTTGCATCTCTTTATTGTAATGTTAGGCATCTCCAATAGCACAGTATTGTATCTGAGCCAACGTGCTGCCAACATGTGTGCTGTGTTTTGCGTGAAAAGAGTAAGCATGCAGTAGGGTTAATTCACCACAGCCGACTGTGTCCCTGGACGCTACAACAAAACGTTTTCAGCTGCAGCCATGACTCGCAGGCATTTAGGCAATCCTGCCGCTACGGGGTCCAAGTTTAGCCGAAATGTAAGCTACCTACCTCAATTTTCTCACAGTATCCTGCATCAGCACAGATGTCATGCAGCCACGCATCTCATCTACCGTTTTTACAAAAGGCTTGTTTGGATTCGGAATCCCCAGTGTAGGTGAAGTTTGGAGCGCCATTTTCAATTCAACTGCAACGGTCTCTGGTTCTGCAACTCTTCGCCATGGGAAATGGGGGTGGGGGGAGGGTCTCAAGGGTTGTGTAATGTGGGATAAAAATTCTACAGTAGGAGCGCATGACCAAAAAGGATAGCAATTGCTTCTTTGTGTGAGGCTTGGGAATTTGCTGGATTGCTTGAACTGTCTTGACCAATGGCCTTACCTTGTTCAGATAAGAAGTGACCTAAGAACTTCACCTGTTGTTGCACAAATTGTAGTTTTGCGAAACTAGCTTTGTGCACATCCCTGGCTAGATGGCAGAGCAATGCAAGTGTATCTTTCTCACATTGTTCCTCTGTTGGTGCTGCTATTAAGCATTCGTCTACATACTGCGGAAGCGCTGACCTCGGTGTTAAAACAGGAGTCTCCAGACTCCTGCATAGAGCCTCATTAATTATGGTGGGGACTCACAGTAATCTTGACAAAGTCGCGTGAATGTACACGATTTGCCTTTGAATGGAAAAGTGAACCAGAAGTGACTTTCTGGGTGTACCGGTACACGAAAGAAGACATTTGCTTAACCCACAGCAGAGAACCATTTACTGTCTGGTGGAATTTGAGCTAATATAGGACAAGGGTTAGGAACATTTGGGGCGGGCGGAACAACAGCATAATTGACTACCTGTAGGTCGTGAACAAACCTCCATTTCCCCGATTCACCTGGAATGTTTGCCCTTTTGACCGGAAAAGTTTGGGCTCCCACCGGTGATTATCCACAGGGGATTATCACTCCTGTCTTCAGAAGGGATTCAAAGTCTGGAGTAATTCCTTTTACAACCTCGGGTTCTAACGAGTCTTGTGTTCTGCACGGACGATACTCAGAGTTCGGGGTTATTCTTATGGGTTCACAGCTTCGTGTGAACCCTATACACATTTGCCTTTTGCCCTGCACTCAGTAGGGACTCTTCGTAATCTTGGCTCCGAGACATCTACCATAAGCTAGACGTCAGGTTGCCCTCTTGGCGGGGGTTACCTGGACTGCCCTATCTGCCTGAGTTTGCCAATTTAGTTTCTTCATGTATGTCCTTATATCTGCATTGAAGCAGATACGCACATCGTCCCTGAAGACACAATCTTTCGTATTTTGTGCATGTAGCACCCATGATCCCAAATCCTGCCACCTGTCTCATATGATTTGTAAGAGCCATCATAGTGTATGTGTGCTGTGCAGTGCAGAAGTTCCTCAGCAATAAAATCGTTGTTAATGGGATTAACATGGTTACTTGCTCCCTGGGCGAGCGAATCTCTCACGGAACTTATGGCTCTCTGGCTTAATCGCCACTCATAGACATGCATCATGGGTCGTGAGTCGTATTGTACAGCCTGCGCTGGTAAATCTTTTTTATTACTTGCAAGCCTGTCGGGGTACTGCGCTCATCCGATTCCAATCTCTCTATGAGATCGCGAGCCATCAGAGTTAAAGGACAGAATTCCGAGTTCAGAAATGAGAATTGGAACTATTCACCATTACTGGTTTCACACAATAGGGGTACGGTTAATTTTTATCATGTCACAACTCCTGATGCATCCATTGCGTCGACTCTTTGAACTGCCTTAATTTAAGGACTGAATATGTTGTCCCTGTATCTACCAAAAAGATATCTGGCCCACCTTCCACATATAATACATTTTCCCTTGATACTAGAATTCGCTTCTTTTCATCAACATATCAATGTCAGCGACCTGAAACATTCGAGTTCCTTTCCAGATACGGAGTTGTTATTTCTCATTCCTTGACTGTTGATATGGTATTTTACTGTCCTTGTAAGTCTGCTATTAGTTCGATTTAACTTTACATTTTTTTTCGGTCTGTTTGCAATACTTGCCTCTGCAAAGTCACGTACTTACTTCTTTGTTTCCCTGTGCTTTTATCGGTTTCAAAATACATGTTAATTTTCCATTACAATGGATATCACATTATTTTTACAGGTCGCTGCAACCGCGAGGGCCGAAGTGCCTGTATTGAATTGTAACGTTCTATGTTGTAAGCTACATTTCCTGCTGACTTCCAATAGCTCTCCTCATTTGTGGAAGTTTCCAGTCACATTTTCCAGAGATTTGTCTGCACTTCATTTAATCGAGGCAACTGTATTTCCTGCTCAGAATGTGATCCCTGTACAATGGAGAGAGGAAAACAGAGTCGCTGACAAAGCTGAGATCACTTACGGTCTGTCCAGAATCAAGAAAAACTATCCCGATCTTCCAGTCTCCTATAACTTCAACATTACGCTGTTCCCACCCTTCCAGCTCTCTGTCCTGATGAAGGACTGTTGCCCAAAACGTCGATTTTACTGCTTCTCCGATGCTGCCGGAACTTCCGTGCTTTTCCAGCACCACTCTAATCTAGACTCTGGTTTCCAGCAACAGTCATTGTTTTTACCTAGTTGATTTTAACCCTACTGCGAATCGTCTTCCAAGGATGCTTGCCTTGAAGACGTTTTCCTCTTCTCTCTACGATCTCTCCACTCTTCAGGCTCTCTGCCTGTATTCCTGATGAAGGGCTGTTGCCCGTAACGTCGAATTTACTGCTATTCGGATGCTGCCTGAACTGCTGTGCTTTTCCAGCACCACTCTAATCTAGACACTGTGTTCCCAGGCTATGATTTCAGTCTCTGGTCTGCTGCAGTGCTCCTTCTCGGCACAATACAAGCTGGAAGACCGGCAACTCATTTTCTACTGACAGACCATGCAAACTTTTGGAACCAAAATCGAGTTATATCATTTTAGATATCGTCCGCCCTCTTCCACATTCTTCACCCACCCGCCCATCACATCTCTCCGAAGACAGATCATTGGACTCGAAACGTCAACTTTCCTTTCTCATCAGAGATGGACAAGAACTGCTGATTTTGTTCAGACCTTTTGGCTTTTCTTCAGAGAACTTTGCTTTTCCGTTGTAATCGCAAGACTGCTGGAAGCGCCTGATTGCAGGAGGAGAAGTTCACAGGAGATGAAAAGAATGGCAATGGTTGGACCTCTCCCATTGTGACGGTAGACGAGCTAGGCTGGGATTGTTTATCTAAGCGCAGCGAAGGCTGAGTGAGAAACCGATTAAGTGCACATTTTATGAAGAGGATAGATATGTATGACAAGGATAAGCCTATATTGGGAAGGAATAGAGTGACATAAATGAAAGACGGGAGACAAGATATTTTGAGGAGATTTGGGAAGAATGCTTTCACCGATAGCGTGTTGTTTATTTGGAAATCATTATCTGAACATGTAGTAAAGCTAACTGTCATGAGAACGTTTCAGCAGTCTGTAGCCGAACACGGAAAGAGCCAGAGCACACGTGGAAAAGAACCATCAACTGGAAAGTGTGACGAAGGCAGACAGACGCGAGATGGGTGTCCTGAACGCAATGGGTCAAAGACAAAGTTGCATGCTTAAAACTAACTCCTAGCGCGGCTCTGTGGCGCAATGGAAAGCGCGTTGGACTTCTATGCCTTTGTTTAGGTTGCGATTCAAAGGTTGTGGGTTCAAATCCCATCAGAGTCGAGTTTTAGTTTATTGTTTGGAAAGTGGTCAGACCAGACTCGGCTGTCATCTGAAAACCCAACAATATTCGTGCAGAAACCCACTGTCTCGAAACGGAACATTTTCCTCTCACAATTTACATTTTCGACGTCTATTTATGGTAGAGGCCGATAAATATCTGTTAGCCACGAGGCAACACGATGACGTGGATGGGCTGAAAAAAGACTTAACATTGTTGTATCAGCCATGATGATATCGAATGACGTGGCGGGGCAGGATCGGTGTTAAGAATGGCCTCCTTCTGCTCCTTTGTGTCTGTGCCATTTCTGGCCCAAGCTTTTAAACAATCACAATGAGGACAATATGAATTAAACACCAAGTAATATATTGGTCTCACCTCCAATTCGATTCCCTCCCAGCTGGAATAGACAGCTCTTCTTTCAGATGTAGATCAGACAGTGAAGGATTCTCACAAGTTCCCCTTTCAGGCTGAATGTTCCTTCACATAGGTTTCCAAGTGGACACATGGAGCAAGCAATTGTATGGATGCTGGGGATTCAGGGGCAGATTTCCCCTTTGCTGGTCTGGAATTCTGGTCAAGGTAATGAACGTGAATTTCTGACATTTTGAGTCTTACTCTGTATTCTTACGACTTTACTAAATAAACTGAATTTCAATTTGCCCTTGCATAACATTATTCAGTCTTCACTGTTTATAAAAAAAACATGCCACGTGCTCGTGGATGCAGTATGCTGAACATTGTTGACGTTGTGTGCAGTGTGGGTCGATGTGTCATATGAACATGCCAAAGGACGTTGGTGAAATATCAGTGAATCGAATTTTCTGACGAATTGAAGCCGATAGAAGGAAAATACCAGTACAGTGGCGACATAACATTGCCTGTGATCAACGCAGAAAACCATGGTATTCGTATGCAGTGTTCAATAAAGCCGATTTTCACCACATTTTCCTATGTCATTTTCCTGAACCTGATGCTTCATAATCGTTGATCCATGATCAGTATAACCTCCTATGCACTGTGTTTCATGTCAGATCCACAGAAAAAATGAGGAATTGGGTTGTGGATCCCAGTGGTAAGTTCAGGAGCCATTCGTCATCATCAGACGACAGGTCCAGTGGTGCAATTAGTTAGTTTGCTGTACTTGCATGGCATGACGGCAGGACATGAGCTGCCAAAGTTGCGCATTCGATTCTCGCCAGTTCTTTGCTTTACTGATAGTGACCAGAGATGATTGCAACTTCAAGCTTCAGAACAGTTCAAATCCAGAATATTACACCGCAAAAACGTACCGTTGGCCCTAATGTTGCACCGACCTATGATACCAATCTGAAGTCCATCTGAACAGCATTTTACCATTAAAAGCTGTAAGTTATCCAATGATCATTTAATTGCCCTGAAGGTTGGTGAGTCTACGACTGTTGAAGGTAAGACGTTCAGCACCCTTACTACTCTCTGAGAAAGGAATCTACCTCGGCATCTATCACCCCAAAATCACATCGATGTGCCCTTGTGCCAACCATCACCATTTGAAGAAAAAGGCCTTCACTTTCCACCTTACGTCAACCTCTGATCATCCTTTATGTCTCTATTAATTCACATCTCAAAATTCTCATCTCTATCAAAAACAGCCTCAAGTCCCTCAGCGTTTCCTCGTTAGAGCTTCGCATCGAAGAAGGCAACATCCTAGGAAATCTCATCTGTAACCTTTCCAATGCTTTCACATCCGTCCAATAATGTGGCGATCAGAACTGCACCCAACTCTACAAGTTTGGCCACAGCAGAGAAATTTCTGGAGCTGCAAAGGGATCATTTGGCCCTGAAACTCAATCCCTCTCCCAATAAAATCTAACACACTGTGCTCCTTGCAAGCAAATCGATCAACGTGGATGTTAACTTTCATAGTTTTATGTACATAGGCACCGAGACCTCTCTGCACATCTAAACTTCCAAGAATATTACAATTAGCCCAGAACTCTTTATTCTTGTTGCTCCTTCCAAAGTAAATCATCTCACACTGTTCTCTATTAACCTCCATTTGCCATCTCTGAGCTCAGACCTGCAGATTATCCATGTCCCTCTGTAACCCGCAGCAGACTTTAGCAATGTTGATAATTCCATCGAGCTTAGTGTATTCAACGAATTCACTCATCATTCATGACCCTAACCCAGGTCATTTATAAAAGTGAGAAACAGCAGTGGACCCAAAAAGGAACCTTGTGGTACACCATGAGTAACTCCAGAATGAATATATCCCATCAACTACCACACTCTGTGTTCTTTCAGCTCGCCAATTACAGATCTAAACCGCTAAATCACCGTCAATCCCATGTCTCTGTATTTTATGCCAGCTAAAGACTTCTCATGTCCCCGCTTCGCTCTAAGTAGCTCTCTCTTATGGACCTGAAGAAGGGCTTATGCCCGAAACGTCGATTCTCCTGCTCCTTGGATGCTGCCTGACCTGCTGCGCTGTTTCAGCAACACATTTTCAGCTCTGATCTCCAGCATCTGCATACCTCACCTTCTCCTCTCTTTTGGACCATCCTGGCTAGCTTTTAATTTTCAAGTGTCTTATTTCAGCCTTCATATATCATGTTTACATGCACGTCCTTCTCCCTCTTGACAAGAAATTCAACTTTTTCAGTAAAAATGGCTCACAGTCTCGACCTCATATTCCCTGCATGACGGACACATACTTATCAAGGACATGCAGGAGCTCTTCCCTGAACAAGTTCCATATTTCAGGTGTGCATAACCCCTGCGGTTACTTTCCCCATCTGGTGCATCCTAACTCTTGCCTGATCACATCATACTGGCCTTTCTCCCAGCGGTAACTCATGCTCTGTGATATATGTATCTATTCCTATCCATCATTAAATAAACATACCGAATTGTGGTCACTCTCACCAAAGTGCTCACTTTCCTCCAAATCGAACAGCTGACTTGCTTCATTACGTAGTACCAAATCCAAAGAAGATTTGATTCTTGTTGGCCTGTCTACATGCTGCGTCACGAAACCCTCCTGCACACATGGACAAAGACTGACCAATCAGAGGTAATGAAACAATCATATTTGGAAAGTTAAAGTTCCCCACTACAACTACCCTGTTACTTTCGTTCCTATTCAGAATCATCTTTGCAATCTTTTCCTCCATATCTCTAGAACATTTTGGTGGTGACCTCTACTTTCCTGACTTTAATCTCAGCCCATTCTAGTTCAGCAGATTCAGTAGAGTCCACATCAAATATCCTTTCTGCTACTGTCTTTGACGAATAACGTCATATCTCCCCCTCTGTAACGACCTTCCTGTTCTTACTGAATACGAAAACCTATTTCTGACCTCACCACTCACAACTTCCTGCACATTGCAGCTAAAATTCAGGTTCGCACTCCGCTGCTGAATTCGTTTAAACCCTTCTCAATAGCGTTAGAAAATACACCTCAAGATATTGGTACCCTTCGGGTTCAGGTGAAGACCATCCTGTTTGTAGAGGTCCAACTGACTCCAGAATGAGCCACAACTCTCCAGATATCCGGATCCCTATGACCTGTACCATCCTTACAAACACGTGTTCTCCTGCTCTCTCCCTATTCTTTCCCTTACTACTACGTGGCATGTGTAACAAATCAGAGAGAACAACTCTGTTTGATCTCGATCGAATATGTCACCCTGGATCCCTGAATTTCTGCCATACATCCACATCAATTTTCTGACCTATGTTGTTGGTGCATATGTGAACCATGACCTCGGGCTGCTTCCCCCTCCCACTGAAGGATCCTGAAAATACGATGTGAGACATCACCACCCCTGGTAACTTGGAGGGATCACATCAATCATGAGCCTGCCCTGTAACCACAGAAACTGCAATCTGTCCCCATCACTATTTAGTCCCCAGTAACTATTGCTCTCCTCCCCTCTACCCTACCCTTATGATCAACAGGGACAAACACTCTCCCAGAGACCTGTACCCCATGGCTTACCCCTAGTAAGTCATCCCCCCATAAAGCAACAAATACGGTATGCTTGTTACTAAGGGGTACGGCCATAGCGGATGCCTGGACTGACTGCCTGTTCCCTTTTCGTCTCCCGACTGTATCCCATCGATACAGTCTTGTACCTGAATTGTAACTGCCTCCATATCACTCCTCTCTTTTCCCCTCAGACTCCCGAAAGATGCAATGTCCAGCTCCAGTTCCCTCATGCAGTTGCCAAGGAGATGGAGTTGGGTGCACTTCCCGTAGATTCAAGCTCTCACATTCTACAGGACGGTCATTCAAATGGCCGACCATCCATTTCTAATGTTCTGAATTCACACACACACACACAAACACACACACACACACACAGAGATATGCGCGTATATGTACATATATATATATATATACATATACATATAAATATATGTGCACATGCATATAAGTGTGTGTGTATATATATATATGGTTACAAGTTGCAAAAGAACGTTGAGTAAAACAGCACTTATTCTAAAAAAAAAGATTTCTTGGAGTGTACTGTCCTTGGCAAAGACCTCAGTTACTTAAGACCAGCCATAAATACTCGCTGAGTGAATATCCATCACTCAATAGAGATACAGAGGCGATTTTTGAAGTCGATGGCGTTTCTCATATCGCTGAGCCTGCGCTGTGTTAAATTTTGGAAATGATGTTTAGCTCGTTTCATATTACTGATATTGCTGCAAACTCGCACATGCCATTAAAACAATCCACAAAGTAATGGATTTATCTCATTGAATATTTTGACTGATATCGAAAAAACTGGAATCAAAATGACAAAGATGTTTTTAAGTACTGCTATGAAGATTACAGAATTCAAACAAGAATATTTTTCGTGTCTTGTCATTGTATATTTTTGGGGAAGATGAGTGAGCGGCAAATGGACTCACTCCCTTCTCTGTGATACAGCCAAATTTTCCAATGCAACAGATGAAAGAAAAAAGGTGCATTACATCGGTCGGTCAGTTCTAACTCACGATAGTATAGTTTCACTTTGATTATCGCCATCGTTGAAAATATTAGCTAAGTTGGGAGATCAGGATCCTGAGGGTATGCTGAGACATTGCGACAATTAATCACACACTGTTGGCATCACTTTATATCATAAACCAGTTATCTAGCGGACTGAGCTAATCGGCTTCCCTTAAATGCTGATCTAACACAAACAGCTCAGTTCTTTTGCAAATTATAGAAGTTCACGTAGAACAAGCTGCTCAACCTTTCCTCGCAATCAGCTTATTCTATACTTAGTCGTACTCAGTTGCAGGTGTTATGAGGTTTCTTTCCAATTAACGTTAACCAATTGGAGAGTGTGCACCTAACGCGTATCCATCCTGGCTGCCCAGACTCCCTGTCCCGGTGAAATTCCCTCCTTGTGTGTCTGCACGCGTCTTTCCAAATATTTTAGAATCAGCTTCTGAATAATTTTTCCTGCGAAAAAGTAATCATTTTCGAGTTCAATAGCTGTAGAGGGAAAACGAAAACGTGCTCCAAACTTCTCTTTATCATTCATCGCTGGTTTTGAAGTTCTAAACTCGAGATGTAGATCCATCCGAATGAGGGAATTTCCCTCCTGTTTACTCTCACCAAATTCACATCGCCTGGAAACCTTCTCTATGGACACAACTCAGTTTTACCTGGTGTCACGTCACATGATGTATTCGTCTTTGCCCCTTCCCATGAAACCCCGCCTTGTCTTTTCAAATGACATTATCCCACACTACATCGTTGGCTTCCTTTCCATTTCCTAGTCTCCAAGTTAACGCAGTCCATTCTTCCTGACGTCTTTTCATTCCAGTCATCGGAATCCATGGCTTTTATTATCTCTTTATATCCCAGTATAGAAATGGTGCAGGGTCCAATGCAACACATGAAAACCCGCTCTAATGCTGTATACTGCTATTACCAATGCAGGGAAAATGGGAGCTAGTTCAGTCAAAAGGGAATCTATTGGTTGTCGCACAATCGATCAATCCCTGACTGGGAAGTGACTGCTTTTCCTCACTTTTCTCCCCTGTCTGAACATGTGCTACAGCAACACAGTAAGGGATCATAGAATGCCTACAGTTCAGAAACTGGCTATTCGATGCAACAAATGCACACCAATCCTCCAGGATTTAACCCTCATATAACAATTCCTTACCCTTTTTCTCTTCATTTGCGTCTGAATAAGGCACCTTACTGACAGTCGACTCAGTTGTCGGCAAATCATATCTCTGGCGCTGTGAGACAGCAGTGATAAACAGTGAGCCACCTTGCGGCCCTGTACAATATTGCAAGGTACATGTGAACGCGTTTGAAATGCGATTCCTGTCAAAGATGCTCTACTTTTGTTGTTGCCCTTATCAGGAACAAGAATTCCTGAATCCCTGACCAAGAAATGAACCCAAACCACAGCGGTGAAAGCGCTGCATCGTAACCTCTAGTCGTCCAGGAAGGACGGCATGTGTAATTGCATCTTCTCTTCACAGCATAGCTTTCTTTCCTTGCGATGAGAAATTTATTCCAAAAAAGAATGTTCGTGACAAGGTCTGGAGATTTATCCGCCTTTGAACATTTTCTGAGACCTTCAGCAATTATTTTCCTGTAATATGAAATATTCATCAGTATGTATTTCCATGATTTCTGCAGTCTCCTTAAGTGCACCATATCTCAAACTGAACTATTCCATCTTGCTTGCATTTGGTCTGTATCCCTCTAATCATTTCTTCTTCATCTAAATGTCCAAATGTCTTTCTAATAATGTAACAGTATCTCGACGTACCAATTGCTTCACCAGTTGATTCCATATAGAATCTGTGTGAAAAGGTTATCTTGTCATTCCGTGTAAATCTTATGGATTCTGGACTCCCGTATGCAAGGGAAAAAGACCTTTGCTGTTCACCTTATCGAGAGCACTCATGATTTTATGAATCTCTATAAAGTCATCCTTCGATCTCCGATGCTGCAGTCCGACAAGTCAAAACCGACAGTCTCTCCTCTTTATATTACAATCGAGTCCTGGGAACATGTAAACGCTTTGTTGCATGAAGCAACACAGAGTCGAATGCAATGCAGCCGGTAGAAATATCACCTAATGTCAATTTCTTTGATGATTGGTCAAATAGTTTAAGAAAAGGAATCGTCCTCTTCATACATGGTGGGTGAACATTCGGTATTGCTTTCTCCACAGTAAAAACTGACGTGAAAAATTCGTTTAATGGCTCTTCCGTCTGCTGAGCTCAAACGCAATGAAAACCTCTTTAATCTTTATGGTACTATTTCTCGAGTTGTTCTCTTGCCAGATATGTACTTGTAGACCCTCTTCCTGATTATCTTCAGTCCTGGCCGATTCGATAATTTCATATCCCCACTTTGCCTTCCTGGTCTGCATTTTATTGAAGTCCCTACAAGAAAATCATTTGAACCCTGTGACAAACAGATTTTAATCAGCAAGGGATTCGAGGGATAGCTGATATTGCAGGAAACTGTATCCGTGGATTATCAGATGAGCCATAATCTCACTGAATAGTGAGAGCAGACTGTATAGGTTGAATTGCTGACTTCTGCTCTTGCATCTTATTGTATTATTTCTGGACTTCAAAATGCTTCTGTTTTTCCTTTATCAATAAATTTCCCGGGCATTAGAAGAAGAAGATTTACAGTGCAAAGGATTAAAACCAAATATCATTTCAGCATCTGCTGATGTTGTCCAATTGATTGTTGCTTGAATATGATTCGCTTTTGAACATGGAAGGGAAAAGCATCATTCACAGTGTGGAGAAACTGTGTCTTGTACGTGTGGACAGGGATTCAACAGATAAACTGCCTTGTCAAAACATAAACGCAGTCAGACGAGGTCGAGGCCATTCGTCTGTTTCGAGTGTGGGATAGAATTCACTTGATCCACCACACTGTTTGAACAACAGCATTTCCACACAGGAAAATGTTTTTTAAATGCCCTAAAAATGGGAAGCGCCTTAAAATCTCTGAGGATCTGTTGACCCATCAACGTGTTGATACGAATGAGAAACGTTAGTTGCTCTCAAAATGGGCCTGGATTCAAGTGGTTAATTAGACTCACTGTCCACCGAAAATCTCACTGTGTGGAGAGGCTGTTCATCTGCACTGGTGTGGGAAGAGATTTGATGTAAAATCCAAACTACTGAAACAACAGCAAGTTCATAAGTGAAGGAAGTGCCTGTGTTTTACTGTGCTTCATCGTGTGCTAAAGTCTAAACTAGAAGTTTTGGTTTCAATTCCAGCTTACTGTGGAGCTGTACCAAGGAGTTGAACTGTTTCTTAATTGGTGATTGAATTATGCCCATCGTGTCTTCTTTCCGATGAAGTTAATATTCCAGAAGAAACGAAATGTGTTCCAGTTTCCTCCTGTTCTACAGCAGCTAATTCATTCAAAATAAATTCTTCAAACATCAGAGAAGTGCCTGGTTTTCTCCACATTGTCCGGACAGGAATTGCTTGTGTGAGTGAGAAGTCACAAATGGTGCTAAATAATATGCAGTCAGGTGTGGCATTTGGCGCAATAGTCACCACTCTTTTCTCAGAGGGCCAGGGCCCTTGCTTCAACTGCATCCTTGGGTGATATTTTGTGTGGAGTTTGCACAATCTCCCCATGTTTGTGTTGTTTCCATTCCACGGCCCAAAGGTGTGCAGGTTAGGAAGATTTGCAATTGCTAAATTATCCAAGGAAGTCTGGGCTAGATACTTAGCGATGGGAAATGCAGGGTTACTGAAGGAGGTTGGGGGATATTCTGGGCGGGATAGTGTTTGGAAGTCAGGTGTGAACTTGTTGGGTAAATTGGCCCGTGTCAGGCATTCCATGTTTCTGTGAGTCAAATAACCAACGCTTTCTTTTTGATTGACCAATATATATTGACACAGCTCCGAACGATTGGAACTGAGACAATAACCTGCAAAACCCCTGCAGTGATGTGCTGGCCTTGGGATGATTGACATTCAGAAATTGCAACCATTTGGGCTGGATGATTACACCAAGTGGAGAGAGTTACATTGTTGAAAGCACACATGTTCTCTTTAAAATAGTGTATTTTCTGAATGTTGAAGGAAATTAAGACTGCATGCTTTGCTCCCTGAATGAAAAGGCTGGGGGACGGGTTGTTCCAAAATAGATACAGGTAACACTTCTTGGTGAAAACCTGATTATTTTCTTGCTGTTTCGACAACAACTTCCCATTAACCAATTACATTAAATTATGTCCAGGGTCCCAGAAGCTAATAAATTTTCAATTTTTGTTTTGCTTTGGCATCTGGAATCTAATCAATTTATACAAATTAATGTGTCATTGGAGTGTATATAAAACCAATATTTTGAAAACTAGAGTGAGAGCTATTGCTGGAGAGTTACCTGCCCATCTAACACTTCTGTCTCTAAGAAATTAGAAAGCACTCTCTATCAAAAGGTACCTTTTTCTGCAAAACGTACTCTGTAAAAATGAAAGAAGTTGAAACAATTGAGATGAGCAGATAAAAGTTGGAAACAGCGGAGCACATACAAACTGTGTCGACTTGAGATGAAGTTGATGTAATGTTTAACAAATGTGTTATTGAAACAGCATTTTAATAGATTGCTTTCAGTTAAAGGAAAGAATATTTAGTTTGTTGATTGTTTGTTTAGCATTCGCAATAGATTGCAATTAAAAAATTGTTTTTCTTTAAGTGTTGGAAATTAGAATTTATGTGTCACTCACTCACGTTGGTATAGATTACGATTTGAGGAGAGGTTTTCCGAATGTTTAATTAACGAGGGATTCCACGTTCTCGTTGGAACAATGTTTCCTTTGATTCCAACTGACTCCAGTTTTGCAAAAGCTCTTCAATGACTTTGTCATTCGGACGCACTCTTAATTTCAAGGGCAGTCAGTCTCACCTTGCCTTGTGAGAGCAGTATTTTATCTATTTTGGACTATTCATGTTATGAGGACAAAAGCTAAGTGCATCTGATGGAACACGCAGTATCATAGAGCTGCTTGTTGTTAACTGAGTACAACCTGAAAGCACAGTTATTACTCACTGCCATCACTCTGCTGCTGGTTGAGCATTGGTTGACTGGACTAAGGTTTGGATTTGCTCTGCTTTTGTGGACTGGTCACAACTGAGCATTTTTATTAACCTGCATCAATATGAATGTCGTGGTTACAATGCTCTGTTGTGAAAGCTGGAGAAGGGCATTGAGTATGCTGACCATCAATCATTATATCGAAGGGAAAGACAGACTTGAAGGCCCAAATGTCCGCCTGCTATTCCGATATATCAATGCTGGGGACATTTGGGGTGGGGGAACTAGTATAGAATGTCCAGGGTCTCCGTGATTTTACACTTCTGCCTGGAGATTACTAAAATGTTTCCGTCTTACCTTGTGCACGGACTGTGCTGGACGCTCCCGTCTGCCCCATGAAAGAGACAACCTTTGAGATAAGCAGCTCATTTCCAGTCTGGCTTGTTAATAGTAAGGACCGAGTGAATTTCTCCCTTACCTGTCTACACTGGCACTCGCCTCATCCTCGTTCGCTCTGCGTTTGGTGGATTAAGCTTTCCGCCCCCTACTCTTGTTGGACAGGAGCCGCTGTCAATCACCTGTTTAGCAGACATGTGCAGTATTATGTGAAGTGTTGGTGCAGACACAAACCACGGCCTGGAGCCATACTGGCTGGAACCGGAGGCTTACTAACCCTGGGAGTGTCAGAAATACCCAATGTTGACCTAAAAGTCTATCAAGCACATCACTGATTCCAGATGCAATTTTTCAAACTAAACGCTTCATAAATAAATTATCCGTAACAGAATTTCGATCTTGTCGAAGCACGAGGAAGAATCTGGGAAACAGATTTATAAATTTTAGGTTAACAGAAAGGAAAATGTTTTGACACGAATTGGTTTCCCTGGCAAAATCCCTGTTCTATATTTGGCAGAGCTGAATTTTGTGCATTTTTTTCTATTTGATTAGAAAGAGAGTATTTGCTGATGGGAAAATTAAACAAGACACTATACTGAGATCTGAAAGAGCCCCTCGTTTCATCAGCAACTGAACGCTACCTCTCAATGTGTTAATGTGACAATTTACTAACATTAGCATTATTGATTCCCGATGTGGGTAAATGGGCCATTCGGCTTAAAATGTCCACACCAACTTACTGCATAGCATTCATACGAGAGTCACCCCTCTCCCCACCAACAGTGCACTTCCCAAGACCAGCCAATATAAACCTGAACACTGTGGGCAATCCACTTCACCAGCACACATTTTCACTGTAGGAGGAAATACGCACACTCAAGTGGAGATTGTGAACATTCCACACAGACTATCACCCAAGGCCGTGGTTGAACCCAGATCCTTGGCGTTGTGAGTCAGCAGTGCAATCCACCGTGACAGCCTATTGGTATAAAATTGCAATAGTACATAGAAACTGAGTTGGTGTTCCAGTGAACAGACTGTGGAAAGATTAAGAGTCAGTTACGCAGCTATAAAATCATTTGCTTCCAAAATTTGTATGTTTTCCCTGAAACCAATTCTGTGATTGTTTGATGTTTGCAAAGACCAGCCTGCCTCAGCAGCGAATTGATTCAAATATAAGGAAATTTCTCACCGTTATCCAGGGCATCCTTCTTTCAGTTAGGGTAAGGATTGTGGATGTTACTGATAGAGAGGTCGGAGTAAACTCATATTATTTTCGGCTGAGCGCCATCACTATCATTCTCACTTTCCTCCTCTTAGGTATCACAGTAAAATCTATGACCGCTGTCTGTTAATGTATTTCCGTTATTCATGGGAACACTTTGATTTTTCACACAGTACTAATTCTCATTAATGGTCTCTGCCTCCAGAGATTCAATTTTAGTTGGACAGGGACTTGGGAGAGGTAGGGAGCTCCTCCCTGACAATGGTGGATAGATCTCCACCATTCCTTGAAATCCCTAATTTTGTCTGTTCTCTGCCCTGATCACCTGTGATCGCACACATACGTACTCCATTCTCACATCCGGGGGGCAGATTAGATACGAATCCAATCCGTTTGTTGATGTGGAACAGTTTCTTTTGATTCTTGTAGCATTTGGCCATTCTAATTCCGTGATTGATTCACTTATTGGTGTCAGGACATGAGCAGAAGCGGTCAAATTTAAAGTGCCGCCGCTCAGCCAACTTTAAGCCACATATACAAACGTGTCTCTCATTCACCCCTAATTGTCACTTTGTACCAGCAACAAAGGCATTAATATTCAGAACAGCAGATAAACTCGCTTCGAGTGTGTTTACACTGACAGTGGAATGAAAAGTCAATGTTCAGCTCAGAAAACAAATATTCAATGAAAGATTATGCAATGGGGGTGTCAAACGTATGACCTGATATTTAACATCGCTTATTCTCCTAACATTGGCAAGTGGACAACACTAACAAGCTACAATCACATCTCTTATCAAGGCCAGGTAACTTTTTAAAAGCCATTCACTGAATTAAATTAACCATTGGAGGCCAACGACATTAATGCTTCCTCATTAAAAATTCAGTGGAATCTTTAAGATATATGATAAGGAAGCAGTAAAGATTGGAGGAACTTTGTAACAGGTGTAGACCATTGAGCCCTTCGATGTCATTTCAACATTTAAAGAAACCATGGCTGATCGGAGGCCAAAATCCATTTTCCAACCTTTTGCCTTTTGTTGTTGGAAGTGTTTCTGAACATGCATCTTGAATGGTCTGGCCCTAATTTTAGATTATGAGCCCTATCAACGCAGAAGTATTTTTGTGAACAGCCGAACATGCTGACTGAATGCAAAACAGAGTCTGAGGTGTAATAAATATGTAGGATTCCGAAAAATGTGTCGTCGAGTTCCAGCTTTCGATTGCATTTCCTGAAATAGCAGTTGTCCTCGATCAGTGTTCCACTTCCAAAGTATAGGCTGGGACTTTCATTGCCGAAAGATGGGGGCAGTCTTGTCGCAGCCATTGCATACCCATCTATGTCATGAGGAATCATTCTTGTGTGCGGATACATGCAAAGTAATTTTGTAGTTTGTCTGCCATTGTCTTCCTTTCAATTACGGTGTCACCTGTGTCGCTCTTCATAAACATGGACAGACCAAACCGAATGCAATCTTTCTCGATGTAACGACACCGTGGTAAACCTTTCTGCTAACGAAACCAAACACATAGAAAATCTCACCTCGTCTCATAACCTGTTCATGTAAAAGTGACAAAGAGCGACTCACATTCCACTAATCAACAAAAATATATCAATTTGATTCTGTAACTCTAAAACTGAACATTAAACAACAAATATTGAAAACTCTAAGACTTCTTCGATTGGGTTTTAATAATTGGGACATAATTTAAACTAATTGGTTAAATTGGGACTGATGTTAAATAGTCGTTCTGGATTGCTATTAGACAGAGGGAGAACTGGTGGTGATCGACACTGAGGGAAATCACACAACAGATGAAGAGAGGTTTTGAAAGGAGAGTCTTTCCTCGTAAGCTGATGCATTTAAACCCACACTTTTGGCGGCATAAGGAAAACAGGCAATCGTTTCTGAGAAAGTGTTTGGTTTTCAGAAACCTCTTCAAGGACGAAGACTGAGAGTGCATGTTCCAACAAACAACTACGCTCACTGTTATTGGTTAAAGAAGCTGTTTTTGTTTGCTCCTCTGCAGCCTTCAAGACATGGAATTACTATTTGGATGAACATTTAAAACGTCTTTGAACACGCAAGGTCAAGTTTTGGGATCTTGGTTCAGAAGTACCATGTGTGACGACTGCATTGATATAATGGGACGAAGGGACTGTGTCATTGCTTTTAAAATTCAGTGATTGTCTCTCATTTTGCAACTGACCGAAAAATCACAAGCAGTGTTAAGAAGTAAAGTTGTAAGCATAGAGTGCGCCTTCTCTGGTGCTCTAGTTGTTGGGAATCAGCACTCGCACTGTTATTTCCTGAGTTTAATTCTCAGAGAGGAATGCGGACTGAGCATTCTTGTAAGAAGTGTGAGAAATGAACATGAATTCCTGACATTAAAAACTGCAAATGGTGCAGCTCTGAAAGAATCAATGACCGTTTTACTGTAGAGAAAAAAATAAATGGGAGGAAGCGGTGATATCCATTGACTGGGCCTGCTCAGACACACTACTGCAACAAGAAAAGTACTCCTTACTTCAGCATGCACGTTCGTTTAAGATTTAACTTCGTGCATGCAGAAAGTTTGGTTTCCTTCTTGGACAGCCGAGGATCAGAGTGCCTCATATCAGAATGGGGTTTGCAGGTTTAACACAGACATGAGAAATAATTTCGGAGCAAATGACTGCTCCGGAATTTGTACTGATAACAAAAAAAACTTGGAAATTGCAGCTGATCAGGAAGCATCCATGCAGAGAATGGAAGTCAGTGCTTCCAGTTTGGAATCATCGTCATCAGAGCTGATGTGAAGTGTGGAGGTGGCAGTGGTTATGCAATAGTGGGGAGAGGGGGTGGCCTGCTGTGTGAGGAACGATCTTAATCGTTCGGGTAAGTGATTGGAATTTGAGTATGGCAGAACAATGGCGTAATGGTGAAACCACGCCCACTCCTTCCCTTTCCTTTAGTTTTCACTGTTACATTCTCTCTCACCATGACTTCGCCATTCTCCCACTCCAGTGGGACTGACTGTTATGTCCTATTTGGCAAGTTTACTCACTACTGTTCTGTATTTGGTGGAATTCTGTACAGCATAGGCTGTCGGGTCTAGATCATTAAATATATTCAAGTCGAAGAGAGACAAAGTTGTAAAGTTATGAAGAGTTATGAAGAAAGTTATCAAATCAGACATGAGCTGAGTTCATGGTGGAACAGACTTGGCTTGAATGGTCTCTTTCTGCTTCTAAAAATAGCTGTGTTAATATGAATCTGCAAAGATGATCTGAGTAAAGTTCGCCAAGTTAAAAATGTGGATCCACTTGGGGCACTGAACTGATGTGAGACCTGCAAAGTTCGACACACAAAGAAGAGTCAATTGGGTGATTGATCCGGAGTGGTCACTACACCAGGATAAACAGGAAAACTAACCTTCAGAGCACACATTGATCCTGGCTCCAGTTAGTCTATAATCGGTTCTAACAAACCACCATCGGTCTTCCTTATTCTGATGGACTCCTCTGTTCTTGTTTTGAGCCGGATGCACGTCTGGCAATAGCAGCAAACATTACGGATGTGTATCTGTGACATGGAGGAAATGATTCTGACTGTTTCACGCATAATTCTGCTTCTAAAGTTCAGTCAGCATTTCCTATTAATTACTATAATTGGTAACACTTAACAGACCATGACATTGGAATTCCTGAATCCTAATGACCGACTACCATGGAAGATCTCTGTTTATACCACCCTCAACACTGTGTGTTTTAGCATTACATCCTGCTATCTTTTCGCACATGCTCCCTTCGGCTCTGTCTGGGTTGTTTTACACTGACTTCCTACATGTTATACAGGCTATCAGTGCATCTATTAGTTTGCAGGTTCTCTCTCACATGGCAATGCATTGGTTCTGTAGCTCAGTGGTTAGACCGTTGGCCTTGTCAAGGAAAAATGCACATGAAATATCCCATTCCTCTTTGTCTTTTCAGGAAATTGAGGAAGACCATTCGGAAGGATAGTAAGATGCTGACGTAAGCAATATTCTAGTGAGGCAGAAAGAGCCAGTCGAGGCTGCATAAAGTGCAGAGTTACATGGAATTAATGTGGAATGTGCACGGACAGGGAGTGACCGTTTGCTTCCTTCACTACGCTAAACAGAGTCTGGTGTTGAAGTCTGACATGGGACGCTATCAACCAAGTGGGTGAAATCCTGTTTTTTGGGGGTTCGTCTCTCACCTTACATCTGTCACTCTCGGGTGAATGGATTTTCATTTTTCGCTCTGTGGGTCAAAATGAGGTTCAATTGCTCAAGGTAATGTTCACAAAATTGAACCATCTCAAACTTCACCCCATTATTTGTGTCGTTTAGTTGAAAATGGTAGGGAGAAAACATCATTAACATGAAAGTTGGGAACGTGAGTGCACATAAGGCCATTTTCCAGGGTTGAAAAATGGAATGATGTGCTTTTTAGATTAGATTAGATTACTTACAGTCTGGAAACAGGCCCTTCGGCCCAACAAGTCCACACCACCCCGCCGAAGCACAACCCACCCATACACCTACATCTACCCCTTTCCTAACACTACGGGCAATTTAGCATGGCCAATTCACCTGACCTGCACATCTTTGGACTGTGGGAGGAAACCGGAGCACCCGGAGGAAACCCACGCAGACACGGGGAGAATGTGCAAACTCCACACAGTCAGTCGCCTGAGGCGGGAATTGAACCCGGGTCTCTGGCGCTGTGAGGCAACAGTGCTAACCACTGTGTCACCATGCCGCCCGCTTGTTTACTTGCTGATTACCCTCGAGGACTCAATCATTTTAGAGGAGAAACTTATCTCCAGTGAAATAAAGCCAAAAACTGTGTCATTAAGAAACAATGCAACGATGTCTGTTGTCATCCCTGGTGATGCATTGGTTGTGATTCAGCACTTTCAGCGCCGCAGTCCGAGCTCAATTGCCGCTCAAAACCGAGACCGAACTTTGATCCTGACATGCAGTAGGTATAACGAAAACATTTATCAATGATCGGGTGCTTGAATCGGGAACTCACTGTCAGGGTTCGCAGGGGCAGGAATCCACATAACCTTCAAAAGTATTCAGATGTGAACTTTTGATGTAAAGGCAAAAAAAGTGCTGGAAAATGGGATGAGGATCGGCAAGCCGTTGTTTCTGACAAGAGCACGGAAAGGTGATTGATGGCTGATGACCAAACAGTACATCCCCGTTCTACAGGCATCCTTGGTGGTCTATTGGTTCGATTTTACACTTTTACCACCGCGTCCCGTCTTCGATTCCCTGCCAGTGAATGAGAACTTTATTGTTCCTGACAACGGCAACAGCAAACGCACAGCATCTGTGACAGGATTCCTTGCAAAGCCTTGGATCAATTAATCGCCCCGAGAACATCAGAGTCAATGTACTAGCCTCTGACAGAAGGGGCAGATGCCTGGATAATCCCTGTTCCGTCGGTCAGGTCAACGATAATTCCCCTCAGATTCCGCTTCCCAGTGAATGTCTGAGGATTTTAGAACCTGAGATTGGGTATTCTTTTCGTTTCATTGCCATTCCCTGCAGCCACAGCAATTGGATGGCTGGGACTGGAAAGTTGAGCGTGAGCAGCGTTTGGGACTAATCCAGCTTCCACCTCTGTGATGACCCTGGGTCATTGAATCGGATATCCTCAGGGACATTTATGGAAAGGAATTTTGCTTTTGCCAATCTAGAATTGAATTCTTATCTCAGCTTCACAACAACACTTCATAAGTTTGTGAGATCCATAAGCCCTTGCTGCTGAGTCCAGCAGTATTCGAACCTGCAATTGCCCAATCTGTAGATAGGCGCATTACCCATTGCGCCACTGGAAACGGCTTGGAAAAAGCCTACAAGCCTTGCTGTTGATTCGTAGTCAGGCGCGTTACCCTTTGCGCCACTGGCCCCGAGCATACTTTGGGCGTGCATGCTGCAAATTAGTGTTGTCAACACAGATATGAACAAGAGCATTCATGTTTACAAGTTAAACAACTAGCAAAGATAATCACCGTCAATGCTCCACGCCAATGTCCCCAACTTTTTGAAGCAGCGAGTTTCGCAAAGAAAACACATCTGTCCTGATGTTGCTGGCATTCACTCTATGTCAGATCAAACATTCAATGGGATCATTGTTGATCTGATAAATTTAAACTCTAGTTTTCTCCGTTTCGTCGTTAACTCAAGATAAACTCGAGTGTAATCACAACAATGGATGTTCCCCTTAATTTTCGGAGCTTTAGAGTATTTTAATGACCTGTGCGTTTTCGCAAGAAATTGACTAAGATGAAACGAGCTAAAATTCGCTTCTGTAAATTTAGCTCAGTGCAGAGTCAGCCATATGAGAAAGGACACAGGGAGAAAACATTGCCTCCGCTTCTCTCTGCATAGAGTAGATCTCCTACAGAGTGGAAACAGGCATTTGGCATAACAAGTGCCCACCGACAGTTCAAAGAGTAACCCAGAAGACTCAACGTCCTCTGACTAATACACCTAACAGTATCAGCAATTTTTGTATGGCCAATACAACTGACAATATTTGAATAGAGAGAGAAAATCTTAGATCCCGGAGGAAACCCACTCATATTCAACGATTATGTTCAAACGTCACAGAGACAGTCGTTCGGTGCTGGAATCAAACCCGATCCATGCCTCTGGTAAGGTGCAATGACAACCATTGAACAATTCCACGAGTTGAAACTTGGCAGTATTTCTCTTTACAACAGATACATATACCTTGGGAAACATATTCCCTCAATCTTCAAAGATGTGCACTGCTAAGATCTATTTCACTTCAGATTAAATAGCTTAGCATCCTTTCCCTCAGCCAGATGTCAAAATGCTCCCTGCTCCCGGTGCGGTTGGACCTCACAGCCTGTTGTTCCAATGCTCCCTTCTCAATGTCAATAGAAACTGCTGCAGGTGAGGTTGGAGCTCCCAGCCTGATATTACAATAATCCCTGCTGCTCCATGTCAAAAGAAATTGCTCCACGTGAGGCTCAAACTCCCAGCCACGTGTCACAATGCTCCCTGCTCCACAACAATAGAAGCTGCTCCCGGTGACGTTAGAGCTTCCAGCCTCGGCATTTCACGCACCTCTGTACCGTCATAGATGGACCACGCCCTCATCGATTACATCACTGTTGCCACAGGTGCGTGCTCTTCTCCATCACAATTTCCATTTGGATCTTCGGGACTGTATCACTCAGTTTCTCTGATTCTGGGCCTGTGAACTGGGATTACATGATATTTCGCAGCAGTGTTTACTTGATTTTGTGAGCAAACTGGAGAAGAAAACCGATGTTAAACTACATTCCTATTGGGAAATACATTTCAACAATACCCTGCAGTATCACCTAAGCCTTTGAAGTTTTGTAGAAATCCATCAGTCTCAGCATTCAACAACTCCAAGTTAAAAATTCACCCCACCCTGAGTGCCCACATCTCAGACACTGTTTGGCAACTATTTCTGTTGTGCCTGTTAAGCTGTTCCTGATATATCCTCTGTCACTATCCTTACTGCTTTTGAATAGCATTTTTGCATGTGGCACGGGAAACGTGCTTTGCCTTGTGGCTACCGCAAGTTCAGCGCCAGTCTGAGCTATGGCAAAATACATCTTTCACGTTGTATGCTACGTAATGCCTGATGTCCCAATGATCCCTTCTCAATGTCAGTAAAAACTGCTGTAGGTGAGGTTGGAGCTCCCAGCTTGATATTGCAAAAATTCCTGCTGCTCCGTGCTTAGCAAACGGGGGGAGGAATCAGTAACATACGCCATGAAAATACGCTTCGAGGCGATGATTTCGCGCCTTCAAACACCCACTTTCTGTCATCTCAGAGTTTCAGATATCAGGATTCAAACCCATCCTTTCTTGGAGATTTCTCTCCCTCTACAATCACGAACCAACATTTACGCTGCTCCTGCGAATTCACTGATGCATTCCACAATCTAACACTTACATTACACCGTGCAGTCTGTGTTGCTGGGGTGCTGCAGCTGGGCGAACGTGCCTCTAACCAGCATCGGGACCTTCAAACCAGTCGTTACATTCAGCTTCCGCGGTTGTGAGATTAATCATCATATAGCAGCATTTACTGACATAGACCAGAAATTATTGGAGCATCAGGCTCAGGAAGATGATGCAGCGCAGTATTGAGCAAAAGAGAATTTATTGCAAAAGAACATTTTGTGTAGCTTTCTGCGTCATTTATTCCATTTGTTCATTCCGCTGTCGTCTAAGTATTGTGTGCAGTTCTGCAATTCACATTAGATCAGGGATAATGTAGCACTTGGAACGGTGCAGAAGAGATTCAAAAGGATATTGGCTGATTGAAGATTTTGAGTTATGAAGAGAGAATGGACAGACTGGGGTTATTTTTCTTACAGAAGAGTAGATTTTGTAAAGGCCTGATTGAGATATAAAATAATGAGGGGCATGCGTGGGGTCGACTGAAAGAAATGTTTACATTTTATCGATCACCGCAGGAGATAGATTTAAGGTAAAAGGCGGAAAGAGTTGGAGAGATATGCAGTAAAACATAAACAGCCAACGAGTGTTTCAATCTGGATCTCACTCTGTGGAAGGGTCAGAAAAGCAGACACCCTCATAACCTTCACCGGTATTTCGATGTGATTTTGTGATGCTGAGCCACACAAGGCCTAGTAATGGAAAGTCAGATGAGGATAATCAAGTTGTTGTTTCTGACAAGAGCGCTTACAAGGGGCTTGATAGTTGTCACACCAGCCATGTGCTTGATTCTTATATTTGCTGGGGAGTATGTAATATGCAGGATTCAATGATTTCACCACTTTGGTCGGGTTTCGATTCCTAACCAGGGAGACCGGAATTTATTTTACTCCCAACATCACCAGCAACAAAAGTGGAGCATCTGTTATGTTCAATGCCTGCGATGAATTTATGTTCTCGAGAACATCAGAGACAATCTTTCATCCTGTTTAAGAAGGGGAAGGTGCCTCGGAAATCCCTGATCAATCCGACAGTTCATTCTTCATTTTCCTATGAAACCGCTTCACAAGGAGTTTCTCAAGATTCTCAAAACTGCAACTTGGCTACTCATTTTATTTCCTTGCCATTTCAAGGAGGCGCAGTGATTGGGTCAGTGCGTTATGGAAATGGAAAATTACCCATGAGCAGTGTGTTTAACTATTTCTGCTTCCACTTCTCTGATGATGTTGGGGCATTGACTGAAGATTCCTGCAAATCAGGAATTCAAACGTCGACTTGGCTTCAGTTCAAAGGGCACGATTGGTTTGTCAGTTTAATAAAACCCTGCATTGCTCTCGAGCCAGGTACGAGTCGAACCGACACTCTTCTGACACGTACTCAGGCGGGTTATCCTGGGAGACAGCATCACCACACAGACACATTTCCTCAATGTTAGGACATGTGTAACCGATTATGAATAGTCTCAGAGAGATTCACGTGGGAAAGATTCGCCATGGATTGGATGGACTGTCCGGCTTCTGTCTGCGTGGGAATTACGCCACGTGTTTAAGCCGTACCTCGCCCTATCGCTGGGACAGAGGGTAAAACAATGGCTCATTTTTAACTCTAGATTCTGCGATGGGCTGTCAGCAGCAACGCAGCTCCGGGCCGTTTTGATGACTGTCAGTGAGTGAACATTTCTCTTGGATCCTCTTCATCTGCGACAGTGGTGGCTCAGATATCGCAGCAAAGAAACGGACGCCAGTTTTGCATTGGATATTCGGCAGGTTTGCTGCGAGAAGAATTCTGAACACCACACAGACCGCACTCAAGAGAACTCATATTATTTACCAGAAGGAAGAATCTTCAGTGTCACTTTTTCCCTTTCCCGCCGGCTCAGCATCTTTCTATTTCTCGGATAAGAGACATTTGGAGAAAATCCACAAATCAGGTTGCAAATTTCCTGTCGTGTAATTGACTCATTCCGTCGCAAGTGATTGACACTGAGCAGAAGAGCGAATGGACTCTGCCCTCACCCAGCACAGCTTACACATAGAAACAAAGTTATCCACCAGTGGAGACAGCCCGGTTGTTTATTATGAGACAAACAGCAGCATCAGGAAGCAGGGAGACAGAATGGGAAGCAGATTCTCTGGAAACACTTTGATGTTTGGAATTCTGGAGCAATGTGGAATGGAATTTAAACTGATAAAAAGTCAGCTTCTCGCAGAGTGGGCAGTGCAACCAGGCTGTGGCTCATTGCTTAAAGGATGTATTTTTCTTTCGAGTTTTCAGTGGTTTAGATATACCGTTCAAATTCCGGAAGGATCCATGTGTCCTGTCTGCACTTCCGCAAAAATGTTCGCTCGATAATCTCAAAAAGTAGATTCTCTAAATAACGTCGGACAGCCTGAAGTCAGGATAGGCAAGATCGAGCATTGCAGTAAATGCGACAAAGGGAAGCACAGGGAAAGTTGAAACATGTGTTTAGGATTGCTCGCTGTGTCAATCCGACTCTAAATGAATCTTTCAGCTGCATTATTGTTCAGTTCTGCACGTGAAACTTCAGTTAGTGGGAAAGTGAAGTGATTGGCGACAGCGCTGAACAGAGTGATGTGAATGGTGGAGTGCATGTGCAATGTCAGCTGTGAAGGTAGATTGGAAAATTGGGTCAGGTCCTGGAGAACAGAAAGTTGAAAGCTGGACTTCCCTTACCACCGCAAGAGGTGAAAAGTCTGCACCCTCACCACCTCCCTCACCTCTGTGCATCACCCCATAGGTACCTTCCACATCCGGCAGAGTTTACTGCATATGCCAACATTTGTTCTACTGTGTCCGTTGTTCTTAGATTACTTACAGTGTGGAAACAGGCCCTTCGGCCCAACACGTCCACACCGCCCCGCCGAAGCGCAACCCACCTATACTCCTACATTTACCCCTTACCTAACACTACGGGCAATTTAGCATGGCCAATTCACCTGACCTGCACATCTTTGGACTGTGGGAGGAAACCGGAGCACCCGGAGGAAACCCACGCAGACACGGGGAGAACGTGCAAACTCCACACAGTCAGTCGCCTGAGGCGGGAATTGAACCCGGGTCTCTGGCGCTGTGAGGCAGCAGTGCTAACCACTGTGCCACCGTGCCGCCCATAAACGTTCTCGTCGTGGTCTCCTTGACTTTGGGGAGACAGGATGCTATTATGCAGAGCATTGCAAAGGATATCTCTGGAAAACACGCACCAAACAGTCCACCGTACTGTAGTCGACTATTTCATCTTCCGCTCCCATTCTGTCAGGGCATGCAAGTCGTGGGCCTCCTCCACCATCAAATGCAAGTTGCACGATGAGTGGAGGAAGACCACCTCAACTATCTCTTTGGGACCATTCAACAACTCAGCAGCAACATTAACTTCTCCAGTTTCTTCATCTTCCCTCCCCTCCCCCCATCGCAGGTCAAAACCTCCAACTCGGCACCGCCCTCTTGAACTGACCTACCTGTACATCTTCGTTCTCCCACCTATCGTTTCTACAATCTGCTCTGACCTATCACTGTCTCCCCTCAACCTGCATCTACTGATTGACTTCCCAGTTCCTTGGTACCAACCTCACTCTTACTCTAAGCCCACGCACCTTCCAAATTGTCTCTCAATCCAGTTCCACCCCCACCCGCCCCATTCCTGATGAAGGGCTAATGTCTGAAATGTCGATTTTCCTGCTCCCGACGTTGCCTGACCAGCTGTGGTACTCCAGCCCTCCACTATTTTAATCTGCTTGACCTTTTCTATGTCAAGAATGCTCTCGACAGAGAAAATAATGACGTGAAAATTCCCCAATGCCAGAAACGATCCAGACCGACTTGGCAGAAATGGAAAGTCACGAGGAAAATAATTATAAATGACACGAGGAAAAATGTGTTCGCAAAGGGAGTGGTGCATGTCCGTAACTCATTGTCTGAGATTGACAAGGAGTGAGACTCCGTGGATGCAAAATGGAATTCAATGTTAACCTCAAAAGGAACAATGTTCAGAGTTACATGGAGAGAGCAATAATATGACAGCAGATACAAGGTTGGCTGCCCAGCCTCCTTCTGCGCTGTGACACACTTTGCGATTCTGAATGAAATCGCATTTGGTACTACAGAATTTGGGACATTTGACAACGCGTGTATTCTGCCCAAAAGCAATGAAAGAATTATGACTACATTCTCAAAGTTACATGCTACATGAAGATGGAAAACTAAGTATTTCTCTGAATGACTGAGAGCTTTCTTTGCAGTTATTAAGCTCAGGTGAGCGGAGTGGCGCATTTGGAGCTTAAAGGTGTGCAACCCCGCGGTCAGTGTATCAAAGCCGTCTCCTCCTGTGTGGTAATTCCGCGAGCAATACAATTTGATGTGCTTCCAGTAATTAGATGAGATGTGCACAGGGGAGGTGATACGCCTGTGAATGCCTTAATACCATTCTTTTGTTCTCCGTTGGTCTGCTATGATCTAAATTATGCAACCTCTCTTCACTGAGATCGGGATAAAGTCGTGAAATTGTAAAAAAAATCAGTTGTGATGTGTTTCACGCCCGGCTGTAATTTCCCACTCTGTTTCACACTGCGACATCCTCCCAGCCGATTGAATTTAACAAATATAAGACTGAACCAAATCAATGCCTGCAATTGGATTTTACCAACACAGTGTGACATTCAGTCTCACCGTTAACATGGAGAAATCCTTTTTGGATGTAGATTTGCTCGCTGAGCTGGAAGGCTCATTTCCAGACATTTCGTTAACTTACTAGCCAACATCTTCAGTGAACCTCATACGAAGTAATGCAGAAAATTCCTGCTTTCTATTTATATGTTTGGGTTTCTTTAGGAGAAAGCCGTCAGACTACTTGCCCTTCTGTTGAATAAAGATCACTTTTACTGTGTCCAGTGAGTGGAAATATTTGCTGTTGCTGGGAAACATTGCTTTCTGAAACATAAAATTGGCTGTCCCTAAATTATGTAACAAAATATCAGTATATAAATCTAAACACTACACTGTCACCAACTGAACGAAGCGGCTACCCAAAGGGAGGCGGTTGTGTGTTTATACCCCTCGCTGAACAGTTTTATTAAGATTCTCACACTGGGTGAAGTGAGCATTCATTAAAATGATGGGCATTCCAACTCCCTGAAATAGTATTCACAAATAAAACTGACAGCAGCACTTCTCGTGTGATCCAAAGGAGCTGGAAAGAACATTTTGACCAATGAATATCCGCACACAGCACGTTTGTTGACACGGAAAACTCAGGGAGGGAAAACAGCCGCAACACACCACGAGCCTGACGTGATTTGAACACTCAGCTTTCCGATCTGCAGTCAGATGTGGCACAAGCCCACAGCCACACACTTATTACTGCGCTCCATAAAGTAACGCTATTTTGCTGCGACAATTTTACGTTATGATTAGCAACACAGGCCAAAGATTAATGCCTTTTTTGTCTCGCTCGATTCTCTACTCCTCTGCCTCTCGAAACAACGCCTCCTTCTGTCTGTCTGTGTTTTTTTTTCACTCTCACACTCACACATTTCCCCCCTTCTGCAATTCATTGTTTCAACCTCTCTTTCCTCGGCCATGCACCTCCTGCCTCATTGAATCGGCTCTAAACTTGTCTCTGGGGAGTGTGATTCGAGTCTGTACGTCACAGGGTGGATTCAGGGCAGAGTCAACAACCGAGACAACGAGAGACAAAGAATGTGTGAGAGGTAAAATAGATGCGGACTAGGTTTCGTTAACATTTTCCCGATATCGACCAGTACATTCGGCCATTTATGCACAATAGTTCTTGAAATTCACCAAGGAAATTCATCATGTATATCAGAAATAAAAATATCCCATCAGAACAGTTGATGAACCGTAAGCCAGTCCCGGAATCACGTATGATTGACATGTACAACTGTAAATTCCTGTCGTTGGAAAAACATTCCATTGAATGGTCCAGTACCACGTGACCCGTGGCCAAGCATATTCATGTCCCAGGGGCCAGCTCATGCCCTATGAGGTCACGTTGAAGCTGGAAGCCCTGGGGACAGTTTATGAAATAAATTTCCCTGAGGTTCAGACAGGCCTGCAACGGGAAGCATTGATTGTTCAGCTCACATCGGTACATATCTCGACATTAAACAGACTGGAGGCAAACTTGCCTTCCTTCTATTTAAAATGGAAAATCCATCACCCGAAATCCCTCAGGTAGGTTTGGGAGCATTTATTCCAGATGTTGGCTAATGATTTCTGTGGACACTTGCATAAAGTTTTGAGAAACAATGCTGGCAAGATGGATAACCATTGGAAGTTTAGCCCAGAGCCTGAAATGCTGGACCAATACTTAAAGCAGTGTTTTAAATCTAGCCTGATTACAGTAGAGAAAGACTCCATAAGGCGAGGTTTGTCCGTGTTTCTAATAAAGACAGATGTTTGATGACAATTGAAACGAAGGAAATGACAGATAGATTGCAGAATTGCTTTGAATGTAATAACAGAAAAGGTCGTTTCCTGGTGACATGGATGAGTTTGCTGGGACTAGGATCAAGCTGTCTCAATCTCACCACTATGGAAGTCTCAGCCTTCATTTTGGTACAGTAAAGTTGATAGAGGAGAATTGCTACTTCAGTAACTGCAGTCTGAAGCTGAAAATTGCTGACACCCAGGCTTCAGAATCTTACAGAACATTTTTACACCTCAGACTCTATGGTGCATTTCGTCTGCACGTTAAGCTGTACACCAAAATATTAGTGACTTAATATGATTCCTTATCTAAGAATTAGGATTAGACCACTCAAGGTGCATGTTCAGAATGACTTCAAAACACTGAGTTTGTCAGATGTTTGGAGCTCTTTTGGATATTCAGCAGTGTAAAATGAATGATTTGTTATCTTTAAATCTGAGATAGGCAGTTTTTATTGCAGAGCAGACAGTCATACTCCGTTGATTAACTATTTCAAATCAGTCAGTGGTCAAGGACAGAAGGGTGTGACTGTGAGTGAGGCTGATATAGCGAACCAGTGGGTAGTACTGAAAGTGTCTCAGCCCTTCAGCTTAACAGGTTTGAGGTACTTGCTCCCTGTGTGTGTTTAACATAGCAAATGGAACAGTACAGTGCAGAACAAGCCCTTCGGCCCTCAATGTTGCTCCGACTTGTGAACTGATTCATGCTCATCCGCCTACACTATCCCAGCATCGTCGATATGCTTATCCAAGGATTGCCGAAATGCCCCTAATGTGGCTGAGTTGACTATATTAGCGGGCAGGTCATTCCACGCACTTACAATTCTCTGAGTAATGAACTTGCGGCTGACAAGTGCCTGAAGTCTCTCACCGGTCAATTTGCAACTGTGCCCTCTCGTACTAGCTGACGTCATCATACTCCTAAAAAAGTTTATCGCTTTCTTTCTACTTAATCCTCAGGTCATCTTATATGCCTCTAACAAATTCCCTCTGAGCCTTCTTCTCTCCAGTGAGAACACAATCAAGTCTCTCTGCCTTTCCCCATAAGATCTTCCCTCCAGATCAGGCAACATCCTGGGAAATCTCCTCTGCACATTTTCCAATGCTTCCACATCCTTCCTGTAATGCGGGTTCAGAAGTATACACAATATCCCAAGTGTGGCCGCATTAGCGTTTTGTAGAGTTGCAGAATGACATTATGGCTCCAGAACTCAATCCTTCTAGCAATAAAACATAACACGTTATATGCCTTCTTATCAGCACCATCGACTTGTATGCCAAGTTTCAGGGATCTATGTACATAGACTCCAAAATTACTCTGTCCACCAACACTACCAAGAATATTTTCATTGACCCAATATTCTGCTTTCCTGTTATTATTCCCAAAGTGGGTCACTCAGATTTATCTGCATTGAACTCCATTTGCCACCCTTCAGTCCAAACCTGCAGTTTATCCAAGTCCCCCCGCAACCTGCATCATTCTTCCACACTGTACACAACTCCACCGATATTCGTGTAATCGAACATAGAACACAATGCAGCGCAGAACACGCGCTTTGGCCCTCAATGTTGCGCCGAGCTTTGAACTAATCTAACCTCAGCTCCCTACACAATCTCATCATCATCGATATGCTTACCCAAGGATTATTTAAATTTCCGTAATGTGGCTGAATTAACTACCGTGGCAGGCAGAGCATTCCAAGTCCTTCACTCTCTGAGTTAAGAACCTGCGTCTGACATCCGTCTTAAATCTATCAACTCTCAGTTTGTATTTATTCACCCTCGTGCAATCTGAGGTCATCATCCTAGGAAAACTACTTTCACTGTCTACCCAATATCATCCTCTGATCATCTTTTATGTCTCTATCAAATCCATTTTAGCCTTCTTCTTTCCCATGAGAACAGAACGCAATCACTCAGCCATTCCTCATGAGACCTTCCCTTCAAACCACGCAACACCCTGGTAAACCTCCTGTGCACATTTTCCATTGCTTCCATATCCTTCTGGAAATGGGACGAACAGAATTGTACACAATGTTCCAAGTGCAGCTGCACTTGCGTTTTGTATAGTTGTAGCACGACATTATGGCTCTGGAAATGAATCCCTCTAGTAATAAAACCGAACACAATATATGCCATCTTAACAGAACTATCAACCTGGGTTGCAACTTTCAGGAAGCTATGTACATGGACTCCAAGATCACTGTACCCATTCACACTCCAAATAATATTTCCATTGATCCAGTTTTCAGCTTTCTTCTTAGTTTTCCCAAAGTGAATCACCTTAACTTTAGCTGCATTGAACTCGAATTGCACCTCTCAGACCAATTCTACAGTTTATGCAAGTTCCCCTGAGCTTGCAAACATCTTCCACACTGTTCACTACTCCACTGACTTTACCGTCATCTGCAATCTTTCTAACCCATCCACGTATGCCTGCGTCAAAGTCATTATAGAAATGACACACAGCAGTGGTCCCAAAAGCGATCCTGTATTTATTCCAACAGCCTACAATGTGGAATGTTATCAAAAGCTTTACTGAAGTCCATGTACACTACTTCAACTGGTCTACCCTCATCCACATACTTCGTCACATTCTCCAAATTCTCCATGAGTTTTGTGAGAAATGACTTACCCTTGCCAATACCATGTTGACTATCTGCAATCAACTTATTGCTTGCAAGATGATTATAAATCCCACCTCTTACAATCCTTTCCAAACTTTTTTCCTCCAACAGTTGTCAGGCTCACTGGTCTATAATTACCTGAGTCATCTCTACTGCTTTTTTGAACAAGGGCACAATGTTAGAAATACTCCACTAATCTCGTACTAAAAATATAAACAATGACTGCTCAAAGAGCAATGCTAAAGTCTATAACGTCTCCCCCAGCTTCTCTCAGAATCCTCAGATCAATCCCATCTGGCCCAGGGGACTAGTCTACGTCCACTACTTCCAGAATTGATAACAACTGCTCCTTACTCAACTCGATCCTTTCTAGTCTAACATCCCACATCACACTTTTCTCCACTACAATATTCTCCTTTTTCCTGATTAAAAACAATTGGGGAATATTCGTTTAGCACGTCTCCAGTCTCCAAAGTGTACGCACAAAACTTCTTAATTCTGTCTTTGACTGGCCCTATCCCTACCCGAGTCATCCTTTTATTACTCAAATACCTATAGAAAGCTTTCGGGATCTCCGTTATTGTACCTGGCAAAGACTGCTCACCTGAGCTCATTGTTCCTCTTATGCCTGTCTTTAAATACTTAAAAGCCAATCTGCAACACTCCATCGCTTCATATGAACCACCTCGTCTCAATGTCACATAAGCCTCCTTCTTCCGCTGAACAAGACATGTAATTTATTTTGTAAGCAACGGTTCCCATACATTATCACTTTCTCCCTGCCTTATAGGGTCATAACTACCAAGGACACACAGTATATGTTTCTTGAACCTACGCCACATTTCGATTGTCCCATCCCCTTAATTTTGCTACCCCATTCTATGCATCCGAAGTCCTACCTAATCGCATTATAGTTGCCCTTACCTCATCTACTACCCTTGCCCTGTGGTATGTACCTATGGCTTTCTATTGCTAAACTAACCGCAATTGAATTATGGTCACTTTCTCCAAAGTGCTCGTCCATCACTAACTCAAACATTTCGTCTGGTACATTATTAAGCACCAGATCCAGTGGAGCCGCCACTCTTGTCGGTTCTTCGACATACTGTGTCAGGAAACCCTCCTCCACACATGAGACGAAAACCAATCCATCTGACGTACCAGAGTTATAGCGTTTCCATCCAATCTGAGGACGTTAGAGTCCCCAGAATGACCAAACTGTTCCTTTCACTCCTACCCAGAATCGTTTGGCCGAACCTCTCCTCTGCATCCCTGGAAGTCTGTGGAGGTCTAAAGAAAACTTCCAGCGGTGTGGTCTCGACTGTCCTGTTCCTTATCTTATCCCATACCACCTCAGTAGATTATCCTTGTCAAGATTACTTTCAGCTACCGTTATGCTGTCCTTGACTTAACAAAGCCACACCTCCCCATATTTAAACACCTCCCCTGTTCTCAATGAAGATTCCAATTCCTGGAAACTGTAACTCCAATTCCTGACCCTGTCTATCCATGTCCCCGAAATTACCACATCATCGAAGTCCCAGTTACCTATCCATGCTGCAAGTTTGCACACCTGATTTCGGGTTGTTCTGGCTTTGAAGCAGGCACACTTTTAACCAGCTTGCTGTCAGTCAGCACATTATAATCACCGTGAATTCCTCTCCATGCCCTGCCTACTCTCATCCTCGTTTGCACTCGAACGACACCTCAGGAGCCCATTCCCCTGCTGAGCTCGTTTATCCGAAAACCACCAGCAAATTTCCCACCCAGGACAATCATACCCCTCTGGTTCAAGTGATTCCCGTCCTGCTTGTGGAGTTCCCACCTTTCGCAGAATGATCCCCAATTATCCGTGTTCCTGAAGCATTCTCGGCTGCACCATCCCTTTAGCAACGTTTTCAATTTATATGTCTCCCTATTCCTTCCCTCACGATCACGGTAAGAATCCAAAGATAACCACACTGTTTGTTCTAGCTCTGAGCTTCCAACCGAGCTCCCTGAAATTCTGCCTTACATTCATATCCCTCTTTCAATCTAAGCCTTTCGTACTTACATGGAACGGATTTGGAGCTGGTCACTCTCATCCCTGAGGACCGCAAAGACACGATCTGAGACAACACGGACCATTGCACCAGACACAACACACAAAGCATAAGTCTCGTTCCTCCCAAACAAACCTTCTCACTGGCCCGCTCACTATTGTGTCCCCAATTACTAAAACTCTCCTCCTTTCCCACCTTCGTTTCTATACAATAGGGGCAGACACTGTGCCAGAGCCCTGCGACTTAGTACATGCCCCTGATAAGTCGTCCCCGAACACTAACCAAAACGGTATTCTTGTTTTTGTTTTCAGCGGAAAGACCACAGGAGACCCATGCATTGACTGTTTCCCGCCATTCGAACAGTTATCCAGCTTTCTTCGTGGCTGTGAGAACGGTGGCTGTAGGGATGATGAACAAACTGAGGACACAAATGTGGTAGAGTGGGCGATTCAAGAGGATGGATTGACGGAAAATGTCGGTATAATGGAGGATAGCAGATGCCAGGAAACAGAGACTCTTTCCCATTGCCTCAATCAAATGTCCTGATGGCTGTGTTGCCTGTCTTAAGCCCGGTTTCAGGATATTATTCTGGGCTGCATAGGGACTTTGTTTCGGTGAGGAACGAAACCGTTGTTGACATTGGTAGAAAGAGTAACGAGTTTCTGCTGATGGAATTTAGTTTGTGCTAAATTAGAAAACAGATACAAATCGGTATAACCTCAGGATCCATAAATAAATCAGCACAAGGTCATGAAGGTTAGCGAGGTAAATGTGTGATTGAAAGACTGGTGTGGGAGAAATACATTTTATTTCTTTAGATATTGGGGTCAGAACTGACGACGAATGCAACTGTTGGGATGGGACAGTTTCCACCTGCATGATGTTGCGACCAAAGAACTTGAGAATTTGATAACTGGGGTCGATTTTTAGCCCTGTAAAGTGAACTTTGTGTGTTGGTTTCAAATGCATCGAAAATTATGTGAAAAACTTCAAGAAGTGGAGGGCTTTGCACGGGTTAAGGTTTCCAAAACAAGTAATAGGACAGAAGCTATTGAAAGGGGAAGGAGTCTACATCCAGAACAGCAATTCAGGGTACAATTCTGAGAAGAGGAGCAGTCACGGCATGCGTGATGGTGTTGTACCGAAACAGACACAGTATACGAAAAAAGGTAAACGAGTTTGAAGCACAGTTTGAAATTGGCATGTGTGTTATTATTGTGTGTATCACAGAGACGTGGTTGCAAGGGGATCATCTAGGAGAAAGTGAGGACTGCAGATGCTGGAGATGCTGCAAGGGGATCAGGCCTGGGAGACCACTACCAGTGCAACGGATCGAGTAGATAACATTTGTTGATCACGATGTGGCCTCCCGAACATCGGCAAACAGAACACCAAATTGTGGATCGTTACAGGGAAAACTCTGGGACACCTGCACTAACCACACCACCCTTTTACTGATCAATTCAAATCCCCTTTCCACTTCACCAAGGACATGAAGAGTCTGGGCCTACTCCATCGCCAAACACTAACGACCTGACACTTGGACGAAAGAAGCCTCCCCTTCCGCTGCTCCATCCTGCAACCCCAAGTGATTAATGTTTTCTCAATTTCATTCCCTGCAACTTATCCCAAGCCTCCAACTCGACACCGCCGTTTTCACCTGTTCATCATCTTTCACATCTATCCGCTCCACACTCCTCTCCACCCATCACTTTCTCCCGCACCTTCATCTACTTTCTGCATTCTCAGCTATTTTTCCCACAGCCCCACTCGTCTCATAATTATCTCTCAGCTCCCCTGCCCACAAGCTTTATTCGTGATGAAGGGCTTATGAATGAAAAGTCGACTCTCCTGATATTCGGATGCTGTCTGACCTGCTGCACCTTTTCAGAGCCACACTTTTGATTTTGATCTCTCGGATCTGCAGTCCTCACTTTCCTCCTAAGATTTGCAAAGTGCAACACACAATGGACAGTCATTGTAGCTGATCTATTCGGAGTGATGTGTGTACCAATTTAAACAGGAAAACCCGTCTTCAGCACCAACATTGAGCTTGGCTCCACTTGGCCACCGTCACCTCTGACAAACCGCCAATGACTTTCCCTTTTCCTGATGTCTGCTCTGTTCTTGTCTCAAGCCGATTGCACATCAGGTAATTGTTGCTGACACTGATGATGTCGGACTTTAACATGCAGGCAAGTCATTCCGGTGCTTTCCTTTAATGGTCAGGGCAGTAAGTATAGAATAAATAGATTAACTTGCAGCAGTGCAGCGAGTATAGAGTAAAGTGGTCGTTTTGCGGCAGTACATGATGTAGGTTTGACTGCATTGTAACATTATGTGCAACTCCAGTCTGCCTCCTGTAGAAAAAATGAGCAAACGTTGAAAGAGTTCCAATAAGATTTGGAAGGATGTTTCCAGTGTTGAAGGGTTTGAGCGATAGGGAGAGGATGACTATGCTGTGGCTGCTTTTCCTGGAGAGCTTAGAGGCTGAGGGATGCACTTGCAGATATGCATAAAATCATGAGGTGCAAAGACGGGGTAAGTAGATAAGTTCTTATCCCTGGGGTAGGGCTAGTCGAGAATTAGAGGCCAGAGATTTAAGGAAACATTTAAAAGGGATCTAAGGGGCAACATTTTCACGCAGAGGGTGGTAATTGTATGGGACTAGCAGTCAGAGAAAATGTTGGAGTCTGGTACAATTACGCCAAACAAAATAAAAACTCATCTCAATAGTTACATGAGTGGGTGGGTTTGGCGAAATATGGTTCTGGATCAGTGGTGCTGGAAGAGCACAGCAATTCAGGCAGCATCCGAAGACAGGCAAAATCGACGTTTCGGGCAAAAGCCCTTCATCAGGAATAAAGGCAGAGAGCCTGAATGCTTTTGCCCGAAACGTCGATTTTGCCTGTCTTCGGATGCTGCCTGAATTGCTGTGCTCTTCCAGCACCACTGATCCAGAATCTGGTTTCCAGCATCTGCAGTCATTGTTTTTACCACTTTGGCGAAATATGGGCCAAGTGCTGGCAAATGAGACGAGATTAAGTTAGGATATCTGGTCGGCATTGACAAGTTGATCCGAAGGATACGTTTCTGTTGTGTAAATCTCTATGACTCTGTGACTAATCCACTGCGTCATTCTGCTTCAAAATATCAGGCAGTATTTCACAATGATTACTGTAATCCTTAGCCATTAACATTCCATGGCACAGATACCGCTAAATCTTAGTTACTAGACAACCAGGGAAGTTCTCTGTTGATATCAGATTGGGCAATATCTGATTCAATATTGCATTCCCCCATCTTTCAGTACATGATTCATTCAGCTCTGTTACAGCTTGTTTGAAATACAGAGACAATTCAGTCATCTATTAGACTGCAGTATTTGTGCCATGAGACCCCACCTTACAGCTATGCTGCTGTATCACAGTGGTTGACTCATTGCTTTTGTCAGCCTGTGGTTGTGAGTTTGTGCCACTCTGAGCCACGTGTAAAATTTGACAAACCTGCCGCATCTAACATCCAAAGGAGCACTTTGCAGCAAACGGATTCTGCTGTTCAAGCCTGAAAAGGGACAAGTATGCCAAGCCGGTCAAATCCTACTTCCTGGATTTGGTCAGTTCTGAGGACGATGTCACTCTTGGAGGGATGTCACTGCATGATTTTCTCTGTCGGTGAAAATGAGTCTCAGTTCCACGAGGGAGCAAGAACACATTTTATCAATCTCAGGCAAAAGCATACGTTGCTGAAAGACCTGGTTTGGAGGAATTGCCACCGAACCCGTAACTTTATCTCTGATTTAACCTCACAGATACTACCAGAACTGGTGAGCTTTTTCAGCAACTTCTACTTTTGTTTCCCATCTCACATTTCAGTCCTAATTGTTGTGTCGTTGAAGTGCAAAATATTCCAGTGAAATTATCATTGAGATGACCAGTGGAAACTTCAGTGCAAATAAGGTGAAAGGCCAAGTGCTGAAAACTGGGATGATGGGCCCCTAATGGTGAAGTAAAATACTCGCTGACTCCATCAGACTAGAAGAGAAAGTTGTCTCCAAAGACCAAAAACAACGATTAAAGCTGTTCTGGAACAAATGAGAAACGTGCTCTTGCTTATATCCCTGGTTGCAGAGAGAGTAGGAATCGGTGCTTCTCCCACTTTTGCTCGGCTTCCGGTTCCTAATCTGAAAATTCGAATTTTTTGTTGCAGACTGTTGCAACAGCAAAATCAGAGCAAGTATGACGGGAATCAATCAATGCCGTCGAGAACATCAGAGCTCTTTCTGAAAGAAGGGGACATTACCAGACTGTCTCTGTTCAGCTGGACAGTTCACTCTTCATTCTCCTGATTCCGCTTCGGAAAGAGTTCTGAAAGGTTCACAAAGTTGAAATCTGAGATTTCAGATGGTGAAAAGATCCGCTGCTCGCGCAGTGAGCTATGCCACCAGGCTTTCACTTATGACTCATCGAGTGTCGTGGCATTCAAGGGTTTAGTTACGTGGTTCAAATCCCGGACAGGTGCATATGTCCTGCCTGCACTTAAACAAAAATATTCGATCTAGTTTCTCAAAAAATAGTCTATGTAAATGACTTTGAACAGCCTGAAGTCGAGATGGAGAAGAGCTGCTATTGCAGCAAACACAAAAAAGGGAAACTATTTGTCAAAGTGAAAACCTGTGTTTCAGATTCTACACTGAGTCAATCCAACTCTGAATGAAACTACCATCTGCATTATTTGTAAATTCAGCTCGTGAAACTTCAGGAATTGGGGAAATTACGTGATTCAAGAAAGCAATCAACAGGATAATGTGAATGGTGCAGCGTATGTGCAATTTCAGCTGTGAAGGTAGATTGGAAAGTTGGGGCAGTTTTCCTAAGAGAACAAAAGTCTGAAAGCTGGTCTTCCCTTGCCACTGCAGCGGGTGAAAAATCTGCGCCCTCAGCACTCACCTCACCTCTGTCTGTCGCACCGAAGGATCCTTCCATATCCAGCAGAGATTTTCTTGCAAATGCAAACACCTTGTCTACAGTGTCCGTTGTTCTTGACGTGGTCTCCTTGACACTGGTGAGGCAGGGCACTAATACCTAGAGCCTTGCAGAGAACATCTCTGGGATACACGCACTAAACAATCCCATAGTACTGTTGCAGACTACTTCATCTCCCCCTCCCAAAGGCATGCAAGTCCTGGGCCTCCTCCACCTTCAAATACAAGCTAAATGATGAGTGTAGGAAGAACACCTCGTCTTCCTGTATGGGACCGTCCAACCACTCGGCATCAACGTTAACTTTAACAGTTTCCTCATCTGCCCTCCCTAAACCCTCATCGCAGGTCTAACGTTCCAACTCGATATCTATCCCTTGACTGTCCTATCTGCCCATCTTCCAGCCCACCAGCAGCTCCATACCCCGCTCTGACCTATCACCATCAACCTGCAGCCTGCATCGACTGATTAACTTCCAACTCCAGTCCCACTCCTGTTCACCACACACCTATTTATCTCTCAGCACTTTAAACCTCCCCTCATTCCTAATGAAGCGCGAACGTCTGCAACGTAGATTTTCCTGCTCCTGATGTTGCCTTACCAGCTGTGCTTTTCCAGACCCAAACATTTAGCATCTGCTTGACCTTTCCAAAGTCATGAAAGTTCTCGTCAGGAGAAATAAGGGAGTGAAAATGCTCCAATGCATGAATGGAACTAGAATGACTCGGCAGAGACTGAAGGTCATCAGGAAAAGAAGTACAACTGATATGAGGAATAATACGTTTGCACAGGGAGTGACACATGTCCGCAATTCACTGTCTGACAGTGACAAAGATTCAAATTCGATGGACAAAAAGGGGAACTCGATGTTTACATGAAAAGAAACAATTTTCAGAATTACATGGAGAGAGCAAAAGAGTGGCACTGGAGAGCCAGCAGAGCGAAGGTGGGCTCTCTGGCCTCCAACTGCACTATGACACACGTTGTGATTCTGAGTGAAATCGGCTTTAGTACAACAGAATGTGGGACATTTGACAATGTGTATATTTGCCCAACAGCACATTACACAACAGCAATGAAGGAGTTATAACATCATTATCAACGTTACATGCTACATGCCAGATGGAAAACTAGTATTTCTCTCCATCATTGAGATTTGTCTTTACAGATATTGACCTCAGGTGTGTGGCATGGCGCATTCGGAGCTAAAGGTGTGAAACCCAGTGATCGTTGAATCAACGCCGTCTCCTCCTGTGTGGCAGTTCCACCAGCACTGCAATTTGCTGTGCTTCCAGTAATAGATACAAACATATATTACGTAAAACATTGGTGAAGTTGGCACAGAGGAGTTGATACGCTTGTGAAGGTCTGAATGGCCTTATCCTGTTCTCAGTCGGTCTGCTGTGATCTACATCATACCGTCTCTCTTCTGTGAGATGGGAATAAGCTCGTGAATTTGTAAAAACAATTATCAGTTGTGATGTGTTTCATGCACAGGACTCCGCACAGTAATTCCCCATGCTGTTTTACACAGCCACGTCCTGGCGGCCAATTAACTTTATTGCGGACTGAACCAAGTAAATGTCCGTAATTGGATTTTACCAACACTGTGTAAATTTCAGAATCACCGTTAATGTGGAGAGGGTCCGTTAGACTTCGGTTTTCGCTCCTATTGTTGAGATAAACATCACTTTAACTGTGCCCAGTGAGAGGAAAAAATTGCTGTTGCTGCGAAACATTTCTTTGCGAAACCTCAGTCACTCTTCTGTAACGGGAGAAGGTGGAAGTTCCTGATGGATTGAAGCATAAAATTGGGTAGATTAAGTAACAAAATATCATTACATGTTATTAACACCATGCTGTCTCCAACTGAAAGAGGCGGCTGCCCAGAGGGATGTGATTGCGTGTTACCCAATGATGAACACTTTGTGCTTTACATATCACACTGGGGGAACTGAGCATTTAACCAAACAATGGGTAATCCACTTCCCTGAACCATTGTTCACAGATACAAATGCCACGAAAACATCTCGTCTGATTGAAAGTAGCTGGAACAAAAACACTTTGCCCAGTGAATATCATATACAGCAAAATCTGTTGCCAGGTAAAACTCACGGAGGTAATTCCTCAAAACGCACTGCGAGCCTGAGGTGGTTTGAACACGCAACTTTCTGATCTGGAGTCAGACGCTCCACAAGCCAACACCCACACTCTTGCTATTGCGTTCGATTAAGGGAAGTTGTCGTACTGTGATAATCTTACATTATGACCAGCAGTAGAGGGCAAAAACGAATGCCTGTTCTATATCATTCGCGCTCTGTCCCTTTGTCTCTCGAATCACCGTACCCTTCTGTCTGCCTGTTTCGTTTTTACTCTGCCTCCCCCATTCCTCCCTTCTACAATTTATTGTCTCAACTCCGCTCAACTTGGCCATTCCCCTCCTGCTTCATAGATTCGGCTCTAAACTTGTCTCTGGAAGCCTGATTCGAGTCTGTACGTCACAGGGTGGATTCAGGACAGAGACAACGAGAGACAAAGAATCTGCGTGGGGTTCAAAAAAGCACGGACTGGGTTCCATTCTGATTTTCCTTTTATTGTCCAGGCTGCTGAACTACGTTTTGTGTATCCACAAGCAAAATCGTTTCCTGGTGACATGGATGAATTTGCAGTGACTGGGATCAGGCTGTCCTCGTCTCTGCACAATGAAAGTCTCAGCCTGCATTTTGGCAAAGTAAAACTGGTCGAGGATAAGTGCGGTTTCAGTAACTGCAGTCTGAAGGTAGAACTCGCTGACACACAGGTTTCTTTACACCTCAGACTATGTGGTGCATTTAGTCAGCACGTTCGACTGTTCACCAAAATATTAGTGAGTTACTATGGCTCATTCTCGAAGCAATCGAGGTGCATCTTCCAAAGCATGCAACACACTGTGTTTGTCAGACGTTTGGAACACACTTGTGCAAGCAGAAGCGGATACAGGATTATTTGTTAATTATAAATCTGAGACAGCCATTTTGGTATTGCAGAGGAGACAGTCACACTCCTTAGATTAACTACCTCATATCGGTCAGTGATCAATGACAGAATGGGGTGACTGGGAATGAGGCAGGTAGAGGGAAACAGAGGGTAGTAATGAAGGACTCTCAGCCCTTCAGCCACTCCAACATGTTTGAGTTACTTCCTCCCTGTGTGGATGAAAATGCTGGCTGTAGGGAGGATGAGCAAAGAGAGGACAAAAATGTGGATGAGGTGGTAATTCAAGAGGAGGAAGAAAAGAGAAATATTGGTATAATCGGGGACAGCAACTGCCAGGAAATAGAGACTGTTCCCTATGGCCCGACTCAAGGGTCCTGAAGGCTCTATTGTCTGCTTGGTGCGCATTTTCAGGTTACTCATCTGGGCTGTAGATGAACTTGGAGTGGGAGAGGAATGATCCAGAGGTTGATGTAGGTGGAAAGAGGAAGGAATTTCTGTTGATGGAATTTAGGTTGGTGCGAAATTAGAAAACATGCACAAAAAGTAATAAACTTTTGATTACTACCTGGTCCATAAGCAAATCGGCACAAGATCAGCAAGAATAACGAGGTAACTGTGTGGTTGAAAGACTGGTGTGGGAGAAATGCATGCTATTTCATTGGATTTTGGGCTCAGACCTGGCGAAGGATTTAACTGTCCCGTGGGACAGTCTCCACCTGAATGATGCTGGAGCCAAAGTCCTTGGAAAAGCTGAAAGCTTTGGTCTATCGATAGAACTTTAAAGTAAATAATTTGTGTTTGTTTTCGTTACATAGAAAATTTTGGAAAATGTCAAAGAAGTAGAAGGCTCTGCACAGTTTAAAATGTCCGCAACAAGTAATTGAACAGAACGTGTGTAGATGAAAAGGAATCTACTTCAGGCACAGCAGGTAAGGGGACATCTCTGAGAAGAGGTGAAGTCTCTGCAGGAGTGAGATTGTTGCACCTAAATAGAAGCAGTGTACGAATAAAGGTAAACGAGCTTGAAATTGGCAGGTACTTTATTGTGGGTATCACGGAGACGTGCCTGCAAGTGGATCAGGGTTGGGAGACCACAATCAATCCAACGGATGCTGTGATTATATTTGTCCATCCTTTGCACCTTTGCAAAAGTCATCCACTGTGTCCGTTGCATCTGATGATGTCTCCTCCATATCGGCAGATAGGAGGCCAACTTGCTAATCATTTGAGGGAAAATACCTGGGCCACCAAACCAATCCCACTGTCGGTTAGCTGAACACTCCAATGTAGGTTCTGGGTCCTCCGTCGCCAAACCCTAGCCAGCTGAATCCTGGAGGAGTGAAGCCTCATCATCCGCCTTGGCACCGTGCAAACACACGGGATTAACGTGGATTTCACCTTTGGCCAAAAATCCCTTGACCCACCTCATGCCAGTTCCAAGCCTCAAGTGGAGACCGCCCTCTATCCCTGTTCAAAATCTTTCGCATCTATCAGCTCAACCCTCCTCTCCAATCTAACACCTTCTCGCCTCTTTTATCTACCTGTTGTATTCTCAGCAACCTTGCACCTAGGCCCAAACTGCCTGCTATTTATCTCTCAGCTCCCCAGCCCACCAGCTTCATTTCTGATGAAGGGCTTACGTCCGAAACGTCAATGCTCCTGCTCCTCGGATGTTGCCTGGCCTGCTGTGATTTTGTCGTGCCACACTCTTGACTCTGATCTTCAGGATCTGTGATTTTCACTTTCCCCTTAGGTTTGAAAAGGTCAACACAGAATAGGCAGTCATTGTGGTTGATACATCTGGAGTGATGTGTATACCAAAATAAACAGGAAGGCACGTCTTCAGCACCAATATGGAGCCTGGCACCAACGGGCTCACCGCCATCTCTCACAAAAAATGAATGTCTTTCTTGTTCCCTGATGTCCCACCTGTTCTCGTTTCACCCTAATTTCACATCAGGAAATTGCACCTGACACTGCTGATGTGGGACTTTAACATGCAGGGAAGACATTCTGATGCTTTCATTTATTGGTCACACCATTGAGTATCGAATTTGGGAGGGAATGTTGCGGCTGTGCAGGAAAAAGGTTCAGTCAGTTGTTGGAATATTGTGTGCAATTCTGGTCTCCTCGTCTGGAATGGATGTTGTAAAACAGGAAAATGTTCAGAAAAGATTAACAAGGATGTTGACAGAATTAGAGGATTCGAGCTGCCAGGTGAGACCTAAGAGAAAGTCACTGTTTTCTCTGGAGCGTCAGGGGCTGAGGGATGAAATTATAGATGTTCATAAAGTCATGAGGAGCGTGGATAGGGTAAATAGATAGGTTCTTATCCCTGGTTTGGAGCTTGTCCAGAACTAGAGGCTGCAGAGTTACTTCTCTCGCTGTCGCTGAAAACAAGGCTCAGTTCCTCGAGGGCGCATGAGCCCTTTTTCTTCAATCTCAGACAAAATCAGATGTTGATGGACGACCTGGTTCTGAGGAAGGGTCACCGAATCCATAACGTTAGCTCTGATTTCTCCACACAGATGCAGCCAGAACTAGTTAGTTTTTCATCAACTTCTGCTTTGTTTCCCAACTCAAAGTTCAGTCCAATTTGTTGTGTCATGTGAGTTTAAAATGTTCCAGGGAAAATAGTATTGAAATTACCAATCAGAACTGCAGAGCACTCAAGTATGCAGGCCAAGTGCTGGAAACCGGGATGATGGGTTGCTGTCAGTATTTTATAACCTCGATGACTCTAAAACATTGGAGGAGAAACATGTCATCATTGAATATAATAAAAGTCTAACGCTGTTTCCTTATCTAACGATGGAGGCGGTTTTGCCTCCATCCCTGGTCATACAGTCCGTAGGATTCGGCGCTCTACCACGACTTCCCGGGTTCCGAATTATTTATTGTTCCTGACTTTCACAACTGCAAAATCCGAGTAGGTCTGACGGGAATCAATATCTGGGAACAATACCAATATCAGCTACAAGGAGAGGCACAAGAGGCTGTGACTGTTTTCCCTGGAGCATCGGAGACTGAGGGATGAACTTATACATGTTGATAAAGTCATGAGAAGCGCGGATGGGGTAAATAGATCAGTACGTATCCCTGTGTTGGTCCTATTCCAGAACTAGAGGCCACAGATCCAGAGTGTGAAGGGAATAAAATAAAAAGGATCGAAGTGGCAATATTTCACGCGGAGGGTTGTATGTGTGTGCAATGAGCTGTTAAAGGAAATGGTGCTGGCAGGTACAATAACTCCATTTAAAAAGTTACAAATCGCACAAAACCAGGTTATAGTCTAACATGTCAATTGGATGCATTAGTGTTTGGAGCGCTGCGCCTTCATCAGGTGGTTGTGGAAAGTAAAATTGTAAGGCGCAGCTCGTGAATCCAAATACAACTGTTGGACTATAACCTGCTCTTGAATGGTTTTGAACATTGTACAGTCCAGTTCAACAATGGCATCTCCAAACCATTTAAAAAATCATCTGAATGGGTATATGAACAGGAAATGTTCAGAGGAATATGGGCCAAGTGCTGGCAAATGGGACTAGATTAGTTGAGGATATCTGCTTGGCATGGGGCAATTACGTCCGAAGGATACGTCTCTGTTGTGCAAAACTTACGATTGATACACTGCTGCATTCTGCTTCTAAAGATCAGATAGTATGTCATATTGATTACTGTAAGTCGTAACCATTAACAGATCATGTCACTAAATCGTAATGATTGAACAACCAGGGAAGTTCTCTGTTGATATCACACTGGGCACGACTTGACTCAGCATTGCATTCGTCCATCTTTATATCCATGATTCCTTCAGCTCTATTACAACTTATTTCAAATACATAGGCGATTCGCTGCAGTATATAATTCATGACAGCCCCACCTTACAGGTATCCTGCTGTGGCACAGTCGTTACAATATTGCTCTTGGAAGCGTGGAATTGTGCGTTTGCGCCTCCATGAGTCACGTGTGAATTTCTGTGCAACTGCCGCATCCCACATCCAAAGGTGAACTTTGCTGCAAACAGATTCTACTGATGCAGCTTGAAATAGGAACAAAAAAGCCAAGCAGGTGAAATACTACTTTCTGAATTTGGTCACCCCTGAGGCCTCTGTCACTCACGGGGGGACGTGTTTGAATGACTCTCTATGTCAGTAAAAATAAGGCTCAGTTCCCCGAGGCGCATGAGCACTTTTATTTTTCAATCTCAGACAACAGCAGATGTTGATGGACGACCTGGTTCTGAGGAAGGGTCACCGAAACCATAACGTAAGCTCTGATTTCTCCTCACAGATGCAGCCGGAACTGCTGAAATTGTCAGCAAATTCTGCTTTGTTTCCCAACTCAAAGTTCAGTCCAACCTTTTGTGTCGTTTGAGTCTAAAATGTTCCAAGAAAATATTATTGAGATGACCACTCGGAACTGCAGAGCACTCAAATGCTGGAAACCGGGATGATGGGTTGCTGTCAGTATTTTATAACCTCGATGACTCTAAAATATTGGAGGAGAAACTTATCGCCATTGAATATTATAAAAGCCTAACGCCTAACCACCACTTCCAAGGATCCGAATCCAGATGCGAAAATTCATATTTATTATTTCTGATTGTCGCAACTGCAAAATCTGAGTAGGTCTGACGGGAATCAATATCTCAGAACAGTTAATGTCTCCGAGAACATCAGAGCGCCTCCGGAAAAAGGAGCAAGTTTGCAAACTGTCTTTAATCAATGGCAGGAAACATTGCTGTTTGTTGGAACATGAACGCTACATTTTCCTGTTTGAAGACATTTCTGAAAAGCAAACTCTTTCTCGGAGCAGTTTTCCACTTTTCCTCATGATGCCATCAGTTTTGGATTAAATCGGCCAGGCTACCACTAATGACACTTCTTTGCATCCCCTCTGCTCAATTGCCGCGTACTGTCCCTCAGAGTAAACCACCACCAGTTGTCTCTCTCCAATAACAGTCCAGAATTAAGATGGTGACTTTACCGTTAAATATGTGGCTCACTGTCACACTTTGTGATATCACAGCCCTGGAGCGCACAAGGGACATTTTATTCTCTATAACATGCATTATATCGATCAATTATGCTGGTAGGAGGTAAACAGAAAGATTCGTCGTATGTATAATACCAGATAAATTGAGTATCTAAAATGGCGGCCTCGTAACCCATCACAGTGACTCAGTGAGTAAATAAAATTCACAGAGTAAATGAAGAGTCCGCAGGGCTTCATCAAATCTGCTAGAATACTTTGAGGTGTCGAAGAGCAAATGAGACAAAGCAGAGTCAGTTGATGTGACTTGTTTGCATTTCCAAAGGGCATTTGACAATGTGCATTTTGGGGAGGTGTTCAATAAGAATGCATTGTGTTACGGGCAAGGTCCTGGCATGGATTGAAGAGTGGCTGAGTGGCAGAAAACATGGAGTTGGGATAGCGGGGTTTTTTTCAGGATGGCACGCGGTGACGCGTGGAGTTCATCAGGTGTTTGTGTTGAAACCATAATTTTTCACGTTATGTGTGAATGATCTTTTGAAAGGAATAGGGGGCGTTATTATTACGTACTCAGATGAGACCGTGATAGGGAGACAGGTGAGTCGCATTTAGAAGCGGGGAGGCTGCAGAATGACTTCGACAATCTCGGAGTTTGTATAAAGATTTGGCAGATGGAATACTGTATGAAACAATGTGTGATCAGAAGTATTGGGCAGAAGAGTAGAGATATAACTATTTTGTGAAAGGGAAAAGGCTTCTGAAATGGAAAGTGCAAAAACATTTGGGAGATCTAGTTCAGTATTCTCTTAATGTTGACATGTAGGTTATTTCAGAGTTGTTGTGAGATACATTTGCTCAATTGCGATAATCGAAAGAGATTCTACAAGGGCATTACAAGCAAAAGAATAATTAGTGCCTTTTAGAAATGAAAATATTTATCTTTCTGTCGAATCACGGTAGATGAGAGAGATACTACATGACAGTCTCGCTGGTTTTACTGTCGATGTTTGAGAACTCAAATTGATGTTTTAAAAAACAGTTCACAATTCTAAAGAGGAAGTGTTGGAGATCTTTGAAAATAAATTTTGGATATATTTCTGGGATCAGATTTAGTGTATCCCACGACTCTGCGGTTGGCTGTGAGGAAAATATGGGACCCCTTTCAGTAATAATTTTATTATCGATAACCACAGGTGAAGTGCCAAATACCCGAGGATTACCGAATGTTGTCCATTTATTTAAGAAATGATGCACCTAGAAACCTGTGAACGTTTGGACTGTGAGTCTGGCTTTGGTGGTGGGTAAGTTATTGGAAGCGATTCTAAAAGATAGGACAAGTATGCATTCTGAGTGAAAGAATAATTAGTTATATTCAGCGTGGTTTTGAGTGAGGGAAATTGTGTCTCACATACATGATTGTATTTATGAGAAAATATCTGAGAAGTTTGATGAGGGCAGAGCAATGTTCACTTGGACATTGGTAATTCCTTTAACAAGGTTCCACATGGTCGATTTATTCTTGCAGTTAGGTCAAATGTGAATCAGGGTGAACTTTCCATTTGGATTTAAAATTGTTCTGATAGTATGAGGCAGACACAGAATGTGCCGGTTGCTTCTTTTTCAGAATGAAGGAATGTTCACAACAGTCTATGACAGGGATCGGTGCTGGGTCCACTTCTGTTTCTCATTTTCATATAAGCTATTTAAATGAAAATACGCAAAGCATGGGAAGTAAATTTGTAGGTGCCAACAAAATGGGTGGCAGAGTCGATTGTGAAGAAAGTTATCTAAGATTACAAGGATCAATAAGTGACTCGACGAAGGATTAGCAGGCTGTGTTTAAATAGGATAAATGAGAGGATCAATACTTCGAAAATTAATAGTGTGCGTTTGGGTGATGTTGCAGAATAGAAGACCAAGGAGTTCCGGCGCATAATTATTTGAAGTTTGCATGACATGTAGATCGGGTGGTAAAGGAAATGTTTATGATGCTCATTTCGTTAAGTATAGGAGTTGGAGGTCATCTTTTGGGAGCACATGACGTTGGTGAGACATTGCCAAGAGTAGTGTGCGCAGTCGTGATTTAGGAAGAATACTGTTAAGCTGGGGAAGGTGCAGTAAAGATATGTCAGGCGTTTGTTAGGAATAGAGGTTTTGTATTTGATGGAGAAGCTGGAAAGTCTGGGGCTCGTTTTCAGTGGAATGTCGGAGATGAAGCGGTGACCTTATAGCAGGTTATAAAGTTTTAAACGGTATACATAACGTGAATGGCAGGAGGATTGCAGCAGCTTATCACAGATTGCCATTCATTAAGGAGTTATAGGATTTTCATCCAATGATGTCCGATATCTGTGCTGATATATGTGTCAACTATTTTTGCATATCACCTTTAAAGGTATATAAACATAGAAAATTGAAACAGGAGGAGATTGTTGTTGTGTTGATCCTGCTGCAATTTTTACCTTGAATGAGGGATTTCAAAATTAGTGAACCGATTTTTAAGGTGAGAGGAGGAAGATTTAAAAAGACTTCAGAGAATTTTTTAAAAAGACTACTTTATAAAGAGGGTGTTTCGTGTGTGGAATGATCTTCCTGAGGGAGTGGTGGATCCGAGTACGGTTACAGCATTTGACAATTGGTTGAGCAATAGAAAAAAAGCTTTCATATGAACTTTATTAAGGTACATGAATAAGATTTTTTCGTAGTGGTAAGGACAAAGCAAAGACGGATGGGACTTGTTCAATTTTCGATTCTGGTTGGCATAGACTAGTTGGGTGGAAGGGTCTCTTTCAATGTTACATAACTGCATAGCTCCATCTGAGCCTGCCTGCAACGAAACAGATTATTTGAAGAGTCTGCACTCCTGTGCAGAAATTTGGCAATGATACAATTGGCTGAAATGCTTCTTTCTGTGCCATGCTGATTTTAAGCCTGGTTTGTGCAATCTCTGTTCGCCATAGTGAAAATCAATGACTGGGATTGTTGGGAAAGTCTCTCCGCGAATATTTGTACATCTGAGTTGGCTGTCAGTGTGAAAGAAGCTGAGAGAATGGAGCAGGAATAGAGCTGAGAATGATGGGGTGTTGGGATTGGAAATTGATTTTGTTCTTCACACACCAACACACTGCAAACCTTAGCTCATTGTTTTTCTCATTGCTCCTCTTCACACACTTGCTCCACCTTTGCCTTACAACATTTCCAAAGATGTTTACTTATTTCCGACTTACTACGTTTATTTCTAAGAATATTCAGCAGTTTGAGAACTGAATCGAAAACAAGAGACAGAGCAGTCAGTCCAAAAGCTTTGAAAATGATTCTGCATTTTCTTGACCCATCATGAAATGATGCAGTCCGTGTGGTGAAGCTTATCACAGATTTCCATTAATTAAGGAGTTATAGGATTTTCATCCAATGATATCTGATATCTGTGCTGATATATGTGTCAACTATTTTTGCAGATCACCTTTAAAGGTATATAAACATAGAAAATTGAAACAGGAGGAGATTGTTGCTGTGTTTGATCCTGCTGCAATGTTCACTATAATTCAGTCTGATCATTGCATTCAGTAGTCTGTTATTACGGTAGGCCCGTAGTGTTTGATCCCTTTAGAAAACATAAATATATTTTCTTCATGGAAACATTCCGTGGTTTGACTTATACACCATCCTGTGGCAGAACATTCCACAGGATCACCCGCCTAAGGGAACTAAATGGCCTGCCCGATATCTTAAAACTGTGAACCCCACAACTCTGGGTCTGGACTCCGTGGTCATGAGGGAATCCTTCCTATATTTAACATGCTAATCATGTTAGAATTATATTAGTTGCTGTGACGTCCTACTTCTTTCTTCTAAACATCAGTGGATTTGATTCAAACCAATTCGAATTGTTCCCAAAGTTCAGTCCTGCCATCTGAAGAATCGCTTTGTCAAATATTTGTTGTGCAGTCTCCACAAGCCAAAAGTGCAAACAACACTCCACGTATGACCTCACCAAGACACTGTACAATTTCAACAAGACATCCCTGTTCCTGCACTCAAATCCTCTTGCTACAAAGGTCAACATGCCATTTGCCTCCTTTACCTCCTGCTGCACCTGCATGCTTACTTTCAGTAATTTACGGACACAGGCACCATGAGTAGTTTCTCATTTCTCTTTCGTAAATCCATGCTGACTGGCTGCCAATCCGTTGATTGGTTTCCAGTTTTAGGCGAACTGCACTATAATTCCATGTTTCACACTTACCTTTTTTTAAAAAAAAATGTGTAGTCACATCAGCTATTTTCCAATCCTTTGGAAATTGTTCCAGATTCTACAGAATCTTGAAACTTCAGATTACTCTATTTAGGTTCAAGCTCCTTGTTTCATATTAGATCCACTAACTCTTGGGCCACTTTGTTTTGTATACTTCGGTGGAGAGTAACATTCCTGTGATATCTTTGCTTTTAATCCTATAAACTTCACCAACACCATTCCCCAACAAATACTGATGTTTTGTTTCAGTTCTCCCTCTCATGTGCTCCTCAGCAATTTAGGGACATTATTTGACATCCTTTGTGATGACAGAAGCAAAATACAGTATATAGTTAATTGATCTGCCATGACTTGAACTCACATTATAACTTCCTCTGTTTCTGATTGTAAGGGATTTGTTTCCATTAATCTTTTATTTTTTTGTCTTCATCTAATGTCAGGAGAATCTACAATTACTTTGTATTTCACTGGCTTACTTATATACGTTATCTTCCCTCTTAATCACTCCCTTAATTGTGCTGAAATCTGAAAAGCACTCAGTCTTCAGGTCTTTTGTTCATTTTTAGACACTTTCTACGCCTCTCCCTTGGATCAATGAAAATCCCTAATCTCCCTTCTTCGACATGGTAGAGTCACCTTTCCCGTTTTATTTTGTTACAGACAGGAAAGACGAACTGCTGCAATTCCTCCAAGGGATCGATAGATGTTTGTCATACAGTTAAGTTATGTTCCCCGATTTATTGTAACCTTCTCCTCCTTGCACCATCGTGATTTCCTGTATTCAGATTTTATCGCCTCGACTCAGAATCAACTCTGTCCATCTCCATCTTAATGAATATTTCTATCATTGCATTCTTCAAGCTCCCACAAGGGACCTCACACAGCTAGATTGCCAATTATTCCCTTCTCATTACACAAATAAAGTTATGTAATTAAAATTGGCGTAGTCCCAGAGACTATAGGACCACTACCTCACTTTTCAGAGAGAGAGAGAGAGAGACGACTGATGGTGCTTTAACCTAAAAGTCACTGAGCCTCAAACAAGGGACCAGGTTAAGAAGGTGAGAACTTCAGGGTGACATTAGCTGACACGGGGACTGAATGCGTGGTGTTCGTGGCACTCTTGAATCACAAATCAACCGACCACCTAATTAAGCTAACTCATTTCCAAACAATATGCATTACTGCGTGGAGGAGGCTGTTGGGGAGCAGGAAGTGACGAAAGTTAAGTGATGCTGAAATATTCGTCATGACAGATTTGGCGTGCTTCTTTCGTGGGGTAGCGTGACAAAGCGGTCTGTGGCGCTGAATTTAAGCGCCAGTCTCTATCGAGTTGTTGCTGCCGATATCACAACTCCACTGCTATCAGCACTTGTATACGAAATGGCTGCGCGTGTTCTGACGGTTTTGATTTGAGTATTTGCGACTGTTGATCTCTAGGTCGTGGACATGAACTGCACCATGGATGCTTTCATTTTCTTACTTGATTCCAGCTGTCCATTCCACTTCCACTGTGGGCAGCTTCACTCTTTCATTGATGCGTCTGTTTCTTCACTTCGCTGCAAGTAGCCGAGACAAGTCGATCAGTGTAGGCGAATGAACGATGCACGATGTCCCTTTCAAAGGTGTAGGTTTCACTCCAACTGTGCATTAAAATGGCCACTTGCTGCAGGAGACTGTAAGTGACGGTTCGATTTCAAACGGTGCTGAACCGAAATTAACTGATTCAGAAGGTTCTGATGTAAACCTTAGGGAAATCTCCCTAAATGACTAACAATTCACATGAATAATGATCTTCTTGTGTGTCCTTGTTCTGAATATACACGGATATTTCCATCACGGATGGGAATTATTTTTAAAAGAGCAGTCGGCGAGCCCTGATTCTTTCTGTAGAGAAGAAGTATCAGCTTCTGCGAAAGTGGCCGTGTTCAGAGACGGGCAGAAACATTGTTGTTCCTTCCTTATGGGCGACAGGCTTCCGGACTGTGGTGGATGGGGATTTATTGCCGTCTCTTTGGCAAACCTCGTTTTGAATTTAGTCGCCCATCACTACTTTAATGACGAAAAGGAACACAATTGCACCATGAGTTCCATTTTTTCAAATTTGTCTCTGCAGTGATCCTGCTTATGCACTGATTAGATTACGTACAGTGTGGAAATAGTCCCTTCGGCCTAACAAGTCCACACCGACCCACCGAAGCGCAACCCACCCATACTCTTACACTTCCTCCTTCACTGAACACTACGGGCAATTTAGCATGGCCAATTCACCTGACCTGCACATTTTTGAACTGTAGGAGGAAACCGGAGCACCCGCAGGAAACCCACGCAGACGGGGAGAATGTGCAAGCTCCACACAGTCAGTCGCCTGAGGCGGGAATTGAACGCAGTGCTAACCTTTGTGCCACCGTGCCGGCCACTGCAGGGCTTGTGGTTATCCTGTTTAAGAGGGAAGGTTCGAGCTCCCTTTGGCCTCAGTGCCCCAGAGAAAACCTTCCCAGCCGAAATTCACATCAGATACGGGACATCCCCGGTTCAAAACGAGGCAGAAACATCCCTGTTCCATTTTTACAGACAGTAGCCTTTTGGGTTGACGTGAACAGAGCATCCGTGTTTGATATTCTCATCAGCAACACTGTCTTGGAATTTGCATGCTCATATCTGCTGCCGTGGTGCAAAGGAATATAATTAATCCGGATTAATTACTGTGTGAAACTTTGTTATGTTTTATTTTCCTCGGGGAAAGAGGATTGAAGATGATGATGGGCTTAAGCAAGAATCGTCGATTCTCCTGCTGCTCTGATATGCTGTCCTTTTCCAGCATCAATTTCTCTTCTAAGTTTCTGTCCTCCATGTTCCTAAATATAAGTCGAATTGTACACCTTGGATTGCCGTGCTGTGTAGGGCGAGTTACCGGGCATTGATCACTTCTGTACCAGTCATACCACATTTGCTTTACATGCGAAGTTGGCCTGGTTCAGTGTCAACGGGAACTCTCATTTGCTGGTGTCGCAACGAACATTGGATTCTGATGTATGGTCTCTGTCAACTGTATCCAAATCTAGAGTGTGAAATGCCTGACTTGGACGTTGTCTGCCGTTTCTCAACCTTTGTGAATGAAATCCTGAATCATGATTTGCAGCAATTCACATTTTCGCGATTTTAAGCACAGGGCACATTTACCGTTTATTCGGTCAGCAACAGGAATGAAAAAATTTACTTCCTCGGAAGAACTGCGTGACTCACGCTCTCATGTGGTGCTCTGAAATCTAAGCCATGTTGGAACTGAAACTGAGGAAATGCTAGTCTTTATTACGAATGACTACGTATCAATTTGTTTCGTTCATCTCAGAAACAACAATAGGCGTTAAAACGACTCAGGAGAGAAATTGCAACGAACCAAAAAAAATTACGTTTTGTCACTTCGTACAAAGACACTTATAAATACAAAGCAGGAATCTGCAGCAGCGATTCGCCCGAAGGCCCACTGAAGATGTTAATATATTGACGAAACGAATGGAAATGAACATTCCAAATCAGAGAGCAAGCCGACATCCAGATAAATAGTGGGGGAGGGGGAGGCGAGAGCGAGTGGTGCGACCCCGAAGGTCCAGGTGGAAATGGGGATGGAGAAAGCCACCAGTGATATCATTCTCTGGTGGTACAGAGGTGCGTGAAATGCCGAGACTGGGATCTCCAAACACACCCGGAGCACCTTCTATTGTTGTGGAGCAGGGAGCATTGTGACATTAGGCTGGGGATTTGAGCCTCACGTGGACCAACTTGTTTTGACATGGAGCAGCAGGACTTATTGGAATATCAGTCTGGGACCTCCAACCTCACTTACTGCCGCTTTTACTGACATTGAGAAGGAAGCACTGGGACGGCAGGCTGTAAGGTCCAACCTCAACAGGTGCAGTTCTTATTGGCATGGAGCAGGGACCATTTGAACAACAGGCTTGGAGATTCAAACGCACCATAAGCAGCTTCTGTTGACATGTAGCAGGGAGCATTGGGACATCTGAGGGAAAGGATGCTCGGCAATTTTAATCTGAAGTGAAATAGCTTTTAGCAGGACACATATTTGAGGATTGAGGAAATATGTTTCCCAAGGTAAAAATCTCAATTATAAATAGAAATTCTGCAAAGGTTCAACTCGTGAAGGAGTTCAGTGGTTATCTCTGCCATTGATCGGGTTCGATTCCAGCATTGGGCAACTGTCTCTGTGGAGTTTGAACATTCTCCATGAATATGTATGGGTTTTTTCCGGGTTCTCTGGTTTCCCCTCACAATATAAAAATGGTCAGTTGCATTTACCATGCAAAATTTCCGATACTGTTAGGTGCATTACTCATATGGGGATGGACCTTGTGAGTTACTCTTTGAACGGTCAGTGTGCAGTTGTTTGGCCAAATGGCCTGTTTCCCGTTTGTAGGGAACCTAATCTGTGCAGAGAGAAACAGAAACAATTTATAAGCTCTGTGACCTTTCGCATAGGCTGACTCTGCACTGAGATAAATTTACAGAAGCGAGTTTTAGCTTGTATCATATTATTGATTTTCCTGCGAACTCGCACAGATCGTTAAAATAATCTAAAGATCCGAAAATTAACAGGAACATCCACTGTTGTGATTTCACTCGAGTTTACCCCGATTTATGGACCCAAAGTAGGGAACTGGAATTGAAATTTGTCAGGTTAGCAGAAATCACATTGAATGGTCGCGTATATATAGGGTGAATGTCAGCTTCATGGGGACAGATGTGTTTTCTTTGTGTCAGTTGCTTCAAAAAGTGGGGGCCATTGGCGTGAAGCAGTGACGGTGATTATCTTTGCTGGTTATTCAACTTGTGAACAGGAACGTTGGTGTTCATGTTCGTGTTAACAGCACTGCTTTGCAGCATGAATGCATGCTGTAATATCCTGGCCAGTGGTGCAATGGGTAACGCAGCTGTATACGTATTAGGAGATTGTAGGTTGGAATCGTCTTTGGCTCGACAGCAAGGCGATGACGATTTGCTTTGAGGCCAAAATGTGGATTTAATTCCTGATATGCAAGTGCAAAAATCCCTTCGATAAATGCCTTGAGTATACCATGGTCACCACAGGAGTGGAAGCTGAAATAGTTTGTTCTTACTACTTTCCATTTACTAAACCCAGCTACTCAATTGCTGCGGCTGCAAGGACTGGCAAGGAAACGAAACAAATACCCAATCTCAATTTTCAAAATCCTCAGAAACTCCTTGGGAAGCGGAATTAGAGGAGAATAAAGGCTGAAATGATGGACAGATCAGGGACGATCCAGGCATCTTCCCCTTCTGTCAGAATCCGACACATTGACACTAATGTTCTCGGGGTGATTTATTGATCCGAGGCTTTGAAAGGAACCTGTCACAGATGCCGTCACCACATTGTGACGGGCTCGGCTTCATTAGCAAAGAAAATACATTTGTCCTTATGAAGCTTCCTTTTACCCTCTGTCTGCCCAGATAATTTTCACCTCCTCTCTCTTGTTCTTCCTCCATAATTCGAGGGAAACTCAAGCCGGATCCCAGCATCATATATCTCCTTTAATGTTCAAATGTTTAGATTAATTTAATGGACCCAACAAGCTTGCAGGAAATTAAATAATTTGAAAATAAAAAGATTTTTAAAAACCCTTCCAGAAAGTTAACCGACTGTTGAGTCAGACATACGAGAAATGTCAGAGAGCGATACAATTAAATCATTTACTCATTGTACCGATACTCCGACACGAGCTCAATCTTTGCAAAATGTTTATTTACAAATGAGACAATTCCGTGGGGCAGATCCTCCCTCAATCCAATATCATGTGTACCGCTGGGAACTATTCTGATTAAAATAGCTCATGATCTTTTTCCCCCAGACCAGTGCTCCTTGCGCCATGCCAATTGAAGCGTGTCCAGGTGAGGTTCGACCTTCCAGTCCGATGTCCCAATGTTCCCTTCTCCATGTGAACAACAGTTGCTCCAGCTGTGGTTAGAGCTTCCAGCCTTAGCGTTTCACGCGCATCTATGTTTTCATAGAAGGACTGCGTGCTCATGGATTTCGTCACAAGACAACAGAATAGATACAAGCATTCATTCCACTCCCCATTTCCGATTAGATCTTCGCCTCGTGCCTCTCAGTTTCTCTGATTCCAGGCCTGGGAACCGGTGTGATGTGAGCGTGTAACAATATTTACTTCCTTGTCTCATGGAACTGGTAAAGTAACGATGTGAAACTATGGTGTTACTGAAAACTGCATTTCGACAATACCATGCACGATCGCCTGTACATTTCATCTTTTGTAGGAACTTATCGGAAACAGTCTTCAACATTCTCAATGATGAAATCTCCACAGTCTCTGGGGACGTCGAAGAAGAAGATTCAACACAATCTCACAGTCCCATATGTGGCAAATTTTCTTGTTGTGCATGTGCTGCTGTTTCTCATCTATCTATGCCATTGCATTTTTTGCTTTTTATATCGTATTTTTTTCACGTGATCATATCGTGGTTCGTACTCTGCGTTGTGTCCGCAGCAAATTCCGCTCATTTCCGAGTCATGGCAATCAAAGTTTGTGAGAAGATTTGTAGCTCGGGTGCTCGTTGCTGTGGTTCTGTTGGCCGAGCTGGACGTTTTTGTTGCAAACGTTTCGTCCCCTGTCGAAGTGACATCCTCAGTGCTTGGGAGCCTCCTGTGAAGCGCTCCTGTGGTGTTTCCTCCGACATTTATATGTGCCTGTCCCTGCCGCTTCCGGTTGTCAGTTTCAGCCGTCCGCTGTAGTGGCCGGTATATTGGGTCCAGGTCGATGTGTTTGTTGATGGAGTTTGTGGATGAGTGCCATGCTTCTAGGAATTCCCTGGCTGTTCTTTGTTTCGCTTGCCCTATAATGGTAGTGTCGTCCCAGTCAAATTCATGTTGCTTATCGTCTACGTGTGTGGCTACTAGGGATGCCTAAGGGAAAGGCAACGGAACGAGGACATGCCCCAACCCAAAGGACTCGCCACACTACCATACATCTAGAACATCTCTGAAATGACAGCCAGACGAATGCGACCACTAGGACTTATAACAGCACACAAACCAACAGCCACACTCAGACAACAACTCACCAGAACGAAGGACCCGATACCCAGCATGAGCAAAACTAATGTAGTGTACACAATCCCGTGCAAGGACTGCACAAAACACTATATAGGACAAACAGGATACAGCTAACGATCCGCATCCACGGACATCGACTCGCCACGAAACGACACGACCAGCTATCCCTAGTAGCCACACACGTAGACGACAAGCAACATGAATTTGACTGGGACAACACTACCATTATAGGGCAAGCGAAACAAAGAACAGCCAGGGAATTCTTAGAAGCATGGCACTCATCCACAAACTCCAACAACAAACACATCGACCTGGACCCAATATACCGGCCACTACAGCGGACAGCTGAAACTGACAACCGGAAGCGGCAGGGACAGGCACAATAAATGCCGGAGGAAACATCGCAGAAGCGCTTCACAGGAGGCTCCCAAGCACTGAGGATTTCACCTAGACAGGGGACGAGACGTTTGCAACAAAATCTTCCAGCTCAGGGCAATGCACATTTGTTCCATTTTATGCCACATCACCTGTGCGAAACAACCACTGAAAAGAATCATCCCATATTTAATGGGAAAATACTTTTCAGTCTGCTCTCTGACATCATTGCGTGTCATATGTCAGTATTCAAATTCACCCAATATCGGAGATTTCTCTCCCTTTCACAATCACTATCCCCCCTTTCCGTCACTGATGCATTGCACTGTCTAACGCTCACTTTCACGTTGACCCCAATCAGTCTGTGCTGCAGCTGTCACTGTTGCTCTGTGAACTTGCCCCAATATCTCCATCAGGTTCTTCGAATGCTCAATGCAATCAGATGAGGTGCCTGCATGACCAATCCTCCTGGACAGTGTTGTATTTGCATGGACCAGAGATTATTGGAGCATCGAAAGAGACACTGAACAGTATCGAAGGGAAGAGCCTTTATTGGGAAAGACCAATTCCGGTGGTTTCTACATATTTGTTTCATATCATCATTCGGCTCTCGCTAGGGTATTATATACAGTTCTGCAATTCACATATAGAATCGATATGACAGTAATCAAAACGGTGTAGAAGTGATTTGTTGAGATGTTTTCTGGATTGAAGAAGTGCAGCTATTAAAGAGTTTCGACAGACTGGAGTTATTTTCTTGAGAGCACGGAAGATTGAGAGGCGACATGATTGAGAAGTCGAAAATTATGAGGGGTTTGAATTTGGCAGATTGAAGGAAACATTTCCCTTTGATGGAGGCGTCAACCACCAAGGAACCGTAGATTTATGTTAAGAAGCAAGAATGTTTGAGGAGATGCAAATGAAATCTTAATCAGACAGCGAATGTTTGGAATCAGGAACTCACTGTCTCTCAGTGTCAAAGTAGCAGAAACCCGAATAACCTTCTGCGGTGTTCACATGTGAATTTGTAATTCTTACGGCATACAAGGCCAAAGGATGGAAAATGGGATGTGGAGAGTCAAGCAGTTATTTTTAACAAGGACACGCACAAGGAGGTAGCGCTGACCTCCTCCGTAGTGTGGTATTTAGTATTCTCACGTCACGTGGGATTCCAGAATTCATTTCCTTGCTGGCACAGCCCGGCCTGATTTGGAGATTCAAGGTTGTTTAAAGATTTGTAATTCAAGTCCAGGTTGCAGTTTTGGGAATTTTTGGCGGTTTGGGAAGTTCGTTTGCAGTCGTTTCCTCCGCTTTCTCGGTGACATCTTCAGGGCTCTGAGAATCCTGTGAAGCGTGGCTGTCCTGTGGCATTTGGAATGGATTTGAGTTCATTCCCACTGCTTCCGTTTGTCAGTACTGGTAGTTCGTTGCAGGTCCCTGTATGTTGGGTTTAGCTCAACGAGCTTGTTGATGGAGTCCATGGATGGGTGTTTTCCTTCTAGAAATTTTCTGGTCGCCCTCTATTTGGCTTGTCCTATTATTTTTGTGTTCCCCAGTCGAACTTGTTTTTTCTCGTCGACTGTGTGTATTGCGACGAGGAGAAACTAGCTGAGGTGTTCACTGGCTCCTCCAGAAATGATTTGCCAATAAAAGATATTCCCACAGAATCCTTGCAGACAAAAAACGCTCGGAGGACATGCCATGACCCGACACAGTAAGCACTCTACCTTACATTTGAAAAAAATCTCAGAACTGACAGCCACACTCTTTTGACCATTCAGATTTATGAGAGAGCATAAATCCAAAGCCAGGTTCAGTCAATAACTCACCAGAACAAATGACCACGACCCTGCTTGTGCAGTGCACATGTCGACAAACAGTGCTCCAAGCAAGAAGTGCAGAAAACATTGTAAAGGACCAAGTGGCAGGCAAATCGAGACTCGCATTCATGAAGAACAACTTGCCCATAAATGCCAACGCGAGGTGTCCCCAGTCGGTGTACTCAGGGCACTGAGTGTCTCTGATTTCGTGCCTGAGAACTCGGATTATATGACAGTCTGTGGTCGTGGAGAGTTTGTCGCTGGAAAAGGACAGCATGTTAGGCAGGATGCAAGAAGCAGGAGAATCGACGTTTCGGGCATGAATACTTCATCAGGCTTATACCCAAAACCTCGATTCTCCTGCTTCTCGGATGCTGCCTGACCAACTATTCTTTCCAGTACCACATACACGTGTCTGAACTCCAGCACATCGAGTCCTCACTTTCTCCTCCGTCTGCAGCAGTGGTGAGTTCTTTGTTTTAGGGAACTGCTGATGTCACCAGTGTAAAATTCGATTGCTGATTGAGAAATACAACCAGGTCCGTCGCCCTAAAGAGCATTTCTGTTGTTTTTCAGGTGCTATTCCTCGCACGGCTTCTGGCAGTGTACTTGTATGAATTTTCCTGGCGGTTCGGTATGTGCGTTTGTATTCGTACAGTTGTCACTACTCTGGGATGTGGCTGCAGTCATCTGCGTTCGTAACCCAATGTCGATTGCTGCTGTTTTGCGTTGCTTTTCATGTATGCATTACTAACACAGTAATCAATCAATTGACATTGTAAGAAGACAGACGTGGGAAATGTCGAGGTTTTAGTGACATTTGTACAATGTTTAGAGGTTACCTAGAAGCAGGAGATTGGAATCTTGAATTCTTTTGCGAAGAGACGAGGAACACTGAGGGAAATAAGTCACCTGAGTTTAGTCACAGGAACCACAATGCGAAATAAAACGTACTAAAAGTGAGGAAGACAGATAAATGATGGCAGTAATCATGGATCTCCTGACTTCCATTTCCGAGCTCCCACAATTCCAACTCCAGGGTCCATTGGAAACAAATTTTACAGAACCATACACATCAAGGTTGTCCAATAGAACGGCACAAGTCTTTTCTTGGTCTTCGTTTTATAGTTTCGACTTATAGCTTTTTTTTCAGGATACCATCTCTTTCATTGCAAGCTTTCGGAAAGGAGGCCATACGGTTGGTCAGTCAAAAAAAAACACAAAACTTTGTTTGTGTTAGGCACAAGAACTCCCAGATTACTCTGTTCTACACGTTTTTTCTACTTTCCCTCTATTTTCACAGTGCTCTGCCTTTTGACTCTTCCAACCTGACACTCCCGACATGAAACATCATCTGCAATGTTCCCCCCCGCCCCACTCACTCAATCTATCAATATGTCTTCGCAGATTCCCACGTCCTCATCACAACATGCTCTCCCATTATTGTCTATTGTCAGCAAACTTGGACATATTTCACAATGCCACTTGCTGCATGCGATAAACAGAGAGATAAATAATTGAAGCCTTGAATATAACCCGTCTTGGCAGATCTCTCTGTTGTAAATAAGTACACGTATTTGCTACCCTCAGGATGTGATACAGCCTCCTCATCTGTGTGTTAATTGGGTGAAGCCTTCTCCTGATACTTGAACCATAGTCTATAATGGGGATCCTTACCAGAAGCCTTACTAAAGTCCATGTATGTGACATCAACAGCCCTTCCTTCATTAAACAACTTAGTCACTTCCTCGAAGAATTCTATTAAGTTGGTAGGGCACGATTTCCTCTGCACAAAATCATGTTGCCTATCACTGATGAGCTCATTCTTTTCTAAATATAAATAGACCCGATCTCTCAGTACCTTCTCCAGCAACTTCCCCACCACCGAGGTCAGGCTCACTGGTCGGTACTTACCCGGAATATCCCTACTTATATCATCGTGATCCAGACTAATCAAACTTCTATCTCTAATCTCAAGATTCATCATGTTCCTCTCCTCAGTGAACACTGATGCATAGTAATCATTCAGAATCTTAACCATTCTCACAGGTTTGGCACACAGCCTTCCTTCATTACGTTTTAGTGGACCAATCCTTTCTCCAGTTACACGCTTGCTTCTTATATAAGAATAAAATGCTTTGGAATTTTCCTTAATTCTGCTTGCTAAAGCTACATCACGACCCCTTTTTAAACCACTTGATTCCTTGTTTAAGCCTAGTCCTACTCTTCCAATATTTTTCCAGGGCCCGTTCTGTTCTTAGCTGCCTCGACCTTAAATACGCTTCCCTTTTCCGCTTGGCTAGTCGTACAATATCTCTTGTCATCCACGGTTCACGAATCTTGTCCTTCCGATCCTTTGCCTTCAACAGGACATGACTATCCTGCGCTATCGTTAACCAATCTTTGAAAGTCTCCCACATCTCAAATGTGGACTTCCCTTCAAACAGATGTGTCCAATCCACATTTCCAAGCTCCTGCCTAATTTTGATATATTTGGCCTTGGCCCAGTTTCGAACTCTTCCCTAAGGACCACTCACATCTTTATCTATGAGTATTCTAAAACTTACAGAATTGTGGTCACTGTTCCCAAAGAAATCCCCCACCGCAACTTCTGCCACTGGTCCTGGCTCGTTCCCAGTACCATTTCGAATATGGCCCTTTCCCTTGTCGGATTATTGACATAGTGCTCTAGAAAACTCTCCTGGAGGCTTCGAACAACTTCTACTCCATCCAGACCTCTGACGCTAAGTGTATCCAAGTTAAATTTGGAAAAGTTAAAATCTACGGTCACCGCTACCCTCTTGTCTGTATATCTATTCATAATCTGTTTCCCTATTTGTTCATTTCCCTCATGCTCACTGTTGGGAAGTCTGTAATACAGCCCCAACAATGTAACTGCAACCTTATAATTTCTCAGCTCCACCCATAATGCCTCACTACCCAAGACCTCCATAGTGTCCTCCTTTAGCACAGCCGTGATATCATCCCTGACCAGCAATGCAACTCCACCCCCCCCCCCCCCTTTTACTTCCCTCCCTGTCCTGTCTGAAGCGTCTATATCTGGAACATTTAGTTGCCAATCATCACAGAGACTTCAACCAAGTCTCTGTGATGGCAATAATGTCATAATCACAGGCACCAATCCAAGCCCTAAGTTCATCTGCTTTACAAAATGTAATCCTTGCATTCAAGTAGATGCATTTCAGGCTACCAGTTCTTTAGCGCTCACCTACTCTCTGCCTATTCTTCCCTTTATTAATGCTATCTTCATAATTCTTACAGTCTGCAGTCTCCACCTCACTGTCTACTTGTTTTCTCTTCTGGTTCCCAGTCCCCTGCCACATTAGTTTAAAACCTCTCCAACAGCAGTAGCAAAAACTCCCCCAAGGACATTGGTTCCGGTCTGGTTCATATGTAGACCATCCATTTTATAATAGTCACACCTTCCCCATAACCTGTGCCAATATCCAACAAATCTAAACCCCTCCCTCCTCCACCTTCTCTCAAGCCACGTGTTCCTCCTGCCTTTTTTTTTCATTTGTATGCTGGCTAGCACGTGGCAATGGTAGTAAAACAGAGAAAACTACCGTTGAGGTCCTCCCCTTTAAATTCTCTCCTAACTCCCTGAATTCTTCTTTCACGACCTCATCTCGATTTCTACTTCTATCGTTGATGCCTATACCCACCAAGACAACTGGCTGTTCACCTTCCCATTTTAGAATGGTTTGCAGCCGATCAGTGACATTGCTGACCCGAACACCTGGGAGGCAACATCCGATCCGGGAGTCCCGTTTTCGGCCACAGAACCGGCCATCTACTCGCCTCACAACAGACTCCCATCTGACTGTGGCTCTACGATTCTTTTTCCCGCCTTTCAGAACAGCAGTGCCTGCCACGGTGCCATGAACTTGACAACTGCTGCCCTCCCCTGGGGGACCATCTCCCCCAAAAGTATCCAAAACGGTATACCTGTTTTGGAGGGAGATGACCGCAGGGGACACCTGCACTGCCTTCTTATTCTTTTTCTGTCTTTTGGTCACCCATTCACTGTCTCCCTCACCTGCGCGGTGACCAGTTCACTAAACGTGCTATCCACGACATCCTCAGCATCGCGGATGCACCATAGTGAGTCCATCCGCAGCGCCAGAGCCGTCATCCGGTCAAACAACAGCTGGATACACTTCTTGCAAGTGTCAGAGTCAGGAACGTCAGACACGTCCCGAAGCTCCCACATCAAGCAAGAGTCACATGACACCGATCTGAGGTCCTCGCCATTGCAAGCTTAGTTTTATATGAACTAACTAACACCAAACAATGCACTTAAATTAATGAAAAAAATGAAGATAAGAAATAAAAATATTACCTTACACGGTCTTTTCATTCCAGTTAGAGGAGGGGGGGCGGGAGGTAAATACTATACGTGTAGTATCTCGGGTTGAGGCACTGCCCAAATATAAACTAAGCCCTTACCTTCCCTGCAGTCCTCGCTTCCCTCCTCCATTTCTCCTCGCTGCTCCGACAAAATGGTGGCCCGACTCCTGAGCTAAGTCCCTTCTGCGAGAAATATTACCCTTACCGACAATTCTCGCTTCACTCCGCCTTCTCTCCTCGCCGCTCTAGCAAAATGGAGGGGCTACTCCCGAGATAATTCCCTATTTATGCGCGAAAACGTACCCTTCCCTGCAGCCCTCGCTTCAATCCTCCTCTCCTCGCCGCTCTGGCAATATCATGGGGGACATGGATAGGATAAATAGACAAAGTCTGGGTGGGGCAAGTCCAGAACTGGAGGGCAGAGTTTCAAGGTGAGAGGCGAAAGATGTAAAACAAACATAAGGGGCAACGTTTTTCACACAGAAGGTGGAGCGTGTATGGAATAAGCTGCCAAAGTGGTGGAGGCAAGTACAATTGCAACATTTAAAAGGCATCCAGATGGATATATGAATACGAAGGGTTTGGAGGGATATGGGCCAGGTGCTGGCAGTTGGAACTAGATTGGGTTGGGATATCTAGTCTGCATGGACGAGTTGTACCGAAGGGTCTGTTTCCGTGTGGTACATCTCTATGAATCTAATTGTAGCCACCCAGTCAGTATGAATGAACGTACAGTACATGTCCCCATGTCTGTATTTTCAGTTTGATGTCAATAGTTCCACTCTGCCAGTTTCTTTTTGCCGAGCTTCAGAAATGTTCGTGACTGATTTGCAGTGAGAGCGGAAACAAGATCATGACCACCAGGATTTGAGACGTCAGCATTTGTCAGGCTTGGATTTAGTGACGGAGAGGAATCCTGATGAAGGACTTTTGCCGAAAACATCGATTTTCCTGCTCCTTGGATGCTGCCTGACCTGCTGTGCTTTTCCAGCATCACTCTGATCTCAACTCCAGAATTCTTAATGGGTCTGACAGGATGAAAACTAACAGGAAGTTACCCCTCATGGGAAAGTATAGAACCAGATGACAGTCTTATTTTGGCACCCCTTTATTCTAAGGCAGAGATTAGGAGAATTTTCATCTCTCAGAGGGTTGTCTTTGGAATTCCATGCCATAGAGAGCTGTGGGGATAGAATCATTGAGGCATCCAGCATGTAAGTAGACACTTCAGTCCTACCAGTCCATGCCAAACGTAAAACCAAACTAATCTGGGCGCACCTGCATGCTCCTAGCCCATATCCCTCCAACTCTTTTGTATTCATCTACCTATACAAATGTATTTTAAATTACAATTGTACCCACTTCCACCACTTCCTCAGGAAATTAATTGCACATGGGATTCACATTCTGATAAAGAATTGCTCTCAGGTCTTAATAAAATCTCTCTCCACTCACCTTAAAAATATAAGCCAGAATCTCGAAGTCCCCCATCCAAGGGAAAAGACAGATACAAATTAACTCATTTTTTATAAACTTCCGTCAGGTCTTTTTCCCAGTCTCCTATGATCCAATGGGAAAATTCCCAGTCTATCCAGTATTTCTTTATAACTCAAATCTTCGATACTCGTCAGCATCCTGGTAAATCTCTTCTGAACCCTCTCCAGCTTAATATCATCTTTCCTATTACTGGGCGACCAGAACCGGACACAGTATTCCACAAGCGACCTCACCAATGTTTTGCAAAGCTTTAACATGACTTCCAAACCCCTTGAGCTCAAAAGGCTGAGCAATGAAGGCAAGTGTGCTGAAAGCATTTTTAAACAACCTGTGTAAATGCAAACCTCAAAGATTTATGTACCTGCACCCCTAAGTCCCTGTGTTCTACAATACTACCCAAGGCCCTATCATTATTCATTCTATAAGCCCATCCCTTGTTTTTTATACCAAAATGCAATACCTTGCATTAATCCAGATTGAATTCTATTTACCATTTTTCAGACGATTGACCAACATCGCTTTGTAATCTGACAAATCCTTCTTCACTGCTCTAATGCCACCAATTTTGGTGTCATTCAGAAACTTACTAATTGTCCCCTTGTGTGTATTTAAGGCTAAGATAGATAGACAATAGACAATAGACAAAAGGTGCTGGAGTAGGCCATTCTGCCCTTCGAGCCTGCACCACCATTCAATATGATCATGGCTGATCATCCTTAATCAGTATCCTATTCCTGCCTTGTCTCCATAACACTTGATTCCACAATTCTTGAGAGCTGTATCCAACTCTTTCTTAAATGAATCCAGAGACTGGGCCTCCACTGCCCCCTGTGGCAGAGCATTCCACACAGCCACCACTCTATGGGTGAAGAAGTTTCTCCTCTTCTCTGTCCTAATGGTTCTTCATCATTCAGGGAATCGAGGCTCAAGGGGCTGAATGGCCTGCCACTGTTCCTATTTCTTATGGATTTATGTCGTAATTGTGTGTTAGAACGTTATCACTAACCACAATAATGTATAGTGTTACTTTATTATGGAATATTTTAAATATTTTAATTAATGTCACTGACATGAATACTACGTAATTTATGAAAATACTGATAAGAGTAATGTAGTACTGATTAATATTTCTGTCACACATTAACAATAATGTACAAAGCAATTATTGTTGAAAATGTTTCTGATAAGCATTGCCATAATGTTTAATGCCAATACTACTTCTGCTGGTTCAGTATCCTCTTTCAAATTACATAATCTCTAATACAAATAATGGGCAGCTTTATTCATAAGTCATTACTAGCACGAATAAAAAGTAGTGTTGTTAATGAAATAATAACTGCCAGTCGTCAACACGCAGTGCCAGATACTCAGTTCTTATAATCACACTCTCACACAATCTGGTGCATACCTTAGAAACGATATTTTATAGTTTGCCATCCACAGAGCTACAGACATTTGTTCCACTCCCAAATGATACAATTTAACATCACTTTGGGTCAAATCCATCACTGACCAATGTGCATTGAGAGCAGAGATGAGATCCTCGGTTCCAGAATCTGACACAGACTTCATTCATGCTAGAAATTGAACCAAACAAGGGAAATAATGGAAAGGAGAAAAGATAGCATGTGCAAATTTCAGTAGGGATAAGAATACTGCAGCTATCAATATACAGTATTTACAGTATGAAGAGCAAAGTTACTGATAGGAGTATATTTGTACGATTATCAATTCTAACAAAAGTGAACAGTATTTAACAACACAAGTACCACACCATTTTTATCAAATGTAATATACAGTGTTTATCATTCTCAACGAGTACTGTACATAAGGTATCACTGATATTAATAACGTGCAGTGGATTTTGATCATTACCAATACAGTACATTGTCGGACAATGTCAAACACAATGCAACAAAGACGGGTACTTCGTGCAGTGTGTGTTTTTTACAGTTTGTATTCCTCAGTCACAGACAGTCTTTTCATTGGTCGGGATACAGAATACAGGAGATTGTCCAGTTCTTCTGTACCCACTTACAGCCAATTCAGAGTATGATTCCTGGGTGGGCTTTGAAGAGCTGGCACATATAATGCCATCTGTTTTACCTCTCCACTCTTATCCAATTTCACTTTCACTGTTTGCTATTCATGTCTTTACTGATTCACTTAAACTGGCACACATTTTATCCAGTGCACAGTGTCAGACATCGAGTCATTATAAACAGTTCACATTCTTCTACTTGCTCCAGTCCCTGTATTGGGCAGTTCGATTTCCTCTCAGCCACATATGTAATTTCATTCCTGAATCTGTCGGGTCATTACTTTGGAGACTAAACAAAGGTAGCGAGAAACATATTTATTCAAACCAAACTTTATGCAAAATTTGTGTCTCCAATATTACAGTAAACACGAAAAGATCAAATGAGAGTTTCTTTGATGTAAAAATACAATTTAACAGGGCAAATTAGAAGGTTCTACTGCAATTAATAAACGGCAAGTCAAAATGAGATTTGACTAAAGACCAATTTCTGGAGATACACCTCACCCAATTTCAATGGAATTTCAACTCCCAACCCAATGGAACAGGGAAACAAGCACAAAATGGATTGGCTGTCAATTTACTATCTTATGCTGTGGTGAAGTCTGATATCTCGCAGACTCATAGAAGTGCAAAAGTGCAGGAAGAGACCATTTGGCCCATTGTTCCTGCACTGTTTTCCAAATGAGCATCATTACTCGTGTTAATCACCTGCTTTCCCCACCACATTCCATTGCACATCATTTCTAGCTTAATAATCATCCAGTGCCGTGTTGAATGCCTCGATTGAATCTGCCCCCACCATATTACTAGACAACATACTCCATACACCAGCTTTTTTGCTAAGTGAAGAAGTTTTTTCCTCACTTCACCTTTGCTTCTTTTGCAATTGACCTCTTTTGGCATTTATTAAATACTTGGATCTTCTGCAAAGGAACAATCAATGGGCTGCCAACTGCTCAAACGTTTCCATTCCAAATGTTATTTGGTATTTCTTGGAGTGTCGTTTCAGTCTGGCTTCTCCAGAAGTGAAAAGTCTCCTATCCTTAGGTGTCTTTGTTGATATGCTGTCGGCTCAAGGGATGCAGAAGACAACTCATTTTGGCACTAGCTTTGTGCCTGTGTCAGTGTCTATGTCTGCCTGAAAGAACAACTGAATCAGCGAGTCAGTGAATGAATGAATGAATGAATGGACTGCAACAGTTCAAAAATGCCGAGTACTACTCGCCTCCTGAGGGCAACGAGGGATGGGCGATAAATAGCCACATCTTGTGAGTGAGTTCACAAAAGGGCAAGGTGGGCATCTGGGTGAGATAAGTGGCTAGAGTAGCAGGTTAGGAGAATTGTGGGTGCAGAGGGTGGCAGGTTCCTGAGGATAGTCAAAATTAGTCAGAATGGATCAGAAGATAGTCAGTTCAAGGACGAGACAAATCTGGTGAAAGAGTGCACTCAGACTGAGGGTTAGTTTTATGTGTTTGCGTGAAGTTCACTCACATTGTTGTCCATGTTGAGTTACCTCTAACTGGTGTAAAGCTCAGTTTAAATGAGCTGAATAAAATAATCAGTGTTTGCGATCTTCCCTAATAGGACCCATAAATCCCTATCCCTTTCAGCTTCCTTGAACCATCTCTTTTGGGTCCCGAGCCTTACTTGGACTGGATTTAATTCAGCTCATTGACACGTTCCTGCTTGAATTCCTCTGTTAAACAGCAGTTCTGATCCAGAAACGAAAAACATCACTGTTGCTGCTGCTAGCCCGTGTGCTGTTGTGTGGTTGCTTGGTGTAGACATTAGAGCATCCCCGCTTAAATGGTGTTGGTGTAGGACGCACTGGTGATGCTGCCTTTGTGTATTTGTCTTTGTTCCAGTCTTACTCAGCTACCTTGTAACAGCCAGTACTGTGGTGACTATCGTTACGCCATCCCCTTCAATCAACTCGATATTGAGTAACTTTACAGACGTGTTTTCAGTTTCCACAAATGCTCTTTATTCGATGGACCTTCTTTGGTACCTATCTCCAGTCTTTACTTTCTCCAATTCCATTTCAGGCAATTGCCTCCTTGTCAATATCATGTATAAGCTCACAGACTCCCATACCTATCATGCTCCCCACCCCATCGCCATTTCCTTGTCCTGTTGATACTACTGTCCATGCTAGTGCTTCAGAAATATTGCCCAGCCCCTTCCTTAAACCGATCTCTTTGATCGTATGGTCAATAACAAAGGAGGACACCTGAGATTACAAAGGGATCTTGATCGATTGGGAAAATAGGCTGAGGAATGTTAGATGAAGTTTAATGCATTTTTGTACAGTAAACAAGGGCAGGACTTAATCAGTTAATGGTGAAGTCCTGGGTATTGTTCCGAACAGAGACTGATTGCATGGGGGTGAGGAGATGGAAGGTGCAGGCCATGGAGGTTGGCTAATGTTCAGAATGAGCAGCCAGAGGAACATGACTGGACAGGTACGTGAATCGGAAAGTTTCAGAGGGATGTCAGCCAAACACAGACAAACCAGACTAGTTTAGTTTGGGAAACCTGGTCGGTTTGCATTAGTTGCGATACAGTTCATGCTGTATGACTCCATGATTGCAAAATATTGGAGAGATATAGTATTCATGTAATGACTGTGAAGACAGATTTCTAATCTCACAGGAGTAAAGACGACGCTTCATGCTATCTTTTTTCCTGGATAACTAATCAAGTAAATGCATCAAGACTGGCAAACTCTGCTCTAGCTCAGAGTTACAGTTTTCAACAGAGAGTCACCTGTAGAAGGTGACTTAACAATTAAAAAGTTCCAATTTCACGGAAAATTCACACCAAGGTCAACGCTTCAGATCTTCCACAAAATCCCAACTTTCATCTTCGGTCATAATGTCTGGACCAATGTACTGTCACCTGTAAAACCGCTCAATGCCCCTCGTTTTACTCTAAATTCCTTATCAGAATTATTCTCCAAGATATTAATGATCAAGACTGGAAAATTTGATTTATTTCTGTTTCTTCTTAAATTTCAATCTCCGTTAAAGAGACAACATAACCTTCCCATCTGGCAGTTCTGGTGACCCTCCTGTAGGAAGAATATTACTAAACTAAAGAAGATTCAGAAAAGATTTAAGAACCAAAATAGCATTACCTCAATACTTGGCATTCGGAAGTCAGATACGGGAATCCTTCAGAATTGTCATGTATATAGAGTGGTTTGCTTCTGCCATAGAATTCACTGACATTCCACAGTCGACAGGAGCCAGCCTCAATCCATCAAGCTTATCTTTATTGCTATGGGCTTCACAGAGGAGCTTCTCGATGTCCCTGAGATCTGGGGTCAGGAATTGTGCTAGTCCAGGTACAAACTCTTTGATAGGGAGGTGTGGGAATGTGTAAACCACACGATGCACAGAATCATCTCTCTCCAACAGTTCCATCAGGAACCAAGACAGGAACTTCATTAATGAACACAAACTTCCTCTCCAGACTCCTGTGAAAGCTACCTCACCTAGCTTCAGTAATACAGCAAAGGCGTCTTCAATCTATTAGGCATGTTTTTTCACAATGTTATAACTTCAGGAAGAACATAGTTGGATGATGACCTTGGGAACCTACTGCAGTTTTCTGTCTTCTTTCTGTGAAAGAAGGGCCCAGTAACAGACCGAGGTTCCATTAGTGCGAAGGGTTTCAGCCCATTGTATATAGGATCTTGTTCTCCTTCATTTGTTTGAAAAAAGCTGCTGCTATCATTTGATCGTCAAAAAATCCGTTGAAATATTCTTTCGGCTCATAACCAACAAATCTCAGGATTTCAGCCCAGACACTGATCTCAGCCATTTCCAATCAATGAGACAGCTGACCATTAGCACTGAACATCCTGGGAGGAGCTTGTGCTGGGTTAAACTGTGTACACAGTGTCAGACACTGTTGCGCCAGCATTCAGGATCAATGCACATGAGCTGACGGTGCATATTTCAGATGGTCAGAAAAATCGATACTGTCTTTGAATACTTCCAAACCATCAAATATAAACAGCAAGCCCTCTGGATTCTTCCAGACCTCTTCCATAGCATTCCTAAAGGAAGGATACTGTTCCAGCATCAGGTTCTTCAGGTTTATTCCACAATTAATAACATTCAAATCCCAAAATTTAAAACTGAATTAAAATGTAAATTATGGATATATTTTCCCAGTAGCCCAGCTACTTACGATCTTTTCTACCATTGTTGTTTTTCCAGTCCCTGGGTTCACAATAACTGCTAACGTACTCCCAGATATGCAAGTTCCCTGGGGAAATAAAACTGCTATGGAACAACTGATCAGTTTGTATTTTTATTTCCATTTCTCCCCAGAGTTGTTTTTTTCTCCACTCTTCATGGTCTCAGCCTCTTACCAGAAGTTCATCTTCTCTAAATGTCCAATCTCGTACATTAGTGATGAACATTATCTCAGCATATCGATCAACTATCTGGAAACTCGTCACCTTCTCCTTTCTTACGATAGTGAACACTCAGCTTTTTAGTTTGTACCAGAACTATCTCGTTGTGTTTCTGTTGAACACCTTCTGCTGGAAGAGAGGAAGCGGTTCGCAATGTTAGCGATATTATCATTACAACAATTTCCCAAGAACATTTCATGATTTGGCATTTACTATTAAGTAAATTGATGCAGATTATATTTACAGCTTCAATCAACCTATGTACAGCAAATGAATCTGTTAACAGAAAACACTTGAATGTGGACAAGGATCAAGAAATGATTCAATCATCAGCTGATTTCACACTACACAACATGAATATTTCAATGTTGGTGTTACTTTCCTTTGGATCTTTAATAATAACCACCAAACCATATTCCAGGTATCTAATTGTAAATCAACACATGGTCCTGACAATGCCACAGTAAATATGAACAAGAAGCCAATCGGTTCTTCAATATGTGCTGCTATTTCGTGACATCATATCTAAACAGCCATTCTCAGGTTGCCAAGCTGTGACCACAAGGATCAGAGCTTGGGCCCCTGCTCTGGGGACCAATTGTAATATTTCCAAGATGGTAAATGACACAAAGCTTCGTGGGATTCCAAATATTGAGAAGGATGGAAGAGGCGTCAGGTGGACTTAAATAGGCCAAGTGAATAGAGAAGATCATGGGCGATGGAACAAGATGTGAATAAGTACAAGGTTATCCCCTTTGGTTGGAGGCCTGTCGGTGCAGAGCATTTCTTAAATGGTGAAACGTCGAAAATATTGAGGAACAGAAGGACTAAAACATTCCTGTTCAGAAAATACTGAAGTTAACATGTGGGTGCAGATAGTAATTCAGAAAGCAAATCTTACGTTAGCTGTTGAGTGTTTGTTATAGAGGTGAGATCTCGTCTGGAGTACTGTGTGCATTTCAGAACCTCTGGCCTATCTCCTTCAAAGGGAGTATAGGGTTGTTCACGAAACTGGTTGCTGGATTGGTGGGACTGTCCTATGCATTAGTGATTAAGGAGACTGGGCATGTTGTCTCTGAAGATTAGAAGAATCAACAATATTCTTAGAAATTTCCAATGTTCTTAACGGGATAGATAGATGAGATGTAGAAAGCATTTCCAAGGCACAAGTCAGGAATGTGATGAAATAATCTCCTGGATGAGCAACACTGATAAAGTTTGACATGTGACAGATCAAATCAGTATCGCATCCATCCACCACCTTCAAAATTCACTCCCTTCACAACTAGCAATGAGTGGCAGTAGTTTGTGCCATTGACAAAAATGACAGCAATAACTCATCAAGGCTCCTTAGACAGCACCCTCCAAACTTCTAACCTCTGACATCATGAAGGACAAGGGCATCAAAAACATGGCACAATCTGCAAGATTCCCTCTAAGTCATACATCAGGAAGACTAGGAAGGATGTTGCTGTCGCTTCACTGTTGCTCCGTCAAATTACTGCTTGGTAACCAGGAGCAGTCCTCATCAAGCAGCTGCTTTCTTTAGAGGCCAAGAAGATGGAGAAACACCAAGAAGTACCCAACACTTGAACAGAAGTCTTTTGCCACAAGTTACACAGCTTTTACCAAATGCCTGTTTGTTCTCAGAGATCGGTAAACCAATCTCAACTGACACAGATCATACATTTTTCCTTGCTATGCCTCAGAACTAAACCATAGCTTTGTCATGAACACAAAAAGATAATTTAAAATGACTTACGAGTTCTCAATCGCTTACTTTGGCTTTCTAATCTTTCCTTTCATCCACCACACTCACTCCTATTCCTATGCTCCCATATGAATCCAATCTCTATCCCTATTGACGTGCACTCCTTCTTTCCAGTGACGCAGAAAAACCACAGCACCACATCGAAAGCTCTCCTTCAGATGGCTGGCGCCTGTACATGGAGAGTCGCACTCAACCACTGACTAAGCCTCCCCCTGCTCGCCAAATCTCAACTTCTTGCCTTCACCTACCCAGGTGGCATTCAGCCCCTTACAAACTTCCACCACACTCACCTCTCATGCTTTGCAAATTCAAGCACTGCTGCAACGAGTGTCCACGTCTCAGACTGACTGACTGCAGGAATTTCATATAAGCTTGCTGCGTTTGCAGTCTGAGGCCTTTTCTCTTCCACAGTTGTTGTTTGTTGCTACTGGGCTCACGGGTGAGAAATTGCCCTAAGTGAAACAGCAACTCCTTGCAGAATCATTCATTTGTATTTGGAATGACTGTTAGAGGCTGTGTAGAACACCCTGGAAATGGACAGGATGAGAAATAAGTAATATTGTCCTTAGGTCTATTTGTGCAGAGGTAAGTGTCTCTACAGCTGGCACAGGAATCCACGTTCACTCAGGCCATTGGGCCATTTGATGGACAAGCTTATTCTAAATGGTCACTTCCTTCCCTCATCCTGCTCAGCACCTAGCCTATTGCCTTGTCCTATGTCAACTTTTTGCTCTAGATCAGGAGCTTTTTTCCAGGTGAGAAAACATTTTTTCGTTCTAAGAAAATGCCTGTGTATTTCCTATTAATGTTGAAGATATCAAATTTTCTCTCTTGTTCAAACATTTAGCGATGGTAGCATTTCCTAAATGGTGATACCCTGTAATAAAAGAAGTTGGAGGGTTTTGGGAAAATAAAATTGGCTAATAAACCTTCCACGTTTCCAATGCAACCACTGTGGCCTCTCGAATTTTATAAAGATTATAGACCTCTGAGCCTGACTGAGTCATGGACAGGTGTTTAGCGAACCCTTGGTGACAGGATGTGTGTGTATAAGGAAAAGCAAGGACTGACTAGGAATAGTCAATATGGCTTTGTGCGTGCGAAATACAGTCTGATTAACTTGATTAGGTTTTCTGAAGAAACAAAGAGGATAGATGAGGGCAGAGCAATGTATATGATCTATGGACTGCAGTAAGGTGTTCGACAAAGTTCCACATGGTGGACTGGTGAGCAAGGATAGATCATATGGAATAGAGGGAGAATTACTTGGATACAGAAATAACTCGAAGGTAGAAGACAAAAGGTGATGGTGGAGGATTGATTTTCAGACCGGAGGCTTGTGACCAACGGCGATCCACAAGAATAAGTGCTGGGTCCTCTATTTTTCATCATTTGTATAAATGATTTGGATAGGAACTTAGGAGGTATGGTTCTTAAGTTTGCAGAAATTGGATGTGTAATGGACAGCAGTTGTGGATATCTCAGTACAACAAGGTCTTGATCAGAAGGGCTACTGGGCCAAGGAGTGGCAGATGAAGTTTAATTTAGATAAATGTGAGGTTTTGCATTTTGGAAAGGCAAATCAGGATGCGACTTATATACTTAATGGTAAGTTGCGAGTATTGCTGAACAAAGAGTACTTCGATTGCAGGTTCATAGTTCCTTGGAAGTGGAGTCACAGCTAAACAGGATAGTGAAGAATGACGAGTTGAACAGACGGGTCTTGTCATGTATACTTCTCTATGACTCTCAGATGTGACAAAGATTTGGAAATACAGTGAGTTGTCTTTCCCCACCTCAGTCACACATTGTCTGATCTCAGAGTCATACTGCACGGAAACGTATCCGACTTATTCATTTCAACCAGATCTCCTGGACCGGATGTCACAGAGTCGCAATTCCGCGAGAATGGAAACAAGCCATTCTGCCCAAAATGTCCAAACAGACTCTCCAAAGAGCATCCGACCCAGACTCACACACCTACTGTAACCCTGTAATCTTGCATTTCATGTAGCTACTTCACCTGATTTACGCATCCCGAGAGTAGTCCTACTTACCAACATTTGGCCCATATTCTGCTAATCATTTCTATCCATGTCCCTGTGCAAATGTATTTTCTCTTTTCAGGACACAATGACTGTAACCCAGCCAGTACAGAGTCAGTGCCCAAAACTGAAGAGACACTAAATTTCCTGGTCATTTTCTTTTTGTTATATTTCCCCAGCATCCAGGTTGTGTGTCTGCAAATGTGACACACAGTGAGAAAAGACGACCGTCAGGAACAAGGCTGCTTCGCCCGGTTTCGAGCTGGCGACCTTTTGTGTGTTAGGGGAATGTGATAGCCAATACACTACAAATACTTCCAAATGTCTTTTAAGTCTTGCAACTGCATCCACTTCCACTGGCAGCTCATTCGATATTCGCACTACCATCTGTGTGAAAAGATCCCCCATCAGGTCCCTTTTAAATCTTTCCCCTCTCAACTTGAACTAATGTCTTAGGATCCCCTAAGCTGGGGAAAAGACTTTGTATATCACCTTATCAATGATTTTCATGGATTTGGTAAACCTCCATAGTGTCACCCCTGGGCGTCCAACATACCTGGTTAAAAAATCCCTCCCGTTCCACTTTACCCATATAACTTCAACCTTCTAGTATCTGTGCCATCCTAGTAAATCTTTTTATGCACTTCTAATTTAATAACATACGTCCGAAAACAGGGCAACCACAATTGTACCCAGTACTCCAGCTGTGGCCTTACCGTTGTCTTGTACAGCTATAACATGATATCCCAACTCCTTGTACTTAATGTTCTGAACAATGAAGGCAAGCGTGCCAAATGCTTTCCTCACTAGCCAGTCTACCACTTTCAAGAACTATGTACCTGCACCCCAAGGTCTCCCTAATCAACTGCAATCCCCAAGCCCCTACCATTAACTGTGTTCTTTCCAGTCTTGAGAGCTGCAATAGTGTTATTTTAGTAGTTGCAATGAAGTGACAGATATCAAACCGATGAAAATTAGCTCCGCGTCTTCCACTGTCGGACCACAGAACAAACAGTGGTCTCACCAATGTCCTGTAGGGCCGCAACATGACCTCCCAACTCCTGTACACAATACTCTGATCAATCAAGGAAAGCATACCAAATGCCTTCTTCACTATCCTGTCAACCCTCGACTCCACTTTCAAGGAGATAAGAAACTGCACTCCAAGGTTTATTTGTTCATCAACACTCCCTAGGACCTTACCGTTAACTGTATAAGTCCTGCTAAGATTTGATATCCCAAAATGCAGCACCTCGCATTTATCTGAATTAAACTCCATCTGCCACTTCTCAGCCCATTGACCAATCTGGGCAAGATCCTGTTGTAATCTGAGGTACCGTACGCTCGCATCCAAATCATTTATGTCATTGGTCACAGGAATCCAGTCTGACAAACAACACACTACCACCCCCCTCTGCCTCCTACCTTCAAGCCAATTTTGTATCCAAATGGCTAGCTGTCTCTGGATTCCATGTGATCTAACTTTGCTAACCAGTCTAACCTGTAGAACGCCTTGCTTAAGTCCATATAGACAAAGTTCACTTCGCTGACTTCATCAATATTCTTTGTCTCTCAACCAAATTAGTGTTACACAATTTCCCTGACACAAAGCCATGTTAACTATGCCTAATCAGTCCATGTAAATCCTGTCCCTCAGACTTTTAAAACACAAGACTATAAAATTTCGGAATCATGGAATTCGTAGAGAAGTGAAGCAGGCCATTCAGCCCATCAAGTCCACACCGACCGTCCGAAGAACATCCCACCCAAATTCATCCCATTCCTGTAACCGTAACTTTCCCATGGATAATCCACCTAGCTTGCACATCCCTGGACACTATGGGCAATTTACCATAGCCAACCCACCCAACCTGCACATCCGCGAACCATGGGAGGAAACCAGAAAACCAAGAGGAACCTTTGCAAACACAGACAAAATGTACAAACTCCACACAGACAGCTACCCAAGAGTGGAATCAAACATGGTCCCTCGCACTCTGAAGCTGTTGTGAAAGTTGAAAGGGTTCAGAAAAGATTTACACGGATGTTGTCAGGGTTGGAGGATTTGAGAAAGAGGGAGAAGCGGCTGAACAGGCTGGGACTGTTTATCCTTGGAGCTGGGGGGTGACGTTGTGGAGGTTTGCGAAATTATGAGGGGCGTGGATCGGGTGGATGGGCAGGGTCTTTTCCTTGCGGTCGGGGAGTCCAGAACTGGAGGTTGTGGGTTGAGGATGAGAGGGGAAATATATAAAGGAGACCTAAGGGGCAACGTTTTCATGCAGAAGGTGGAATATGTATGGAATGAGCTGCCAGAGGATGTGGTGGAGGCTGGTACAATTGCAATATTTAAGAGGCATTTGGATGGGTATATGAATAGGAAGGATTTGGAGGGATATGGGCCGGGTGCTGGCAGGTGGGACTAGATTGGGTTAGGATATCTGGTCGGCATGGACAGGTTGGACCGAAAGGTCTGTTTCCATGTTGTACATCTCTATGACTCTAATACAACAAAGCAATGGGGCGTTTGGCCAATTGCGTTTTGTCAAACATGACACTAAATTAAAGTAATCCCTTCTGCCTGCCTTTGGTCCAAATCCATCCACTCCTTGCAAAGTCATGTGCTTGTCTTATAATCTCTTAAACGCCCCCATTGTAAGTGCCTCCAAGATCATCCCGGGCAGCACGTTCTGAGCTCCTACCACTCTAAATAAAAAACTTGCTTCTCGCATCTCCTTTGAACTTCCCTCTCTCATATTGCTAACTCACCCAACTATATTTTCGTACATTTTCGTATATATGTATCACAAACAGTACAGTTACTTCTACAGATTCCTGAAAAACACCTAGAGACATGGACCTCTAACCACAAAATATTATTCCAGTACTAACCTTTGCCTTCTACGGGTAAGCCAATTCTGAATCCAAGCGAATAAGACACAGTGGATCCCATGCATCTTAATCTATTGGATGAACCTATCATGAGGAATCTTGTTAAAAGCCTTAAGAAAAAAGCATGTAGACATCATCCACTGCTCTATCCTCATCGATTACCTTTGTCACCTACTCAAAAAATTCAATCAAGTTAGTGAGACACAATCTTCTCCACGCAATACCACGTTGATTGTCCCAAAATAGGTCACGCTATTCCAAAGCACATATATACTCAGTGTACTCTCCAACCGCTTCCCAGCCACTGAGGAGAGACTCATCGGTCTACAGTTTCTTTGATCATCTCTATCGCTATTATCCCTATTTCCCTTCTTGAACAGAAAAACAACACTACCTACTCGCCAGTGGCCCAGGATCTGTCCAATGGCTTGCAAGGATGCGATGCTCGTCAAGGCACTGGCAATCTGCCCTCTTTCCTCTGAGGTCGATACCATCAGGCCCTGAAGAAGTATTCACCTTAAAGCTCTTCAAAAGACACAACACTTCCTGTTTGATCTCAAAATGCTCTGTCATGTTCACATTCTCCGCATTTATCTCACTATTCTCCATATCCTTCTTCTGGGTGAATACCAATGCATGTTCCCTCATTTATTCTCGAGTGGTCCTATCTTCTCTCTCGTTTTCCTCGTATTTTTAATGTATGTATAGAATGCCTTGCGATACTCTTTAACTCAATTTGCTGAAGTCATTTCATAGATCCTTCTTGCTCTCCTACTTCCCTGCTCGAGTTATTTCTGCTTTTTTATATTCATCACGAACCCTGGCCAAGTTTAGCTTCCTAGAACCTTACGTATGCTTATTTTTTCCCATTGGACTAAATTCACAATTTCCCTGGTTGTCCAAGGATCCCTTACAAAGCCTCATCCTTCCTCCTTCCCAGAAAATTCTGTACCCAATGTTGACGCCCAGCGAACCCTATTCCACACTTTCCTCTAACACGAAAAATATCCATTAACTGTCACTCTCGTTCTTTCCCACCACGCAGTGAATGTTGTATCCATGTTGTCCCTTGCCTTTTGTACCATAAGCGACAACCTTCCTCGTGTCTGTTGCGTGGTACCTTCAGAATATCCACATAAGCCAATCAGTAGCATTGCCTTCATCAACACTTTGTTAATTCCTTTAAGAAGATCAGCATGTTAGTTGGGCATAGTTTCACTATGACCTTTCCAAACCAACTCACCTTCTTCAAACTAACTATTAGCTTTATCCCAAATAATTGTTGCTAGAAGTTTCCCTGGAGTGAAACAGTCAAGAATGTAAATGACAAGTTTAGCTTGACAACCCTTTGTAGAAAATAGGTTTTCATGTTGGCAACCCTTTAGTCTCCTGGCTCCTCAGATTCCATGGACACCTCGCGTGATTAGTTCAGCCTCCGGCTGAGATTGTTTAAGGTCTCTGTCAATTCGATGGTGCCACCCAATAGGGATTGCAGTCCTGCTTGGGGACCGCTCCCCCAAGAAGTGATTCCCTGGAGAAACTCGGCAGGTTTGGCAGCTTCTGTGGGATTAAAGCAGAGGGAATGTTTCCCATACGGTCACCCTTCATCACAACTGATATTCAACTTATTGTGCAGGCAATCAAAGGTCTTACTGTCTTGGAAAACTTCCCGGGATATTTATTTTTGAGAACTGGGAATGTAATCTTCCAACGTGAAAGACACGGATTTTATTCAGTAATGGGGTTGTGGGAGCAGGTGGTTATGGGGATAGGGGAATGAAAATTGGGTTGAGAATGATCAGATCAGCCATGGTTTCATTGAAGGGTGGAGCAGACTTTGGGACTGAATCACTTCCTTCTGCAGTTCAATCGTATGGTGATTCCTGTTCCATTGTGACAAGATACTTCCACACTCAGTCCCGCCAATTTGACCGTTCACCTTTTTGGTCTAACACCATTTCATATCGTGGCTGGAGGATCAGAGGGTCAGCATGTCCAGGTGAGGGGAAAGGTTGAGAAGGAGAATACTTCATTTTAGCTCCAGCTGGTTGAGGGAATTGAACCCATGCCGTTGGTATCTGAATTGCACACCAATTGAGCGAACCAACATCACTCCACACGCCCTGTACAAGACAATTATAGCCATCCTTCAACTCGATGGGAGCGAGGAGCACATCCATTTGGCCTGCCCAATCCAAAGGGAGAGCAGTGGAAGCCGGTGAAGGAAATTGGCCCTCCTATGTGTCCTTCCCAAATTGAGCTGGAGAAAAGAGTACATTGGACCTGCTGTTTGCTTCTCCGTTACTGCCTGTCGTGAGAGACTAAGGGGAGCTTCGAGGAGATTTCACTTCTCACTCAGAGTCTGGAACTCTCATCCAGAAATGCTGGTTAACTCAGAAACTCTCAGAAGAGTGGAACACTCTTGAGATCAGTCTCTGTCTAGTCACAGCCTCCAGTGTTTGGGACAAGAGATGAAAGAATATAACCACCTGAACTAGGAACGGAAAACTCCTTTCAGCTCTTAAAGTCTGCTCTGTCATTCAATAGAATGATGACTGATTCAACATTTGTGTTGAGAGCTGAATTTCTGACAATACAGTGACAGACAGAATCAAATTATTCTGCCATGAGGAATCGTCAGACAAAAGCTGGAACCTGAGAGACAATATTCGAATCTTCCTGTCTCCTTGACACATAGAAGAACAATTGTTGGGCTCAGGATGTCTCTGGGATTTTTACCATAAGGGGCAAGATCTTGGCTAAAGGGAGCCAAAGGGGCAAAACGACAGCGAGGGTGCTGCTGCATAGTCTAATCCTACAGTTTTCACTGAATCCTCTGTCTGTACTTCCATGTTCCCAGCTGCCTCGCCCACATCTTTCGTTCAATCCCTATCTCTCCCCATCATTGACATCTCTGCCCTCTTCACATTCTCCTGTGAATTCCCTTCCGACATGTCTCTGCCTCCTTGTTATCTCACCATGTTTTTCAGGAATGCTTCATCGTTCAATCTTTCCAAAACCAACATGTTTGCTCATCACTTTCTGTATTCCCTTAGCACTGTGGGATCTTGTTGTTCTTGTCTGTAGACCATTTTGTCTGCATTGCAGCGACACACCCACTCTCTCAGCTCTGCCTGTATTTTTGGCAATTTTCTCTGTGACCCTGTCCTTTGTCTCTTCCTTGGATTTCTCCCTTTCTCTCTGTTTTCCCTACTTCTTTTCTCTTCCTGGATTTTTCTTCCCTCTGTCCCCTCTTTCTTCCCATACCTTCTGACATTCTATTTCAGCCCTGAGGCTTTTACTTTCTGTCTCCACCTCCCGATCTCTGTCTGCCCATCTGTCATTCTCAATCCCTCTTTGGAGCCTTCTCTCATTTTCTCCAGACAGTTTAGCTCGGTTTTCTCCCTGACCCCTCTGCTCTTTCCCAGTGACTTGCACGTTGGCATTGGGAAAAGTTAGATTTAGTGTCACAGCATTGTTTACAGTTATAGACCCGGAGAATCATGTATGGTACAGGACGGAAACAAACCCTTCGGTATAACTCATCCATCCAATAAGAAATCCCAACCTAACCTTGTCCCATTTATCAGCACTTGGCCCATATCCATCTAAAATCTTCCCTTTCATATATGCATCCAGATGTCTTTTAAATGCTGCATTTGTACCAATTGCAGCTCATTCCATACATGCACAACCCTATGCATGAATAACTTGCCACTTAGGCCCCTTTTATATCTTCCCCCTCCCACCCGACATCTCTGCCCTCCAGTTCTGAACTTGCCCATCCCAGGGAAAATATTTCCTGTATTTATCCTATCCATGCCTATCATAATTTTATAAACCTTTGTATTGTTACCCCTCAGCCACCAATGCTCCATGGAAAATTCCCCCAGCTTATTTAGCCTCTCCGTAAAGTCCGAACCCTCCCATTCCTGGTAACATCCTTATACATCTTTTCTGAACCCTTTAAAGTTTCGTAACCTCCTTCCAATAGGAAAGGGACCAGAATTGTACGCAATATTTCAAAAGTGACCCAACCAATGTCCTGTACAGCCGCAACATGACCACCCAACTCCAATACTTAATAGTCTGACCAAACGCCTTTTTCACGATCCTATCTACCGACAACGCTACTTTCAAGAAAATATAAACCTGCACTCCAAGGTCTCTTTATTCAGCAATTGTCCCTCAGACCTTATTATTAAGTGTTAAAGCCCTGCTAGGATTTGCTTTTTCAAAACGCTGCACCTCACATTTATCTAAACTAAATTCCATCTGCCAGTTCTCAAAGCATTGGCCCATTTGATCAAGATCCCATTGTACACTGAGGTAACCTTCTTCGCTGTCCACTTACACCTCCAATTTTGGTTTTTAAACTTCTTATATTCACATCTAAATCACTTATACGAATGACCAAAAGTAGTGGACCGATCCTTATGGCACTCCATTGGTCACAGGTCTCCAGTCTGAAAAGCAACCCTCCACCACCTTCGAGCCAGTTCTCGGCACCTTCGAGCCATGGGTGACATGTTAGCTCAGTGGTTAGCACTGCTGCCTCACAGCGCCATGCACCCGGGTTCAATTTCAGCCTCAGGCGTTGTCTGTGTGGAGTTTGGACATTCTCCCCGTGTCTGCGTGGGTTCCCTCCGGGTGCTCCGGTTTCCTCCCACAATCCAAAGATGTGCAGACGAGATTAATTGACCATGCTAAATTGCCCATCGTGTTCAAAGGTGTGCAGGTGAAGTGATTTCCTGGGGAGTAATTGCACAGGAGGGGAATGGGTGTGGGTGGGTTACTCTTCTGTGGGACTGTGTGTTCTTGTTAGGCTGAAGGGCCTGTTTCCAGACTGTATGGATTCTATATTCTGCATCCGAATGGCTAGTTCTCACTGCATTTCATGAGAGCTAACCTTGATTACCAGTCTCCCATGAGACACGTTCTCAAACGCCTTAAAGAAGTCCATATAGATCACGTCCACCGCTCTGTCCTCATCAATCCTCTTTTTTACTTCACAAAGGACTATCAAGTTCGTGAAACATGATTTCCCATGCACAAAGCCATACTGAATATCCCGAATAAGTCCTTGCTTTTCAAAATACACCTAAGTCCTGTCCCTCAGGATTCCCTCCAAAAACCTGCCCACCACTGATTTAAGACTCGCTGGTCTATAGTTCCCTGGCCTTTCCTTACCACCTTTGTTACATAGTAGCACCACATTAGCCAACCTACAATCTTTGGCACCACACCTGTGACTATCTATGATACAAATATCTCAGCAAATGGCCCAGCAATCACTTCCCTAGCTTTCCACAGAATTGCAGGATACATCTAAGAAATTTCTAGGAATGTATCCACTATTATGCGTTTCAAGACATGCACCACGTCCTCCTCTGTTATATGGACATTTTTCAGGATATCACTAAACATTTCCCCAAATTTTTGATGATCCATGTCCTTCTCTGATGCAAAATACTCGTCCAGTGAGGATCTAAAATTTGAATTTAGGCAACAAGTATATTTCAATTTTTATTAACTTCAAAACGTTTTTTTTCAACTTAAAAGAATGCTATAAAATGGCCGACAATCGTACTTCAAACCTGTGTACCTGTTCTACTGATTTGCAGAATTAAGCTTAAATTCAAAGGTAAGAGGATAATAGAGTTTTCATCAAAATGAATACTGACACATTAATTGACCATTCGAACTAAACTTGAACTGATAATGGCATGACAATGTACGTAAATAAGATATCTTTTCCAAGGAATACCATTGGATTAGCCTGTTGCCAATTATGTCACTATATTACAGTTGATTGGACTTTTCTTGTAATTAAGAACCATTTCCCAGAAAATAACGTTGGATTAACTTGTTGTAAATCATGTCACCTTATTATATGTGATTGGCCTACTTGTAACTAAGGCTGTACTATCTCTTTTAAAAATATAAATATTGCGTAATTTTCAAATGTAATTGCACTTTATTACGGATCACGGAAGGTTTAACCTGTGTGTGGCTGGATAGAATTGCGTCTAGGTACCTTAATTCAATAAATTGTCGATTCTTTTCAATGATCTCGAAAAAAGAGGCCTCTCTTTCGGGGTCATAGTTCTTCAACTGGTGCGTGTTTAAGGAGGCAGCAACCGATGGTGACTCCATCTGCTTCGAGGAGTACATGGTATCAGTGATTTGTTACATTCGCAATTGCATTGAAGACGTCACTGTGTCTAAAACTGTCACCTCTCTTCTCAACCTGAAGCCGTGAGTGACCTCAAAGATGCGTACACTGTCGAGGACCCGTGATTCCACCTTCAGAGCACATGACAAGATGGCACTAACAATAGCGATGACCAATCGGTACCGGGCCATCAAAGTGGCAAAGCGTGCACACGTGCAGAAAATATGCAGCCTTTTTGAGGACAGTGGTGAGATGCTTAGCATGTGGAATAGTATTAATGCTACCACCAAACACATTGTCTACTGGTGTTGATGATGCTGCCGTCCCGGATGAGTTGAACACATTTATGCATATTTTGGAGCATGAAAAGATGTTGCAGCGAGGAAGACCATTCCACCGCCCAATGACCAGGTGCTGTGTCTTACCATGACTGACATGACGATAACTCAATGCAGAGGTAACCAACGGAAGGTTGCTGGACCACATAACGTCCCTGTCAGAATACGCAGAGGATTCTCTGACGTGCAGGCAGATGTTCTCATGGACATCTTTAACATCTCCCTGAGTTGTATCAGAGTTCCAACGTGCTTCAAGGTCACGACCACCGTCCTTGTTGTGAAGACGTCTTCAGTGTCTTGCCTCAATGGCTACTGCCCCTGTTGCGTAAAACTTATCATCATGAATTGTTTCGAGATGCTCGTGATGAGGCATATTAAGTCCCAGCTGCACTCCCCCTCCCTCTATACTGGAAATTCTGCAGTTTGTGTATTTTCACAATCGCTGAACAGATGATGCCATTTCTCCAACAATCACCCACGTGGACAAGAAGGACACCTATGTCAGATTACTATTCTTTGACTTTACTTCTACATTTAACACTCATTCCTCGGCATCTGATTGGAAGACCGGGACTGATTGGCTTTAATACCACCTTCTTTCACTGGATCCTGAATTACTGACTGGGAGCCCGCGGTCAGTCTGGATTGGGAACTGCATCTCCAACAGCATCACACTGAGCACGTCGTCCCCTCCCCTCCCCCCGCCCCCGGGCTGTGTGCTCGGTCCACTGCTGTTCACCCTGCTTTCGCGCGACTGTGCAACGATGTTCAGCTCATATTATGTAATTAAGATCACTGTTAACATGACGGTAGTGGATCACATCGGGAGGACCGATGAGTCAGCATACAGAGATGAAGTGCAGCAGCTAAAGGACTACTGCTGAGCCAACAAACTGAATCTGAACGTGGATAAAACAAAAGAGTTGTTTACTAACTTAGGAAGGATACAGAGCCATCACTCTCCGCTGGACACGGATGGCTCCCCCATGGAGATCGTGAAGAGCAACACATTTCTTTACGTCCATCTGGTGGATAGTCTCACCTGGTCCCACAACACAAGCTACATAGCCAAGAAAGCAAAGCACATGATGGTAGTGGCCTTGAAGTATGTTGGAACTATGGTACAATTCAGGGAGATGTTGAAGATGTCCGTGAGAACATCGCTTGCACGTCAGATCATCCTCTATGCAAGCTGCAAAGGATCTTATGTGTTGCAGCTGCCTTCCTTGGGTTAGCTCTGAGTAGGTTGTGGAAATCCCATCTCCCACATGCTGACCTCACCATATTCTACAGAGAGTTCATTGAGAATATCCTGAGCAGCTGCATCACTGCCTTGGGAATTGCACTAGCTCGGAATGTAATAACCTACAACGGATAATGAGAATAGCTGAGATGGTCACTGGGGACTTCTTCCCTCCATCAAAGACATTTACAACCCACACTACATCCAGAAGGCTAACAGCAATTTGGACGACCACATACATCTTTGATTCAGATTTTTGCACTCTTGCCATCTGGCAGAAAATACAAGAAAACTCAATCTCTCTCGGCCAGACTCTGCAATTGTTTCTTCCCCCAAGCGATCAAGCTTCTCAACACTATATGATCACACACTCTTCCATTTGAAATGTTTGATAACTTTTTTGAATGGCTGCGAAAGCGATGTTTTCTTAATGATCATTCATTTATACATTGTAATTTATCCACCATTGTGTCTACTGTCTTCTCTTGTCCGGAATTACTGCTCAATCCTTATTGTTTTGCACTTTTTATGCACTTTCTGCTGCCCTGTGTATGACTGCGGGTTGGTTTGTTTTTAAATAGCACATTGGTTCTGGAGCAACGCTGTCTCGTTTTTTTATTGTACCAGTAGTATACGGTCGAAATGACAAATCAATCTCCTATTCTTTCTCTCGACCCTGCTCTTCTCTCTTGTATCTACATCAAAGGCCTCAAAGAATTATTGTAATCCAATAGACGTTTACCAGGATTTCCTCGAATCGGATTTACTGCATCCGTTGCTCCTGATGTGGTCTCCTCTACACCAGAGCCATCCAGTGCAAAAATTCGGATCTACCCTGGTAAGGTTCTGGGAAGTGTTGCTGAAAAAAGAGACCATGGAGTGCAGGCGCATAATTCCATGAAAGTCGAGTTGCATAAAGATAGGATAGCGAAGAAGCTCCTTGGTATTCTTTCCTTTATTGGTCAGAGCATAGAGTATAGGAGTGGGGAGATCGTGTTGCGATGATAAAGGACACTGGTTAGGCCACTTTTCAATTTTGCGTGCAATTCTGGTCCCCTTCCTATCAGAGAAATGTTTTGTAAATTGGACAGATTCACAGAAGATTGACAGGAACATTCCCAGGATTGGAGGATTTGAGCTATAGGGAGCGACTGAAAAAGCTGCGTGATTTTTCATGGATCATCGAAAGCTGAGAGGTTGATTTAGAAAGGTTGATGAAATCATGACGGATATGAATAGGATAAATAGAACAGGTCTTTTCCCTCGGGTGGAGAAGTCCTGAACTAGAGGGTATATGTTTACGGTTAGAATTAAAAGCTGTACAAGGAACCTAAGGGACAACTTTTTCCATTTTCGGTGGTATGTGCATGGAATGAGCTGCCAGAGGAAGTAGTGGAGATTGGTACAATTGAAGTATTTATAAGAAACCTGGACGATTCTCTGGATAGGAAGGGTCTAGCGGGATATAGGCTGAGTGCTGGCAAATGAGAATAGATTAGCTCAGGATATCTGTCTGAGTGGACAAGTTGGACTAAGGTGCCTGTTTCGTTGCTCTACACCTGCATAAATCTGTGACTTTATTAATCTAGATTTGTCACAAAATGTGGGTCTGAAATATTATCACAGAGTGTCTTTCAACAGATCCTAGACAATAAAACATTCGCCGTCTGCAGTGACATGTTTTGCATTGCTTCATTCCCGACCGAACATAAAAACTTCACGATGGTTCTTCAGTTGTGTTGAAACTTATTCATGTTGGAAGTGGGTGATTTTTTTCTGCCTCGACATATAATTTATTCTTTTAAATGACTTGGTCAGTCTCGAAAGTATTTCGGATTCTTACAGTTGAAAATTGACTTCAATTGAACGTAAAGTTCAGGATCCACGATATTCAAAACCCTCGAAAGGAATTACAGATGTTTAAACGCTTCACGCAGGACTCAAAACTATACAGGGAACCCTTACTAGATTACAAATCCAACACCTTCACCGTTCGGCCATCACAGCGACAGCAACGGTGGAGATTTTCATCATAAGACATCTGAAATCCATGAAATATATCAGTTGATGAAAGAACAAATTGTCTGGACGCAACGATTTCGCCAGATGCTTTGCAGAGACCAAGACGAACGTTACCTTTTCAGGTTGACAAGCTTTCATCTCAACCTGGATTCTGAGACGGCTGAACTTGTGGGAATGATTCTTCGTAGAGTTGTAGAATTACGGAGATTACACCACATGAAAAGAAGTCCTTTGCTTCATTGCATCCTCACTTCCGATCGATTTTGACTCAATTGTAGGACACGAGAAAGAAGTCTTATTTCCAATGTATGGTAGCTCAGTCAGACTGCACTTAGAGAACAGTACGGGATTCATAAAACTCAATTTAACACAGATACTATTGCCTTATAAGGAATACCACAATACTCATTAGCTTTGACACCATATATGGGCGTTTGTCCTCTGAATTGAAAGTGAGCAAATCAGGCCTTAATTTTTTTCCCAGTTTCAAACATGAGAGGTAATCTCATCGAAAGTTGCAAAATATTTGGAGACATAAACAGGATGGTGCAGTTAAATTGTGTTCACTCATTGATGAATCTGGAAGCAGGCGGGCACAATTTTAAATTAAGGCATCTGATTTATGACCACGATGAGGACTGTTTGATTTTAGTCTATGCCTTGAGAAGTTTTGCAATTCTCCACTACAATGAGCCGTGGATATTCAATCTTTGAGTGCCTTTAAGTTGTGTTTGTTCGTTTTCGAATTAACAACGGCCAGAAGCTTTATGTGGTTCTGCCTGAACAAGGCTTAGATGTGTTCGAGCGCCCGTGATCAACTTAAATACTGGAGCAGGCATTCCAGAATAAATCGCCTACTCGTTCTCTTCTGCCCTTTCACAATTACCTGTGAACACTCCAAAGATACTTCATTCAGAGTGAATGGGATTTTGTACACTACGTTGTTCTTGCTCATGCTGGGTATCGGATCCTTTGTCCTGGTGAGTTGTCTGAGAGTGGCTGTTGGTTTGTGTGCTGTTATGAGTCCTAGTGGTCGTAGTAATCTGGCTGTCAGTTCAGAAATGTTTTTGATGTATGGTAACGTGGCTAGTCCTTTGGGTTGTGGCATGTCCTCATTTCGTTGTCTTTCCCTGAGGCATTTGTTGACGAAATTGCAGTGGTATCCGTTTTCGGTGAATATATTGCAGAGGTGTTCTTCTTCCTCGTTTTGCAGTTCTGATGTGCTGCAGTGTGTTGTGGCCCTTTTGAACAGTGTCTTGATACGACTTCTTTTGTGTGTTTTGGGGTGGTTGCTTTCGTAGTTGAGGACTTGGTCTGTGTGTGTGGCTTTCCTGAATACTTTTGTGGTGAATTCTCTGTTCGATGTTCTCTGTACCATCACGTTTAGGTATGGGAGTTAATTGTCCTTTTCATCCTCTCTCGTGAATCCGATTCCTGTGAGTGTGGCGTTAATGATTCGGTGTGTGTTTTCTCTTTCTGTGTTTTTAATTGTTACAAAGGTGTCATTCTCATATCTGACCCAGAGTTTGCGTTGAATTTGCAGTAAGACTGTTTTTTCTAATCTTTGCATTACCAACGTAGTGTACAAAATCCCATGCAAGGACATCACAATACACTACATAGGACAAACAGGAAGACAGCTAATGATCGGTATCCATGAACACCAAATAACCACGAAACGACACGACCAGCTATCCTTAGTAGCCACACACGCAGATAACAAGCAACATGAGTTCGACTGGGACAACACTACTATTATAGGACAAGCAAAACAGAGAACAGCCAGGGAATTCCGAGTGGCATGGCACTCATCCACAGATTCTATCACAAAAACATCGACCTGGACCCAATATACCGACCACTGCAGCAGACAGCTGGAACTGACAACCGGAAGTGGCAGAGACAAACCACTATAAATGCCAGAGGACACAACACAGAAGCGCTTCACAGGAGGCTGCCAAGCACTGAGGATGTCACCTGGACAGGAGACGAAACGTCTGCAACACAAATTCCCAGCTCCGCAAACAGAACCAGAACAGTTTGCCTAATTTTCATATCAAATACCTTTGCAGCGCATAAAGAATGGCATATGTATTTAAACTTGAAAAAAAACTGCATAATGATATATTGTTCCTAAGATTCTTCTTTGATATCTGCAAAATCGGCATATTACCCCGTAATTATTGACCACATGCATTAAGGCACTCTGGGGCATCGCAAATTCGAGACAATGGAAGCAATACCTCACATGCTGAACTGTCAAATCATGAAAGGTGTGGACACATTTCAGGGTCTACATGTCATATTGTTTAAACTGAGCTCGTTTATCTAATTATCTTTCTTTGCCTCTGTCTCTTTGTCCACCCTGAGTCGCTGTCTGGAACTTAAAAGGAAATCCCTCTAGAGTAGATCATTGTAATCACAGTTTTTTAACGATTTTCTTGCTTCACAGTGTGAAAAGTGGAGCAGCAAATACTGTTCGAAATTTCCTGTTATTGCATTAAATATCCCTGACGGATATTGCAAGACCGGGATAATGCGAGGGCAGTTATTTTAAGATCAAAATTTATTTTCAAATATCTTATGTTTTTTTTAAACAGCTACCGAAAAAAAATGAACAAAACGTAAATGCGATCGATCTGACTTTAATTCATTAATATCTCAGGCAGATATGAATGTTAGGCATGGGCCATCAAAAAGGCAAAGCATGCATACGCACACAGAATATATAGCCTTTATCAGGACAGCAGTGATATGCAGGGTATGTAGAAGAGTATCAAGGCCATCACCAAGTACAACAGAGAATCATCTGCCTGTGCTGGTGATGCCTCCCTCCCGGATGTATGGATCAACTTCTACGCATAGTTTGAGTCATGAAATGATGTGGAAGCGAGGAAAGTGATATCCCCTTCTCAATGACCAAGTGTTGAGTCTAATCCGACTGATGTGAGGCAAACTCTATGCAGAGACAACCCACTTAAGGCTGCTGGACCACATCACACCCCTCACAGAAAGCTGTGCGGATGCTCTGACGTGCTGATGGATGCTCTCATGGATGTATTTAACATTTCCCTGAATTGTGCCATATTTCCAACGTGCTTCACGGCCATTACTATCGTCCTTGTGCTGAAGAAGTCTTCAGTGTCTTGACCCAATGACTACGACCTATTGTGTTAACACAACAGCATGAGGTGTTTCGAAAGGGTCGCGATCACGCATATTAATACCCTGCTGCCGACTGTCGAACTCACCCTCACTGGACACTCTGCAGTTTGCATATCGTTCCAGTCCTCTGAAGATGATATCACCTCCGACACCCTGCATCTGGTCCTCACCCTCTGGTGAAGAAGGAAACCTACATCAGGTTACTGTTTATAGACTTCAGTTCTGAATTCAACATCATTCGTCAGCACCTATTTGGAAAACTGAGTCTGCTGGGCTTGAATAAGTCTCTCTGTAACTGGACCCTGGACCTACTGATTGGGAGACCCCAGTCACACCGGATTCGCAACAACATCTCCTAATGCATCGCAATGAGAAAGGGGGCACCCCGGGGCTGTGTGCTCAGTCCACTGCTTTTCACCTTGCTTTCACACGACAGAGCATTGCTGTCGAGCTCAAATTACATTATTAAGTTGACACAGTGGTAGTGGGTCTCATTAGCAGGAACGAAGGATCAGCATACAGAGAGAAGGTGCTGCGGCTAACGGACTTGTGCAGTGCAAACAACCTGTCTATGAATGTGTGCTAAACGTAATAGATGGTTGTTGACTTCAGGAGGGCATCACTCTCTGCTGAATGTCGATGGTTTCCTCCGTGGTGATCGTAATAAGCACAAAATTTCTTTGCAACCACTTGGCAGATAATCTCACCTCTTCTCTCAACACCACTTTCATAGCCAAGAAAACCCAGCACCGACACTATTTTATGTGTAGGTGAAGGAAAGCCCACCCGGCATCCCCTGTCTTCACCACATTCTACAGAGGGTTAATTCAGAATAAGCTGAGCAGCTGCATCACTGCCTGGTTCATGAATTGCATCGCCTTGGATCAGAAAACCTGATGACTGGGAATGAGGACAACTGAGACGATCATCGGAATCTTCTTCTCTCCATTACAAACATCTTCACCACACGCTGCATCTGCAAGACCAACACCATTGTGGACGACCCCACACATCTTTGATTTCAAATTCTTCGCCCTCCTGCCATCTGACAAAAGATACCAGAGTATTCAGTCTCTCACGGCCAGACTCTACAAAAGTTTCTTCACCGAAGCCATGCGAATTTTTAACACTATATGATCCCACTCTCTTCCATTTGTAACTTTAGGACGACTTTTTGAATGGCTGCGAAAACAATGTTTTATGAATGAGTTTTTCTGTGTTACAATGCAGCTAATCCCACATTTCCTCTATTGTTTTGACTTGTCAGTAATTACTTCGCCGTCGTGCATGTTTTGCACTTTTTATGCAATTTATGCTGCCCTGTGATTGACTGTCCTGACGTCCTTTCATTGTGTTCAAGTAGAATCTTGATCTTGGCGCAACGTTCTCGTTTTAATTATGCCAGTTGTGTATGGTAGAAATGACAAATAAAGTTACTCTACTCTCTCTCTCTCTCTCTCTAAAATACTCTACTCTCTGTTACCTCTATCTAAGGCACAAAGAATTATGGCAATCCGTTAGAGATTTACCTGGATTTCCTCGAAACAGATTTACTGCATCCGTTGCTCCTGATGTGGTCTCGTCTACAAAATTGCGGACCAGTTGAATAAACTTCGATGGTCCGCTGTGGTTTTTTACAGACCGACACTTAATGGCAAAGTTCTGGGAAGTGTTGCTAAACAAAGAGATTCAGGTTCATTATTCCTTGAATGTAGAGTCGCATGTCGATAGGATCGTGAAAAACCTTCTTGGTATTCTTTCCTTTATTGGTCAGAGCATTGAGGAGAGGAGATGGGAGATAATATTGCGACTATACAGGACACGGGTTAGGTCACCTTTGGAATATTGCGTGCAATTCTGGTCTCCTTCTTATCAGAAGGTTGTTGTGAATCTTGAACAGATTCACAGAAGATTGACAGGGATATTTCCAGGATTGGAGAATTTGAGCTACAGGGAGAGGCTGCATAGACTGGGATTGTTTTCCATAGAGCATTGAAGGCTGAAGGTTGCTTTTATAGAGGTGTATGAAATAATGAAGGATATGAGTATGTATAAATAGAAATGTCTTTTCCCTTGGGAGCGGACGCACGGAAATAGAGGAAATATGTTTAGGGTTAGAGTTGAAAGCTGTACAAGGAACCCTAGGGACAACTTTTTTGTCGCAGAGGGTTGTAGGTACATGGAATAGGCAGCCAGAGGAAGTGGCAGACACTGGTAAAATTAAAGCAATTAAAAGCGATATGTATGATTCTATGAATAAGGGTAATTTAGCGGGATATAGGCTATGTGCTGGCAGATGGGAATAGATTACGTTCGGATATCTGGTCTACATGGACGAATTGAATAGAGGGAATTGTTTACTTGCTCTACATCTGTATGATTCTATGACTCTGTTAATGTAGAATATTCACAAATTGTGGGTTTGAACTATTATCTCAGCTTGTCTTTCAACAGATACAAGAAAATAAAGCATTCATCGTCTGCAGTTACATGTTTTACATTTTCTTTTCCGCTCGAACATCCAAAATTCATAATAGCTCTTCAGTTGTGTTGAAACTTACTCATGCTGGAAGTTTGTGGCTATTTTCGGTCTCGACATATAATTTATTTTTTTCGGTGACTTGGTCGGTTTTGAAATTAGTGCTGATTTTTTAAATCCGAAAATTGACTTTGAATTGAATGGAAGTTCAAGCTCTTCGATATTCAAAATCCTACAAAGGACCTAGCGACCATTCAAAGCTTTAACGCGGTGAGGGGAATTCGAAGCTGCGCAAGGAGCCCCCAATTAGATTGCAATTGCAACGCCTTAACCTCTCGGCTATCACAGCTGACATGAAACCTGACGTCTTCATAGAAGAACAAATGAATGGATTAAATATATAAGTTTTTGGAAAAAAAAAATAGAAGGACATATTGTCAAGACGCAACGGTTTCGCCAAATCCTTTGCATCGATCCAGGCAAAGGTCACCGATTAGGTTGACAGGCTTTCATCACAACCTGGATTCTGACACAGCTGAACTTGCATGAATGCTTCTTCGCACAGTTATGGAGTCACGGAATTTACACCACACGGAAAGAAGTCCTTTGCTTCATTTTGTCCGCACATCCGAACGATTTTGACTCAATTGTACTGCACCTGGTGCTGAAGCAGATATGCTGCTGAGTTTTAATATTCAGCGAAATGTAGTATCAGAAATATCCATGCTAAGTACTTAAAGACCGGCGCACATTCGAGAAAAGATATAGGAATTACAAAGAATGCAGAACAGATTTATAGGTATGGGTTCAGAAGACAAAAACTCTTACAATTTGACATCAGCTAAAGAACATATGAGTATAAGAGAGGAAGATTGGCCGAAGATTGGGAACTGGAAACCGTTTTGACGAAATCAGTTCAATTCTTTTTGCTGTTGCTCTCGAGACATCAAGTCATAGAACAATGCAACACGGAATACGGTCCTTTGGTCCAACCTGACCTTGCTGGATAGATATCCTAATTTAATCTGGTCCTATTTGCCAACATTGAGCACACATCACTCTAAACCGTTGTTACCCATACACCTACCCAGATGACATTAAACGTTGCAGTTGTACCAGTCCCCACCACTTTCTCTGACAGTTCCTTCAAGACACACGAGAAACAGTTGCCACTCAGGTCCCTTTTAAATATTTACCCTGTCATTTTAAATCTATACTTTCTATTTTTCGGCTCCCTCACAAGGGAAAGAATACTTTGGCCAGTCACCCCATCCATGTCCCTCATGATTTAATAAACAGCAACTATTTGACTTTAACATACTTGTCAGGTGGGAAAGGTGTGTAGATTATTTCTCCGAAGGCAATAGTTTGAAGACTGACTGATGTAGAAATTCTGATGCAGAGATTTTAGAAATGCACCTAGGCGTCGTTTTCAATAAGTCATTGAAGTCCAGCAGTAGATACAAAAATCTGTTGTGAAAGCTGCAGAATGACAACCTTTCCAGCTGAAGGATCTTCGGGCACGAGAAAGAAGTCGTATTTCCAATGTATGGTAGCTCAGCTCGACCGCACTTGGAGTACAGTATGAGGATTTATAATCCTCAGTTTAGGAAAGATACTATTGCTGCATGAGGAATACCATGAATGTCGATTAGCCTTAACACCACAGATGGACGTTTGTCCTGTGATTTCAAATTGGGCAAATCTGGCTTTAATTTTTTTTAAGCTTCTAAACGTGAGATGTAATGTCATCGGATGTTGCAAAATATTTGAAGTGATAAATAGGATGGTGCAGTTAAAGTTGGTTCTCTCACTGATGTATCTGGAAACAGATGAGCTCAATTTTAAAATAAAACATTGTGATTTATGACGATGATGAGGATTAATTGATTGTAGTCTAAGCCTTGAGAAGCTTTGTAATTCTCCACTGCAGTGAGCCTTGGATATTCGGTCTTTGAGTGCCTTTAAGTTGTTCATTAAGTTTTCGAATTTACAACGGCCTGAAGCTTATGTGGTTCTGCCTGGACAAGGCTTAGATGTGTTCGTGATCAACTTAAATAGCGGAGCAGGCTTTCCAGAATAAATCAGTCTTCTGTCCTTTCACAATTACCCTGCGTACACTCCGAATTTACTTCACTCATAGTGAACCTGCTCCGTTGATAATACTCTCTCTCGTGCAGGGATCTTCCATTGGTCCCAAAAGCACATTTTAATGGTAAAATTAATTTAACCTTTTTTTTCCTGTCTGTAAATATAAAGGTCATGTCTCATGCGCTTAAAAACTGCCCTGCGGACAAAAGTCCAGAGTTTAAATAGCATTGGTTGCGTCACAAGAATCATCACAGAATGTTGCCAAACAAAGCTATCTGTGCCCTTCCATAAGTCAACTATACTTTGAAGCCCCTGAAGTCACATGGGGACAAAGGATCGATTGGATTGAAGACCTAGTTCATAGAATCACCACATTGTTATAGCGGAAAAGGACGCCATTCGACATGTCGTAGAGCACAAGGCATCGGAGCAGAAATTACCATTGTATCTGCTTCACCATTCAATCATAGCTAATCAGTTTCACAACTCATGTCTCCCACCTTCTCCCCATAATCCCTGATTCCCTTGATACTCATTAACCTATCTATTTCAGCCTTAAATATACTCAATGACCTGGACTCCAGAGACTTGTGTGACTCAACACACGCTGGCTGAAGAAGTTTCCCCTTCTCTCCGTTCTATATAGGGCAAAGATATTCTCTTTGCCCTAAGGCGATGCACTCGGATACGAATCTCTCCCAAAAATGCAAACATCTCTCTAACATCTACTCTGCCTTAGCCATTCAGTATTCTTTATGTTTGAATAAGATCCCTCTTCATTCATCCAGACTCCATCGTGTATAGACCGAGAGTCCTCAAACTTTCCTCAAATGTGAAGCATTTCACTCCTGGGACAATTCCAGTGAACCTGCTCTGAAACGTGCCTGGTAGCGATTGTTAAATGAGAATCTTTACCTCATGAATATCTCCTGGTTTTTCGCCTTATCTACGCACACTATTTATATCCATATAATTACGCAATGCTCTCTTGAATGCCTCAATTATTTTTGTTTCTAGGACATTTCCATCTCATGCAATCCCTTCCCTAAATCTTCACTGTAGATTTTCAAACATCCAGTCATGAGTTGATTATATATCTGGCTAAGTCAACATTTATTGTCCAGCCCTAATTGCTCTGAAGGCATTGAGTTTCAACGACATTTGTGTGGATCTGGAGTTATATTGTGTCTGGTCTCCCACCGTAAAAGATATGGGTGAATCTAATGATGAAATTATGACAGTACCTCGATTTACCACCTTGGCAGCAGAACATTATCAGCACGGAAAATAAGTTTTACTTGAAAATATTGCATGAAATCATAATGGGATGTAAGGACAAATTCTTGTGGGGTGAAGCAGATATTGAAAGGCTATTGCTTTGTATTTTTCATCCCTAAGTACAGTCTTGTAAGTTGGCTATATTCTGAAGAAAATAGGAGTAGCCGTCAAGAATAAAATAAAACTTTCTGTATGCGAGATCAGTTAGTTCTTTCCTTCTTTTACACAGTGTCACAAAGAACGAAATGCCAAGGACGCCTTTTGTCATAACTCGAGTAGTGAATACAAAATGGTTCATTGAAACATTTAGTTATATTTTTCCAGCAGATGAACTTCTACCCGTAGATAATGTAAGAATTTCCGACAATCCAAAGATGTGCAGATTAGTGGAACTGGCGAAGTACCCCATAGTGTTCAGCGATGTGTTGGTTCGGTTATTTGTCATGTGTAAACACAGGATAATGGGGTAGGGGGATGTGTCTGGTTATGTTATTATTGGAGGATCGGTGTGCACTTGTTAGGCCGAACGGCAAGTTTCCACAGAGTATGGATTATGTTTTGAAAAAATTAGCAATTCCAGCTAACATGCGCCTGCACATATCCTCCACCCACCTCCCTCCTCACCCCAACCACACCCTGCCACAACCGTAGTCGACTGACGCCATGTCCTGCGTGTATTTAAATTGAGAAACGCTGACTTTTATGGAAGATACACACTATAAAAGGAAACGTGATTTTCCAAATGGGGAGGAGTGATCCAGTGAAACTTAATCAGAAACGCCCACTTGAAATCTTCTTCCCACAAAAAAAGATTGGTTTCAACAGATGTATGGGCTGATATTAGGACATTACTTCAGTTCCACAAAGACTGCACAATAGATCTTTTCCCAAGTGTGTGGTGTAGTTTATAAACGGTGGTGCATCTTTTTTATGGGGAAGATGCAGCCTTTCGAATCGTTGATAATCACTTGCTTGAGTGCGGGTAGAAAGTGAGCATGCCTGCAGGATTGAAGGGATAGGCGATACTCCTTGATTATTTCAGACAGCTGCTCGCTTCCATAACGAAGAGAATAATGTAATTCTTTCAGAAGCAAATTTCGTGCAACCGAAAAAAAAGATACAAAGCTTAAATTCTGGAATAGGAATACAATCTGAATCATAGTGCAGAAAGGACCAACTGTTAAACACGAAACCTCCAGGGATCTACAATGACAGGCATTTGTCAAATTCAGCTGGAACACGTTGCTGCAACAACTTTCCAATGTCCTTCAACTGCAAGGAACTGCTCTAACGTTTGTTCTCATTGTTACCTAAGAAATGGCAGTCAGAGAATCACCTGGAATGAATTCTCCTGGCACGCACAGTCAACTCTGATTATCCAAAAGGATATATTTATAACCCCACTATTCATTGTCTAAATTCGTCTCTTCAGCATCAAAATCAGAAAGCAAAGTATTGGTTTTCATCTGATGCTGTTGACTCTGAGCTCCACTCCATGTGCAAGTCATCATTCCTACACATCTGCATTCAGATATCGAAACATGAAACCTCGGGGCAGGAGTAGGTTCTGTCACTCAATATAATTTTGATTAATCCATTATCTCCATACCATATTCCTGCTATCTCTCAACGCCCTTTGAAGCCTTTGATATCAAACGGAATTAACATATTCTGGCATATTCTCACTGACCTAACGTCCACAATATTTTGTTGTAGGGAATTTCAGAGGTGCCGTCCTGAATCACGAAATGTTTCTTCATGTTAGTCTTAACTAGACATCGGAACCCATGATTTTAATTACCAGCAGCAGAAAAAGCGGAAGCTTGGACCAGGGGACTTTCTGGAAATGCGAATCACAGATTTAAAACTTTAAAAACTTGCCTCGAGCGTCGGCAGTGGCAGCACCTCGGAGAGCATAGAAATTATTTCCCCTTCAGCTACATAATTGTGTGTTTTCTAAACCCATAACACTACCCTTGTAGAGTCAGGTAACCTGTTCTTCCTTTTGTTTTAATTTCGGATAAGGTCACCAGCAGGGATTGCAGTGCAGGGAGAGGAATGTTCCTCCGCATGATATTTGAGGTGATGGACGCCATGACTGTCCCATCCAAGTACATCTGCAGAAGGTGCACCTAATTCTTGCTCCTCCAAGACCGTTTCAGGTAGCAGGAACTGGATGAACTTTGGACCATTCGGGAGGCAGAGTCTGTGATAGATATAGGTTACAGGTAAGTAGTTTCTCCCAGGTACGTAGAAAGCTGAATACCTGTTCGGAGGGGAAATGAAATGGTCAGTGCATAGATCTCTTGTGATCGTTTCCCTGAAAAAAAAACAAGTATAACGTTTTGGATACTGTTGAGAGCGACGACTTAGAGAGACATGCACTTGGATGCAGGCCACTGGCATAGAGGCTGTCGCTGTTGCGCAGAGTGAAGTGGGAAAGGATGAGAGTGTTATTCATTTGGGACTAAATATTGAGTGGGACAGATAGAAGGTGTGTTGGGAACAACAGAGACTCACGGTTGGTGTGTTGCCATCCAGGTGTCAGAGTCCTTGATGTCTCAGATCGTGTCTTTGGGATCCTGAAGTGTGGGCGTGGCCAGCCCCAAGTCATGGTCCACAAAAGTACCGACAACATATTTAGAAAGAGGGATAGGGATATAAGGCAGGATGTCAGGGAGCTTGGATGGAACCTAAGAGTGATAACAAACAGTGCTATTATCTCTGGATTAATACCCATGCCACATGATAGTGAGGCGAAGAACAGGGAGCGATATCAGCCTAACACGTGGCTGCAGGGACGGTGCAGGTTTCAGGGTTATGGATAATTGAGGCTCATTCTGAGGAAGTTCGGACGCCTACAGTCAGGACGGACTTCACTTGACTTAAAGAGGTACTAACATCCTGGGTGGGAAATTTGCTAGTGCTATTCAGTTGGGTTTAAACTAGGTAATCTGGGGAAAGGGGGTGTGTAACTTGTGTTGTATTTCCAGAACACAGGTGAATGAGATTATGGATGGCAGAGACAGGATTTCACGGCCACAGGAGTGTGCTGGCACACAGCAAGCTGCTTCAAAGTGTGTTGACTTCACCGCCAGGAATAACCAGAATAAGGTGGGTGAGCTTGCATCATGGAATTTCGATGTTTTGACCACAACTGAAGCATGGATCGAGCAAGGTCACGAATGGATATTGCAGTTTCCATGGTTTAGATTTTTCATTAGTAATCAGGAAGGTGGTAGAAGAGGGATAGATGTGGCTTATTTAGTGAATGACGGTATAACGGTGGCTGAAATATTATTTGACGAGGCCTCGTCTAATGAGGTTAGAAAAAGGAGAGGAGAGGTCACACTGATGGGAGCACTTTATATGCCTCCACAAAGTTCCAGGGATGTGGAGGAGGGTGTTGGCAAACCTATTCTGGACAGGAGAAAAAGGAACAGTGTGGTTAACATGGGTGACTTTTAACTTCCTCAGCATTGACTAGAAATGATATAACTCTAATACGTTGGATGGTTCACACTTTGTCCACAGTGTGCTGGAGAGTTTCCAGACACAGCGTATCGAAGGGCAGACAAAAGGGGAGGCGACACTGGATCTGGTACTGAATAATGAGGCAGGCCAGGTGCTTGATTAAGTGATAGGTTTGTTTTTTGCAGAGAGAATAACAATAATTCGGTTTCGTTTAGTTTAGTGACAGAAAGGGATAGATCCATGCCACAGGGCCACTGTTATATCGGGGGCAAGGGCAATTATAATGCGATTAGGCAAGGCGTAGGAGGCAGAGAATGTGGCAGCAAAATGCAGGAATTGGGACAATCGAAATGTGGAGCTGGTTAAAGGAATAGAAATTGCGTGTCTTTGGTAGGTATCTCCCTGTCAGGCAAATAATAAGGGATAAGGTGAGGGAACCGTGGTTTACTAATTAAGTGGTTTCTGTTGTTAAGTGGAAGATGTGATGTTGAGGCGAGATGCTTCAGAAAGGCGATCGAAAGTTACAGAGTAGATATAAAGGATTTGAAGAGAGGGTCAAGAAGAGCAATGAGGGGCCAAGTGCAGTCTTTAGCAGGTAGAATAAAGGAAATCGCTGAAGCTTTCTATAGATATGTGAGGAATAAAAGAATGACGAAGGTAGGAATAGGACATGAAAAAAAAAAACACGAATGGGAAGTTCTGTGTGGATCCTGTGGAGATTGGAAACGTGCTAAACGAATAGCGCTCATCTGTATTCATTCATAAAAGGAGAAAATTGTCGAGGAGAATGCTGAAGTACGGGGTAGTAAACTTGAAAGGATTGAGGTTAATAAGGAGGAGGTGTTATCAATTCTAGAAGGTGTGAAAGTCGAAATGTCCCCTGGGGCGGATGGGATTTCTTTTGATAATTCTATGGGAAGCTAGGAATGATATACCTGAGCCTTTGGCTCTGATCTTTGAGTCTCATTGTCGACAGGTTTAGTACCAGAAGACCGGAGGATTGCAAATATTGAGCCCTTGTCCAAGAAGAGTCGGAGAGATAACCCAGGCAATTGTAGACCAGTGAGTCTTACTTTGTTGTCGGAAAGGTTTTGGAAAGGGGTATAAGAGATTGTATTTATAGTCATTTAGCAAGCAACAATTTGATTGAAAATAGTCAACATGGATTCGTCAAGGGCAGGTCGTGTCTCACAAGTCTCATTGGATATTTTTGAGAAGGTGACCAAGCATGTGGGTGAAGGTACGGCTGTTGATGTATCGTACATGGACTTCAGCAAAGCCCTTGATAACGTTCCACATGGTAGGCGACTAGAGGAAATGCAGAAGAATGGGATTGAAGGTGATTTAGCAGATTGAATTAGAAACTTGCTTTCTGTAAGAAAGAACAAGTGGTGGTTAATGTAAACTATTCAGCCTGGCGTCCGGTTACTAGTGGTGTACCACAAGAATCTGTTGGGACCAATGCTGTTTGTGAACGACTTGGACACAAGCATAGTGAATGGTTTGGTAAGTTTGCAGGTGATGCCAAAGTGGGTGGAGTGGTGGACAGTGTGGATAATGTTGCAGGGAGACTTGCAAACACTGCAGAACTGGGCTAAAAGGAGATAAATGGAGATCGATGCAGATAAAAATGAGGGAATACACTTTGGGAAGAGCAACAAGAAGTTAGAATACTGGATCAATGGAAATATTCTTGGTATTGTGGGTGTGCAGAGGGATCTTGGTGTCAACGTACATAGATCCATGAAAATTGCTACCCAGGTTGATAGTGCTGTTAAGAGATTATACAGTGTGTTAGGTTTTAATGGAGGGAATGAGTTCTGGAGCCGTGGTGTGAAGCTGCAACTGTACAAAAAGCTAGTGTAGCGTCACTTGGAGTATGGTGTGCAGTTCTGGTCACCCCATTACGGGAAGAATGTGTAAACATTGGAAAAGATGCAGAAGAGATTTACCAGAATGTTGCCTGGTCTGAAGCAAATGGCTTATGAGGGAATGTAGAGGGACTTGTGTGTGTTCTCTTTGGAAAAAAATACAAGGCTCAGAGGCGTCTTAATACAGACATACAAGATGATCAGTGGATTAGATAGGGTGGGCATTAAGAGTCTTTTCCCTCAGATGATGATAGCTGCTTGTGCGAGGGGGCATAGCATCAAATTGAGGTGTGATTGATTTACGATGGATGACAGATTCAGGTTCTTCACTCAGAGAGTGGGAAGTTGCTGGAATGCCCTGCCTGTCAATGTAGTTAACTCAGCCACATGAGGGGCATTTAAACAGTCCGTGGGTAAGTAAATGGCTGATGATGTAGGGTGATATGCTGAGATAAGTTCACAGTTGGGCCCCAAATTGGGAGCTGAAGGGCCTGTTCTGCGCTGTATTGCTCGATGTTCCATATTCCATACGAAGTCTGGGACTCCTCGATCTGTACTCTGCAATCAAGGTGAAAACATCCAGCTAGTCTCTCTATTCCTATGAGAATGTTAAACATCTTAAGTGACAATACTGCCATTTCAGTGTTAGTGTTACTGCTGTATTCCCTCTCTGGTACATGCATTATCTGTAAGGCCAGAAAATCACAATTGCACACAAAATTCCAGTTCTAATCTCTACGTCTTTATTTTCATTAACTAGTTCGCATAGACACCAAGCTCCTACATGAAAGACTAAGTTTCCCAATATAACATATTTAAATAAGAATCCACCTTACCCTTTTTGCATCAGTTTGCATAAACGTATACTTATTCACACTGTACTACATCACCTTGGTTGCACGTGTAATGCTTCTAGAATGCCCTGATACTCCAATTTTCTTCCTCACAACACAAAACCCCACGGAGTTGTATTTTGCAGGAATATAAAGCATCAGCGTTGATAAAAGACAGTTTGATTCCATTCTGCTTTTGCTTGCCAACTAGTTCAAATCCACATCAGAACATTTCTTCCAATTTCAAGTCTGTCAATTTGTGCAAATAGCTTCTCCATGTGAGGCCTTATCAAAAGCATTTTTCGAAAGCATGACATCACCAGAGAATCATTTGTGATAACGTATCCTGCTCCTGAAGACAAGAAAGGAACGTAATGACATGAAAGTGAAGGAACTTGATGGGATGCCCACATAAAACCGTGGGTGGAGGAAAGAGCATCATATGGAACTTGGCGTTTGAATGAAATGCATCAGTGTATTCTTGGAAGAAGGAATGCACACACTGACTTAAGTTAAGAGAGATAGAAGTGCCAACGCTTCCAAATTAGCTCATAAACCACTGGGTCAGAATTATTAAGCTTTGATAGATGCTCGTGATGGCAGGCTTGATCAACCACTCATTACTTGTAATGTTGGTCAGCATGGGAGAATAATTAAGAAGCAATTCAACGCCTGTAAAATTTGGAGGTATAAGTGATTCTCCTGAGTGCAATTATGTCGGAATATATTCAATCATACCTAAATCAGATGCAAGACCACCTTGACAATACTGAACAATGTTACAAACTGCTACCATAGGCTTCCTCAATATGAATTGTGTTCCCAATTTGTTCACCAACTACCTTTCCAGAATAGCTGGTCACTCCACGAGACTGCTCACTGTCATTGAACACTTTTTAGTCTATAGTTTTGGGAAGATTTTGTCTTTGAAACTTTTATGGTGTCCTATTTCATCAGTTCGATGTTCTCCTCAATCATAGAATCAAAGAGAGGTACAACATGGAAACAGAACCTTCGGTCAAACCCGTCCATGTCGACCAAATATCCCAACCGAATCTAGTCCCACCTGCCACTGTTCCATATCCCTCGAAACCCTTCCAATTCATTTACCCATCCAGACGCCTTTTAAATGTTGCAATTGTACTCGCCTCTGCCAGTTCCTCTGGCAGCTCATTCCATACACGTCACACCCTCTGCTTGAAAACGATGTCCCTTAGGTCTCTTTTATATCTTTCCCCTATCACCCTAAACCTATACCTTCTGGTTCTTTCATCCCCCAGCCCAGGGTAAAAAATAACGTTGTCTATTTATCCTGTTATTGTTCCTAATGATTTTGTAAACCTCTATAAAGTCACCCATCATCCTCCGATGCTCCAGGGAAAACAGCCCTCGTCTATTCAACCTCTCACTATCGCTCAGAGCCTCCAAATCTGGCAACGTTTTTGTCAATCTTTTCTTAACCCTTTTAAGTTTTACAACATCATTCCAATAGGAAGAAGACCAGAACTGCACCCAATATTCCAACAATGGCCTAACCAATACACTGTACAGCTGCAACATGACCTCCCAACTCCTGTACTTCATACTCTGACCAGTAAAGGAAAGCATACCAAACGCTTTCCTCACTATCCTATCGATCTGCGACTCGATTTTCAAGGAGCTATGAACCAGCTCTCTAAGGTGCTTTAGTTTAGCACACTTCCGATCACCTTTCCATTAAGTGTATACGTCCTGTTAAGATTTGCTTTCCCAAAATTCAGCACTTCATATTTATCTAATTTAAGCTCCAACTGCCGCTTCTCAGCCCATAGCCAACCTGATCAAGATCCGGTTATAATCTGAGATAACATTCTCCGCTGTCCACTACACCTCCAGTTTTGGTGTCATCTTCAAACGTACGAACTATAACTCTTCTGTTCACATCTGAACCATTCACAAAAAAGATGAAAAGTAGTGGACCCAGCACCGAACCTTGAGGCACTCCACTTTTCACAGCCCTTCAGTCTGAAAAACAACCTTCTACACCACCCTCTGACCTCTAGCTTTGAGCCAGTACTGCACCCACAATGGCTGGTTCTCCCTGTATTCCATGACATCTAACCTTGCTAACCAGTCTCCCATGGGGAACCTTGTCAAATACCTTCCTGAAGTCCATATAGATCACGTCCACCATTCTGCCCTCATCAATCCTCTTTGTTACTTCTTCATAAAGCCCAATCAAGTTTGTGAGGCATGATACCAATTCGACCAATCGTCCTCCATTCTTTCCTTTCCTATCTTTTTGAACACTTTGCACACAGGGGTAGTTAACAATCAATTCTATCACGGTAGCGGCAAGGACTATATTGATTTTTTAATACTTCAACTTGTAGACCCTTTTTCAATTATTTGAGAACTGTTGGAAAGTTTACTACAGTAACCTCTTTTGCATAACGACTCGAACTATTGATTGTACACATGGCTGCTTCTGATGTAGACTCCCATCACTCCTTTGTCGCTGGGAGAGACAAAAGACGGAAATCTATGTAAATGCTTAGCAGATCTGACAGTCTTTTTAAAATTATAACGGAAGGCTACTCCTCTAAACGTCTAAATCGGTTTTGGTTTCATGACATAATCAGTGCTGCTGTGCATTTCCAGCAGCTGGAGGTCAAATTTATGTGAAGCTGGAGGATGGTCATTAATTTGTTTTCTGTTGTAGGTTGGACACAGTCTGGCATCAGCAGCCTTCGGGGCAACCTAATTGATCACCGTGTATTCTTTCTCTGTGAAGACAGGCACAAGGTGATAATTTATTTTTTCTGACATTTTTCCATTTGAATTCAACTACGTTTTATATGTACTATATATGAAGCTCAGAAATAATGGCATATGTGTTAAAACGAAAAAAATAACTGCATATGTATATGTCGTTCCTAAGGTCCTACGTTGGCACCTGTAAAATCGGCGTTTTACCCCAAATTATTGGTCTACATCTGAAGGCGCACTGGGACATTACAAATTCGTGTCAATGGAAGCACATCCTCACTTCCTGAACTATCAAAGAGCTGGAATCGTGAAATGTGTCTGTACATTTCAGGTCGAGTGTGTGCTGCTTGAAAAGCACAGGAGGTCAGGAAGCATCCGAGGGGCTGGAGAATCGACTTTTCGGGCATAAAGCCGTCATTAGGAAGGGCTTCAGCCCGCAACACACATTCCGATGCTCCTGATCTGCTGTGCTTTTTCAGCACCACACTCTCGACCCTGATCTCCAATATTTGCAGTCCTCACTGTTTCCTATACATTTCCCTGTCTATATGTCACATTGTTTCACCTGAGCTCATTAACTCTCATTCAGTTTCTATGTAGTCCACCCTCGAGTTTCTAGAACTGAATCGCTCTCTGAATTTTATTTTTTTAAAAGTCCCTCTTGGGTGGTCAGTGTAATCACTATTTTTTTCCGATGTGATTGTGTAATTGTATGAAAAGCAGAGCAGCAACACCCCCGGTAATTTGCTGTTATTATGTTAAAAATGCCTGCCAGTTATTGCAAAACCGGGATAACGCGAGGGCAGTTGTTTTAAGATGAAAATTTATGTTCACATATCCTGTGAAGTTTCATATCAGAACAGTTACCATCAAACGTAACAAAAATATAACGCGATCTATACGACTTTAATTGATCAATCTTCCGCCCATGGAGCAGTAGCAGTCGTGGCTGAGTCGTTAAGTTGCTAGATTAGAAAGCCAGTGGGGTTCCCGCGTGTAGCTTCGAATCCTGTTGACTACGTTGAAGCTGCTCTTGCTTTGCCCCATGTTTTCCTGAGCCAAACGAGTGTTTTCATTCTGATTCATTTTCACAGCCACTCTGGTTATGTGTTAATTTATGTGTTACTGAAACTGGTAACTTTTCAAATCAGACATCAGGTTAAAGTCTTCAAGACGCTGGAAGTCGCCACTAAGTCGAGAATTTGACGATGTTCTCACAGGCGCAAGTTTTAGGAAATGCAACCAAGTATCAGCAGGTGCAGGTATGTGGCAATGCAGTCAAATACCTGAAAATAGATCTGTAATGGCAATATAGTCAAGTGCGCAGAGCCGGATCTCTCTTCAGAATGTAGCCAGGCATCTGCAATTGATCTCCATCGAATATGCAATTCAGATGTTGTAGTTCTGTTCGCCGAGCTGGGAATTTACGTTGCAGACGTTTCGTCCCCTGTCCAGGTGACATCCTCAGTGCTTGGGAGCCTCCTGTGAAGCGCTTCTGTGATCGTTCCTCGGCCATTTGTAGTGGTTTGAATCTGCCGCTTCCGGTTGTCCATTTCAGCTGTCCGTTGCAGTGGTCAGTATATTGGGTCCAGGTCGCAAAAACACCCCCAGATTCTATGGACGACCTAAAGTGCACAAACCAGACATCCCACTCAGACCCATAGTATCATTACCAGGGACACCATCACACAAATTGGCTAAAGAACTACAGCAGAAACTGAAACACCTGATCAGCGGATCCAGACACTTTATACAATCAACACAGGAATTCTTGGACAGCATCAGAAATATACACATAGACAAGGAAGAAACCATGGTCTCATTCGATGTAACAGCACTGTTCACCTCTATCGACAAAACCCTACCAGAGAAACAACAACCAACCTGCTGGACAGACAGAACAGACAACAGGACGTTGAACCTATCAACAAAGACGGCACACTCAAACTACTGGACCTGTGCCTCACAACACACTTCACATTCAACAACCAAATATATGAACAAATCAACGGCACACCCATAACCTCACCCATCTCTGGACTCATAGCAGAAGCGGTAATGCAAAGATTAGAACAAACAATCTTCCCGCAAATCCAACCCAAACTCTTGGTCAGATATTTCGATGACACCTTAGTAATCATTAAAAACACAGAAATAGAGAAAACATACCGGATCATCAATGCCACACTCACAGGAATCCGATTCACTAGAGACGAAGAAAAGGACAACCAACTCCCATTCCTAGACGTGATGGTACTGAGAACACCGTACGGAGAATTCACCACAAAGGTATACAGGAAAGCCACACACAGAGACCAAGTCCTGAACTACGAAAGCAACCCGCCCAATACAAAAGAAGTTGCATCAAAAGGGCCACAACACATTGCAGAACTGCAAAAAGAGGAAGAAGAACCCCTCTGCAATATATTCGCCAAAAAAACGGATACCTGCGCAATTTCATCAACAGATGCCTAAGGGAAAGACAACGGAACGAGGACATGCCGCAACCCAAAGGACTAGCCATACTACCATACATCAGGAGCATTTCTGAACTGACAGCCAGACTACTGCGACCACTAGGACTCATAACAGCACACAAACAAACAGTCACTCTCAGACAACAACTCAGCAGAACGAAGGACCCGATACCCAGCATGAGCAAAATCATGGTAGTGTACAAAGTCCCATGCAAGGACTGCACAAAACACTACATAGGACAAACAGGAAGACAGCTAACGATCCGCATCTATGAACACCAACTAGCCACGAAACAACAAGACCAGCTATCATTACTAGCCACACACGCAGATGATAAGCAACATGAATTCGACTGGGACAACACTACTATTATAGGACAAGCGAAACAGAGAACAGCCAAGGAATTCCTAGAGGCATGGTACTCATCCACAGATTCAATCAATAATCACATCGACCTGGACCCAATATACCGACCACTGCAACGGACAGCTGGAACGGGCAACCGGAAGCGGCAGAATCAAACCACTACAAATGGCGGAGGAAAGATCACAGAAGCACGTCACAGGAGGCTCCCAAGGAGGATGTCACCTAGACAGGGGACGAAACGTCTGCAACACAAATTCCCAGTTCGGCGAACAGAACCACAACAACGAGCACCCGAGCTACAAATCTTCTGACAAACTTTGAATGCAATTCAGATCCTACACATCGGTCTCATTTACGAATGTCGCCAGTTGCCAACAGCTGAGAATCTACCGCCAAGTATCAGCAAATGGTTCACTTTAAGGAACATTAGTTAACGGCTGGTGCCTGTACGCTCTATAAGATCTCTGTTGAGTCATACAGATGAGTACTGTTACTTTCGTGGGATGTTTGCCCGATGTCAGGATATAGGAGCTGAAAATGTGTTGTTGGAAAAGTGCAGCAGTTCAGGCAGCATCCAAGGAGCAGGAGAATCGACCTTTCGGGCATGAGTCCTTGGATGCTGCCTGACCTGCTGCGCTTTTCCAGCAACACATTTTCAGCTCTGATCTCCAGCATCTGCAGTCCTCAATTTCTCCCCGATGTCAGGAGATACGTTGCATTAAGAGACCATGACATTTTGAGAGCGAATGCGACCAGCAGCACAAACATGGTCTCTAAACTTTACTTTCGTGAGGTTGGAAATTGAACCATGTGATGGAACTACAAAAAGATAACTTATTTCCGTCGTTGACACTGAGAGCGGATAAGCTCATATTCTGCAAAAGCATTCAAAATTCATTGCCAAATTTCACTTGAAAGATTGTTCCAGACGGAAACGCCGAAATTAAGATCAGGTGCAGGCAATTCAGCCATTCGAGGCCGCTCCGCGTTTTAGCATGATTATGGCTGACATTATTCTGGTAAGAATTCCTCTTTAATGATCCCACTTTTCTGGCCTCGAATTTGCAAGAAGTAAGTTCATTAGATGGCAAGTTCAACACCTTAACCACTCGTCAATGACAGATAATTTAAAGGAACGGGAAGTCTTTGATTGGACAGATACAGAGATAGAGACAACCTTTTTCTGTATGTGTGCAGTCTTGCGCTGCCATCAGGTGCAAACCTGCGGTCATTATGAATGAATAATGAGCCGGAGTTACTTTGTTTGACACCTCTTCACGCTCCAACATCATACGTCATTACACGATGATGTCACTGCACCGTATGTCCAGGAGAAAACTCAGACGTGCTGGGTCCTTCCATCTAGAAGCCGGATTCAGCCTTGGCAACGAACTGAACCTGTGACAATCGACGTCGTCCGTGGTGGTTAGGCGTTCCCTTTGCCTTCAGCATGATAGGCGCTGCCACAGTGATTCAGCGAGGCGTCCAGAGTGAGGATTGTCAAGAATTTGGAATGGGTCAAGTGTGACCGCGCGTGGGCATGGAGCCATGAAGGTACAGTTAGAGTGGCGGCTCTTCTCGCTCCACCAACCAGTGGTGACCTTGTGATTCCTCGGCATTGAGAGAGCATAATGGCGAGGGGCGTTCACGTCACGAGAAGTATCCCTTGGTCCTGCTTCAGCCTTGTCGTTCCACCATCCGTCAAATCCCATTTTTACCAACGCCTGCCCCTCCCAAACTTCATACCCGTCAGCTGTTCCTTCCCCTCCTGGGTCACTGCCCCTCGACCTTGAATTATTTGCCACACCCATCTCTGCAACTCTGCCCCTCCCTGTCCTTGATCTTTCTCGACCATTCATTCTGGTGGTGTTCTTTTGTCTCTCTTCCTGCCCCCTTTCACTGTCACACCTTTACCTCTTCTGCTGCTCTCTCCTCTTGCAAGTACGTCTTACTTGTTACGGTATACAACCTTCCCCGCTGTTCTCCTCTCCTGCTGCCCACCTCACGCTGTCACTCGGTCTCTTGTCGGATCACTTCCTTGCCCAACCTGATCTCACTGCTGCAGACCCTGCCTTTTGACTGTTTCCTCAAACTTGGCTGCTACCTGCCTTCCTAAGTACCCGTCCCCTTTCCTGCTCTGCACACTGCTTCGGCCATGTGTCTAGCCCCTCCCATCGCCAATGTCCACGTGACCATTCCACTGAATGCCTGCACCTGTTCCTCCATTGCCTCCTTCCCTATCAACTCCAATGCATACCAAAGCTCCTGCCACTCGAACCTCCTCCATACCTCCTGCCAGTATCCCTGCTAGGCGAAAGCGGGCACTGGAAATGCTGGAGATTAGAGTCAAATGAGAGTGGTGCTCGAAAATCACTGCCGGTCAGGCAGCATCCGAGGAGCAGGAAACTCGACGTATCGGGAAAAAACGCCTTTCATCAGAGATGAGGCTGGGAGCCTTGGGGGTGGAGAGATAAATGGGAGAGGGAAGGTAGCTAAGAGTTAAGTACGTGGATGGCGGTGGTGGTCATGGTGATAGGTCAGCGAGTACGGTGGAGCAGATAGGTGGGAAGGAAGATTGACAGATGGGACAGGTCATGAGAATGATGCTGAGCTGGAAAGTTGGAACTGGGATAAGGTGAAGGGAGGGTAAATGAGGAAACTAGTGAAATACACATTGATACCATGGGATTGAAAGTTCCCAAGGCAGAAGATGAGGCGTTCTTCCACCAGACGTCGGTTGGAAAGAGAGTGGTGATGAACGAGGCCCCGGACCTTGTATGTCCTTGGCAGAGTGTGAGAGGGAGTTGAAGTGTTGTCTCACTGCTACTTATATCCTCTCCTTCACACGTCTTTCCCTGTGCCCAATCCTCGTGCTGTCTAGACACTGCACCTGACTGCTCCTGACTTCTGCATTCTACGCCGCTCCCCTGCCCACCCTGCTGCTTCCCTGTTCCCGCACATGTCTACTGTTCCTCTTCCTCTGCCATGACTCCCATGCTTTGCATCTACTGCTCACGTTCACACCGCCCCATTGCTTCCACTTTCCTGAAGAGATCAAACTCATGATCTCCTTACCAGGATTTGAGTATTTCCAGGTGTTGATTACTTTGTAACAGAATTTAGATTCAAGTAGGAGGTATGGTGTGAAGTTGTCCTGTGCTCAATGGTGTGTTGTCTCTGTTCACTTTATAATGTGGGATGACGGAGAGCTCCTGTGATAGTGATTCTATTTCCTCAGACCTCACTTTTTTGCTCTTCTTTCAACTGTCTGTCTGTTAGTTTGCCTGAATACATCAGCTGTGCTGTTGAATAGAATTTCTAGTTTTCAAACTGTTTTCTATTACCTTGTTCCACAGAAATTGCACACAGTGAGATGTGCAGACTGGGCATACATAATTTAGAAGTGCTAAAGGATCATGGAGACTTGGTTGGAAGTAAGATGGCATATGACTGGATACTTCAGATCTGAGCCTGGTTCTGCATTATTAAAGGAAGCTACCTGTTTTTGCAACTCCGGCACTGATACTGCTTCCAGCTTGCAAGTTGAGAGTCATAACCCACTGACTGGAATCTAATTTTTTTCAATTTAATTTTGCTTTTCTCCTCAGAAATGGATTGGCAAATTTTGCAAATTTCACACACTCACACTCTCTCATACAATCACACTCTCTCATATACACTCACACTCTCTCACTCACACACACTCACACTCTCTCATAAACACACACACTTCTTCCATTATAATATGCATCTAACTATTCCTTCTTTTTGTACCAAGATGACTAACTCGGAGTGAGAAATTACTTGTTAATATCCAAGAGGGGAAAAAGACACAGCTGCAAGCATGGCCTGTTCTGCACTGTTCTGCTTCTATATTTCATCCTAAAAAGAGGAGGAAAGAACAATAGGGTTTCTATTAGCATGACATTTCACGACTGAACACAACTGTAGTTGAGGGAGGTAAAGAGACTTCAACCAAAGAGGAATAAGTGTATATATTTTACTCTATTGTACACTCGATATGTAAAATATATATGAGACGTATGAATTGAAGATAAGTATGCTAATAATACATTAGATAGTAATTTTTCAGATTTGTGAAAGCAATTTGTTTCACTTTTAAATTTGAGGGCAACTCGTGGTATTTTTCTGAGGGCTACGTTTTTCAATTTGAATGGCTTATTTAAATGCGTGATGTTGGCATGCGGTAACTGGATGCAGTTATTTTAGTTACGACTGAACTCAAATTTGAACTCATCTAGAAACAGAATTAGAATTCACCAATTTCCTCAATTACAGTTACCTTTCAATTAAGCTTTAAGGTTGCAACATACAATGAAAACATGAATTTTCTGGATAGCACAGCACTGAAATTGGCACAAGGGAAGAGGCATGCAACAATTCTCTTGACCAAAATAACTCTTATACCCTTCTACATGTAAAATTTTGTAACTCTAAACATATCTTCCACTGATTAATGAGGTCACTACTAACACTTTTCCATCACATACACAAAGCAACAGAAACATTTAACCAGGTAGTTACTAGCGTTTTTTTCTAACTGCATCTCAGATCTCATACTCAAATTTAAATTTATCAATTAGCACAGTGTCATTACATTGAGAACAATTACATATTTTCTAAGTGCAGTAGTATCTCCTGGACTTGCACAACCATAAACAAGGGTTGATAAAATGTGTTACTGGAAAAGGCACAACAGTTCAGGCAGCATATGAGGAGCTAGAGAGACAACGTGTTGGGCATGAGTCTTCACCAGGACTCTGGAGAGCGAAGGGTCTGAGAAGTAGGGTAAGGGCTGTAGGGAACGGTGGTATGTAGGTGGGATGGTGAACGATGGGCAAAGCTAGGAATTGATTGTGATAGTTTGGTAGAAAGTATAGAGCGAATAGTTGGGAAGCAAGGTGGACAGTTGGGTCAAGTCAAGGGGGCGGTGCCAAGTCAGATGGTTGGATTTGGGATGGGGTGGGGGAAGGGGAGATTTCGAAACTGGTGAATTCAATGTTAGGGAAGTGTGATTGTCAGGTCAACAGAACGATGATCGTTTCCTCCTCCCTACACAGTTGTTGCAGCCATGATCAAGATATTCCATATTACGTTACTAGGGTTTTTTTTTGTCACAGTAACACAATGGTGAGCCCTGCTGCCTCATTGCGCTACAAAGCAGGGTTCAATTCTCGCTTCAGGCGACTGACTGTGTGGCGTTTGCACATTCTCCCCGTGTCTGCGTGGGTTTGCTCCCGGTTCCTCCCATAGCCCAACAATGTGCGTGTTAGATGAATTGGCTGTGCTAAATGGCCCGTTGTATGCGGTGAAGGGGTAAATGTAGGGGAATGGGTCTGTGTGAATTGCGGGTCGGTGTGGACTTGTTGCGCCGAGAAGCCTGTTTCCACACTGCAAGTAATCTAATCTAGTGGATCCCAACTTATTGTATATCCTTTTTTGATCTGTGTAAAATGTCTGACTCCATTCGACTCCCTTTCTTATCCTGGTAACTTCCATTGCTCTTTCAAACGGTTTTCAGCCCCTTTCTTTCACGCTCATTTTCGGCCACTTCGTCCCCTCACGATCCTCTTGCAGACCCTTCTCCTCCTACAGACAATTTGCAGACTCCTTTCCTCCATACACTCATTTTCCAGTCTCCTTATCCCACCCCAACTCCCGTCCCAAAATTCGTTTAGCTGATTCCTCTGCTTCACACAGCCATTTCCTCAAACCACAACCGGTAGATGGATCTCCTATCTTCAGGAAAAGCCTCTTGATACTGTCTGTCAAAAGATATTTCCCAATCATGACATGAGCAAAGGCATGTCCCGATCGCAGCCTAAACTGAAAAGCACCTGAACAACTCCCTCATTGCTATCGCTTTCTTTCTGAGTTGCTAGTTGTTCTTCTAAACATTGGATTCTTCTCTTCTATGGTTATTGTTTTATAATTCCGTATAAATCGATCAGTAAAGTCTTGTGACAAAACTAATCCAATTCTCGATATGGATTTTCAATAGTTTTTTTTTTTGATTATTCACAGGATGGAAGTGTCAATGGCTAGGCAGAATTTATTGCCCATCTATAATTGCTCAGAGGGCAGTTAAGAGCGAAACACATTGCTGTGGGTCTGCAATCACATGCTGGCCACACCAGGCAGGCACGGCAGTTTCCTTAACTTAAGGACATGCGTGAAATTAATGGGTTTTTACAATAATCATCAATGGATTCATTGTCATCATTAGATACTTAATTCCGTTTTATAAAAAGTTAACTGATAATCCACATCACCGTTATCCTGACCTTCTAACACTAAATTGAACGCCCTCGCCCTGGCCCGCTCACACTCACACCATCACTGTCATCCTGACACCCTCAGGGGCACTCCGTCACATCATCATGACTGCGTCTCACTCACCTGAACACCCTCACTCTCACTCCACCACTGTCACACTGACACACTCACACTCACTTTGTTACTGACTCCCTCACATTCTCACACGCAATGTATCACCATCACGATGACCTCGTCACACTCAGTCAGTCACCGTCAAACTGACCCTCCCTCTATCTCACAGAATCACCGCCACCCTAACCCATTCACCCTCACTCCAACACCATCACCTTGACACCCTGGTCCCTCAGGCTCACTCCGCCGCCGTCACCCTGACACCATCACACCCCTCTGTCACTGTCACCTTGACCCCTCACAAACAATCTGTCACTGTCACACAATCACCATCACACTCACTTGATTACCGAAACCCTGACCACTCATAGTCACTCCATCATCGCCACACTGACCAACACATTCCCACTCCGACCTGAAACCCTCACACACACTGTGTCAAGCCTGAATCATTCACACTCATTCCGTCTCTGTCACCTCGATTCCCTCACAATCACTGTGACACACTAACCCATTCGATTCAGTCCGTCACCATGACCACCTCACACTTACTCCTTACACTGACCCAGTCACATTCACATCGTCAAAGTCACTCTTACCACCTAACACTCACTCCATCACTTACACCCTGAAACCTCACACTCATTCGGTTACTGACATCCTCACACTCACTCCATTCACCTGACCCACTCACACTCATTACGTCAACGTTCACCTGACCCTCTCATCCCCCACTTGGTCACCATCACCCCGACCTTCTCATGCTTACTGCACTTTGTGTCTCTGACGCCCTCACATTAGCTCTTTCATCGTCATGCTCACTACTATACCATTAACTTGCGCCCCTCACTCTCACCACGTCAATGTCACTCTGAACCCCTCGCACTCACTCCATCACCGTCACACTGACCCATTCACACTAACTCCGTCACAGTCACCCTGACCCCCTCACACTCACCCCGTCACCGAGACCCTCACCACTCAGACTCACACTGTCACTGTCACCCTTCACCCATCACACTCACTCCATCGCCATCACCCTGACACACTCACACCAACTCCATCAAATCAATCCTGAACCCTCAAACTCATTCCGTTAATATCACATTGGCCAATTCACACTTAATCCACCACCTTAAACCAGACTCCGTTACACACACTGCATCTCCCTGCCACATTAAAACGCACTCCGTCTCAGACTCTGTGATTCCTTCACAGTCACTGCGTCACTCTGTCCCATTCATACACATCCGGCAAAGTAACTCAGACGCGTTCACACTCACTCCTTCATCATCACCATGATCTCCTCACTCTCACTACATCAACATCACGATGACTACCTCAAACTCACTCCGTCAACATCACCTTGACCCATTCACACTCGCTCCATCACTGTCAACCTAACCACATCACATTCATTCTATCACTGTCACCCTGACCTTGTCACACTCAGTCCATCACTGTCGACCTGTCCCCCTCACATAATCCATCACCGTCATTCTGACCCTGTCACACCCACTCCATCACCTACTCACTAACATCTTAAACTCACTCCTTCACTGTCACTCTCACCCCCTCAGACCAACACCCTCATCATCACACTGACGTGCTCACGGTCAGTCAGACACTACCACCCTGACCCACGCACACTCATTCCGTCACCTTCACATTGACCTCCTTATGCTCACTCCATCACTATCACACTGACACCCTCACATTACCGGCATCATTGTCACACTGACTCGCTCACCCTCACTCCTTCCCTGTCACCCTGCACGCCTCACATTCACTCCCTCACAATCACCCTGAATCCCTCACTCTCATTCCATCACTATCAACTCACAGCCTCACATTTATGCCATCACCTCTACGCCCTCACGCAAATACGCCACCGTTATGCTGTACCCCTCACACTCACTCTGTTACTGACAGGCTCAGTCCATTACACTCAGACTGTCATGCTCACTCTATTGCCCCCACACTATTCCGTCACTGTCACCCTGACGACCTCACAAAAATCCGTCACCGTCACTCTAACTCCATCAAACTCACTTCATCACCTACTCCTTGATACCTCAACCTCTCTCCATCATCTTCACGCTTAACCCTTCAAACTCACTCTATCACTGTCACCCTCGCACCATAATAATCACTCCATCAGTGTCACCCTGACCCTCTGGCAGTCACTGAATTACAGTCACCATGACCCCTTCCCACTCACTCTGTCACCCATAATCCATCACAATGACGCCGTTACTGTCACCCTGTCCGCCTCACCCTTATTTACCCAGGGTCACACTGACACTCCTCATGCCCACTCCATCATCGGCAACGTGACCCCCTCGCACTTACTCTGTCACGATCGAAATGATCCCCTCACACTCACTCCGTCACTTATACCCTTTCAAAATCGCTCAATCACTTTCACACTGGCATGATCACAGTCATTTTCCCAAAGTCACACTGACCCACTAGCACTCACCCCATCACCGTCTCAATCTCACCCTCACACTCACTCAATCACCATCACCCTTCCAACCTCACGCTCACTCCTTCACTCTTCCCCTGTACCCCTCACACTCACTCTGTCGCAATAACGCTGAAATTCTCAAACACACTCCATCATTGTCACCCTCAAACCTCACACCTACTCCATCACCCCGACCCCTCACACTAACTCTATCACCGTTATGCTGTACCTCTGACACTCACTCCGTCAGTCAGGCTGAGTCCCTTACACTCAGACAGTCATCCTCAGCCTGACACACTCGCACTCACTCCTTTGCTGTCACACTGTACCACACACAATCACTCTGATACAGTCAGTTTACCCCCTCACAGTCACTCCATAACCATCACCCTGAGGCCCTCACAATCACTGCGTCACCATCACCCTGACGCCCTCGCACTCACCCTATCACTGTCACTCTGACTCCTCACACTCACTCTGTTATCCTCAGCGTGATTCCTCACACTCATCCATTACGGTCACCATAAGCCCCTCACTCTTACACTGTCACTGTCACCCTAAACCCATCATACACAATCCGTCACGTTGACCCTGGCCACGTCACACTCACTCCGTTGCCTACAACTTGACACCTCAAATTCACTCTGTCAGTATGACGCTGGCCAATTCACATTCACTCTATCAACTTCAACGTGACACGCTTACTCACACCCATTGAATCACCCTGAGCCATTCACACTCAGTCGGTCTATGTTACCCTGACCCCCCATAATAAATCCAAAACCATCACACTGACACCCTCACACTCACTCCATCACTGTCACCCTGACCCACTCATACTCACTCCGTCACTATCACCCTGTCGCCCTCACACTCATTCCGTCACCGCCACCCTGACCACCTCACACTCACTCATTCACCATGACCCTGAGTCCTTTACACTCAGTCCATCACTTTCAACCTGCCCCCGCACTGTCACCCTGATACCATCACACTCATTCCGTCATCGTTGCCCTGACCCCTCTTCGTCACTGTCACCCTGGCCTCATCATACTCACTCCTTCACTGTAATGGTGACACTCCTCATACTCATACGACCACCACGCTGACACTCCTCACACTCACTCCGTCACAATCAGTCTAATGCCTCAGACTCAGTCTGTCACTAACACACTAACACCTCACACTCACTCTGTCACTTTCAGGCTGTCACAGAATCATAGAGGTGTATAGTATGGAAACAGACACTTCGTTCCAACCTGTCCATGCCGACCAGATATCCCAACTCAATCTAGTCCCACCTGTCAGCACCTGGCCCATATACCCCCAAACTCTTCCTATTCATATACCCATCCAAATGCCCCTTAAATGTTGCAATTGTACCAGCTTCCACCACTTCCTCTGACAGCTCATTCCATACCAGTACATCCTCTGTGTCAAAACGTTGTCCCTTCGGTCTCTTTTGTATTTTTCTCCCTCACCCTAAACATATGCCCTCGAATTCTGGACTCCCATGGATATTTACCCTATCCATGCCCCTCATAATTCTGTAAACCTCTATAAGGTCACTCCTCAGCCTTCGGTGCTCCAGGCAAAACCGCCCCAGCCTGTTCAGCCTCTCCATATAGCCCAAAGCCTCCAACCCTGGCAACATCTTTGGAAATCATTTCTGTACCCTATCAAGTTTCACAGCATCTTAACGATAGGAAGGAAACTAGAATTGCACACAATATTCCAACAGTGGCTTAACCAATGTCATGTACAGCCGCAACATGACCTCCCAACTCTTGTACTCTGACAATAAAAGAAAACATATCAAGCGCTTTTATCAATGTCCTACCTACCTGCGATTCCACTTTGTAGGAGCTATGAACCTGCACTCCAAGGTCTCTTTGTTCAGCAACACTCCCTAGGACCTTATCATTAAGTGTACAAGTCCTGCTAAGATTTGCTTTCCCAGAATGCAGCACCTCGCATTTATCTGAATTAAACTCCATCTGCCACTTCTCAACCCATTGGCCCATCTGGTCCAGATCTTGTTGTAATCTGAGGTAACCCTCTTCGCTGTCCACTACACCTCCAATTTTGGTGTCATCTGAAAACGTACTAACTTTACCTCTTATGCTCACTTCCAAATCATTTATGTCAGTGACAAAAAGTAGACGACCCAGCACTGATTCTTGTGGCACTCCACTGGTCACAGGCCTCCAGTGTGAAAAACAACCCTCCACCACCACGCTCTTTCTTCCACCTTTGAGCCAGGTCTGTATCCAAATGGCTAGTTCTCCCTTTATTCCATGATATCTAACCTGCTCATCAGTCTCCCATGGCGAATCTTTTTGAACGCCTTACTGAAGTCCATATAGGTCACATCTACTGCTCTGCCCTCATCAATCTTCTTTGTTGCATCTTCAAAAAAAAAATAGTTTGTGAGACATGATTTCCCACGCACAAAGCCACGCTGACTATCCCTAGTCAGTCCTTGCATTTCCAAATTCATGTACATCCTGTCCCTCAGGATTCCCTCCAACAACTTGCCCACCACTCAGGTCAGGCTCACGGTTCTATCGTTCCCTCGCTTGTCTTTACCGCCTTTCGTAAACAGTGGCACCACGTTTGCCAACCTCCAGCCTTCTGGCACCTCACCTGTGACTATCGATTATACTCCATCACCATCTCCCTGACTCCATCATACTCACTCTGTCGCAGTCACCCTGATACCCTTACACTCACTCCATCATCGTCACCGTGAGCCCTCACAGTCACTCCGTCCCTGTCACCCTGATCTCCTCACACTCACTTCTTCACTGTAATGCTGACGCTCCTCACACTCACACTACCACCGCCACCCTGACCCTTCACCCTCACTCCGTCACCATCAGTCTGATGCCTCAGACTAACTCGGTCACTGTCACACTGACACCTTACACTCACTCCGTCACTGTCACCCTGTTACCCTCACACTCATTCTGTCACCGCCACCCTGAACACCTCACATCACTCATGCACCATCACCCTAAGTTCCTCACACGCTCTCCGCCACTGTTAATCTGACCCCACACGTCCATTTCATCACTGTCATACTGATACCCTTACACTCACTCCGTTACGGTCATCCTGACCCCTCACAGTCACTCCATCCCTGTCACCCTGACCTCATCACACTCAATTTGTCACTGTAATGTTGACCCTCCTCACACTCACACAACTACCACCACCGCCCTGACCCCTCACACTCACTCCGTTACCACCAGTCTGATGCCTTAGAATTATTCCGTCTCGGTCACCCTGACACCTCACACTCACTCTGTCACTCTCAGGCGATCTTATCACACTCACCCCATCACAGTCACCCTGAAACTCTCACAGTCACTCCATCACCATCACCCTGACTCCATCACACTCACTCTGTCACAAACCAGAAATTCCCCCTAACATTCACTCCATCACAATTACCCTGACACGTCACACTCAATCCGCCACCGTCACCATAGTCCCTCACACTCATTGTGTCACTGTCACCCTGACCCCTAACACCCAATCAATCACCATCACACTTTCCCCATCACACTCGCTCCGTGACCTATACCCTCAACCCCTCAAACGAACTCCATCACAGCTATTCTGGCAAAATCACAGTCACGCTGTCACCATCAGTCTGACACCCTCACAGACTGCATCATCCTGACCCATTCACACATGCTCTGTCTCTGTCAACTTGACCCCACCACAATCATGGCGCCACAGTAACCAATTTAGCTCAGGCCCTCACCATCACCCTGACCCCATCACACTCACTTCATCACCCTGATCTCTCACTCTCACTTCGCCAAAGTTACCCTGACCACCTCACACTCACTTCGTCACTTTAACCCTTATCCCTCAAACTCATTCGATTACTGTCACCCTCAGAACGTCATACTGACAAAATTCTCCAAACCACGTCACACTCACTATGTCACCATTCACCTGACCCCCTCACACTCCCTCCGTCACCATCACACTGACAAACTCATGCTTAATCTACAGTGTCCCTGAAGCCCTTGCACTAACTCCATTTCCATCACGCTCACTACTAAATCATTACCCTGAGCGCCTCACTCTCACTATGTCAACGTCACTCTGACTTGTTCACACTCACTCCATCTCCCTCACCCTGACCACTCACACTCACTCCGTCACTGTCACCTTGACCCGATCACACTGACTCCATCACTCTCCCCCTAACCCTCTCTACACTCACTCCATCACTGTCACCCTGACTCCCACCACACAATCTGTCACCGTCAGCCTGACACCGTCACAGTCGTTCCATCACCTACACGCTAACCCCCAAACTCACTCCATCATTATCACGCTAGCGAACTCACACTCAGTCCATCAAAATCTACCTTACACCATCAAACACACTGCGTCTCCCTGACCCATTCACACTGAATCCTTCTCTGTCACCCTGACTCCCTCACAATCACTGTGTCTCTTGTATGTTCGCATACATCTGTCATGGTCACCCAGAAAACCTCGGACTCACTGCGTCACCGTCACCCTGACAACCTCATACACACTCCATCATCCTGACCGCCTCAGACTCACTTTGTCAATGTCACCCATACATCCTCACACTCAGACCATTACCAACACTGTGGCCCCCTCACACTCACTGTCACCCGTCACGATAGCCCCCTCACTCTCACTGCATCACCAGCACCTTCACACCCTCATACTCATTCTACCACCGTCACCCCGACCCCACACACTGACTCCATCACCATCACCCTAACTCCCTCACACGAAATCCGTCAATGTCACCCTGATCCCCTCACACACAAACAGTCACTATCATTCTGACCCCATTACACTCATTCCATCACCTACTCCCTGACAACGCAAACGCACTCCATCATCGTCACGCTGACACCCTCACGCTCACTCCATCATTGTCACCCTCCCACCTTCGCAGACACTCTGTCACTGTCACACTGACAATCACTCTGTTACAGTCACTCTGAGCCCTCACACTCACCTCATCACCTGAATCCCACAGACTCACTTTGTCAACGTCTCCTAACTCCCTGACACTCAGTCCACCACAACAATCCTGGCACCATATATTCACTCTGACACCAATATCCTAACTCCCCCCACACTGACTCCACCAATGTCATCCTGACCCATACACTTACACTCCTTCACCAACCCCTGATCTCCTCACACTAACTGTGGCACCGTTACCCAAACTCACTTACACTCTTCCCCACCCCGTCACGATGTCCCCCTCACACTCACAGCCTACGCATCACACTTACCACTCACACTTATTGCGTCACTATTATCCTGACTAGCTCACCTCACTGCGTCACTATCACAATGACCCCTCACAATTATTGCGTCATTATACATCTGACTCTTCACACTTACTGCATCTATATCACTCTGACCCGCTCACATTTACGGCGTCACTATCACCTTGACATTCGCACACTTGTTGCGTCACTATCAGCCTGACACCATCACACTTACAATGTCACTACCATCCAGAATCACTCAAATTTACTGCGTCACTACCACCCTGTAATCCTCACATTTACTGCATCACTATCAGTCTAACGCCTCACACTTACTGCGTCATTATCAGACTGAGTCTCACACGCTTACTGAGTTACTATCAACATGACAGCTCACACTTCGTGCGTCACAATCAATCTTACACCCTCACACATACTGGGCCACGAGAAGCCGGTCTACCTCACACTTACTGCGTCATTTTCACCTTTGCCCTTCTCACTTACTGCGTCACAATCAGACTGACCATCTCACACTTACTGCGTCACAATCAGACTGACCATCTCACACTTACTGCATCACAATCAGCCTGACCCCCTCACACATATCAGGTCTCTATCACACTGACCCCTCACATTTACTGCGTCACTATCAGACTGACCACCTCACACTTACTGCGTCACTACCAAAGTCACTCCCTGACATTTACTGCATCATGATAAAGTTGAGCTCCTCACTCTTCCTGCGTCACTATCGCCCTGACCCCTCACACTTACTGCATGACTACCTCCCTGGCCCCGTCACACTTATTGCGTCACTATCGCCCAGAACCCTCACACATACTGCGTCACTTCAGCTGGACCCCCTCGCGCTTCCTGTGTCACTGTTAGTCTGACCCCTCACTCTTACAGCATCACTATAAGCCTGATCACCTTACACTTACCGCACCACCACCACCCTGATTCCCTCACAATTACTGTGTCACTAACATCCGTACCCCTCACACTTACTACATTACTGTCAGCCTGACCCACTCACACTTACTTGCCATTATCATCCTGACACCTTACAGATACTGCGTCACTATCATTCTGACCCTGTCATACTTACTGCGCCACTATCAGCTGGATACACTCACACTTACTGAGTCACTGCCGCTCTGACCCACACACTCATACTGCATCACCATCAGCCTGACACATCACACTTACTGCATCACGAGCAATTGGAATGCCTCGCACTTACTGGTTTCTATCGCCCTTGACCACTTCACAATTTCTGTGTCACTATCACCCTGACGCCTCACACTTACGGCGTCACATTCAGCCTGACACCATCACATTTACTGCGTCACTCTTAACCTGAACCCTCAAAACTACTGCGCCATTATCACCCTGTCCCCTTAGACTTACTGCGTCACTATCAGCCAAACACCCTCACATTTACTACGTCACTATGACCATCACACACACACGCTCACTGAAAATTTTTCAGCCAAACCCCTTAGATTTACTGTGTCACTATCATCCTGACACACTCACACTAACTGCATCACACTTAACATGAACATTGTGGGCAGCATGGTGGCACATTGGTTAGCACTGCTGCCTCACAGCGCCAGAGACCCGGGTTCATTTCCCGCCTCAGGCGACTGACTGTGTGGAGTTTGCACTTTCTCCCCGTGTCGGCGTGGGTTTCCTCCGGGTGCTCCGGTTTCCTCCCACAGTCCAAAGATGTGCAGGTTAGCTAAATTGGCCCGCTAAATTGCCGGTAGTGTTAGGTAAGGGGTAAATGTAGGGTTATGGGTGGGTTGCGCTTCGGCGGGGCGGTGTGGACTTGTTCGGCCGAAGGGCCTGTTTCCACACTGTCAGCAATCTAATCTAAAGCTAACAACTGCTGCGTCAGTGTCAGTCTGACCCCGTCATACATACTCCGTCACTATCAGCCTGACACATCACACTTCCTCCAACAATATCAACCTGAACGCCTCGCACTTGCTGCGTCACTTTCACCCAGACCCACTGAGACTTATTGCGACACTATCACACTTACGCCATCACACCTACTGCATCACTATCAGCCTGACACCCTCACACTTACTGCATGACTAGTAGACTGACCACCTCACACTTATTGCGTCACTATCACTTTGAACACCTCGCACACACTGCGTCACTATCTCTCTGACCCCTCACACTGACTGTACCTGTATCAGCTTGTCCACCTCACACTCACTGTGTCACTATCACGCTGACCCATCACACTTACTGAGTCACTATCAGCCGCCCTATCACAATTACTGCGTCACTATGAGCTTCTACACCTCACACTTATTGCGTCACTATCACCCTGACCCACTCACACTTACTGAGTCACTGTCACCCTGACTCCCTCACTCATACTGCTTCACCATCAGCCGAAGACATCACACTTACTTCATCACGATCAATCTGACACTTCACAATTACTGTTCACTACCACCATGACCCCCTTCCACTTAGTGCATCACTAGCATCCTGACCCCCTCACACTTACTGCGTCACTATAGGCAAGGCTCCCTTACACTTACTGTTTCACTGTCACCATGGCAATCCCACACTTTCAGTGCCACTATCAGCCTGATCCCCTCAGATTCACTGAGTCACGATCACCCTGACAACCTCACAATTACTTCGTAACTATCACCCTGATGCCTTACACTTACTGCGCCACTATCATCTTGACACCATCACACTTACTGCATCACTATCACCATCACACCCACACGTTTACTGCATCATTTTCAGCCAAGCCCTCAGCTTTATTGAGTCATTATTAGCCTGAAACCCTAACACTAACTATGTCACTTTTAACCTGAACCCCCACAACTGCTGCATCATTATCACCCTGTCCCCTTAGACTTACTGCGTCACTCTCAGCCTGACACCCTCACACTTACCGCATCACTATCACCCGGACAACCTCACGCTTATTATCGCACTATCAGAATCACACCGTCACACACACTACATCATTATCAGTCTGACCCCCTCACACATACTACGTCACCCTCAGCCTGACACATCACATCTCTTCTGTCGCTATCAACCTGAACGCTTCGCACTTACTGCGTCAATATCACCTAGTCCCACTCACACTTACTGCGACACTATCACACTTAAGCCATCACCCCTACGGCGTAACTATCAGCCTGACCCCTGACACTTAATGTTTCATTATTACCCTGAGCCCTCACACTTTCTGCGCACTATTAGCTTGAGCCCCTCGCATATAATGCGTTACTATCACACTGACCACCTCACAATTACTGCGTCACAATCACCTTGACGTTTCACCCTTACTGCATCACTATCCCCTGACACCCGCACACCTACTGCGTCACTATCAGCCTGAACCTTTCACTTTTAATGTGTCCCTATTACGCTGATCGTCACACACCTACTGCGTCATTATCACCATAATACCTGCACGCAAACTGCATCTTTCTTAACCTGACAAACTCACATATACTGCTTCACGATCGTCCTGAGACCCTCACACTGACTGCGTCACTATCAGCCTGATACCCTCTCAAACTTTATGCGTCAGTATCACCCTGAAGCGCTCACACTTACTGCACCTCCATCAGCATGACCCTCCTCACACATGCTGCATCTCTACCACGCTGAGCGACTCATACTTGCGACATCACTTTTTGCTGGACCTCCCACACATTCTGCGTTAATATCAAACTGATCCGCTCACACCTTTCACATCACTGTCACCCGAATCACCTCACAATTACTCTTTCACTATTAGCTGGACCCCCTCACAGTTATTGCCGCACTATAACCCTGACCCACTCAGACCTATTGCGTCACTATTAACTGGTGCACACACTTTCTGCATCACTATCAGCCTGACTATCTCGTTCTTACAACGGCACTACCACCCTGATCGTCTGACACTTACTGCATCACTAAGAGCCTGACGTCCTCACACTTTCTGCGTCACTATCACCCTGACACTCGCACACAAACTGCGTCATTATTAGCCGGATAACCTTTCTGCGTCAGTGTTACCATGAATTCCTCATACTTGCTGCATCACTATCAGTCTGACACCCTCACATTTACTGCGTGACTATCAGTCTGTCCACCTCACACGTACTGCGCCACTATCACTTTGAACCCTTCCCACTTACTGCACCCCTGTCACCCTGACCCCTCACATTTACTGCGGCTGTATCAGCATGACCCCCGACATATGCTGCTTAACTATCATGCAGACACATTACACTAACTGCATCACTATCAGCCGACCCCCTCACAATTACTGCGTCACTTGCACTCTGAGCACGTCACAATTACTGCATTACTGTGTGCCTGAACACTTCACAATTACTGCGTCACTATCAGCCTGATGCCCACACGCAAACTGCATCACTATCACCATGATTCTTCACAAATACTGGGTCACTAACAGCCTAACTCCTCATACTTACTGAACCTCTATCACACTGACTCCTCACATTTTCTGCGTCACTATCAGTCTGACCCCACACACTTACAGTGTCGCTTTCAGCGAGACACCCTCACAATTATTGCGTCACTATCACCCGGACCCACTCACACTGCATCATTATTAGCTGGACTCCTTCACACTTACTGCGTCACTGTCACCCTGACCCCCTCACTCATACTACGTCACCATCCGCCTGAGCCATTTCACTTCCTCTGTCACTATCAAACTCGCCTCACACTTACTGATTCACTATCACCCTTATACAATCACCCCTACTGTGTCACTATCAGCCTGACCCACTCACACTTAATGCTCCACTATCACCCTGACCCCATCACACTTACTGCGTCACTCTTCGCCTGACCCTCTCACATATTGAAGAAAGGATTGGGAAGGTGATTCAGGAGATGAGTGACAGTAATAGGGTGGTTGTTATGGGGGACTTTAACTTTCCTGATATTGATTGGGAAAGCTATAGCTCAAGTTCGTTAGATGGGTCAGTGTTTGTTCAATGTGTGCAGGAGAGTTTCCTGACACAATATGTAGACAGGCCAACAAGAGGTGAGGCCATACTGGATTTGGTTCTGGGTAACGAACCAGGCCAGGTGTTAGAATTAGAGGTAGGTGAGCACTTTGGGGATAGTGACCATAATTCGGTGATTTTTACACTCGTGATGGAGAGGGATAAGTGTGTACTACAGGGCAAGAATTATAGCTGGGGTAAGGGAAATTATGATGCGGTGAGGCATGACTTAGGATGTGTGGCTTGGAAAAGTAGACTCCAAGGCAAGAGTGTAAATGATATGTGGAACTTGTTCAAGGGGCAACTATTGAGTGTCCTTGATAATTATGTACCTGTCAGGCAGGTAGGAAAGGGTCGTGCGAGGGAGCCGTGGTTTAATAAGGAATTGGAATCCCTTGTTAAATGGAAGAGGGCGGCCTATCTCAAGATGAGACGTGAAGGTTCAATTGGGGCGATTGAGAGTTATAGGGTAGCCAGGAAGGACCTGAAGAGAGAGCTAAAAGCAGCAAGGAGGGGACATGAAAGGTCCTTAGTAGATAGGATTAGGGAAAACCCTAAGGCTTTCTATAGGTATGTTAGGAATAAAAGAATGACTAGGGTAGGAATAGGTCCAGTCAAGGATAGTAGGGGGAAGTTGCGTGTGGAGGCGGAAGAGATTGGGGAGACACTGAATGAATACTTTTCTTCAGTATTCACTCAGGAACAGGGCATTGTTGTCGATGAGAATACTGAGGCACAAATAAGTAGAATGGATGGCTTTGAGGTATGTAGAGAAGAGGTGTTGGAAATCCTGGAAAAGGTGAAAATAGATAAGTCCCCTGGGCCTGATGGCATTTATCCTAGGATTCTCTGGGAAGCAAGGGAGGAGATTGCAGAGCCATTGGCCTTGATTTTTATGTCCTCTTTGTCTACAGGAGTAGTCCCAGAAGACTGGAGGATAGCAAATGTGGTTCCCTTGTTCAAAAAGGGGAGTAGGGATAGCCCTAGTAACTATAGGCCGGTGAGTCTCACTTCTGTTGTGGGCAAAGTCTTAGAGAGAATTGTAAGGGATAGGATTTATGCACATCTAGATAGGAATAATGTGATCAAGGATAGTCAGCATGGTTTTGTGAAGGGCAAGTCGTGCCTCACAAACCTTATTGAATTCTTTGAAAAGGTGACGAAGGAGGTTGATGAGGGGAAAGCGGTAGATGTGGTATATATGGATTTTAGTAAGGCGTTTGATAAGGTTCCCCATGGTAGGCTACTGCAGAAAATACGGAGATATGGCATTGAGGGTGAGTTGGAGGTTTGGATTAGGAATTGGCTGGATGGAAGAAGACAGAGGGTAGTAGTTGATGGCAAAGTTTCTTCATGGAGTGCCGTCACTAGCGGTGTTCCGCAAGGATCTGTTTTGGGACCATTGCTGTTTGTCATTTTTATAAATGACCTGGAAGAGGGGTTAGAAGGTTGGGTGAGCAAGTTTGCGGATGACACGAAAGTCGGAGGAGTTGTTGACAGTGAGGAAGCATGTGGCAGGTTACAGCAGGATATAGAGAAGCTGCAGAGCTGGGCAGAAAGGTGGCAGATGGAATTCAATGTAGCTAAGTGTGAGGTGATTCACTTTGGGAAGAATAACAAAAAGATGGGGTACTGGGCTAATGGTCGGATACTTGGTAGTGTGGATGAGCAGAGGGATCTTGGTGTCCATGTACACAGATCTCTGAAAGTTGCCACCCAGGTAAATAGTGCGGTGAGGAAGGCATATGGCGTACTGGCTTTTATTGGTAGAGGAATTGAGTTCCGGAGTCCTGAGGTCATGATGCAGTTGTATAAGACTCTGGTACGGCCGCATCTGGAATATTGTGTGCAGTTTTGGTCGCCATACTATAGGAAGGATGTGGAGGCATTGGAACGGGTGCAGAGGAGGTTTACCAGGATGTTGCCTGGTATGGAAGGAAAATCGTATGAGGAAAGACTGAGGCACTTGGGGCTGTTTTCACTAGAGAAAAGAAGGTTTAGGGGTGACTTGATTGAGGTGTACAAGATGATTAGGGGGTTAGATAGGGTCGACAGTATGAACCTTTTCCCGCGTATTGAGTCGGGTATTACAAGGGGGCATAGCTTTAAATTAAGGGGGGGTAGATATAGGACTGATGTTAGGGGTAGGTTCTTCACTCAGCGAGTCGTTAGTTCATGGAATGCCCTGCCAGTAACAGTGGTGGACTCTCCCTCTTTATGGGCATTTAAGAGGGCATTGGATAGGTATATGGAGGATAGTGGGTTAGTGTAGTTTAGGTGGGCTTGGATCGGCGCAACATCGAGGGCCCAAGGGCCTGTACTGCGCTGTATTCTTCTATGTTCTATGTTCTATATACTACATCACTGTCAGCCTGACTCATCACACTTGCTGCATCACTGTCAATCTGAACGCATACTGGTCACTATCACACTGACCCCTTCACAGTTACGGCAACACTACCACCCTGACCGACTCACACTTACGACATCATTATTAGCTGGACCCCTCACATTTACTGCCTCACTATCACCTTCATGCCCTCACAATTTCTGTGTCACTAAAGCCTGACGCCCTCAGACTTACTGCGTCACTATCACACTGACGCCATCACAATTACTGCGTCACTATCACCCTGACGTCTCACCTTTACTGCATCACAAATAGCCTGACTACTTCACACTTACTACATCACTATCTCCCTGATCGTCTCGCTCTTAATGCATCACAAACAGCCTGAAGCCGTCACACTTACTGCGTCACTCTCACCCAGACACTCGCCCACATACTGCGTCATTCTTACCCTGATAACCTCACATCTTCTGATTCACTTTCGTCCTGACACCCTCGCACTTACTGCGTCACTATCACTTTGACCCCTCACACTGACGGCATCACTATCAGCCTGATATCCTCGCACACTTTCTGCGTCAGTGTCACCCTGATCGTCTAACACTTACTGTATCAAGAAGAGCCTGACGCCCTCACACTTACTTCATCATTATCACCTGACACCCGCACACAAACCGCGTCACTATTCGACTAGAAACCTCACACGCACTGCTTCACTCTTGTCCTGACACCCTCACACTTGCTGCATCACCTTGAACCCTCACAGTGGCTGGATCATTATCAGCCTGTTACCGTGTTAAACATCCTGCGTCAGTATCAATATGAACCCCTCATACTTACTGCATCACTATCAGCCTGACACACTCACACTTACTGCGTCACTATCACCTTGACACCTCACCCTTATTACGTCATTATCTGCCAGATACCGTCTCAAACTTTCTGCGTCAGCATCACCCTGAATCACTCATACTTACTGTATTACTATCAGCCTGACACCTTCACACTTACTGCGTCACTATCACTCTGAAACCCACGAACTTACTGCGTCCCTATCACACTGACCCCTCACACTTACTGCATCGCTATCAGCATGACCACCACACATGCTGCATCACTCTCAGGCTGAGCCACTCACACATTCGACATTACCTTTTGCTGTCTCACTCACGCTGACTGTGTCACGATCAGACTGTCCCCCTCACAGTTATTGCGTCCCAATCTACCTGAACCCTCACACGTACAGTGTCACTATCAGCCAGACACTCCCACACTTACTGCGTCACTATTAGCTGGACCCCCGCACACTACTGTGTCACTGGTGCCCTGACCCACTCACAATTACTGCGTCACTATCACCCTTACGCCATTACACCGACTGCATCACTATCAGCCTGACACCCGAACACTTATTGCGTCATTATCACCATCACGCTCACATGCTCTCTGCATCATTTTCAGCCAAACCACTCAGACTCTCTGTGACACTATCACCCTGACACTACGTCACTCTTAACCTGAACCCTCGCAACTACTGCGTCACTGTCACCCTGTCCCCAAGACTTACTGCATCACTATCAGCCTAACGCCCTCACACTTACCGCATCACTATCACCCAGAGAACCTCACTCTTACTGCTGCACTATCAGCCTGACACCCTCACACTTACTGCGTCACTATCAGAATGACACAGTCTGACACTTTCTCGGTCAGTATCACTTGGGACCCCTCATATTTACTGCATCACTATGAGCCGGACACCTTCACACTTACTGCGTCACTATCACTCTGAAGCACACGACTTTACTGTGTCCCTATCACCTTGACCCCTCACACTGACTGCACCTCTATCAGCAAAACCCCCCTCACACATGCTGCACCACTATCACGCCGAGCCACTGACACATACGACATCACTTTTTGTTGGACCCATCACACAGACTGCGTCACTATCATGATGACCCCCTCACACTTACTGCATCCCAATCTGCATGATCCCTCACACTTACGGTGTCACTATAAGCGAGACACCCTCACACATATTGCGTCACTATCACAATGACTCACTCATCCTTACTGCATCACTATTAGCTGGACTCCCTCACACTTTCTGTGTCACTTTCATCCTGACCCCCTCATGCATACTGTGTCACCATCAGCCTAAGACGTCACACTTTCTACGTCACTATCACCCAGACCCACTCACACTTACTGCGACTCTATAACCCTTAGGCCATCACCCCTACTGCATCACTGTGACACCCTCACATTTACTCCGTGACTATGAGCCTGACCACCGCACACTTACGCATCACTATCACTTTGAACGCCTTCCACTCACTGTGTCCCTATCACTATTACCCCTCACACGTCCTGCGTTTGTATCAGCGTGACCCCTTCGCACATGCTGCGTCACTATCGACCTGAACACCTCACACTTTCTGAGCCACTATCAACCTGACACCCTCAGAATCACTGAGTCACTATCATCCTGAAAACATCACAATTACTGCGTTACTATCACCATCATGCCCACACGCTTACTGCTTCATTTTCACCCAAACTCCTCAGCGTACTGTGTCATTATCAGACTGACACCCTCACATTTACCGCATCACTATCACCCGGACAAACTCACTCTTAATGCTGCACTATCAGTCTGACACCCTCAAACACACTGCGTCTCTATCAGCCTGACCCAGTCACACATACCCCATTACTATCAACCTGAACGCCTCGCACTTACAGCGTCGCTATCACCAGGACCAGTTAACATTTACTGCAAAACTATCACGTTTATATCATCTCCCCTACTGCGTCACTATCAACGTGACGCCATGACACTTAATGCTTCATTATCATACTGAGCCCGTCATACTGTCTGCGTCACTATCAGCCTGACCCCCTCACACATAATGCGTTACTATCACAATGACCACCTCACAATTACTGCGTCACTATCACCCTGACGTCTCACACTTACTGCATCACTAATATTCTCACTTCCTCACACTTACTGCATCACTATCTTCATGACACCCACACACTTACTGCGTCACTATCAGCCTGACCATATCGCTATTGCTGTGTCACTATCATACTGATCGTCACACACTGCATGACTATCACCCTGATACTCGCACACAAACTGTGTCACTATTTGCCTGACAACCTCACACCTGCTCCTTCAAGATCGTTCCGAAACCCTCACACTTACTGCATCAATATCATCTTGACCCGTCTCACTGACTTCATGGCTATCAGCCTGATACCCTCTCAAAATTTCTGCATCAGTATCATCCTGATTGTCTAACACTTACTGAATCTCGAAGAGCCTGATGCCCTCACACTTACTGCGTCATTATTTTCCTGACACCCGCACACAAACTACTTCACTATTCGCCTGATTACCTCACACCTACTGCTTCACTATCGTCCTGACACCCTCACACTTACTGTGTCACTATCACCTTGACCCGTCTCACTGACGGCATGGCTATCAGCCTGATACCCTCTCAAAACATTCTGTGTCAGTATAACCCTGAACCCCTCATACTTACTGCAACACTATCAGCCTGACAACTTCACACTTACTGCTTCACGATCACTCTGAACCCCACCCATTTACTGCATCCCTGTCACCCTGACCCCTCACACTTACTGCATCACTATCAGAATGACCCCTCACATATGCTGCATCACTATCACTCTGACGCTTTCTGCGTCACTGTCACCCTGACGCCTCACTACTACTGCATCACTATCACCCTGTCCCCCTCACAATTACTGCGTCACTTTCAACCTGACCCCCTCAGACATACTATGTCACTGTCAGCCTGACTCATCACCCCTGCTGGGTTGCTATCAATCTGCACGCATCGCACATATGCATCACTATCACGCTGACCCCCTCACAGGTACTGCGTCACTATCACCCTGACCAACTCACAATTACGACATTACTATTAGCTATCACCTTGATCCTCTCAGACTTTCTGCATCACTATCAGCCTGACACCCTCAGACGTACTGGGTCACCATCACACTGATCACCTCACAATTAATGGGTCACTACCATCCTGATGTCTCACCCTTACTGCGTTGCTCATATCCTGACCACCTCACACTTACTGCATGACTATCACCCTAACGCACTCACACTTACTGCGTAACAATTAGCTGGATACCCTCACATTTACTGCGTCACTATCACCCTGACCCACTCACACTTACTGCGTCACTCTTAGCTGGACACCCTCACACTTACCGGCACTGTTACCCTGATCCCTCACAACTACTGCGTCAATATCACCCTGTCCTCCCCGCACTTACTGCGTCACCTTCATCCTGATCCCCTCAGACCTACTACATCACTGTCAGCCTGATTCATCACACCTGTTGCGTCACTATCAATCTGAACACATCACATATACTGATCACTCTGACACTGACCCCCTCACATTTACTGCGTCACTATTACTCTGGGCCACTCACATCTATTGCGTCACTATTAGCTGGACCCTGTCACACATACTGCATCACTCTTAGCTGGACACCCTCACACTTACCGGCACTGTTACCCTGATCCCTCACAACTACTGCGTCAATATCACCCTGTCCTCCTCGCACTTACTGCGTCACCTTCATCTTGACCCCCTCAGGCATACTACGTCACTTTTAGACTGACTCATCACACCTGTTGCATCAGTATCAATCTGAATGCACCACACATACTGGTCACTATCACACTGACGCCCTCACAGTTACTGCGTCATTATCACCCTGACCCACTCACAATTACGACATCACCATTAGCTGGACCCCTCATATTTTTTGCGTCACTATCACGTTGATCCCCTCACACTTTCTGCCTCACTATCATCTTGATCCTCTCAGATGTACTGTGTCACTATCACACTGGCCACCTCACATATACTGCATCAGTATCACCCTGACGTCTCACCCTTACTGCATCAGTAATATTTTGACCACCTCGCACTTACTGCATCACTATTATCCTGACGCCCGCACACTTACTGCGTCACTATCACCCTGACACACGCACACATACCGCGTCCATATTTGCCTGATACCCTGTCAAACATTCTGCATCTGTGTCACCCTGAAGCCCTCATAACTTCTGCATCAATATCAGACTGATACCCTCACACTTACTGCCTGTCTATTAGCCTGAGCACATCACACTCACTGCACCACTATTACTTTGAAGCCCTCTTACTTATTGCATCAGTATCCACATGACCCCCTCACATAAGGTGCGTCACTATCACGCTGATGCATCACACTTATTGGGTCATTATCAGTACACCTCACAGTTACTGCGTCACTCTCACTCTGACCCCGTCACAGTCACTGCATCACTATGAGCCTGAACACATCACACGTACTGCATCACTATCATACTTTCTCCTCACACTGACTGCCTCACTATCAGCCTGACCCCCTCACAATTACTGCGTCCCAATCACACTGACACCTCACACTTACAGTGTCACTATCAGATAGACACGCTCACACTTAGTGAATCACTATCACCCTGACCCACTCACACTTACTACGTCACTAGTAGCTGGACTCTGTCACACTTACTGCGTCACTGTCACCCTGACCCCACACTCATACTGCGTCAACATCAGCCGGAGACATCACACTTACTGCGTCACTATCACCCTTACGCCATCACCCCTACTGCATCACTATCAGCCTGATACCTTCGCACTTACTGCGTGACTATCAGACTGACCACCTCACACTTACTGAGTCAGTATCACTTTGAACCCTTCACAATTACTGTGCTGTATCACTCTGACACCTCACACTTACTGCGGCTGTATCAGCGTGACCACGCTCACACATGCTGCGTCACTATTATGCCGAGACATCACATTTACTGAGTCACTATCAGCCGCCCCCTCACAATTTCTGCATCGGTATCACTCTGACCCTATCACTTTTACTGCGTTGATCTGAGCCTGAACACCTCACATTTACTGCGCCACTATCACCCTGACCCACTCACACAGATTGTGTCACTATCAGCCTGAGACATCACACTTAGTGTGTCATGATCAATCTGAACGCCTCACACTTAATGGTCACTACCACCCTGACCCCTCACACTTCCTGTCAATATCACCCTGACCCACTCACACTTACTGCGTCACTGTCACTGTGACCCCTGCACACATTCTGCGCCACTATCAGACTGACCCCCTCAGATTCACTGATTCAGTATCACACTGAATAACTCACAATTACTGCGTCACTGTCACCCTGACGCATAACATTTACAAACTCAGTATCATCCTGACACAATCACACCTAATGTGTCACCATCACCAAAGAGCCCACACGCTCACAGCATCATTTTCATCCAAATCCCTCAGACTTACTGTGTCACTATCAGCCTGACACCCTCACACTAACTGGGTCACTCTTTACCTGAACCCTCACAACCACTACGTCACTGTCACCCTGTCCCCTGAGACTTACTGCATCACTATCAGCCTGACGCCATTATACAAACTGCGTCACTATCAGCCTGACCCCGTCACACATACCCCGTCACAATGAGCCTGACATGCCACTCCTCCTTCGTCGCTATCAACCTGAACGTCTCGCACTTACTGCGTCACTATCACCCAGGCCCACTCACACTTAATGCGTCAATTTCAGCCTGACTCATCACACATACTGTGTAACTCTCAACCTGACTCATCACGCTTACTACGTCACTATCAATCTGAACGCATCACACATACTGGTCACGATCACACTGATCCCCTCACACTTACTGCGTCGCTATCACCCTGACCCACTCACAGTTACGACATCACTATTAAATGAATCTCTCACATTTACTACGTCACGATCACCCTGATCCCCTCACACCTTCTGCGTCACTATCATACTGACCACCTCACACTTTCTGCGTCACTATCAGCCTGCCACCCTCAGACGTACTGCGTCACTATCACACTGACCACCTCACAATTACTGCGCCACACCCACCCTGATGTCTCACCCTTACTGCATCACTAATATCCTGACCACCTCACACTTACTGCATACTATCACCCTGACGCCTAAACACCTACTGCATCACTATCAGCCTGACCCTCTCACTCTTACTGTTTATATCACCATGATCGTCACACACTTACTGCGTCACTAGCCCCCTGACATTCGCACACAAATTGCCTCACTATTAGCCTGACAACCTCACTCCTACTGCTTCACTATCGTACTGCCACCGTCACACTTACTATGTCACTATCAGCTTGACCCCTCAAACTGACTGCATCATTCGTTCTGCAATCGTTCTGCATCTGAATCGTTCTGCATCTGTATCACCCTGATCGTCCAACACTTACTGCATCATTATTTCCCTGACACCCGCACACATACTGCGTCACTATTTGCCTGAAAACCTCACGCCTACTGCTTCACTTTCGTTCTGTCAACCTCGCTCATAATGCGTCAATTTCACCTTGACCCCTCACAGTGACTAAATCACTATTCGCCTGATATCCTCTCAATCATTCTGTGCCAGTATCACCCGGACCTCTCACACTTACTGAATCTTTATCAGAATGATCTCCCCCTTTCACATGTTGCATCTCTATCACGCTTAACCACTCAGACTTACGACATCACTCTCTGATGTACCCCTCACACTTACTGCGTCACTAACACACTGACCCATTCACACCTACTGCGTCAGTAATGGCGAGAACCCCTCACACCTACTACATCGCTCTCATTCTGACCCCTCAAAATACTGCCTCACTATCACCCCGTCCCACTCAAGCTTTCTGCGTCACTGTCAGCCTGACTCATCACACTTATTGCGTCATGATCAATCTCAACGCATCACACATACTTGTCACTATCACACTGACCTCCTCACAGTTACTGCGTCAATATCACCCTGACCGCTCACATGACACTGGCACACATGTGCATCACTATTCGCCTGATGACCTCACACCTACTGTTTCAGTATTGTCCTCACACCCTCAGACTTACTGCGTCACTATCTCCTTGACCCCTCACAGTGACTGCATCACTATCAGCTTGATAACCTTTCAATCTTTCTGCGTCAGTATCACTCTGACCCCTCACATTTACTACATCTTTATCAGCGTGACGCCTCACACTTATACATCATTATCTCTCTGAAACCCTCACACTTGCTGCGTCAGTATCACCCTGACCCCTCACGCTTACTGCATCACTATCACCCTGGACCACTCACACTTCCTGCGTTACTATCACCCTGACCACTCACACTTACTGCGTCACTATCAGCCTGGCACCTCACACTTACAGCGTCGCTATCACCGAGTCACCCTCACACTTAGTGAGTCACTATCACCCGCATCCACTCACTGCGTCACTATCAGCATGACTCCCACACACGTACTGCGTCACTATCACCCTGACACATCACAAATACTGCGTCACCATCAGCCTAACTCCTCATACTTACTGTATCACTATCACACTGACACCGCACACTTAGTACGTCACTATCAGCCTAAACCCTCACACTTACTGCATCGCTATCAGCGCGACACAGTCACACATCGTGCATCACTATCACCCGAATCCATTCACACTTACTGCGTCACTATCATCCTGACCCCCTCACTCACACTGCGTCACCATCAGCCTGAGACATCACACTCTGTCACAATCAACCTGAACGCCTCGCACTTACTGCGTCACTAACACTCAGACCCACTCACACTTAATGCATCAATTTCAGCCTGACCCATCACACATACTGTGTAACTCTCAACCTGACTCAACACGCTTGCTGCGTCACTATCATCTGAATGCATCACACATACTGGTCTCGATCACACTTATCCCCTCACATTTACTGCGTCGCTATCACCCTGACCCACTCACAGTTATGACATCACTATTACATGAACCCCTCACATTTACTGCGTCACTGTCACCCTGATCCCGTCACATCTTCTGCGTCACTATCAGGCTGACACCCTCAGAAGTACTGCGTCACTATCACACTGACCACATCACAATTACTGCGTCACTCCCACCCTGATGTCTCACCCTTACTGCATCACGAATATCCTGACCACCTCACACTTACTGCATACAATCACCCTGATGCCTACACACCTGCTGCATCACTATCAGCCTGACCCTCTCACTCGTACTGTCTCTATCACCCTGATCGTCATACACTTACTGTATCACTAAGAGCCTGACACCCTAACACTTACTGCGTCACTAACACCCTGACACTCGCACACAAATTGCTGCACTGTTAGCCTGACAACCTCACTCCTACTGCTTCACTATCGTACTAACCCTCACACTTATGCATCATTATCTCTCTGAAACTCTCACACTTACTACGTCAGTATCACCCTGACCCCTCACATGACACCCTCACACTTACTGCGTCACAATCACCCAGGCACTCTCATAGTTACTGCGTCACCACCAGCCTTATGGCTCACACGTATGCATCAAAATCTCTCTGAAACTCTCACACTTACTACGTCAGTATCACCCTGACCCCTCACGCTAACTGCATCACTATCACCCTGAAACCTTAACATTTACTACACCATTATCACCCTGACCACTCACACTTATTGAGTCACTACTCGCCTGACCCCCTCACACTTACCACATTACTCTCACCCTGAAACCCTCACACACAGCGCTTCACAATCATCCTGGCCACCTCAAGCTTACTGCGGCACTATCACCATGACCCCTCAGACTTGCTGCGTTACTATCGCCCTTACCCTGTCACACTTACAATGTCACTATCACGCTGACCTCTCACGCCTACCGTGTCATTAAAAGCCTCACCCCTGCACTCCTACTGTGTCACTATCAGCTTAGTCACCTCAACCTTATTGCGTCATAATCAACCTGACCCCATTACACATACTGCGTCACTGTCAACCTCACCCGCTCAGACTTTCTGCATGACCAACAGCCTGACACTCTCACACTTACTACGTCACTATCACCCTGACCGCCTTACGCGTACTGCGTGTCTATACAGCCTTACGGACTCACATTAACTGTGTGAATAACACCCTCGCCCCTCATACATACTGCGTCCCTATCACTATTTTCCTCATCACAATAAATGCGTCATTATCTACTGACACCCTCACACTTACTGAGTCACTCTCAGCCTGACCAGTCACACTTACTGCGTCACTATCACCTTGAGCCTCTCAAACATACTGCGAGACCATTACCATTACCCCTCAGACTTAATGCATCACAATTAAAATCACCCCTTCACATTGACTGCGTCAATATCTCTCTGACACCCTCACACTTACTGTGTCTCTTCAACCATGAGCTCCTCACACTTACTGCGTCAGGGTCACGCTGACCACCCACACTTCCTACGCCACTATCATTCTCACCCACTCACTATTACTGCATCACTATCAGCCTGAACCCGTCAGGCTTACTATCACTCTGATGCCGTCACATGTACTGTGTGTCTATCAGCCTGATCGCTTACACATACTGCGTCACTATTACCCACTCCTTTCGCCCTTACTACATCACTGTAACTCTGACCCACTCACACTTACTGTGTCACCATGATATTGTGTCCTCACACTTCCTGCGTCAGTATCACCCTGACCACTCAGACGTACTGCGTCACGATCACGCTGACGCCATCACTTACTGCGTCTCTATCACCTTGACACTTCACTCTCACTCTGTCACTTTCACACAGACCCACTCACAATTACTGCGTCACTATCAATCTGATCCCCTCACACTTTTGCGCCACTATCAATCTGATCCCCTCACTGCTTCACTATAAATCTGACCTCCTCACACTTACTGCATCACTATCAGCCTGACCCACTCAGTCTTAGTGCATCACTATCAGCCTGACACCTTACACTTAATGCTTCACTGTAACTCTGACACTATCATACTTGCTGTTTCATTATCACTCCGACACCCACACTCATACTGCATCACTATCATCCTGAAGAATTCACACTTACCGCATCACTATCAGAGTGAACCACACACTTACTGCGTCACTATTATTCTGACACCATTACGCTTACAGCGTCAAAAATCACCCAGACAAACTTATACTTAATACGTCACCATTAGCCTGGTCAACATACACCTAGTGCGTCATTATCTCTGACACTCTCACAAATACTGCCTCGCTATCACTCTGACCACCTGCCACTGACTGGGCCACTATCAGCCTGAACCCTGACACTTACTGCGTCACTATAACACTGACACCAAAACACTGACTGCGGTACTATCACTCAGATACCCACACACATACTGCGTCACTATCAGAACGACCACTCACAATATCCGCATCACGATCACTCTGAAATCATCACACTTTATGCATCACAATCACACAGACACCCTCATAGTTAATGCATCACTCTCAGCCTGACCCCTTACACTTAGTGCGTCATTATCTCTTGACTCTCTCACCTTTACTGCGCCAATATCCCTGATCCCTCACACTTACAGCGTCATATCAGTTTGACGCCCCACCCTTACTGCACACTATCACCTTGAACCCGTCACACATAGCGCTTCACTATCACCGTGACCAAGTCACACTTATTGCATCACTATCACTATGCCCACTCACACTTACTGAGTTACTAACCGCCTTATCCCCATTACTTACTGTCTCATGATCAGCCTCACCTCCTCACACTGACTGCATCACGACCACACTGATCACTCACACATACTGCACCACTATTACCCTGACACTCTCACACTTATTGCATTACTATCATCCTGACCCCACCACAATTACTATGTCACTGTCCCGCTGACCCCTCACACTTACCGTGTGATTAAAAGCCTGACCCCCGAACACTTAATGTGTCGCTATCACCACGATCCCTCATACTTACTGAGTCACTATCAGCCTTATTCCCACTATTTACTGTCTCGTGATCAGACTGACTGTTCGCACTTATTACGTCACTATCACTCTTATTCTGTCATACTCACTGTACCACTATTACACTGAACCCATCACACTTACTAGGTCATATTCGCCCTGACCTCCTCAAACTTACTTCGCCCTTATCATCCTGTCCCCTCACACTTCCTGCATCAGTATCATCCTGACCTCTCAGACTTACTGCGTCACTATCACGCTAACGCTATCATTTACTGCGTCTCTATCACCCTGACACCTCACACTCACTGTGTCACTTTCACAGACCCCCACTAACTGCGTCACTATCAGCCTGACCACCTCGCACTTACTGCGTCACTATCAGCCTCACCACGGCACACTTACTGCGTCACTATATACCTCACCCGCTCAACTTTCTGCGTCACCATCAGCCTGACACCCTCACACTTACTACGTCACAATCAACCTGATCGTGTCACGCGCACTGCATCTCTATTCAGCCTAACCGCCCCACAGTAACTGCGTGAATATCACCCTAACCACTCACACTTACTGTGTCAATATCAACATTTTTTCCGCCACAATGATTGCGTCATTATCAACTAACACCCTCATGCTTGGTGCATCACTATCACCCTGACCACTCACACTCACTACATCACTGATACCTTCACACACACTGTGTCACTATCACCTTGAGTCTCTCAAACATACTGCGATATCATCACCATTATCCCTCAGACTTACTGTTTCACTATTACCATCACACCTTCACATTTACTGCCTCAATATCTCTCTGACACCCTCACATTTTCTGCGTCACTTTCACCATGGATCCCGCAGAATGACTGCGTCACCATCACGCTGACGCCTTACACTTACTACGTCACTATCATTCTCACTGTTACTGCATCACGATCAGCCTGAACCCGTCAGAATTACTGCGTCAACATCAGCCTGACACACTTACACTTACTACGTCACTATCACCCTGATGTCCTCACGCATACTGCATGTCTATCAGCCTGATGTACACATGCTAACTGCGTCACTATCAGCCTAATCCCTCACACATACTGCGCCACTATCACCCACCCGTCACACTTACTGTATCACGATCACTCTGACCCGCTCACACTTACTGCGTCACTATCACCCTCTCCCCTGACACTTCCTGCACAGATTCACACTGACCTCTCAGAATTACTGCATCACGATCATGCTGACGCCATCACTTACTGCTTCTCTATCACCCTGACAATTCACATTCGCTGTGTCACTTTCACACAGACCCCTTCACGCTTACTGCGTCACTATCACCCTGACACACTCACACGTAGCGCGTCACCATCACCCTGATAACCTCACACTTTTTGTGCCACTATCAGCCTGATCCCCTCACACTTACTGCCTCACTATCACTCTGACCTACTCACACTTACTGCGTCACGATCGGCCGAACCCCCTCACTCTTAATACTTCACTATCTGGCTGACCCCTTTCACTTAATGCGTCACTATAACTCTGACACCATCATTCTTACTGTTTCATTATCACACAGACACACTCACATATACTGCGTCACTATCAGCCTTGCCAAATCACACTTACTGCATCACTTTCAGAGTGCACCCTCACACTTACTGCGTCGCTAATATTCTGACACCATCACACAATCAGCCAGCCACTCTCATAATTACTGCGTCACTATCAGCCTGCTCAAATCACACATAGTGCGTCAATATCTCTCTGAAACTGTCACACTTACTGCCTCACTATCACTCTGACCACCTGCCAATTACTGTGCCACTATTAGCCTGACCACCTCACATGCTTACAGTTTCCATGTCACTTTCAGCCTGACCTCTCACACTTGATGCGTCATTATCTCTCTGAAACTCTCACACTTACTTCGTCAGTATCACTCTGACCACACACTTATTGCATAATTATCACCCTGGACCACTCACACTCACTGTGTTACTATCACCCTGAAACCCTAACACTTACTGCGCCACTGTCACCCTGAACCCTCACACTTACTGCATCACTACCAGACTTCCACCTCACACTTACTGCAACAGTATCACCCTGAAACCCTCAGACACATCGCTTCACTATCACTCTGACCACCTCACACCTACTGCATCACTATCACCCTAAACCTGTCAGACTTACTATGTCAATATCATGCTGACTGCGCACACTTACCGTGTCGTTAAAAGCATGACCCTCGCATACTTACTGTGTCACTATCAGCTTGGCCACATCAAACTTACTGCGTCACTATCAGCCTGATCGCCTCACGCGTATTGCGTGTCTATACAGCCTCACGCCCTCACACTAACTGTGTGAATATCACCCGAACCTCTCACACCTACTGCATCGCTATCCCCATTTTCCCGATCACAGTGAATGCGTCATTATCTACTGACACCCTCACACTTACTAAGTCACTCTCAGCCTGACCACGCACACTTACTGCATTACTATCATCTTGAGCCTCACAAACATACAGCGATACCATCACCATTACCCCTCAGACTTACTGCATTACTATTACCATCTCCCCTTTACACTTACTGCGTCAATATCTCTCTGACACTCTCACACTGACCGTGTCACTTTCATTATGACCCCCTCGCACTTACTGCGTCACGATCACGCTGATGCCCTCAGGCATACTGCATGTCTATCAGCCTGATGACCACACGCTTACTGCGGCACTCTCAGTCTTATCCCTCACACATACTATGTCACTATCACCCTACCCGTCACAGTTACTGCATCACTATCACTCTGACCACCTCACACTTACTGCGTCACTATCATCCTGCCCCCTCACACTTGCTGCGTCAGTATCACCCTGACCCCTCACGCTTAATGCAACACTATCACACTGACGCCATCACTTACTGCGTTTCTATCACCCTGACAACTCGCAATCACTGTGTCACTTCCAAACAGAGACCTGCAATACTATTTGCGTCACTATCAGCCTGGTCCCCTCACACTTACAGCCTCATTCTCACTCTCACTCTCACTCTGACCTCCACACACTTATTATCAGCCTGATCACCTCACTCTTAATGCATCACTATCCGCCTGACACCCTCATACTTTTTGCGCCACTATCAGCCTGAACCCCTCACTCTTAATGCATCACTATCAGCCTGACGCCTTACAACTAATACGTCACTATAACTCTCACACCATCATACTTACTGTTTCATTATCACTCAGACACCCAAACACTTACTGCGTCATTATCAGCCTGGCTAATTCACACTGACTGCATCACCATCAGAGTTAACCCACACACTTACTGAGTCACTATTATTCTCACTCCATCGCGCTTACTGCGTCACAATAACCCACACAACTTAATATATAATGCGTCACTGTCAGCGTGGTCAACCTAATATCAGCCTGCGTCATTATCCCTCTGACACTCTCATAGATACTACCTCACGATCACTCTGACCACCTGCCACTTACTGAGACACTATAAGCCAGACCCCTCACACTTACTGTATCACTATACCTCTGACACTAGCATACTTACTGCATTACTATCACTCAGGCTCCCTCAGACATATTGCGTCACTATCAGAATGAAACCTCACACATACTGCAGCACGATCACTCTGACATCATCACAGTTACTGCGTTACAATCACCCAGACACTATCATAGTTACTGCGTCACTCTCAGCCTGACCCCTCACTTTTATGCATCATTATCTCTCTGATTTACTGCGTCAGTATCACCCTGACCTCTCAGACTTACTGCGTCACTATTATGCTGACGCCATTACTTACTGTGTCTCTATCACATTGACACTCACACTCATTGTGTCACTTTCACACAGACCCCCTCAAACTTACTGCGTCGCTATCAGCCTGGCCACCTCACACTTACTGCTTCACTGTCACACTCACCCGCTCACACTTTCTGCATCACCATCAGCCTGACACCCTCACACTTACTACGTCATTATCACTCTGATCGCCTCGCTCGTATTGCGAGTCTATACAGACATTTGCCCTCATATTTACTGCATCACTATCCCCCTGATGCCCTCACGTGTACTGCGTGTCTATCAGCATGATGCCCACACGATGACTGTGTCACTATCAGCCGGACCCTTCACACTTACTGTGTCTCTATCACCCATCCTGTCACACTTACTGTGTCACTGGTACTCTGAACACGTCTCACTTACTGTATCACTGTCATCTTGTCCTCTCACAATTGCTGCGTCAGTATCACCCTGCCCTCTCAGACTTACGGCAACACGATCACGCTGACGCCATCACTTATTGTGTCTTGATTACCCTGACACCTCATACTCACTGTGTCACTTTCACACAGACCCGCTCACACTTAGTGTGTCAGTATCAGTCTGGCCACCTCGCACTTACTGCATCACTATCACACTCACACGCTCACACTTCCTGCGTCACCATCAGGCTGATACCCTCACACTTACTACGTCATTATCACCCTGATTGTCTCGCGTGTACTGCGTGTCTATACAGCCGGACGGCCTCACACTTTCTGCGTCACTATCACCGTAACCCCTCACACTTACTGAGTCACTATCAATATTTTCCCCGTCACACTTAATGCATCATTACAAACTGACACCCTCCCACTTACTGCGTAATTATCAGCCTGTCCACTCACACTTCTTGCATCACTCTCACACTGATACACTCACACTCGCTGCATGACTATCATCTTAACCCTGTCAAGCTGACTACGATACCATCATCATAACCTCCTCAGGTTTATTGCGTCACAATAACCATCACCCCCCCCCACTTACTGCGTCAATATCACCATGACCCCCATATTTACTCTGCCACGATCACGCTGACACCTCACACTTACAACATCACTATCAATCTCACTCACTCACAATTTCTGCGTCACTATAAGCCTGACCCTTCACACCTATGTCGTCACTGTAAGTCTGACCGGCTCATACTTCCTGCATCACTGTCAGCCTGACCCCCTCACACTTACTGCAGCGCTATCATTCTATCCACTTCACAGATCCTATGTCACTATCAGCCTTACACCCTTACACTTACTGGGTCAGCATCACCCTAACCCCTCGCACTTACTGAGTCATTATCAATATTTTCTCAATCACACTTAGTGCATCATTATCAGCTGACACCCTCACACTTACTATGTCACTATCAATCTCACCCGCTCATAGTTACTGTTCACTAGCAGTCTGACCCCTCACACCTATATCATCACTATAAGTCTGACTCCTTCATACTTCCTGTGTCTCTATTAGCCTGAACCCCTCACTCTTAATGCAACACTATCACTCTATCTCCCTCACACATCCCGTGTTACTATATCCTTACACCTTTACACTTACTGTGTCACTATCACCCTAATCCTCACACGTACTGCATCACTACAGCTCTTACCCTAACATATACTTCCTCTCTATCAGCCAGACCTCTCACACTTTTTATGTCATTATCATCCTGACCACCTCACACATATTGCATCAGTAATCCCCTCATCCTCCCACACGCACTTTTAATCTGACCTCTCACATTTATGCGTCACTGTCAAACTGGCCCTTGTCAAACTTACTGCATCATTATCACACTGACCCCGTCACAGTTACTACGTCACTATCAGCCTGGCCAGCTTATGCTTACTGTTTCACCATTACCTTGCTCCCCCTACGCTTACTGTGGCACTGTCACCTTGACACTCTCACACTTACTGCATCACTAACATCCTGACCACCTCACACTTAATGCATCACTATCATCCTGACACTTTCACACTTAGTCACGCTGATCCCCTGACATTTGCTGCGTCACTATCAGCCTCACCCCTCACACCTACCTTATCACTGTCAGCCTGTCCCCCTCATACTTCCTGGTAACTGTCAGCCTGTCCCCCTCACACTTACTGTGACACGATCGCTCGAGCTCCCCCAACATACATCCTGTGCCACTATCAGCTGGACACTCTTACACTTGATGCATCACTATCACCCTGACCCTCACACTTACTGCATCATTACCGCCCTGACCCCCTCACACATTCTGCATCACTATCACCCTGACCCCTTCATACTTACCACATCACTATCAGCCTGACCCCTCAAGCTAACTTCATCACTATCAGTCTGACCTCATTACTCTTACTGCGCCACTATCATGCTGAACCCTCACAATTACTGCGTCATTATCAGCGTGACCCCATGATAATTATTACGTCACAATCACTCTCTCTGCCTCACTCTTACTGCATCACTAACAGCCTGACCCCTCACAATTACTGCATCATTATCAGACTGACCCCTTACACTTACTGCATCACTATCAGCCTGAAACCATTTCTCTCACTGCGTCACCTTGACCCTGACACCCCACACTTACTGCGTCACTATCACCCTAACCCCTCACCAATTCTGCGTCACTATCAGCCTTACCTCCGACACTTACTTCCTCACTATCACCCTTAAAGCCTCACACTTACTGTGTCGCTATCACCTTGATCCCGTCACACTTACTGCATCAATATTACCTTCACTCCCTCAAGCTTACTGTGTCACTATCCACATGCCACGCTCACACTTAACGCTGCACAGTCGCCCTGACACACAAAGACTGACAACATCACAATCACGCTGACCACCTCACACTTACTGTGTCACTCTGAACCTGCCTCCCTTACATTCACTGCATCAATATCACCCTGAAACCTCAAACGTAACTACGTCACTTTCACCCTGACCCCTCAGACTTCCTGTGTCACTACCACTCTGAACCACTCACACTTATTGCATTTCTATCAGCCTGAACCCCTCACTCTTACTGCGTCACTGTCACCCTGAAACCCGCACACTTACTGAATCACTATCACTTTGTACACTCTTACTTACTGTGTCACTAACAGCTTCACCCCTCACACTGACTGATACATAATCAGTCTGACCACCCTACACTTACTGTGTCTCTATCACCGTGACCCGCACAAACCTACTCGGTCACAATCACCTTGATCCACTCACACTTACTGTGTCACTATCAACCGGAGCCATCACACCGACTGACCCATCACACAGCCATTATCAGACTGACCACCTCATACTGTGTGACTATCACCTTGACCACTAACACTTACTTTGTCACTGTCAGCCTGACAATCTTCACATTAGTGCGTCTCTCTCACCCTGAGCACTCATACTTGCTGCGTCACTGTCAGTCTGACACCCTCACACTTATTGCGTCAATGTGTCCCTGATACCCTCACACTCACTGCATCACTATCAGCCTGACCCCTCACACCTGCTTCGTCACAATTAGAATGAAACCCTCACCCTTACTGTTTCACTGTCACTCTGATACCCCCACACTCACTGTGTCACTGTGATTCTGAACCCCTGAAACCTACCACGTCACTACCATCCTGACCCATCACATTTTTCTCCTCACTATTAGCCTGACCCCCTCACACTTCCTGCGTCAATATCATCCTGACCGCTAGCACTTACTGCGTCATTATTAGCTGGAACCCCTCACACTTAGTGCGTCACTTCCAGCCTGGTCTCGTCAGACGTCCTGTGGCACTAACAGCCTGACTTCCACACAGTTACTGCGTCATCACCCACACCCCTCACAAATTCTGTGGCACTATCAGCCTGACCGCCTCACACTCATTGCATCACCAGCACCCACACCTCACGCACATACTGTGTCACTGTCATGCTGACCACTTACAACTACAGCATTACTATGAGCCTGACTGCCTCAAACTTAGTGTGTCACTTTCAACCTGAAACAGTCACACTTACTGCGTCAATAGCACACTGACCCCCCTCACACTTACTGTGTCACTATCAGCATGACCCACTCATACTTACTGCATCACTATTAACCTGACCGTTCACGCTTACTGCCTAAGTATCACATTGACCTCTCACACTTACTGCGTCGCTCTCAGGCTCACCCCCTCACCCATCTTATGGCAATAACAGCATGACCACCTCACACTTGTTGCGTCACTACACAGCCACACCCCTCACGTATTTTGCTGGACTATCTCGTCTGCCTCACATTTACTGCCACACCATCACTCACACAACTCACACATGCAGCGTCACTATCAACCTGATCCCTCTCACTTACTGCGTCACTATCAGCCTGACCCTCTTACACTTACTGCGTCACTATCAGTCTGACACCCTCAAACTTACAGCGTCACTATCACCCTAACCCCCTCAAACTTACTGCGTCACGACCAGCCTGACCGCCTCACACTTACTGTGTGACGATCACCCTGACACCCTCATATTTACTGAGTCAGTAACAACCTGACCCTTGAAAATTACAGCATCACTATCAGCCTGACCCACTCACACTTACTGTGTCACTATCGGTAAGTTTTCCTCACCCTTACTGCAACATTGTCACACTGAAACCCTCACACGTACTGCATCACCCTCAGCCTGATCCCTTCACACTTACTGCGTCACTGTTACCCTGACACGTCTCACACTTACTGCGTAGCTATCACCCTGACCCCCTCACACGTATTGCTTCATTATCAGTCTGACCCTCTCACAATTACTGCGTCACTATCACCCTGAGCCCCTCACATACTTACTGCATTACTATCTCCCTGACGTTTCACACGTAATGCGTGACTGTCACCCTGACACGTCAAACTTACTGCATCATTATCACCCAGACAGCCTCACATATTCTGCGTCACTGTCAGACTGAACCCCCACACGTACTGTGTTAGTATCAGCCTGACCCCCCACACTTACTGCGTCATTATCAGCCTGAACCCCTCACACTCACTCCGTTGCCGTCACGCAGACCCACTCGCACTCACTCCCACATCAACTTCCTTTGCCCGTCACACTCACTCTTTCTCATCACCCGAACACTTCATTCTAACTCCATCATCTATACCCCTGAAACTCATACCCTCATCGTCATACAGGCCTACTCACACTTTTACTCCATCACCGTCAGCCTGGAAAGCTCACATTTATTGCGTCAGCCTAACCCGTTCACACCCGTCCATCACCGTCAACCTGACCCCTCACACTCATTCTGTCTCCAACAATGTGATCCAAATACACTCACTCTGTAACTGTCAACCTGACCCTCTTACACTTACTATGTCGCAATCACCCCGAATCCCTCACACACACTCTCTCACTGTCATCTGGACCCCTGACTCTCATTCCATCACGACACACACTCCATCTCCTGAACCCCTCATGCTCATACTGTCAATGTGATACTGAACATCTGCCCCACTACTGCACATCACTCAGCATTCAACTAGTTTCCTCGAACAATATGTTGTGGATCCAACCTAGAATATTGATGTAGTGAATCTGGTAATGTGCAATGAGCAGACTGAAAGATTGCCTTTTAACATCAAGATTATAGCATTCAGTTTGAGAGGGAAATTTGCATCAGAAGCAGATATGCTCGGCTTATAATTGAACAGAATATTTTCCCTACAGCGTGGAAACTTGCCCTTTGGCCCATTTAGTCAACACCGAACATCCAAAGAGTAGCCCACCTAGACCCATTCACCTCCATTTAACCACTGATTGGTGTACCTACTCTACACATCCCTGATCACTCTGGGCAATTCAGCTCAGCCACTTCACTTGACTTATACATCTTCGGATTGTGGGAGGAAACTCACGGTAACACGGGGCGAATGCGCAGACTCCACTCAAGGAATCAGTTGAGGCTAGAATCAAACTCGTGTCCCTGGTGCTGTGAGGTAGCAGTGAAAACCACTGTGCCACCTTGCCAGCAAGAGCAAATGTGAAGGAATGAGGGCAGGGTTGGCTGGATTGGACTGGGAAAGAGCTTGAGTCAGCAAAGGACTGTGAAGAACAATGGCAATCATTAAAGAAAAATAGTCCTTGGATCACAGTAAAGAAACAATTCAAGTGAGAAGGATCGATGATGGGAGGGGGACAATTCAATTACGGTTAAGTAGAAACGTTAAAGATAGCAACAAATTGAAGTATATGAATGCATATAATGAGAAAATACTTTTGGTAAGCAGAAAGTTCATAAAGTTTAAAATCAAAAAATCAAAAATTAATAAGAAGGGTGAAGGCAAACATTGAAAGTAAAACTGCAGGCGATATCATAGCGAACAACAACAGCTTCCTTCAATAGAAAGAAAGGAAGAAAAAAGTCAAAGTGAACATTAGCCCATATTGAATGGAGCTGAGAATTAGTGATCATGTACCACGAAATGACTGACCGCGTGAATAAACTGTCTGCGTCTGCATTAAAAATAAGAGAAGAATTACATTCCAGAATTGATAAACAATGATTGGCAAAAGAAAAGGCGAAGAACACAATGCAATCACTTTCACTGTAAAGAAAATGCCAGTGAAATTAACAAGAATAATTACTGCAATATCGACTGGAACTAATGTTCGATGCTCTAGTAGTAACTTTCCAATGATGACTGGATTTCATAGAATTCTCAGAAGGTTGGGAAAGTGATAAGGCAACACCTATACTCACAAAAGGTAAAGAGACAAAAATGTCTGACTGAGGCCATTTAGTTTAACATCATTTATTGGAACAATTGTGAAGTCGATGGTAAAGGATGTAACATCTGAATATTTAAAAGTGCACAACATACGCAAGAGGACTGAGAATGGGTTTAGGAAAGGGGAATCTTGCTTGATATAATATTAGAATTCTTTGAGAATAAGGAGGAAATAGTGATTGCAATATATTTAGACTTTCCGAATGTTTTGACAAGGTAAAACGCATAAGTTTAATAAACAAGATAAGAGCCAGTCATTTCGGAGGTACGATATTTACACAAAGAGAGAATTGTTGTAATCACAATCATAAGAGTGTTCGATTGCGAGTTTTACTTTACAATGTAACAAATGGAGTATAATGTGGGGAAACGTGAAGTTATTCACTTTGGTCATAAGAGTAAAGAAACAATGTTTTTGAAATTGTGTGAAATTTGTAAACACTATTCAAAGGCACTTAAATGCAATTGTGTAAGATAAACAAGGTTATTTTCCTGCTGTGAAGGCAGGCTAAATGTTGTCCCTGATTTGCTGTGGTTTAGAGCATATAAATAAGAAATTCTTGTAATAATTTGTACAGAATTTTGAAACGTTTGCACCGGGAATATTGTGTACAGTTTTGGCCTTGCTTGTATTGGAGATGGTGCACTCTAGATTTGCTAAGTTGGGTACCTGGCCTGAGAGAATTCTTCTGTGATGCAAGGCTGCGTAAATTGAGCTTCTACAGTTTGGACGTCAGAAACAGGATCAAAGGGTAGCGTAGGTGTCTGGAAGGACTACTGTTTAGAGCGATGGGTTGAATTGCCTGCTTCCACTGTTGAGATCCAATGATTCTACTAGTGGATTATCACATAAATCAGTGTCGCGGGACACAAAATATTTACAACATATATTAATGACTTAGATGAGGGAAGTGAACATACTGTAGGCAAGTTGGCGAATGACACAAACATTGGAGAGGAGGCAAGTGGTTATCATGATGCAAAAAAAGGTTTGCATAAGGATATAGACTGGACAGAGAACGTGAAATTTTGCTATTGATAAATTAGAATTTATATAAAAAAGTGAGGTTATGCATTTTGGCAGGAAAAATGGAGCAGCTGAGTATTACTAAAATACAGATAAAATTCAGAAATCTTTAGAACTGATATGGAAGTCTTCACCCTAGAATGACGAAAAGCTAGCCTTTAATTTCAGGGACAATGAAAGCAAACGCAACGTAGGGTTTTGTTCAAAAATTAATGAAACATTGAGAGTAGGAATAAAAAGGTAGAATATATGAATGCGTGGCAGAGGAGCAGTTGCAGTTTCACGGATACACATTTTCGATCAATGAGATCTCTACAGCGCTGGAAATTACCTGAATAAGATGAACATGTTTCACCTGAATTGGGAGCGGACTAATATTCTTGCAGGGAAATGTTCTGGCGGTACCCTGAAATTTCAAAACAAGACAGGGTTGATTTGGGAATCAACACAAAAGCGAGGAAAGGGCTGGTTGGGGATGGTACAATAGATAATGTGAACAATTCTAAGATTCAATGACGACAGCAGCTTGGGAAAAATGAAGTAAGACTGCTAACTTGCATTTACTTCAAAACAAAGGGCCTGATAGGTGAGGTAGGTAAATATAGGGCATGGATGGCATTGTGGAATGGGGATAGCATAGTTCCTCCAGAAATGTGGCTCAGTGATGAACAGGTCTGGCAGCATACTGTTCTGAGGTATAAATACTACAGAATGGACAGACAGGGGTGCAGGGACAAGAGAGAAGGAGGAATGGTACTTTTAGCTCAGCAGAGCACTGCACATGGATGTCAGAGGATATTCCTGGATGACTGCCAAGAGAAGTTGTATGGATGGAACTTAAAAAGAAGATAGGGGTGATCCTTTCCCTGGGATTGTATAATAGGTCGCCAACAGTCAATGGGAAATTCGCAAGTCAATGTGTCAGGAGGTCTCAGCTGTCTGGAAGAACAACAGGATGATCGTCGGGGATTTCAATTTTCCAAACATAGTTTGGGATTATCATTGTGGTAAGATCTTGCATGGGGATTGATTTTTTAACTGTAAACAAGAAAACTTTCTTTTTCTATATGTGGATACACGTATTAGAGTTTGTGCAATACTTGACGTTCTGTTGGGCAACAATGCAGGACATGTGACTGAGATGTGCACTTCGGAGGGAAAGAACTTAATTATAGTAGTTTTCAAGTAGTTATGAGAAAGGATAGAACGGATTTTAAAAAGACAATTTTCGAAATTGGAGTGAGGCCAAGTTTAACGGTGTTAGAAAGGATCTTTGCAAAATTCGTTGGGGGGTTGCTATTTGCAGTTAACGGAATGGTTGGGAATTGGGAAGAGTTTAAGAACGAGAAAAGGGAATTCAGTAATAATGTGTTCCTGTTTTTGTGCAGGGCAAGCCTTGTGCCTGTCGGGAAATCTGGATAGCGAGAAAAATTGAGAGCCTAGCTTAGAAAAAGAAGGGGTCATATATCAGGTAAAGACAGCTGGAATCGAGTGAATCCCTAAAAGAGTATCGCGCAGTAGGAATACCAATAAGAAAGAAATCATGTGGGTAAAAATAATGAGACATGGAAGTTCTTTGGCAATTAGAGTTAAAGAGACTTTTTAAAAATTCCTGTAATTACAATAGGGGTAATAGAATAACTACAGAGAGAATAAAGCCAGGTTACTGTTTTTGTGTGGGACCATAGGTGTGGATGACACACTAAATGAATATTTTGCGTTAATATTTACAGTAGACAGGTGCACAGAAGCTAAGAAACTTGGGAAATAAATATTGATGCCTTACAAAGCGATCATCTGACAGACGAAGAGGTGTTGGAGGTCTAAAAACAGAAAACCAGAGGTAAGTCCCTGAGGCCTGATCAGGTGTTTGCACGAACTTTATGGGAACCTAGGGAAGAGATTCCTGAGCCCTTTGGTGCGATATCTGTATCATTGATGATCATGGTTAACGTGCTGGAAGACTGGAGAGTGGCTAATTTGATGGTATTATTTAATAAGGTTGTAAGAAAAAGAAAGCAGGTCACCATGGAGGTTTGGGCCATTATCCACAGATACTGCCAGACGTGCTGAGCTTTTCCAACAATTTCCATTTTTGTTTTTATTACACAGCATCAGCAGTTCTTTTGTTCTTTTTTATTTCATATATGGGGAATGTTGCCTTTTGCATTGGAGGCATGTTAAAACATAACAACGTAAGAACATAAGAAATGCGAGCCACCTGGCCCCACGAACTTGCTCCGCCTTTTAATTACATTATGGATGATCTTTTCATGGACTGAGCTTCACTTACCCACCAGCGTGCTATATCCTTTAATTCACTGACGGGTCAAAATATATTTATCTTCGTTTCAAAACAAATCAACGAGATAGCCTCAACTGCTTCACTGAGAAGAGATTTACACAGATTCACAACCCTTTTGGTGAAGACGTTCTTCATAATTTCAGTCATAAAATTGTTCCCACTTAGTTTGAGGCTTTGCCCTTCCGAGTTCTAATTTACTCACGTTAGTGGAAACAGACTCTCTGTTTCTATGTTACCAATCCCTTCTTACTTTCACCTGAGAGAGCTCCCCACACCCAAGTATTCTTTTAAATTACAATAAGTGTAGTCCCTCTCTGCTCAATCTCTCCTCATTTACCAATCCTCTCAATTCCAGAATCAACATAGTCAACCTCCTCTTCACTTCCTCCAGTGCCAGTACATAGTTTCTCATCTAAGGAGCCAAACATCATACACAGCAATCCAGGTATGGCCTCACCAGCACCTAATACATCTTCAAAATAACCTCCTTGACTTTTAACTTCACCCGTTTCGCAATGAGGGACAATATTACATTTAACATCTTCATTCGCTGTTGCAAAAGCAAGCCACCTTTTTGAGTCTCATGTACAAAGCCACCCAGGTACCACTGCAGAGCTGCATGCTGCATTTTATCTGACATGTGACAATAGTCTATTTGGCTGTTAGTCGTTTCAAATAAGATGACCTCACATTGACCAACATTGAACTCCTTTTCCTGATTCTTGCTCACTCACTTAACTTATCAATAACCCCCAGCAGACGTTCAGCCTCTACTGCATGTTTTCCTCTACCATTCATCTTACTGCTGGCTGTGAACTATGGCACTCTACACTTGGACTCTAACTTGAAATCATCCACGTAAATTGCAAACCATTGTGGTCCCGACACTGACCCCAAGACACATCACGAGGTACTGATCGCCAACAGGAAAAACACACATTTATCGCAGTTTATGCGTTCTGTTAGTTAACCAATCTCTAACCACAGTAATACATTCCCCGTCATGCCGCCCAGCTTCACATTATACAGCAGCTTTTTGTGTAGCACCTTGTTGAACGTTTTTTTTTGTAATCTAGATACGCTATATCCATTCTCCACGATGTTTGTAATGTCCTCAAAGCATTCCAGTTCATCTGTTAAACATGACTTGTCTTTTATGAAACCATGCTCAATCCATCTGATGAGTCAATTTCTATCCAGATACCTCGCGATTTCATCCTTGATGACCCATTCAAACATTTCCCCGTCTATAGACGCTAAGCTAACGGGTCTATAGTTACCCATCTTTTGTCGATCCACATTCTTAACTGTGGCGTCACATTTGCTGTTTTTCAATCGCTGGAACTGCCACAGAATCCTTCAACTTTTGCTAAATATCACGACCACATTTGTTATATCCCCCATCTTTTTTTTTTAATCCTGCATGTTCCACAGGCATCAGTGCTGGTTCTGCTTTTGCTCATGTTTTTAGATAAATTAAATGAGAATTTAGAAGGTATGGTTAATACGTTTGTGGATGGCAGCAAAATTGCTGTTGGAGTTGACAGTGAAGACGATTTCAAAGATCACAAAGGCATCTTAATTGTTTGGGTCAACGGGTTGAGGATTGGCAAATAGTACTTAATTTGGATTAGTGTAATGTATTGTTTTTCGTCAGGTCTTGCCAAATTAAAATATTAGTGTTGTAAAACAGACAGAAGTAGAGGCTTTAATACTTCATTCTTTGAAATTTGTATCATATGGAGATACGTTGGCTAAGACGCCACTTACCATGCTTGTATTCATTGCTCAGAGCTTGTATTATAGGAATTGCGAAGTCCTGTTGAGATTCTGCAGGACATTGGTGAGACATCTTCTTGAGTACCGTGTCTAGTTCTGTTTGCCCTGTTGTCGGAAGGGCATTATCAATATCGAACCGGTTAGAAAGCATTTACCAGGTTTTTTGCGCCTTAATCTACTAAGAGAGAGTAGACCTTTTCACAGAAGAGTAGGAGTTCAAAAGGTAATCTTATACAGATGCTTTAGTTTCATCATATAAGTTATATATAAGGTGAACAGCGGGTGTCTTTCCCTTGTGGTGGATGTTTCCAGGACTAGGCGACATATTTTGCAAGGGAGAGGAGCAAGATTGTTTTTTTTTTAAAATGATGCCACGAGCATTTATTTTACATGGAATGTTTCATGAGCGGAATGAAATTCCAGTGTAAATGATGGACCCTGGTGCAGTTACATAACTTAAAAGTCATTTAGAAAAAGTACATGAATAAGTAGGGTATGGAGAAATATGGGTGATGTGCAGGCAATTGGGACAGTTTTACTTTGGGATTGTTTTTGGCATGGACTTGGTTGATCGAAGGATCTGAATCTTTGACTGTATGAGTGGCAAATTGAATTTAATTTACATAAATATGTTGCATGTTCGTAAGACAAACAAGGGCAGAACTTATAAATTTATTCTCTTGGGGAGTGTTGGTGAGCAAAGAGACCAAATGGTACTGGTGCATAATTAATTGACAGGGGAGATGTAGGTAGACGGAGTTGAAGAAGGTATTTAGCATGTTGCCTTTATTGGTCAGAAGATTAAGTGTTAGAATTCAGATATCATGTATCAGTTCTACACAATATTTGTGAGACCACTTTTAGAATGTTCTCTATAATTCTGCCCGATCATGTATGTGAAAGATTTTGTTCAGAGGCTGCACAAGAGATTGACAAGGATGATGCCAGGACTGGAACGTTTAATCTATAAGGTTAGGTTGAATGTGCTGGGGCTCTTCCATTCAATGCAGCGACAGAAGCTGAGAGGTGGCCTGAACAAGATTTATAAAATCATGAGGGGAATTGATATGGCGAATAGCCGAGGTGTTTTTCTGAGAGTGGTGAAGTCCCAAACTAGAGGATATAGGACTGAGGTGAAAGGATAAACGTTTGAAGAGATCCTGACGGGTAACTGTTTCATGCAGAGGGTGGTGCCTGCATGGAATAAGCTGCCAGAGGAAGTGGTGGCGGCTGGTACAATTACAGCATGTTACATGCTCCTCGATGTGCGTATGAACAGGAAACATTTAAAGGAATGTGAGCCAAATGTTTGGCAAAAGTTACTTGGCCAGATTGCGATATCTGGTTGGCACAGATGGATTGGACCGAAGGATCTGGTTCTGTGCTGTATAATTCGATGATAATAAGGTTTAATAAAACTTATGAAGAGCTCGAGTCATCGAACACTGGATTACTGTGAACTCTTCAGGGACTCCTATCGAAGACAAGATTAAATTGAATGCGAGATAATTCACATGAGGTTTTGTAGACTGATCCTGAGGATGGACGGACTTCTTCTGTGGAGAGATTGAATAGTTTGGACCTGTTCTAAATTGTACAAAGAAGATTCAGTGGAGACATTCTTCAACATCAATTATTTTCAGGAAGCTTGATGGGTAAAATGGAGAAATGTCGTTACATTTTGTGGTAGGCCAGGTCATTGAGTATACTTCAAACTGACAAAGATAAGTTACTGGTATCAAAAGGTATGGGGAATGATGTTGAGAAATTTCTTCGCTATGACTGAATTGTGGAGCAGACCCGATAGGCTGAATGGCCTACTTTCAGCTCCTATGTCTTCTGGTAGAGTTGAGGAGCTGGGAGTATGAATTAAACGTTCCAAATTTAAGGTAGCCAAAAATTGCCTTCCCCAGAATTCAGTAAACATCTGGTATTCTTTACCACAGTATACAGACGAGGTTGGGTCATTAATATTTTCAAGGGTGAAATGGACGAATTTTGAAGAGATAAAGTTATCAATGTTTACAGGGAAATAGGCTGAAAAGTAGAGGCGAGGATTATCTGTTCAAAAATAATGTCATTGAATGGAAGACTAAACTCCATTGGCTGAATGGCATGCTTCTGTTTATTTATAATTGACCTGATCACGAAGTCAGTTTTTCTCTCAGAATTAATATAGACCAATTTTAAATTTTCCCTTAGTTTCATGCTTTGCCAGTTAACTGTTTGGTGGCATTGCATCCTTTCTGTAATTCAATGACTACATTTACGTCCCTCTCCGTTCTGTTGAAAATTTATCAAGCAAAACGAAGTGTATTACAGAGCAGTTTGAAGACCGATTAAAACTACATTGAAATTAATTAGTCATACATGGAGGCATGTGGAACATGGAGTACACACATATTACACATGTCACATACTAAAGCTCCCTGCACATACATAAAACACTGCAAGACTTATTTTAATTAAAAATTGGCGTGTGTGTTGCGTCTGAAGATTGTTATCGACATGTGTAGCAAAAATTCGATGCATACTTTTTTTCTCTTTTTATTATGATATCATCATTCTGAAATCAGGAAGAAGTTCAAAGCATTTTTAATTTGATTCCCAACAGTGTGGAAACAGGCCCTTCGGCCCAACCTAACTCTCCAAAGCGTAACTCACCCACAGCGATTCCTTCTGACGAATTCACGTAGCGCTATGGGCAATACACCATCGTCAATTCACCCGACCTGCACATATTTTGATTGTGGGAGGAAACCCACACAGACACGGGGAGAATGTACAATTCTACCGAGAGCGTCGGCTGAGGCTGGAATCGAACCTGGAACGCTGGGGGGGTGAGGCAACAGTGCTAAGCACTGAGCCACCAGGCCAACCACTGAGCCACCGTTCATCAGATGTTTTGTGAGATTGTGCAGCTCACGTATGTCCTAGGTAAATCTTCCTCTACATTGTGTAATGCATTACAATCAGGTCAAATACATTTTGGTTCGGACGCATTGTATAGATACATCCACGATTTCCTTGAAAACACCCCAGGGTATCTACGATACAGTCGTTACAGAATAAATGTCCCCTTCACTTTTATATTAATCATTCCCTGATTTGTAGTAAAGTTTAATAATCGAGTAAATATGCATTACACTTACACATCAAGAATTACGCAGTCCAGACTAATACTCATGATTTGGAGATGCCTGTGTTGGACTGGGGTGTACAAAGTTAAAAATGACACAACACCAGAATAATACTGGTGAGATACAAGAAAAAGCCCTTTCAACACAATCACGATGAAGTCGCATAGCTTCAATAACACTGCACGTTAAATGCTGAGCAAAAAATCCTTGCGTGGCTTGCTATCAAACGCTTCCAGATCACTTAATACTCAGACAAGGTTTGGAGAAAATCTGGCTGTACTGATTCAAATCTCTCTGGAAATAATGTGTGTTGTTGAGATGATATGTTGGTGAGGCTTTAACTTCATATTGTTGAGCAAATATGGTCTGGTGGTGGAGAGGCAAAATACGGAATGAGACATTTAAGAAGAAGGGAGAAAGGAAAAGGGAAAGAGAGAAAGAGAGACGGACAGAAATGTGGGCTGGACTGCTATATTTCGGAATTACAATTTTTCTGACTAAAAATGAAAATTCATATCATTTTGATTGTACAAATATCATTTGATGTTTTTTTGATCTATAACCTATTGAGAGTTCTATTTCTGTGTTTATTTACATAAACGTTTCGTTGGTTTCAAGGAAGACTTGATGGCAGCAAAGGCAGATGAACGAAGTTATTTATTACTTCGTTTTAAACCAAAGCAAGTTTATTTTAAGAATGTTGACATTTGCTAGAAGTGAATAAAAATTTAATGCAAATCAATTGGAATATATGTTATATATTTGGGAATGATAAGAGCAATTTTAAAGTTTAATTTCGATTAAGAATTCAGTTCTGAAATTCTGCAATTAATTATTTCTATCCAACTGGATTTACTCTGAATGTCCTATTGATTAAGCTTGTAGTCCGGTTCGACAGGAAAATATCTGATGGTGCAACATAACTCAAAATGCGTTTTGGAATACTGACATCAAATATTTGAAAAGTCATCAGGAAATGCCACAGCAATTTCATTTAGTTCATATAATTGTTGCGAGGGTTAGTCACTCTTGCATTTTCTTTTATTCTTCCATACAACGAATCCCTATCCAATTTCCCATTTTGGTAATTGCGAAGCTCACTTCAGAATAGACACAATTACTCTGTGGTGGGTCTGGAGTAACATGTAGGCCGGACTAGCTATCGGCAACATATGTTATTTTTTCCCCCAATGGTCATTCCTGAACCAGCTGTTATTGTATTTTTCCATTGACTGTGGTAACATTATCACCGTTAGGCTTTTTCATTCCAGGATCGCTTTGAATTCAAATTTCATCCGCGGAAAACGGTTGAATAACAACTCCTGTCCACTCAATATCAAACTGGATATCGGAAATACTGGTCCAGTGATATTACTACTGCGATTGTGATGTTGGCAATACAGTAAGCAGACACAGAAAGCTGTCACACATCGACATGCAATCATTCTGATATTTTACATCATGATTAAAGGTAAAAAAATGCAATACTGGGAAAGTTCTCATTCGAGGCAAAAGTGAGGACTGCAGATGTTGGGGATTAGAATGGAGAGCGTGGTGCTGGAAAAGCACAGCGATTCAGGCAGAATCCTATGAGCAGGAGAATCAACGTTTCGGGCAAAATCTTTTCATCAGGAATTCCCTTTGAGTTTACAGCAATATTAGGGGAATTTTGCATGCAATCATTAATCTAAAGTCGATACCAATTCTCGACCTGTACAATGTGACTGAACTGTGTTTTAGGTCCCACATTTTCATTCTCTTTCTGTTTCAGATTTCTAAACACGACAGTACTGGCAGTTTTTGAATTCTTGCTTGCAATTTTAAATAAATAATGGCGTGTAGATTGAAGAAGAGCTTTCAGGTGATGCTGTTCCCATGTATCTGCTGCTCTTATCCGTCGAGATGGAGGTGCGAATGGGAAATGCGCTGTCTAAAGTCATGCGTCATGACAGCTGTGTGTATTGTAGGCCTTGAATACCGCAGGTACTGAGTGGCAGATTTGGAGGAAATTGATATTTGTGAATCTGCTGCTCACCGAGCAGGGTGCTGGAAGATTGAAAGCTTGTTGAGTGAAATTGTAGCTGCACCAGTCAAATGAAGGAGTATGCGATCACACTACTGATGCCAGCCTTTTAGAGAGTTAATTGGCTATTGAAGTCAGGTGGGTGAGTTCAACGCTGCAGTGTTTCTCGCCTATTGCCTGCTGTTATAGCATTGCATTTATATGAAGTATCCAGTTCAGTTTCTGGTTATTTTATGACGCATAATGTTGATAGTGGACGATTGACTGATGGGAGCACGATTAAATTTTGAGGGGTTTTATTTCAGTTCTTTCTTATTTTGATTATCATTTTCTGGTATTTTTCTGAAATGAATGCTACTTGCCACTTCTCAGCCTAAAAAAATGTGTTGCTGGAAAAGCGCAGCCCTTCTTCAGAAACGTCGATTCTCCTGCTCCTTGGATGCTGCCTGACCTGCTGTGCTTTTCCAGCAACACATTTTTCCGGTCTGATCTCCAGCGTCTTCAGTCCTCACTTACTTCTAATCCTAAGTCTGCATTCTGTCTAGACCTTGTTCAACTTGAAAATGGACTGCTTTTGTGTGCAAGTAGTCCCAAATGAAACTATGATCGGTGCACATTTCTCTTCTGATGTTATGATGGAGGGAATGTCATTGATGATGGAGCTAAGAATGGGTGGTCCTGGAACTCTTGCTTTCGGAAATCCAACAGAGATGTCCTTTGACTGAGATGACTCACCTCCAAAACGAGAAACATCTTCCAATATGAGAGGTATGACACCAGACAACGAAGAGTTTGCCACCAAAAACCCATTGATTATCGTTTTGTTAGGGTTCTAAAATACCGCACGCAGATAACTGTGACCTCAATGTCAAGGGCTTTCACCATTCCCTCACTTCTGGAACACAGTTTTTTTGTCAATGTTTAAATCAAGTCTGCAATTCGTTCTGGAGCTGAGTGGACCTTGCATAAACCACATTGTGCGTCAGTGCCCAAGTTATTGCTGAGCCAGTGCTGCTTAATCTTTCTGTTGACCGTATCTTCCCACGCCTAACCCATGAATGAGAATCAACGGATAGGTCAGAAACTCACCAGGCCAGTTTGTCCTATTGTTTGTGCACAGGACATGCATAGACTATTCTGCATTTTATCAGATCGATGTCAGTGTTTTGATGAGCACAAGCCGTCAATATTATTGGCAGAATCTTGTCAGTCTCCATAACATTTGTGGTAACTAGTGCCCTCCTAGAGTGTCTTGACTTCATGTGGACAGAATCAGATTGGCTGAAGACAGGTATATTTCATGGTAGTGACCGGATGAGCCCGAGATGGATCACACAATTGATACCTCAGAATGAAGGTTGTTACAAATGTTTTATTCTTAACTTCTTCATTTATGTGTTGTGCTCTCAATCATAGAGGATGGTAAGATCTCTGCAGCCTAGTTCTCTGATGACTTGTTTAATTATCTACCATAGTCCACAGCTTGATGTAGTAGCACTGTGCAGCTTAGAACAGATTTTCCAGAAAAAAATCCTCTAGCGAAAAAATGTCCAGACCATCGCCTCTCTATATGATGCAAAGCAATAGATTGTTTATCCTTTGCAGTTTGTAGGTTCCAACCATGCGTCACATATTCTCTAGAAACGATCCTCCTTGAAAATGCTTCACTTCACAGGCTCCTAGAAAATACTTTATTTTCAGTTCTTCTGCCTAATACGAAAGGTCATCGATATCATGCTGCATTCTAAGGTTTTCCTCCTAGTTAACGACAGAGCCATACATCTTTCGTCAAATCTTTGAATTAACTGATCAAAAATGCTACTTTCCGCACGAGATCGTTGATGTACACTGTAAACAGCAAAGGACCCAACACCAAAGTCGTGAACTAAGTCACTGGCTACGAGGTTTCTTTATTAAGTGTACCTTCGACCATTTTTGTTTGCTTTCTGCCACGAAATGCACTTCAGATGCCTTTCCCAAACTGCACCGTATCCCCTCTGCTCTTAACTTGTTGAAGATGCAAGACTTTTTCAAAAACCTGATTGAAATCATGAAGTATTGCATCCATTGTTTATCCTCATCCACAAACCTCATTGCCTACTCGGAAGTCTGCATCAGGCATACTCGATATGATATCACTGCCACCAAATCCGTGTTGAATATTAATGGTTACACCTGGCAATTCCACCTTTTACCGAATGCTGTCTCTGATATGTATTTTTCCCATTTATTTTGCTGGCACCGATACTGGACTCAGTGTAGCTTATTAATTGCTCCTGCCAGTAATGCCTGAATAATTGTTCAATCGTCACTATAGCTGACGTCTAGTAGTCTAGCATTTACCCTTTGTACAGGCATGATTTGAAAATTGATATGATGACCCCTACAATCTATCATCTTGCCTACTTTACCGGGACGAGTAGCTTTTGCAATTTCATGCTCAATAAAACGGCTATAACTTTTTTTTAATTTCCATTGAAACTTCTTGAAGGATCACAACTGAATTATTTGATTTATATATCTCTATCAGTCTATCTCATAAATACAGATGTGAACTAATATATCAAAAAATAACCAAAACGATCCAGCACTATGATGTCTGGCTGTTTAGTTTCAACATGGTCCCAATTTTGCCCCCATTACGTTTTTGCTAATTGTATACTCAAATTTAAATTTCTTCAATTAAATTTGTTTTTAAACAAGGCACCCTCTTGGCTTTCCTAATTCATTTTTAAGCAACCTAAATACGTTTCTCGGGTATGTTTCTGGTATAGTGTTGTAAACTTAGATTTTTGTCTTTCACAATTCTTTATATTCCTTAATATGTCGTAACCTTCAGAATATGTGCTAAAAGTGTTCACACGTGGGGAATGTTATCGCCTGCACAATTTATTATTTCTCATTGGAAATACTCCCAGTGTTCTGATGCAAGTCTCCTTCAAGTATTTACTCCCACGCCACTTTGATTACATTCAGTTTTTTTCTCAATAAAATCGGCTGTGCCCCAATTCAAGACTTTTATTCATCAACTTTTCTAAAACTATTCAATCTGCTGACCTATCACCTGTCAGTGTGCAATTACATAGATTCATATTCCGTGATGCTATTATTCTCTTTGAACTGTGTATTGTGACCGCAGAGGATTTTTCACTCTGCAGAAACTACCTCGGCAGTATATGCTGTAGTATCTACTCAAACGTCTGATTCAACGCCGTTATTAATTCTTCCATTAAATTATTTACTCACTCACTTGAATTAGTTCTGCTTTCACATCTTCAAAATTGTCCTTGTTTAATTTAATAGTATTAATGTTGGGAGCTCTGCTTGTGACCTCAGAACAAACAGAAAATTCATAAGGCGATCGCCACGACATGGGTCATTATTTAATCCAACCTCATGGCGTAACACTGGAGCTACTGAACCATTAAATCTCTTTCCTTTCTCTCAGGAACTTGACGAACACACTTACTCAAGTCCTAAGTCTCTTCTTGATATCTTGCATGAATTGAAGAAAAAAAGACAATAGCAAAATATCAACAGAGTAAAATCCAGGCAGAAAGCCCTGTTCTTTCTGATGCAACCTCTCGTTGCCTTTTACCAGAGATAGCGCTCAAGTTCCCTAAAGCTTTCTATGTTTAAACATAGGTGTATGAGTGAAAATACTTATTGTCATGTAGTTCCCTTTGCCTGATTATAACTCTCACATTATCTCGTTGACATCTTAATTTAAATTACTACAATTTAAATTATCTGTTGGATATATTGCTTCATTCTGGAAAATGGGAATGGAATCGAATGCAGTGTTGTTGCCAATAGAAATCTGGGCGTTTGTTCTTGACGCTGTCAGGGAGTATTTACCCTTACAGGCAGGAAGAATATTTGTGCTGATAACAGGAAAACGGCGCCTGGTGTGACATTCTCAGCTAATACAGAACTTCCTGTTTCTGTGTGCAAACAGCAACCCACAAAACACACTTCTGATCAGAAAATATATCCAGGGGACACAATCAGGAGGAAACATCTGGCAGTTTGGCCTAGGTGAAGACACAGAGAACGTGGGGTGGTGTACGATCACATTGAAGTGACATTTATCAAAACGACGCTCACAGATCGACTTCTGTTCCACGGTCCAGTTCCAGTACGTCATTAAACGGATCTATGTACCATGTAACAAACTCAATCGATTCTCTAAAGCCTGGAACACATCGAATGCATCTTTTAATGTCTATAAACTTGTACTTTATCTAACTCTTTAGATCTATGTGGAAAGCATTGCATGCAACATTACAGGACTCAACAACTAAAGGGCAATGAAATTGTAATTGGTCGACATATGGACGAAAATGAAATAGTGCAGGTTGGATGGGCTTCGGGTTGGTTTCAAAGGTCAGCCCAACGTCGAGAGCCAAAGATGTGGAATGTTCTTTTTTTCTATGTTGCCAGCTTTAGCTTATGTTTTCTGAATGTATCACCTCCCCAGCCGAATACATTCTATTTGATTTATTTCCTAGATTCCCGTAAACAAAATAAAGGCTAAGAATACATTATTTTGTACAAACTGGTATGTCAATGTGTTAGATTAACAGAATCAATATTCGGAGAGATAACCTTTTCTGTACCTAACTCTGACCGACACTGAATTCAAATAAAGCACAACACTATAGTTTCAAACTTTAAAATCTTCTCTCTTTGCAATAGTTCTTTCTAACTGTTAATTATTTTATTGATTCTTTCAGAAACTATTACTAAAAATCCATACTTTTACAAAGTTTCAAACACCATTAAAATTTGAGATATTGACATTTTTCCAGCCAGCTTCTGGTGTTTAATCTTCTTAGTCATAATTTAATTCAAGCAGCAGATTTCAACATTGGTTTCTCCAGTCACGGCCCTCGCGCTTCTATAAAATTGCAATGTGTTGCTAAGACCCAGACTGAATAGATTATTTTATGCTCCTGTTCATTTACAATGAATAAGTACAAAATAACCGACAATGAATTTGGGAAGATTTAACAGGATTTTTTCAATTTAAGCAGTAACAGAACATTTTGACATAATGCAGACAGAGTGGAGAGATTCGATTGCACTTCCCATTCCACTCTGCATGTCCTGCGCACTCCTGAATCACCCGACGCCTTGTGGAAGAACGCCTTATCTTCAGCCACAGGAACCTGCAACTACATGGTATAAATGTGGATTTCAACAGTTTCCATAATTCCCCTCACTCCACTTTATCCCAGTTCCAAACTTTCAACTCGGTACTGCCCTCATGACCTGACCTACCTGTCCAACTTCCTTCCTACGAATAATCCCCACTCTCCTCTCCGATCCATCACAATTACCGCTCCCTTCGTCTACCTATCGCACTCTCAGCTACCTTCATCCTGGTCATCTCTCCAATCCCTCGGCTCACATCCTCATTCCTAATGAAGGGCTTTTTCCAGATACAGCGAGTCTCCTGCTACTCGGATGCTACCTGACCAGCAGCACCTTTGCAGCAACACACTCTCGACTGCTGAAAAAACACATAAAGTGATATAAACTGACACCAGCCCGCTTTAGGTTACCACTGAGACAAAGTGCAGCGTTTAATATATATAGTCAATTGAAATAAATAAACCAACTATTTTAACCAAGGTACAAGACAGGGTAATTAAGAATAAACAAATAAAGACACTCGCATTTTCGAATAAATTAGAATAGTAATGTGAATTTGTGTCTCGACATTTTTCATCGCTAACTTAATCATTTCAAAGATGCCTGTGTTAAGTTTCTTGTGTCACTCTTCAGCCCATTTCACGATTCTCGTTGGAAGCTTATTAAATTCTGAACCATTTTCTTCCTGGTTCGCAGTGGTTGCTCGATTCATAATATAACAAATAGTGCATTGATGCACCGTACTCCAATGTCTGAGTCCAAACATAAATGAAAGCAATCACTGGTTCAATCACTTATCTCTTCAAACCGTCAAAATGGATCTTCCTTGAGTCGAAAAAAATCTGCTTCTTGATCCATGATTCTAAAATCTGCTCGCATGTTTGTTGTGAAGGCCGTTTTCAAATAACACTTGAAGTGCAGCTGTTTGCAACAATCATATTAACCTCTCACGTGTTAGCCGGCACAAAAAAAAAACAAGCATGTTGGTTAACACAAGATGCTCTGAGAAAATCCTTGGTGGATTTTTAAAATCCAGATGTTTTGCACCGATCACTGTGCAATGTCCTCAATTTTAAGTTGTGTCTGACTGGAGATGAATCTGACTGATTTCTGATGAAGCAAGGTGTGTGACCTTCACTTCATTAACGTATATTGCTGACCTGAGTTTAATAAAGGGATTTTTCCCAGGAATCGTCTTGGACCATTTATTAAATTTCCACGTTACCAAACAGATTACTGATTGGAGTGTATTAATATGCGACGCCATTAAAACGAAAGTTTGGAAAATGTTGTTTTGGAACCATGGGAATTAGAGCTTCTGAATTAGATAAAGTAGGATTGATGGATTTAGACACCACGTAAGAGAAAGTTTTCATGACAAGAGAGAGAGTACATTGCCCGTCGGTCACGTGTCACCTGAAAACAGGAGCATTCCTGCAAACACCCATTTTATTGTCCGTAACCCTCCAGGTTCTCACACTTGAAGTATGTAGCCAAGCACATTTTAAATGATTTTTGTTTTCCTTCATCTATTATCCTTTCAAAGACTGAGTTTCCTGAATCTTCTGTCATTTTGCTGTCAAAGAATTATATCTAAATACTTCATTCAGCGAACTTCCCCGTCAAGAGCAAGAGATTTCTTACCATCTACTTTATCCAGACATGACATTTTTGTGCTTCTCACGAAAATAATTGCCGTTAACCTCCTCTTCTCCACCATGAACAACTCTGGGCAAGTTGGAATTTCATTATTGCTGCATTCTTCCACTCTTAGCAGGAATCTCCCAGACTCATTCGAACATACTTTCATTCTGACTCGAATGTAATCACCAATTATTCAGTGATTTGATGTGTGAATGTCGTATTTTTTTCCAGTTGCATTTACTCCTACTTTTAGTAGGGAACATATTTTTAAGTTTAGAGCAGAAATAAAGTTAAGAGGATATCAGATGTAACATTTCCACAGAGAATATTTCGTTTGTTGAATGAATGTACAGAGGAAGAGATGGACATGGGTACTGTAAAAATGATCAAAAGACATTTTAGCAAGTACATGAATAAGAAATATTTGGGAAGGCATGGGGTTAAGCGCACACAGGTGGGATAAATTATGTTTTGGATTATGTCTGGTATGGCCTGGTTGGACCGAAAGGTCTGTTTCAATGTTGTATCTCTAAATGACGAACTCTCTATCCATTTCTATCTTTATTATACATCGCTGTAGTGATTCTCGAGTGAATTGGTTTTAGATCGTGTCTGAGACTCTACGAATATCTCCTTTAATGAGAGAAGTCAGTAGGTCTGCAAGTTGCGCATATAAAAAAATACTGTTTTCTCCAGCATTGTTGCTGAGTAGTTTTGCTTACGCAGAGGCAGCAGTTTGATTATGGGTTGAAGCTGTTGTTCTAACAAGCGATCAACAGGAGACAAGATGTCTTTGATCTACTGCACAGAACTCCAGATGCTTCAGGCAAATGGGTACACGAGAATCATTTCTGCATCCGGCTGAATTGCAGCTAAATATTGTGTCTGGTAGATACAGAATACAGCGTTTATTGTGCGATGACAAGAAAACATAAAATTGGCTGCGCACCAGAAATGTCTATTATTTCCAGCGAGAGGTCATGCTAGTTAGTAAAGCCTGTTCATCGAGTACCTTCAGAGCTTTTGAATAAGAAGTAAATGGATTCAAAATCCCACATTGCTGTAACTTTTGTTATCATCTCAAAATAAAATGGTGAACTTGAATTGGCTCCAACTCACTGAACTTGTTGCACCAATCACTGAATAATTGGCGATTACATTTGAGTGGGCGGCACGGTGGCACAGTGGTTAACACTGCTGCATCACAGCACTGGAGACCTGGGTTTAATTCCTGCCTCAGGTGAATGTCTGTGTGGAGTTTGCACGTTCTCCCCGTGTCTGCGTGGGTTTCCTCCGGGTGCATCCGTTTCCTCCCACAGTCCAAACATGTGCAGCTTAGGTGAATTGGCCATGCTAAATTGCCCGTCGTGTTCGGGGAATGGGTCTGCGTGGGTTGCACTTCGGCGGGTAGATGTGGACTTGTTGGGCCGAAGGGCCTGTTTCCACACTGTAAGTAATCTAACTTTCTGACTAATGCATCTCATGAAAACTGAGTGGGCACTTTGCACATGTTTAGGACCGGTGTAGTGAACGTGAAACTTTTGTTGAATTGTAGTAGTTAACAGTCCCTGTCATATTCATCTATGGGAAGAGAAATTTGCTGTTTCGGACATACACCCGTGCCAACTATTATTGCAATGTTCTGAAATTACCAGACACTTCTGACGCACCACACAGTTATCTTCAATGGTTTGGATGTTAAGGCTTATTTTTAAATTATTGACGACCTGCTACAGTTTATGAGATTCTCTTTCAAAACTTTGTCTGATTGTTACGTATCACTGTCAGTTCACAATATTTTAATTCAGACACATAGCTTTCCTCTACTATGCATTTTCAGATTATTACATTATGGTCAGAGCAATTTGACAAAGATACCAGAAGAGACATTCTGCAATGTAAAGTGGTTCTTCTACTCTCCGGGTTCAAACTGTTTAGGGATATTCACCCACATTCTGAACATACTCACTTTGGACATGCTCCATATTCGTTCACTTGAATTGAATTGAGAAATGCCCTTTCGAAATTATATGTTATTTTGTAATGCGAAGGCAAATTGTGAGTGTCAGAAAACATAAAGTCAGCAATTGTATTGCCTGATAATGGTATTAAACGCCTTTTTAAAAGCTGTTGTCTGCTCATGGTTGAATATAGAATTACAAGTAGTTAATTTCTAAATGGAAATTCTATAATTAATCACTTTGGACACACTCTGCATTCAGTTGCCTAAATTGAACATAGAAACATCTTATAAGAATTACGTGTTATTACGTGGGGTGACAGAGACTTCGAGTGGCCAGAAAAAAAACGTTTTTTAAAAAATATTGGCCAATAATATCATTTAACTTTGATTTTAATTTTATCTGCTTGTGAATGAATGTAGACATAAAGTGACCTAACTTCCAATTGAATGTGTTTTGTTATTTTAAGCAATATATTTGAAACTATCATTTGAAGTACACCTCAAGTTGACAAATTTACTTTCACAGTTAAAAAAATGCTTCCAAACAAGCTATTCAGCAAATCAATATCACGAAATGAATGTACATTAACTTTTAAGTATAACCTCTTTTAAATGCATGGCGCCATCTGTTAAGGCTGTGCAAGGTGATAAGAATATCCGGTCTCAGCCTCCAGTCAGCAACTAGCAGGCGGAGCATGTCAGCTCGCCCCTTCTGGAGGCCATATGATCCCTAGTCACTGGACCGTAAGTCAACACTTCTGAATCTGGTTTGTTTAGAAAGATCTTAACAGAACCTTTCTCCACAAGTTGTTGGAACGATTATGTCGACAATTTTTTTTTTTTGCAATTTGTTACTGGCTTTCTTACGACGTGATTTTTTTTTCATGTCTCTATTTGTGACTGTCTCAATGTTAGTCGACTCACCCATAATTTCATCAGCAGTACTGATCTTTTTCTCTTTGTTTTCGTTTTAAAGGGGCCCAGTCGAAGGTTATTTTGACCCAACCAGAGGCAGCACAATGGCCGTCCCGGAGGAACCCTGAAAGTGACCTGCAAAATCAGCGGATTCAATCTTGGCAGCTATCGGATGAGTTGAGTCTGACAGATTTCTGGACAGGTTAGCTATTATAAATCATCCAATACATACTATGGCCAAGGGATTAAGAATCGATTTACTGCGTCCAAAGGCACTTCAAACAATATCTTCGGACTGCACATAAGAGCCTGAAGATGGAAAACATTGCCATCTATAACTGTGCAAGAGACCACAGCGACAGGAACCACGGCAGGACTCTTTCAAAAACTGCTCAAGGGGACAATTCAAACGTATCTGACATGATTTGGAGATTCCGGTGTTGGACTGGTGTGCACAAAGTTAAAAATCACACAACACCAGATTATAGTCCAATTAGTTTAATTGGAAGCATACTAGCTTTCGGAGCGCCACTCCTTCATCAGGTGATGGTATAGGACTAAATCCTAAGGCACAGAATTTACAGCAAAAAATTTCAGTGATGGAACTGATATTAAACATTGAAAAATAACTTGATTGTCTGTTGAGTCTTTCATCTGTTCGAATACCATGATAGTTCAGCTTCTTTCATGTGTAAATCAGAAAACAGAAGGTGACGGGCACCTGGAAGTACTCAGGGATGCTCTCACAAGAACGGGGTACGATGCCCAACTCATCGACCACCAGTTCCGACGTGCCAAAGCAAGGAACTGTGATGATCCTCAGGAGACAGACACGTGCTGCAACCGACAGGGTACCCTTCCTTGTTCAGTATTTCTCAGGAACTGAAAAACTACGCCATGTTCGTTGTGACCTGCAACATATCATCAATAAGCCTGATCATCTCGCCATCACCTTCCCCACACCTCCACCACTTGTCTTGAAACAACCGCCAAACCTCAAATAAATCATTGTTCTCAGCAAACTGCCCGGTTCTCAGGACAACTCCATACAACCTTATCATTGTAGGCACTGCACGACGTGTCAGAGTGTGGACCTAGATTCGACCATTACACGTGGGGACACCTCCCACCTTGTATAAAACACGTAGTCATGTGGATCATCTAATGTTCTATATCTTACACGTTGCAGGCAAGGATGCCCTGAGGCATGGCACATGGGGAAACCGAGCTAAGGCTACGGCAACAGATGAATGGGCACTGCACAACAGTTAACAGACAGGAGTGCTCCCTCCCAGTTGTGGAACACTTCAGTGATCCAGGACATTCTACCTCGGGTGACCATCCTCCAAGGCGGTCTTCGGGACAGGCAGCAGCGAAAAGTGGCCGAGCAGAGGCTGATAGCTCAGTTCGGTACGTAAAGGGAGGGCCTCAACCGGGACCTTGTGTTCATGTCACATTATAGGTGACCACCATTGCACTATACACATACAGACACTCCTACACACGCACACACTCACAGGCACTTCTATACACACATACACACGGACACACATACACACAGGCACGCAAACAGACACCCACACACACCCTTGCAGACATACACACTCCCACACTCACACAGGCATCCTCTCAGAGACTTAGACTACCCTACACTCACGCACACACATATCCACTCTCTCTCACAGACAGTCAGAAACAGCCACTCCAGATACACACCCACACTCACACATGCACCCCCTCACAGACTGAAGACACACTACACTCACTACAAACACACATAAACTCTCTCCCACACTCACAACCCCAGCCCAGACAGACACACACTGACAGACAGACAAGGACCCACATGCACACAGAAATATTTTGTGGGATGAATGTGTACTTGCAGAGTTACGTTGTATTTTGCTCAAAAACTGCATGAATTCATGTAAAACTGTGTTATCTCAATTTTTAGATTAGAATCACTCTAAACATCATGGCATAGACGTAGCACACAGGGGGCTTACACCTTCAACATATTGTCAAGCTTTCACCCATTGTTACAGCTAAGCTGAGAATGCAACTTTTGAAATAAGGTTTTGTGATTTATACATGAAATAAGTGAAATTATCATGGCATTCGAACAGATGAAAGACTCAACAGACAATGAAGGTATTTTTCAATGTATAATTTCAGTTACATCACACTGTACATTTTTGCTATAAATTCTGTGCCTTAGGATTGTGTCCTCCGCTATCACCTGATGAAGGAGCAGCGCTCCAAAAACTAGTGTGTTTCCAATTGAACCTAATGGACTATAACCCGGCGTTGTGTGATTTTTAACATCATATCTGACGGTCAACACGAGTGTTAAATCCGGTTATACTGTCTGTGATCTGAAGCAAACGTCACGCTATTGCTTACAAACGACTAAAGATTAATTATATCATTTACACTAGCAAACTGGGTGATATCTTTGACAATATTTTTGGCATGTCATACGTGCTGCTGACAGTTCTGCCAATTAAGTGCTTATCATGTCTGACTTCCCGGAAAATCTCTGCTAATTGCATTGTGTTAACTATGGCAATAATTCCAAACACAACAAGTACGAAATATGCATTTTGCAGGAAATTTGAGACCCAGAGTATGGAACAGAGAATGAATGAGGTTTCTGTAATGGTCTACATCACTGTGATCACGCAGTGGCGGAGTGAGACTGGAATTTGACCTCAATACAAAAACACTCAGCCCTCATTGTTTGAAACTAGTCAGGTTTTACTTCTACGAACCATCTTACCTTGCAATGCATTGTTAGTTGTGTAGTGCATTTTGCAAATATCAGTGATTAATATTTTAAACGGTGATAATTATGATACACCACTTTGTAGTTTTGAGAATCAGCTCATGTGTTACTCGAAGATATATAAAACAATATAATAATTTATCGAGTATGATCAGTAGCCATAATGCATTCAAGATTAATCATGACTTTATTTTGCCTGTGGTTGCGCATACCTAAAATAATGACAGAACTTTATTTGTTTTGTGCAGATCCACCTATTATGTGACCAGTCCAGGGAATGTAACACTGTGCGACTATCATGAATACTGGGGCCATGTGACAATGGTGACGGTGACAGCACGTCAGAAAATTGACCATTCTTACTATTTCTTCACTTTGTTTTCTTGTGACAAATGGAAGAATTAAGTGAAATTCAGATTCTGTGGTGAGTTTCGTTTGGTTCCAATTGATTTTTGTTAAAACTGATTATCGAATTAAATTAAGTTTTTCACAAAAACTAAAGTGGCAGTGACGATACAGTTCCTCAGTGTATCGCCTTTTCTAATCAGATAGGCATTCTGCGTGGCTGGATTACTTAAAACATGTAACGTCTCTTCATCAGTAAGGTATAAACAATGTTTAATTTCAGTGACACCCACTATCTGTGGGTTTTATTATTGACAACAAATTTTAACATGTTCTAAATATTAACAAACGTGATAAAAATATGCTAACATATAATTATGAATTAATTGAATATACTCTCCGTATGCATAACGTTCTTAGCATGATTGTTTTTGTTAGTTTAATTTCTTAATTTTGTTGACGACAGTAACGTTAGATCTTGTCATGAAATTTTCATGCGATGCTACATTTCATTCCGTTGACTGGATGTTGAATGTGCTTACTTAATGATGTTGAATTGAGTTAATTGGATTCTGACTTTGTTTTACTTGATTTTGTTATATTATTACGTAAAAGAGTGTTTGTCAGATCTCAGCATGATGTATGATTTAAGATATCCATCAGCAAATCCACTCGTTATAATCTACTTGAATAATGATTTAGATAATTCCACTCTGTATATATCGAATACAAATTCCACCAGTCAATTCCAGTTCCTGTTCAACATTTTGCCTTTCTTTTGCCTTCAGAGTTGTGAGTCATTAACCTACATTCCCCCTCCTCCTGTTCCCGAAATCCAAATTCTGCTTTGGATAATTCTTTCGGAAACAATTTTAAAACAAAGATATGCATCTGGAGACAGCAACATATTTTATCATTCACTATAGACACACGTCATCACAAACCATGAAGTTGATCATGCTTGAACAATCGGACAGAAGATCACACATTAGTCACAGGTTGATAACTGACTGTGTGGAGCTTCGATAAGCAATCATGAGCAATTCTTAAACCACAGAAGGATGCCACTCAACCCATTGTGTCAGCACGATTTGCCGAATATGCTTTCTGATTTTGTGCCATTTCCGTGAACTCTCCTTATGATCCTGCATCTTGCTTCGAATCAAAGAATAAAATAACATCCTTGACTTGGCCTGCCTAAAATACAGTTCCACACGATGCTTTCTAGACCTAATTACTGACTGTGAGAAGTTTCTTTATTACATCACATTTCATTCTGTTGTAATGTATTTGAAATCTACACTCGCATTCTCATTGCTACTCGGTGAGGGAACACTTTCTCATTATCTGCTCTCAATAGGACCCTCGTGATTTTGAAACCGTCTTTCAAATATCCTGTGAGCCTTCTCCAATCTAACGTCATGGCTGAAATGTCTCACTGGCGGAGCCTATCGTGTCAAAATTGTTTCTCCAAGCCACCAGTGTTCCCATTGTTCCTGCTTTCTACTTATACCCCATTGCCTCTGGAAATAGTCTTGTGGTCCACCGTGGTTTCTAATTATCTTGATGCTGACTAATTAACTTCAGTAAAGATTGGGAAGAATTAAAGCAGTGTTCCCAATCTCTGCTCCATTACTCATTCCTGCTCTGTCCCACTCCCCAACCCCATATCCTCTCTCTTGTAACTCACTAAGAAGAAGCCCAGGCCGTTAATCTGGAGGATCTAAAGCGTCATACCATACAAGACAGGGAATCAAATGCTGGAAAGTGGGCTAATGCATAATAGGTGTAATATTGGTGGGACAAACACCATAGGTCAAAGGCCCTCTTTTTTTTCCATTGACATAATTCTGAATTAAATGTCCTGCATTAGTTTTGTTATTTTTTTTCTTTGTGTTGTGAGCAAATCTTGCGAGTGTAAGTTCCGTCAGTTTCAGTTCTGTTTTAGAGCTCTCATTCACAGAATAAATTTTTCAAAGGCGTTGTAAAACTGAAATAACTGGAAAAGCAGTGGTATAACAGAATGCAGTAGAAAAACTCTCAACGATCTCGATAATATGAGGTTTTGAATTTCTGATTAACCTCAGTAAAATTAATGACAAATCTGAAAAGAATAACAAAAGATCTTTCGAACTTGTTGGAACTGGTGTGTGTGAAATAAAGTAAGTCTTGTTGTTTGAATATAAGTTAACATTAACATTAACGATATTAAGGATCAGGCTAATTCAGTCTTTGGGGTATTCAATTACAGACATAAATCTCAATGACATCATGTCATTAAAGTAAACCTGTTGTCATAACCTGTTTGATCAAAACGATTTGAAACATTTGAACATGTAATCGCAGTTTCCCAATGGAGATACCACACAGTACAAAACAATGACTCTGGATCTGTTTCAGCTCCAATTTCGAGAGAATTCTCCAATTCCGACAGATTGCTGACAGCAGGAGTGCGGAAGTTGTTTCACAAACAACAAAATGTATTTTCCATTGCAAATGTTTGAAAAAGTATACTACACAATCCTTGCCGTTGTTGGTATCCCTGGTAAGTCTTGTAACAAATTAAATTGTATAAATGTCTCCATAAAAATCATACTTCTTTCCATTCTATGACGGAGAATTATTTTATTTCCATTTGGCAAGGCAATACTCAATGCCAGACAACATAGTCCCCATTTGCTGAAATTATAGCGAATAGTTGGTCGATTAGGAGGCTTCTCAGTAATGTACAGCATTGTGTATATCTCTGTACTGTGAAGAATCGGTTTACACTGAGACCAGAATGATGAGGTTTGACTAAGCTCTGGCTCTGGATGGTCTCGAAAGTATTTTGAAAGACCATTCTTGCTGTGGGTGTTAAAGTCCTTATATCGGTAGAGGGGTTTGTAATAGCCTAACTCTTGGTGACCTAGTACTTGGCGTAAAGGTATTTTGTTGGTGGATCTTGCTCAGTCAGCTTGTCCGAAATAGGAGCTATATACAATGTGGGCAATAGGTGGGATGCGCTGGTCGTAATGGAATGTTAAGCGACCGTCAGCACGTCTGGCTTTGACCATCCTGTATGTTTTTGTCATACATTGAGTGTGTGAGTCCGTGATATCTGATGACAGATCACTGGGACGATTCTTGAGCACAGCTTCTCAATTATGACGTGTATCGTTGTATTTTTTGATTGTCAAAAAGATATGTGACTTGCGCCATTTGTAAATCAATGCACAATATTTCGGTGTAGAGTCGAATAGCACAAACGCTGAGATCTGGAGTATTATGCCAACTGCTGCCCACAGAGGATCAAACAACTACGTCCAATAGGATGTTTCTCGTCTTGTCTTTAGTCACTGATATCCTTCGATCGCCCACAAACAATAATGGTCTAAGTGAAGGTCATTATTTCGTCTTGGGCTATCAATTTGGCTAAATATTTATCACGAGTGTTGTTATTCACTTGGCACTAACATTTTGAAGATTGAATAGTAAAATGTCGCAGCATACTGCTATGCAGAAGGACTTGACTGTCCTTGTACATGAATCACAGAAGATTGATTTGCAGGTACAACAAGTAATTAGGAATGTAAATGGAATTTTTTCCTTTATTGCGAAAGGAGTTGTGGCTAAAGGCAGAGAAGAATTATCACATCTGTACTAGGTCCTGATGAGGCCACACCTGGAGTACTGCGTGCAGTTTTGATCTCCTTGCTTGAGAATGGATTTTCTGGCACTGGAGGGATTACAGAAGAGCTTCACAGGGTTGATTCCGGAGTTGAGTTTATTGGCTTATGAGGCGAGACTCAGTAGACTGGGATTGTATTCAATGGAATTCAGAAGAATCAGGGTAATCTATAGTGACATAGATAATAATGAAGGCAATAGATAAGATAGAAATAGAGAAAAGCTTTCCACTGGCGGGTGGAACTAGCGCAAGAGGGCACAGCCTCAAACTTAGAGGGAGACGACTGAATTCAGAAGGAAATTCTTCACCCAACGGTTTGTTAAACTATGGAGTCCCTTGCCCAGGGATGCAGTCAATGCTACTTCAATAAACGCTTCTAATAGCTATGATAGGTTTTTTTGAACATTAAAGGAATTAAGGGATACGGAGAGAGCATGGGTAAGTGGATCTGAGTCGACGAAAATATCAGCCATGATCTTTTCGAGTGGTGCCAAGGGCCAGTCGGCCTAATCCTGCTCCTTGTTCTTACGTTCTTATGAATCCACTGCATATAATTTTAAGCAGATCATCTGTGAGGTAACAGTTTTACACCATGGAGTGCAGCACTCCGTTAACTTTGTGAAATCTATGTTATTGCACCTGGTCCAGAGGACTCAGAACAATTAGAGGTGAAACAATATGATTTTTTTGCCAACGAAAGACATATTCTATTGTGGTGACTGATGCACCATATTGGATATTTGATATTATTGTGCTACTCTGAGGCTACAATCAGGATAAAGAACAATTGACCATACGGAGTACAGGTAAGCCCTGCTGTTGTGACTTCCATTTGTCTTGATATTCAGCATTTAGGATCTCAGTGAGTTGGAAACGACATCAGCGTCACCATTTGAGACGTTGTCCCTCAGTAACATATTGATAAATGAATTCGTCAAACCTGATTTGCATGATGCAGTTTGCCTCATGATGTGGGATATCACAGCAATGATTGGCACAAGGGGTGTCGGTTCAAATAGTGATTATGCTTTACACCTTAGACAGAGATTTTATATCGAAACATGAGTTCCAGCAGTTATAATGTGACTTGCTGTAGTTATATCGATGCAGTTCACGATCTCACTGACATATGTTAGCCAATCTGAAACTTGTTTACGAAGGCGATGCGGGGGCACCCTGGTAATTATAAGCCAGTGAGCCTGACTTCGGTTGTGGCTAAGGTGTTAGTAATCGTTATAAGAGATAACACTTGTGATCATCTGGAAATGAATAATTTGATTAGGGATAGTCTACATGGTTTTGTGAAAGGAAGTTCGAGCCTCACAAAAATTATTGAGTTCTTCGAGAAGGTGACAAAAGCAGGTGGATGATGGTAAAGTTGTTAATGTGGTGTATGTGGACATCAGTAAGGCGTTTGATGTTTTCCACACAGTAGGCTATTGCACAAAATACGGAGTTTTGTGATTGAAGGTGATTTCGCAGTTTGGCTCAGAAAATGGCTAGCTGAAAGAATATAGAGAGTGGTAGTTGATGGGAAATTTCCATCCTGGAGCTCGCTTACCAGTGATGTTACCGTAACGATCTATTTTGGGGGCCACTGGGGGCCAATTGTCACAACGTCCTTGCCTTCTGGATGATTGGACGGCGGAGTTGAGTGGGAAAGACTGCTCGCCTGCGTTCACTTTCTGGGAAGTACATTCGGATTCGACCCTGTGGTGGTTTAGGATGGCTATTCAGGGAATTAACATCACACAAGGCAGTTCAGTTTGTGCAGCTCTATCGTTTCAGAGAACATCACTTGGGCACACGCACTAAATGCCCCATTGCCTTGTGGCCGAACACTTCAACTCCCCCTCCCACTCCACCAAGGACATGCCTCCTCCATTGCCAAATTCTGGCCACCCGACGCCTGAAGGAAGTGTGCCTCCTTTTCCAGCTTGGGACTGTCCAATCACATGGCATCAATGTCGGTTTCACCAGTTTCCTCTTCTCCCGTCCCCGCACATTATCTTAGCTCCAAGCCTCAAACTCAGCAACGCCCTCTTGAACTGTCCTCCTTGTCAATTTTCCTTCCCATCTATTGGTTCCAAACTCCACTCCGTCCTATCACCATCACGCCCACCTTCATCTATCTACCCCATTCCCTGCTACCTTCTCTCCCACCCCATCCACTCCCATTTATCTTTCAACTCTCCTTAGGATCAAACCCAACGCCCAAAATTGTTGATGAACAGCTGGTGTTCGAAATGTCGATTTGACTGCTCCTCAGATGTTGCCTGATTTGGTATGCATTTCCAGCGCTTCAATTTTTGACTGTGAATAGTAGTTGCCACTTATTAAAATAAGGTGGATGGTATGTCGTTGTAAATGGACACAGACCTTTTCAATATCTAATGAGTCATACCTGGTGCTGAAGGTTGTGACATCACGAGAAGGCATCCCTAAATTGAAAATTATGTTAATCCGAAGGACATTGTTAAGACAGTTTTAGATTTTGGGTCCTAGGTTAGACCCTGAAGAATTCCTGCAGAGATCAGCGACGGCTGAGATGATTGACCTCCAGCAGCCTTTTTCTCAGTAGCAGGGTGGGAGGAGGTATGGTCCAGTCTCTGTTGAGACTCCAAAACCAAATGCAGAAAGTTTGCAATCAATTCCATGTTAGTTGTCTTCCATTCTTTGTTTGACTGATCCCGTGTGCACTTGTGTGGATGTTGTTAACTTATGGGAAACTCTAGCCAGTCAGAGTAAATTAAAAAGCAGGTCAAACAAACATCTGCCAACCGCAAAAATGATCGTGTTTCTCAGAAAATATTCTTCACTCTGTCTTTTAAAATTAGAAATGATTCATGCGGAGAGAGTTTGAGGCTGTAGTTCAGATTCTTGAAACTTCATTTTACATGGAACAGCAACCGCATTTTTACCATTACTTACAGGGAAATGGATGAGGTCAGTGGTGTATGGTCGTGTACACGTGACGAGAGTCCGTACCAAATGTTGGAGCACTAATTGCAGTAGGTAACCATCCTGGAACATGGTGGTTACATTCATTGCTGACTACGTTCATAGTTCAGATTGTCAGGATATTCATTTCTGTGCACATGGAGAATACTTGATCAGTATGTTCATGTCATATTTCTTTCCGTTGTCTCTCTTGCAGTTAGTCTGGCGTTGATTGTAATCTTAGTTCGAGGCAAGTGTGGTCTTTCTACATGCAGCACTCGCTATCTGGTGGCCATGGCAGCGTCTGATCTACTGTTCCTTTTTATTGGTGTCGTTCTTCGCCGATTTACATTTCTTTATTATCCAACATGTTTCCTGAACATCACTCCTGTTTGTAGTGTAATCTATGTCCTCACCTGCTTGACCATTGATTGCTCTACCTGGTTCACTGTTGCTTTTTCCTTTGATCGATTTGTCAACATTTGTTTTCCTCAGTTGAAACCTAAGTATTGCACAGAGGAACGTGTCACGCGAGTACTAGCAATGATCTGCATTTTTTTTTCTTTAAAGAACATTCCCAACTACTTTCGATTTAAACCTGGAAAAATCATCAACAATGTTCCATGGTACTGTCCCACTAGACACAGTTATATTTATGATCGCCGGTGGGCAGGTTTTAAATACTTTGAACATTTTTTAACACCATTTCTCCCATTCACGTTAATTCTCTTTTTCAACGTTCTGACTATCAGACATATAGGCGAGGCTGTTAAGGTGCGCAAGGTACTGAAGGGTCAGGCAAGAATAGAGAATGACCCAGAGATAGACAACAGAAAGAATTCTGTGATTTTACTCTTTTCCATGTCTGCCAGCTTCATACTACTCTGGTCATCGTATATTTTATTTTTCTTTAATGTCGGTTATTACTTGGATTACACTAATTTTCGTCTCTTTGCAGAAACTGCATATATGCTGCGGAGCTTAAGCTGCTGCACAAATGCATTTATTTGTGTTGTGATGCAGAAAAAAATCAGAGATCATTTGAAGAATGCCATGAAATATCCAGTTATAAAAATAATTCAATTGCTGATTAAATCCTATTAACTGAGAGTTAACATGAGATGCAGCATATAATTGAATGAGGTGTGCATGAGAGAAACAGAACGAAAGGAGAAGGAGGAATAACAATGTGATAACACCCCTTTTGTAATGGGTAAGTAATGATTACATCAGAGGAGCAAAACGAAATAGGTTCCAGGAAAAATGCAGTGTAAGGTGCTGTTAGCAATGAGCAAATATTAGTAGAAACACAAAGGCAAAAACGAAGAGAAATTAAATATGTACAAGCTGTATCCACCCCAAGCAATTAGTCCTCAGCGAGTGAAGCAGATACCAAAAAAAAACTTGGAGGTAAGTATAATCGTTCACTGCAGGACTGAGTGAGAAAAGCAAGCTCAACATACTGCCCTCTCTTCCTTACTGAATTCTTTGATTTACATATCTTGACAAAAGAAAATTTGGAATGTTAATAAGGACCCTCACCACCTTCTACAAATACTCCATTGAAAGCATATTTTCCAGGTGCATAATGTTCTGACAACGCAACTGCTCTGCACAGGACTGTAAGAAACTTCAGAAGGTGGTGAGTAGAACCCAAGCCATCACGGAACACAATTTTCCATCAATGGATTCCATTTTGCAGGCTCAATGGTGCGAAAAGACCGCCGCCATCATCAACGACCGATCCTACCCCGATAATGATCTCCGAAAAACTCTTTCATCAGATAGAAAATGCAGAAACCTTAATACATGCATCTGCAGGTTCAGGAACAACTTCTTCTGAGCCGTTATTTCACGGATGAATGGCTTCTGTAGCCTCAACTAATGCTGCTTTTGCTAATACTGATCTCACCGAGCAAACATCCTATGTCGTGTAACTTTTAACTCTGTCTAGTTCTTTTAGATCTATTGGTGCTTGCTTATTATGATCTACTTGTACTGTTCATAATTAAAAGCGTTTCACTGTAACATCAGAAGCTCCCTGTTACATAGTTTAAATAATAAATTGTAAAAAAAAGTATTTTCATTGCAGATGTAATTTCAGCAATACGGCACTTTTTCTGTTTCCATTTAGTTCACCTCTGACCTGATGCTATTATAACTCCCTTTCTTTACTCACATCTTTCGTCGAAGCAGCCGCTGTATTATCGAGCAAACGAAGGCCCAATCCGAAGAGTCAGTGACAGACGGTACCTGAAGCTTAGGAATAGGGGCGGATGTGACAAATGAGCCAACATCTTCAGTGCTTGCATAAAATTGTTTTGATGTCCCCTTGACTCCATAGAGATAAGCGTGACGTGACTCTGACTGAATCCTATTTGCTTGTGGCTTCATAATGATGGATGTGATAAATTCGTAATGATAATTACAACATCGTGAATAATTGTTTCCTTCAGCACACTAGCTCCAGAAGACAACTCCGCTTCTGCTCATAACTGGCGAAGCAGTCATTTATTCCATTGTTACTTTTGGACCCTTGTATTCCAGCATCTTATCGGTCTGACACCAGATTACAAACTCCTTGCATTTCCTTTGTCCAAACTTTTGCCATCCTGCTGGTTTGTGAATCTTAACAAATGCCAATATTTCCTGATCATCTAGTGACCGCATAAACCAACAACAGACATACGATGCTCGAAATCGCGATTTTGAATTCTCACTCGTGTATTTACAATCTACCATGGTCACCCACCCATTTTGTTCGTACTGTTAAAAGGCTTATTTTATAAACTTTCTATGGGAGTTATAGATGTGCTGCTGCACTGTAAATGTTACCAGTTCATGTGATGATTAAGAAAAAAGTTACAGATGACATTGGATTAAATCAAATGAAATGGCAGACATAAATGCTAGAAACATTGGTAAGTCTGACGATTCGGAGCAATTTCGGACCCAACAGAAGATGATCCAGAAACTGAACGGGGACAGAGAGAATGTGATTGCAGCCTTTCTTTGAAGTCGCTGCACCCGATGTGGCCTCCTCTATATTGGGGAGACAGGCCGCCTACTTGCGGAGCGTTTCAGAGAGCGTTTCCTTCTTACATTCCTAGAACATTTGAAATCGCATTTATCACTTCCCTAAAAATACCTACAGCTTCAGAATCTAAGAGGTGCATAGCACGGAAACAGATCCATCAGTCCAACTCGTCCATGCCGACCAAATATCCGAACCTGATTTGATTGCATTTGCCAGCACTTGGCCCATATTCCTCTTAAGCCTTCCTATTCATATACTAATCCAGCTGCCTTTTAGATATTGCATTTACACCAGCCTCCAGCACTTCATTTGTCAGCTCATTCCGTACTTGCACAATAGTCTGCATGAAAATGTTAGCCCTGAAGTCTCTGTTATATTTTTCCCCTCTCACCATAAACCGATGCCCTCCATGTCTGGATTCTCCCACCCCACGGAAAAAGCCTTTGTCTGTTTAACCTATCCATGAAATTCATGGTTTGACAAACTTTAAATAGTCACCCCTCATCCTCCGGCGCTCCAGAGGAAACAGCCCCAGCCTATTCGGCACCTCCCTACCCTGCCACCTGTAAAAACGCCATCGTATTCTCCCAACTCCTTCGTCTCCGCCGCATCTGCTCCCAGGAGGACCAGTTCCAAAAATGTACAACCCAGATGGCCTCCTTCTTCAAGGACCACAATTTCTCCGCATTTTCGACGATGCCCTCCACCGCATCTCTTCCACTTCCTGCACCTCCGCCCTTGAGCCCCGCCCCTCCAACCGCCACCAGGACAGAACCCCACTGGTCCTCACCTACCACCCCACCAACCTCCATGTACAGTGTATCATCCGCCGTCATTTCCGCCACCTCCAAACGGACCCCACCACCAAGGATATATTTTCCTCCCCTCCCCTATCAGCGTTCCATAAAGACCACTCCCTCCGTGACTCCCTCGTCAGATCCACACACCCCACCAACCCAACCTCCACTCCCGGCACCTTCCCCTGCAACCGCAGGAGGTGCAAGACTTGCGCCCACACCTCCCCCCTCACTTCCCTCCAAGGCCCCAAAGGAAACTTCCATATCCACCACAAATTCACCTGCACCTCCACACACATCATCTATTGCATCCGCTGCACCCGATGTGGCCTCCTCTATATTGGGGAGACAGGCCGCCTACTTGCGGAGCGTTTCAGAGAACACCTCTGGGACAGCCGGACCAACCAACCCAACCACCCTGTGGCTCAACACTTCAACTCCCCCTCCCACTCCATCAAGGATATGCAGGTCTTTGGACTCCTCCATCGCCAGACCACAACAACACTCCGCTTGGAGGAAGAGCGCCTCATCTTCCACCTAGGAACCCTCCAACCACAAGGGATGAACTCGGATTTCACCAGTTTCCTCATTACCCCTCCCCCCACCTTGTCTCAGTCAAATCCCTCAAACTCAGCACCGCCTTCCTAACCTGCAATTTTCTTCCTGACCTCTCCGCCCCCACCCCACTCTGACCTATCACCCTCACCTTGACCTTTTCCCACCCCCTCCCCCAAGTCCCTCCTCCCTACCTTTTTGGACACACTTTCCTCATTCCTGAAGAATGGCTTATGCCCGTAAAGTCGATTCTCCTGTTCCCTGGATGCTGTCTGACCTGCTGCGCTGTTCCAGCAACACATTTTCAGCTCTGATCTCCAGCATTTGCAGACCTCACTTTTACCTCCTATTCGGCACCTCCCTGGTAACTTCCTGGTAAATCTTTTCTGAACCTTATAAATTTCATAATTTCCTTCCGATAGGAAGGAGATCAGAATTGCACTATCTAAGACTGTTTGTGGGGATGTTCATTCCAGTCCTCGGAAGATTAAACCTGTCTATCTTGTTGAGGTCGAATCTGCTCCAGAACTCGTCCTAATACATTTGGTTAGCACTACTGCCTCACAGCGCCAGGGAACTATGTTCGATTCCTCCTTTGGGCAACTGTCTGTGTAGAGTTTGCACTTTATCATGCATAGGTCTGGGTAGGTTTCATCCCAAAGACCAAAAATACGCAAGCCAGTTGGATTGGCCGTGCAAAATTCCCCACTAGGTGCATTAGAGGGAAATGGGTCTCTTTGGATTAAGCTTTCGGTGGTCTATGCGGAATGTTGGGCTGAAGGACCTGTTTCCTCACTGCATGGAATCTAATGCAAGCCAGTTTACATGGTACAGGTCTACCCATCCAAATATTCTACTTCAATTTAAACAGCACGTGGATTCTGAGATTAGTGTGTTACAAGTCCGGCTTTTCTGTCTTATTTGTTTCTGCATGAGTTCTGATAATTTCGCATATACCCCCTTCCCACCGAGGTCTTTGACACCGACTGGACCGCTACCTCTCTCTTTTGATCTCGCTCTTGCAGAATTTCCAGCAGAACCAACGACTAACCGAGGGCTTGATCCCAATGTTGTAGCAGTAACTGTCACTTCAGCGAAAATTTGCCACTGATTTCGGGAGGGATTTACTTTAATTTTCAAATGTTCAGTGAAAAACGTTCGGATCAATAGAAGAATTCGTTTGTGCATCTAGGAATAAGACCTAGAAGCAATTTACATTTAGAGATTCCAACATTTAAATTCAGGGCAATTTTGCTCACAAATAATTTTGGAACATTTGAGCTTACTTCTGTACATGGCCATCCTTGCTAGATTCATTTGTTTATTTTAAATTTGAAATGATTAGAATTTGATCAAATGAGGATGTGAAGAGTCCTGATAATGATGGAAAATTGAGCATCTGCAGATGGTCGTCAATGATACCCGGAATAAGTGAGTAATAAGTAATAGGGGTGGCACGGTGGTACAGTGATTAGCATTGCTGCCTTGTTGCACTGGGATCCCAGGTTCGATTCACAGCCTCGGGTGAACGCCACTGTGGAGTTTGTGTATTCTCCCCATGTCAGCTCCGGTTTCCTCCTACAATCGCAAAGATGTGCAGGTTTGGTGAATTGGTCATGCTAAATTGTCCATACTCAGGGGTGAATATGGGGACTGGGAATGGGTCTGGGTGAGTTACTCTTGGTAGGGTCGCTGTGGACTTGTTGGGCCAAAGGGCCTATTTCCATACTGTCGGGCATCTAATCAAAGCCGACTCCAGAATCTAACGTGTCTCAACAACAGCACAGACCAAGTGATCTTTACTCATCGGCAAAATTGGGCATTTTCTCGATTCAATGTTTAAATTAACTCATTTTAGATCAGAACTTCAGGTTTTATGTTGTTTCATTCTCACATTCACATTTGCTGCTGCAGAATATTTTCTTCTTTATTCCCTTTTTTTTGCAATTTGGTGCAGCCCTGCAACTATTCACATACTTTTGTCTTCTGTAGTTAGTATAATAACATCTGCATGATGACACATCCAACCTCGTGCACTCTACCAGCACAGCTCTGCATTTTTGTCGTGTAAGCCCGGTACTAGAGTTTTGATTTAAACCATGTTATACTTCCAAGTTTCTCAGTTGTGATGAAACGTTAACAGCTTGAACAATTCATGTGTTTGTTTGCATCGATTCTCTCCGAGCCGCTGAGCACATCCAAAGCTTTTTCCATGCATTTAACAAACAGACTACAAGAAATCAATGGTTTCAACAAAAAAATGCCCTTACAAAAATAATGCAAAAGGACAGCAGTTTTGTTCTCAATATTCTGTTAGAATAAACGTGCAGCAGGTCAGACAACATCCGAGGAGCAGGAGAATTGACGGTTTGGACATAAGCAGAACATCAGGAATGAGCTAAAAGGATCTCAGTGAGTCCTTCACTCACTGCACGGTCAGGTCATGTCGTTTGCTTTGAAGATCTTTAACCACTCGACAAGGATCTCAGTGAGTCTCTCTCATACTGCACCACCTCCACCACCCAGGTCATCTCCTCTGCCCTGAAGCTCTTCAGCCACCGTCATTCCTGAAGAAGGATTTATGTATAATACATTGATTTTCCTTCCCCTCGGATGCTGCCAGATCTGCTGTGCTTTGTAAACTCGACACTCCCGAATCTGATCTCCAGCATCTGCCTCCCCACTTCTCTCAGAATCAATTAGCAGTGCAGCTTACTCAGCACCACAACCACAAACCTCTCCTGTCTCCACCACTGAAACATAGTTAATGCAATGTGTGTCATTGACCAGGTGCACTACAGAAAATTCAACAAGATTCCTTACAGTGCAGCTTTCAAAAGCACGGACCGATCATCTAGAATGCCACGTCCAGCAGATACACTGGTGCATTACAATTTCACATCAAGCTACTTATCACATTGGCTAAGAAAACATTTCGGAATTACAGGAAGACAGAAGGTACTGGTGGAGAGATGCTTTTCAGAAGGAGGAAGCTGAATAATAGTATGCCACAATGATCGGTGATGAGCTCACTGTTTTTCGTCCGATATATAAATAATTGAGATGAGAACATAGTAGGCATGTTTGTAAGATTGTAGGTTGCAGGTACAGCGAACCCCTCAGGTTCTTTATCTGATGGGTCAATGAACTGAGCAGCGGAAGATGGAATCCAGTTTAGATAAATGTGAGGTACTGCATGTTGGAGAGGAAAATCAGAACAGGACTTATACACTGAATGGTAAAGTCCTTGGAGAATATTGCTGAACAAAGAGATATTGGAGTGTAGATTTGTAGTTCCTTGAAAGCTGAGTCGAAAGGAATAGGGTAGTGAAGAAGGCAATTGATCTGCTTGTCTTTATTTTCAAGTACATTGAGTAATGGAGTTGGGGTTCATTTTGGGACTGTACAGCACATTCGTCAGGCCACTGCGTGGAATCCTGTCTCCCTGCTATAAGAAGCCTGATGTGAAGCTTGAAAAGGTTTAGAGAAGTTTCACAATGATTTTGCCGTGTTTTATAAATTTGGAAGTACAGAGCTAAAGGGTGAGACTGACTTGGTCAGGGCTGTTTTCCATAGATCGCCCGGGACTGAGAGGCGTTGTATAGAGGTTAATAAAATCATGGGAAGCATGGATAGGATGAATAGACAAAATATTTTCCCTTGTGGGGTGAGTTCAGAACTAGATGGTGTATAATTAAGATGAGTGGGGAAAGATTTAAAAGGCTCTAAGGGAGACGTTTTTTAATGAGGAAAGTGCTATGTGTATGAAATGATTTGCCGGAGGACGAGGTGTACTATTAAAACATTTAAAAGACAGACCGATGAGTGTATCACAAGTGGAATAAATGATGAACAAGGTATGAATAGGGCCAGTCAAAGACGGAAGTGGGAATTTGCGTGTGGACCCTGTGGAGTTCGGAGAGGTTCTAAATGAATATTTGTCATTGGTTTCAATCAGGAAAAGGAGAATGTTGTGGAGGAGATGAAGGAGACACCAGATATTCGACCAGAAAGGATCGAGTTTAGTCAGGAAGAGGAGTCACCAATTCTCGAATGAGTCAAAGTCGACAAGTCTCCTGTGCCGGATGGGATTTATCCGATGATTCTCTGCTCAGGAGGAGGTGTTGGAACCTTTTGCTTTGGTATTTGAGTCGTCATTGTCGACAGGTTTAGTAGCACAGGACTGGAGGATAGGAAATGCTGTGCTCTTGTTCAGGTAGGGCAGTAGAGATGTCCCACGTATTATCGACCAATGAGCCTTACATCTGTTGCAGGAAAAGTTTTGAAAGATTATAAGAGATGTTATTCATAATCACTTAGCAAACAACAATTTGATTGCAGTAGTCAACATGGTTTCGTCAATTGTAAGTCATGTGTCACAAACCTCATTGTGTTTTTTCCGAAGATGACCAAGCATGTGAATGAGTTTCGGCAGTTGACGTGGTATACATGGACTTCAGAAAAGCCTTTCATAAGATTGCACATGGTAGGCTGTTGGGGAAAATGCTTTCTGTAAGAAGTCAACAAGTGGTGGTTAATGAAAAATATTCAACCTGGATTCCTGTTGCTAGTGGTGTGCTACAAAGATCAGTTTTTGGACCACTGTTTTTTGTCATTTTTACAAATGACTTAGACGCAGGCATATCTGATTGGTTGTTAAGTTTGCAGATGACGCTACAGTCAGTGGACTACTTGACAGTGTGAAAGAATGTTGGAAGTTGCAGGGGGATATGTATAAACTGCTGAATTTCGTTGAGATGTGGTAAATGGAGTTCAATGCAGTTAAACATGAGGTGATTCACTTTGGGAAGAATAGCAGCAAGGCTGAATACTTTGTCAATGGAAATACACATGGTAGTGCGGATGTGCAGAGGGATTTTGGAGTCTATGTCCATAGATCACTGAAAGTTGCCACCCAGGTTGATAATGCTTTTAAAATGGCATAGATGTATTAGGTTTTATTCGTTGACGGATTGAGTTCTGGAACCGTTATGTCATGCTGCAAATACACAAAACGCAAGTGCGACCGGACTTGCAAAATTGTCCACAGTTCTGGACGCCACATTGCAGGAAGCATGCGGAAGCATTCGAAAAGGTGTAGTGGAGATTTACCAGGATGTTGCTTGGTCTGGAGGGTTGTTCTCACGAGGAAAGGCTGAGAAAGTTGATTTCGTTCTCACTGGAAACACGAAGGCTCAGAGGGGACTTGACACAGATATGCAAGATGATCAGAAACTAGATAGGATACACAGTGAATGCATTTATGCTGGGATGATGACGTCAGCTTGTACAAGGGAGCAATACAACAAATTGAGGGATGATAGATTTGTTGTAAGGCAGGTTCTTTGCTCAAAGAGTGATAAGGGCGTGGAATGCCCTGCCTTCCAATGTCGTTAGCTCAGCCTTATTATGGAGATGTAAACAATCCTTAGTTAAGAGCATTGATGATGATGGAATAGTGTAGGGGGATGGGCTGAGATTAGTTCAGAGGTCGGCGCAACATCGAGGGCTGAAGTGCAGTGTTGTTCTATGTTCTGTGCTCTGTATGAATAATAAGGTTTTAGAGGGAAATTGGCATATTGCTGGCAAATGGGACAACGTTTATCTGGGATATCTGGTCGGAATGTGTCTGCTTCCATTCTGCAAATCTATATGATTCGATGACTGCGGGCCATTGGTAGAAAAGCTTGGAACGCCTCCTCTAACACCACTGTGGGCATACCTGCAAAAAGATGGGCTACAGTAGTTCGGGAAGGCAGCTCACAGATACTTCCTCCAGTTCAGCTATGTATGACCAACAAATGTCGGCCCAGCCAGAAATGCCACAAACCTATGAATGAATTACAGAATCCATTTCACGACTTGGTGCCAGGGTGCTTCCTGTCGCGGTTGGGTGGGGGGGGGGGGGGGGGGGCGGAGGGCGTAGGGGGGAGCTACACTCTCGGGTATCAGATAATTGAGAAGCGATATCATTGCAATGTATCACACACCCTCCTATTCCTACTTCAGCACCTCTCCCCTTCCAACTACTGAGAAGTATTACTTTTTGTTTTCCATCTATTCTGCTGAAATTCCCCATGACCCAAAGGTTAACCTCTCTCCTGACCCCTCCCATCACAGTGTTCTCGTTTCTCTCGCTCAATACTCTCTAACGTATTAATTTTCCGAACGAGGTCTGCTTTAGTTCCGAAACAACAAATCGATCTATCCGTCTTTGTGAGATACGATACATTCTCTGATCCAACACATTGATATTCTATTTTTCCACAGGTCGCCACGTACTATAAAGGGACACAACAGATTTTGTAATTTATGACATCTCATACAATAACTCTGATGGGTTATGCCTATGCGGGAAGGATGGGCGCAAATCATCAGAGAACATGTCTTGAAGCTAAATTCTTTGTGTCTCTGGCTTGAGAGGCTGGAGAGGTCCTGGGACATCCAGTTGCATGACTGTGTCGGAGGGGAAGTGTTACTGTTTTCAAATGGTTCCTCATCCCTCCACATTGCCTCAGTCCCAAGCCTTCAACTCGGTATCGGCCTCCTAATCTGTCCTTCACACTTCCCACCTGCTGTGCTTTTCCAGCACCATACTCACAACTTGATATCCAGCATCTGCAGTCCTCACTTTCTCCTCCTGTGAATAAAGCAGTTTGAACCTCCGCAAACTTGGATCTAACTAGAAGATGGTGCTTCTCTGTGGAACTGCCTCGTGCCCTGAAATGTGCATTTTAAATGTTATAATTGTATCAAATTTCATCAATTCCTCTTGCAGATGATTCCATACACACAACCCGCTCTGCATGAAAATGTTGCCTCTTAAGTCCCTTTTATAAATTTCCCATCTAATTAAGCCTATGCCCTCTCTTTCTGGACTCCCCCACCCCAGGGAAAAGACCTTTTCTATTTTCGATATCCATACCCCTAATGACCCTATAAACTTCTATAATGTCACCCCCCCGCCTCCGAAGCTCCAGCAAAAAATAGCCCCAACATATTCAGTCTCCTCCTGTAGCTCAAAGCCTCCAAATCTGGCAAACTACTAGAAATTTGTTTCTGAACTATTTCAAGATTAACAACATCCTTCCGATAGGAATGAGACCATAATTGAACACAACACTCCAAAAGTGGCCTAATCAACGTCCTGTGAAAGTGCAAAATGACCACCCAATCCCTATACTCAATTCTCTATGCAATAAACGAAAGCATACCAAATACCTTCTTCACTATCCTATCTAACTGCGGCTCCATTTTTCAGGAGCTATGAACCTGCAGTCCAAGGTCTCTTTGTTCAACAACACACCCCAGGACCTTACCATTAAGTGTATACGTCCTGTTAAGATGTGCTTTTCCAAAAAGCAGCATCTGGCATTTATCCAAATTCAACTCCGTCTGCCACACCTCAGGCCATTGGCCGATCTGATCGAGATCCCATTGTACTTTGAGATGGCATTCTTCGCTATCCACTAAATCTCCAAATTTGGTGTTATCTGCAAACTTCCTAACGGTACCTCCCATGTTCACTTCCATATCATTTATATAAATGACGAAAAATCGTGGAAATAGCACCGATTCTGTGGCACTAAACTGGTCACAGGCCACCAGTCTGAAAAGCAACCCTTCCAACATCACCCTCTGTAATCTACATTCGAGTCAGTTCTGTATCCAAATAGTTACTTCCCTCTGTATTCCATGAGATCTAACCTTGCTAACCAGTCTCCCATTAGGAACCTTGTCGAATGCCTTCCTGAAATCCACATGGATCATTTCCACCGCTCTGTCCTCATCGATCCTCTTTGTTCCTTTGTATCAACACGTGGTAATCAATAATTTATTTTAATAAGAAAAAAAAACGTGTTTCTTCCTCTTGTAGGAAATGCCCTCTTCTTGCAATTCACTGAGTTTCTCAGTTCGATCCAATTCTACTTGACAGCATTTCATTTACATGCCCTGTATACGTAAAGGAGTTACCTCGCTTCATCTTGTCATTTGTTGGCTTTTGGCAAAGATCCACTTCTCCATCACAGAGGTATGACACCATTTATTTCTAGAACGTGGGAGAATACATCACCTCATGTGCAATATACGGCCAATGATCTGCATTTGTACGATTAGCCTCACAGACCCACTGCAAGTCATTGGAGGATGAATACTGATGAAATAGGAAGCTAGGAAGGTGTCAGGCTAGGTTTATGCACTGCAGTGAGTTAGGATGAAAACACGTCTTCAACCAGCCACTTTCCCGGATATGGAATATGGTGCCTGGACGTGTGGAATAAGCAGGTTCAAATACGATGTGAAGGTCGCCACTGGATACTTGTTTAGCCAGAAAAATAAAAGTAAAGGGTTTTGGGAGAAAAAACAGGAGATAAACACAAAGTTAAATTTCTCAGTTGGATGTTTCTTTCTGCTTCGGAACAATTCTGGAATTCTGTGAAGGGGCAGTTACATCAGTCTCCCTGACCCAGCAGTGAACCTGCAGTTGTCTGTCCCAGCAGTGACCTTCCACAGGCGTTTTATCCAGCAGTGACCCTGTTCCACCGTGTGACCCAGTAGTGTCCCTGCAAAACCGTGTGATTCAGCAGTGACCCTGCACAGTAGTGTTACCCAGCAGTGACACTGCACAGCTGTCTGTCCCAGCTGTCACCATGCACAGTCATGTGATCCGCAGTGACCCTGCAAAACCGTGTGACCCAGCAGTGATCCAGCACAGACCTGTGACTCAGTAGTGACCTTGCCACGCCGTCTGACCCAGCAATGACCCTCACAGCCGTGTGTCCCAGCTGTAATCATGCACAGCATTGGACCCAACAGTGACCTTGCAGAGCTGTCTGTCCCAGCAGTGACCCTGCTCTGCTAAAAGCCTGTGCTGTTTGGTTTCCAGTGTCATTGGACGTGGAGCTCAGTCTCAGGAAAAAAAGCAAACAGAAAAATTAACAGCTAACTTTTGAGAATCATCACAGAAGGGGAAACACAATGTTTTCTTTTAAATCCACTCTTACCTTTCATTGTAAGTTTATAGTAATGAATAGAATGGGGTTTTTCTTTATGCGTTTTATTGAGCTCTCTCTTGATTTTTTAAACAACTATAAAATATAGGTACCAAGTTATTCGAGGATAATATTTTTTGAACAGTAAGCGTGTGGTATTTTCTCGGTAAGTGGATTGTTAAAGTACAAAGATGGCCATTGATAGAGTGATGTCCTCTTCCTGCTGGTCGTGGGAGATGTTACTGGTTTTACTAATGAAGATGTTTCGAGGAAGTATGCTTTGTTTCAAATCCTATCCGATGTCCTTCGTAGGTTGGAGCAAACGTAAGAGGCAGTGATGACTTTACAGGAGCTTTGGAGTGTGCTGGATAGGCGTTTCAGTGTGGGAGATAAACCAAAGGTACAGTCAGGAAGATGGGTGACCTCAGGAAAGGTCGGGGAGGGAGGCAGGTCATACAGGACAGTCCTGTAGAAATCTCCGTTCAAACAAGTACACTGCATTAGAATGTAGACGAATGGAGAGATTGGACACGAACACGAGAATGCATTTGCGAATGCAATATAGAGTGTGCGAACACAAAATAGAGAGAGTGCATGCATGCAAGATAGACAGAAGGCGTGCAAATGCAAGAGAGAGTGTGCACGAAAACGAGTGAGAGAGTTTACGTTTACGCACGTGAGAAATTTCATACAAATGTGAGCGAGTATGTGCAAATGCCTAGCGATAGAGTATGTGAAAGCAAAAGAGACATAGTGTGCGAACATGAGGGCAAGTGTGTGTCTTGGCGAGAGAGAGAATATGCACGTGTGCAGAGGGAAGATTTCGTGCATGTCCCGAGACAGTATGTGTGTTTTCGAGATAGAATGTCCATGTGAAAGCAAGGTGTGCACATGTAAGAGAGAAAATGCACGTGCTTCTGAGAGAGACAATGTGTTTTCCAGAGACAGCGACAGAGAGAGTGCGTGCCTGAGAGAGAACATGCGACAGAGTGTGTGTGCGAGTGTGTCTCTGAGAGATGAACTGCCTTCGAGAGAGAGTATGCATTCAATGCAGAGTGCATGTGCGAGAGAGAGTTTTTGCGTGCGAGAGAGTGTGTACATGCCCGACAGAGAGTGTGTGTGGGCATGACTGTGTGAGAGACGGTATGTTTGTGAATGTGTGCGTGCGTGAGTGTGTGTGACAGACGTTGCGACAGTATGTGCCTGAGAGAAGGGGTTTTGGAGACTGAGTGTAGAGTGAGCGAGAAATTGTGTGAAAGTTTCTGTGTGGGAGTTTGAATATGTGAGAATAGGTGTATCACAGTGTGTATATATGAGTGTTTGTGAGTGACTGTATGTATGTGTGTGAGAGGGTGGGTGCATGAGACAGTGAGTGTGCGCGAGGATAAGTGTGTGTGAATGATCATGTGTAAGAGAGTCTGAGTGAGAGTGTGCGTGTCGGAAAGAAAATGTGTGAGAGTGAGTGTGTGTGCGTGTGTTTGAGGGTGTGTGAGAGACAGTCAGTGAGTGAAGTAGTGTGTTGTGTGATCGTGATAGCGTGTATGAAACTGATCGAGTTTGTATTTTTCCATAATATTGAGTGTTGCATTGTGAATGACTGTGTGTGGAAATGATAGCACTTCAGTGCGGATGTCTGCATGCACATGTATGAGAGTGTGTGTGTGCAGGACTTGACGTGATCTGCGAGGATTTGTTTGTACACGTGTAAGAGGGCAATTGATTGAGAGTGTGGGACTGTGTATGGTTTGTGGAATATTATTGGGTCAGGTACATAGCCACATGGTTTACACAGAGGCATGTGAGAGTGTTCAGCATTGACACTGAACCTGAGAACTCAGATGGACACACACACACACAAACACACACACACACACAAACACTTCCGTGACGACAATTGAGCTCAGACCGTTACTGGCTCTTCCCCCTGAAAAAAACTGTGTCCTATCCATCTGAAATCCCGAGTCTTGTATTTGGATGTGTGGTTTGGAGCAGGGGGGAGGAGACAGAAATTTTGAAAATGTGAATGTTCAGGGTTAGGCCTGTGATCAACATTTTTAAATTCCCAAACACTGCCGATATATTTGAGAAATGGAAAGGAAATAAGCGATTGAACATTAAGATGTACATGCTGCATGTAGACCGGCAGACAGAGACAGACAGAGAAAAAGTGGGCCTGGGGCAGAGAGAGAGAGAGAGAGAGTGAGTGAGTGAGTGAGAGAGAGAGAAACAGCCAGATAGGTAAAGAGACAGAGAGTTTGATTTTGTGAATTACAGAAACAGTAGGAAAATACCAAGTTATCATTAGCAGCTATGCCTCCCTCTTCCAAGACATGTGTGCGTCAGGGTGTCTACACTCGGGTTCTTCGATACTATTGTGGGATCAATGTTTAATATTGTCAAACTGCGCTGATGTAACTAACAATTCTTATGATAATGCTTCAAAACAATTGGGACTGGTAACACTTTGCTGCCCGAGAATTAACATTTCACTCAGCAGCAAAATTCAACAAGATTCCTGTGCTCGGAATTAACATCCCAACAATACATAGGCCTGCCCAGGGAGAAGATTGACACACTTTGCAATGTGTCAGAGATTGCAGGGAAGGAGCTGATAAACCCCTCACCGAGAATAAATGTGGGAAAGGAATTGTTACATTCATTCCCAAACTCTGTTCTGTTTCTCTCTCTCTCTTCCCCGCCTCCACAACCCCACCCCGCCCAACGTCTGTTTGTGCGTGTGTGTTTATTAATGTTCTTAACTTCTGGTTAATTGTTGTCTTATGTCTTTTTATTTTGATGCTGCTGTGCCATTATGTCATGCCTTAGGGATAGGGATGGAGGTGCAGATCGGGATGGCGAGGGGACTATTTTAAAACCTGGGGCATTGATGTGTAATTTTGCGTCAAAGTGCTCCTGATCCCCACTTTCAACTCCTCTTTTCTCTCCCAAATGTTGTTGGAAAAGCTGCAAAGTGAAGATTCAACATGACTGAGGCTGGAAAAGAACATCCAGATGTGGAGCACTGGCCTGAGGCCTGGAGCGTGTTCACCAGGCCTCACCCCATGGGCCGCAGGTGATTTGTAGTCTGTTAAGTACCCGAGGTTTAATCTTCTTGGGGAGTATGGTTCGTATGGGCCTCTGGTTCGTATGGGCCTCCAGTCGAATTTCGGCCTTGTCCTTTTCAAAACTGGTTTGAGCCTGGAATTAAGGCAACTGGGGCCTTGAGATTGGTACGCAAACAAATTCACTCCCAGAATCTGACAGGCAGGAATTCTCGAAGAGGGAATTAAAACCCAAAGTATCTGATTTGCTCTAAAAACTTGTCACAATGTCAGAGTAATGTCAGTCATAGACAGAGTAGAATGTCAAAATTCGACAGTGAGAGAAACAGAGTGAGGGAAGGAAGTCAATAACGGTGAGAGCAGGGAAACAGAGAGAGATAGAGAGGGCCAGCGAGCGAGCAAGAGAGAGACATTGCAAGATTGTGATATAGATCTAATGCTCGATTCAGGGGAGACAGGAACTATTACACTGAACCAGATCACACCAGGGTAATAAAAGTGATCAGATTATCGTGCTGCTGCAGCATTGTTGCATGTGGAATCTTGTTGTGCATGAGTTGCCCCAGTGCTGAAGTTGTAGGCAGTTACTGGTTCAATCAGCTAAACCGTCTTTTCAAAAGTTTTTCAACATTATAAAAACTACCCATCGCACAATATGTTTGTATTGTTGTTGCTGACATATTGTCTGCGTCACTGAGAGGCGAAAACCTGGAATCTTGAAGATTTTCCTGCTTTGTCTTTAATCAGTGTTGCCTCTTTCCTTCCAAAGGGATCCTTCTGGCCGCTTGAAGATTCAACGAGATGTTGCGACCAGGAAATCTTTGAACAAAAGCTTTCTCCAGAGGGGCACACTGTCCTGAGGCCTTTTCGACAGACTGTACCGCGTGAGATCCAGGTGAGTTTTGTCTGCTTCTTACCCTGAGGCTGAATTTCTTCTCTGGCAGGAAGGGCTTGGTTTCTTGCGGATTCTCTGTTTAACTGGGTCCTTTCGGATTGCGACTCAGTCGTTTTTTGTAAATCTCATTTGCAGCATCCGGGTAAAGAGGATGATATAAAACAGAAATTCAGGGAGCTAGGATCGAAGTTTGGAGGTAGAACAAACAGAGTTGTTATCTCTGGTTTGTTGCCCGTGCAACATGCTGGCATAATATGGCATATGGAGAGAGAAGAGTTGAACGCGGGGTACAGAGATGGTGCAGGAGAGAGGGCTTTGGATTCCTGGATAAATGGTGGTCTTTCTATGGTAGATGGGAACTCTGAAAAAAAGATCGTCTTCACCTGAACCAGAGTTGTGCCAATATTCTTGGGGGTAAATTTTCTAATGCTCTTGGGTGGATTTAAACTAATTCAGCAGGGCGATTGCAACAGAAATTAGAGTTCGAAAATATGGGAAGATGAGAGTTTGAAGTCAGAATAAGATTTCAAAATAGAAACAACGCACCTGCAAACAACAATTTGGTTCGATGTGTGTCTATATCAATGCCAGGAGCATCCGCAATAAGGTGGCTGAACGTAAATCCTACAGGGGGACATAGAGAAGCTGCCGAGCTTGTCTGAGAGGTGGAAAATTGTGTTTCATCCAGAAATGTGTGAGGTGATTCCCTTTCGAATGAGTAGCAGTAATACGGAATACTGGGCTAGTGGTAAGAGTTTTGGGAGTGCAGACTTTGGCGTGCATGTACATAGATCCTAGAGAGTTGCCAACCAGTTTCGTAGGGTTGTTAAGAACGCATACAGTGACGCATACGGTGTGTTAGCTTTTATTGATAGAGTCATTGAGTGAGTGGTAGGGGACATGTTGCTGCAGCTGTACACAAATGTAGTGTGGCTGCATTTGGATTAATGTGTAAAGTTCCAGGCACCACTTTCAATGAAGAATGTGGAAGCTTTGGAAATGTTTCAGACGAGTTTTAATAGGATGTTGCCTGATATGAAGGGAAGGACTTACTTGGAAAATCTGAGCAACTTGGGGATGTTTTCGTTCGAGAGAAGAATATTAAGAGATGTCTTAACTGAGACATAAAACATAATCAGAGTGTTAGATAGGGTGGACAGTGAGAGCCGGTTTCTTCATAAGGCGATGGCTAGCACGAGGGACTATAGCTTTAAATTGATGGGGTAAGAGATATAGGACAAATATCAGAGGGAGAATCTTTACTGTCAGAGTGGTAGTGGCGTGGAACGCACTGTCTGCAACAATAGTAGAGTCGCCATCTTTAAAGGCATTTATATTGTCATTGGTTAGGCATAAGTACGAGTATTAAACAGAGTCGTACAGATAGGTTTCACATTGGTTTCACAGGTTGGCATAACCTCAAGGGCTGAAGGGCCCGCATTGCACTGTGATGTTCTATGTTCTGTGCTCTAGCAGAGGGACAAAGAGATAATGTGGACAGAGAGAGAAGAGGGACAGAGAAAAGAGGCGCAATGTAGAGAAGAGGGAGAGGGGGAAGAGTGTTAGAGAGAGAAGAGGGACAGACAGAAGACGGACAGAGAAAGTACGTGGGAAATGACACAAGAGAGGGAGGGGACAAGAGAGAGTTTGCCAGTGAGAAAGGGGGAGATTGAAATAAAGAAAAACAAGGTTAAACACTGCAAGAGACAGGGGCACAGGCAAGATCAAGAGACAGAATGAGACAAAGACGGAGAGAAAGAGCGACAGAGGGGAAAAGATGTGAGAAAATGAAATAAAGATGGAAAGCGAGCATGAAACAAAGAGTGAGAAGGAGTACTCAGGAGAGACAGAGTCTGAAGAGGCAGTACCAACATTGTTGTGGGCTCCAGCTCCCTCCCATTCTGTCGATGGTTTCTCACGTTCTTCTATCGCATGAGGGACAGTCCCTGCTCCTAGGATTTGCTTCAGCCTGGGACTGCTTCAGGGAGATGGTGGAAAATGTTAAATATGCCATTGAGATTCAAGCATTTCATTCGTTCTCTCCCTCTCTCTCTCTCTCTCTCTCTCTCTCTCTCTCTCTCTCTCTCTCTCTCTCTCTCTCTCTCTCTCTCTCTCTCTCTCTCTCTCTCTCTCTCACACACACACACACACACACACATACTCTCTATCTATCTCTCTGTCGTTCTCTCCCCCTCGGAATGTTCAGATTTACACATACTGTCAGAAAACAGAGTGCTGTGTGAGTTAGTGCATTCGCAGTCTGTTTGTGTGTACTATATTTTAGTTTATCTGTACACATCTGTGTGTAAATCTGTCCGTCTGCATGTATGTTTGTGTATCCTTGTATGTGCATATCTGCTTCTGTGCATTTATGTGCATCAGTTTTTTATTTCTATTCATGTGCCTCAGCATTTATGCGTTCAACATGTCTATATATTTGTATGCCTGTGTCTGCAAATGTGTATGTTACTGTGCATATGTATGTCAAAATCTCTGCATGTTTCTGTGCTTCCGTATGTGTGTGTCTGTTTCTATGTGTGACAGTTTGTCAGTGTCTGTTTGTATTTCTTGGCCTCAGAGTTTGTGTTTCTCTGTGTCCATTTATCCGTGTGCCTGTCTGTGTCTGCATATATGCTCTTTACCTCATTTGAGTGTTGATAAAGCACCAGCAATCATGTTTTCGCAAACTACCACATGCATAATTGTCAAATTGAATGGCTGAAAAACCAAGTTCCATCTGAACAGTCTGACGTTTTGGTCCTTAAGGTTTTTCACAGAGGTCAATGAGATTTAATCAATGTACCCGATTGTCTCAGATGCACTGCTGTTATTACAAACACTGAAATGTTGTAATGCCAACGCCAAATTTAAAGTTTTTTTTCTACACTGTTGAATATTTCTGTTGATGAATGTTCAGTTCCCAGGAAAAATACCCGATGGCTCTCTTCATTCGCTCATCATCCTCCTGCAGGAGCACCGTACCGACACCCACAGCACTTGAATCGATAGTCACTTTGAAAGCTCGCGTGTGATCTGGTGTGGCTAATACTGGGGCAGTGGTTAACGCAGGTTTTTGGCTGTCAAATGCCTTTTGGCAGTCTGCTGTCCGCCTGAAGCTTCTTGCCCTTTTTTAACACTTAGGTGAGTAGAGCTGTCACACTGCTAAAGTTCAACACAGACGTTCGAGAAAATCCACTCAGTCTCAGGAACCATAGTACTGCTATTTTTGTCGATGATGCAGAAAATTCCAGTTATGTTCGTGCGGCCATTTGTCTGTGTCCAATAACATGCACCAGGAATGTGACTTGGGCTTTGGCAAGTTCAGGATGTAGGTTTGCTCGATGAGCTGGAAAGTTCGTTTTCAGACGTTTCATCTCAATACTATGTGACACCTTCAATGAGCCTCCGGATGAAGCACTGGTGGTTTAGTCAGCTTTATCTTTATGTGCTTGTGTTTCGTGGAATGGTGATGGCATTTCCTATAATGACATCATTTCCTATGGTTGTGTCATTTTCTATTTTTTTCAGCAGTTCGTAAATGGAATTCACGTCAATATGCTTGTTGATAGAGTTCCATTTGGAAAGCCATGATTTTCGAATTCACAGGCGTGTCTCTGTTTGTTTTGTCCAAGGATGCATGTGCTGTCCCAGTCGAAAAGGTCTCCTTCCTCACACGTATGTAAGGATGCAAATGAGTGTGGGCTATGTCTTTTTTTCTGGCATGTTGATATTCATGCGTCATGGTGGGGATTTTTTTTCCTGTTTGTCCAACGTAGTATATGTTACACTTCTTGAAAGGTATTTTGTCTTCGCTTGTGAACTTTGGGTAATCCATAGAAGCGTGGTGTGTTGGATGCGTTTGGTTTCATATTTTGGAAGTCGGTGTTATTTATTCCTCCATATTTCTGAAGATTTTTTGAGGAGGGCTGTGATTCTGTTCTCTCGTTGTTCGGTCGGGTCTATCGCCACTTGCTAAATGCTGTTACCTGCAAGTAGTGCGTTCGCTTTTTCAATGTAGTCTCTTTTAATCTTAATCACTGTCAAGCGTCCAGCAGGTAGGATAACAATGTTTTATCTTTTATTTTAAGTCTTTCTCGTGCTTTCCTTTCTTGTGTACTGAAGGTGTTTCCTTCCTTGTTATCAGCTTAATGTTGGTGCAACTACCTGTCTGATGGTTTGCTGGGTTTCTTCTATGAGTTGGTTTTCTTTCCGTATTGTTTCTCATGCTGCTAAGAATTTTTTCATGTCCGCATCCTGGAAGTTGTAATTTAATCCTCTTACTAAGACTGCTTTTTCAGTGTCTTCTAAGGGTGGGTCAGGTAACTATTTTCATCAATGTTCCTGTGTTGTCAGTATTGTTACTTTGTGTAAGTTGGTCTAGCTTTTACAGCAGGTCTAGTTTTTTTTTCATTTTCTGAGTTTTTTTCACTGTCTAATATCTATGGCTTATTGTACTGTGTCCATCCATTCATGGTTTGTCGCAGGAGTGGGAAACATATTTGCTCCAAGCCTCCCAGTTGTATTTATGGAATCTGTTGTGAGCAGTAGTAATCATTTCTCTAAGAATTCTGTGGCAGTTTTGTTCTGCTAATATTTTGGTAAATAGGGTTAAAAGGGAGATTTGTATTGTAGACATTTAGATAGTACCTGTTTTCTGAAGCGTTCGTGCAGAGTATAGTGGTTCACGGGTGGCACTCTGTCAGATGGCATTCGTTTCCTTTTTTCTGTCCAGTTGTAGCATATTGCGCCCATAGGTGTTAGACAGTTTTAAGATTTGTATCTCACGTTGAAGTTCTGGCTTTAGGTTTGCACGCTGACCGGAAGGTGCATTTTCAGATGTCTCGTCACCATACAAAATAATATCTTCAGTGAACCTCCAGAAGATGCACTGCTGATGATTCCTGACTTCTATTTATATGCTGGGGTTTCTTTGGGTTTGTGATGTCATTTCCAGCTGTGATGAATTTTCTATGGTGATGTAATTTCTTAAGGTATTGACATTTCCTGTTCTTTTTCTCAGGGGGTGGTACATGGGTTTTAACTCAATGTGTTTGTTGATAGATTTCCGATTGGAGTGCCATGCATCTGGAAATGTTCGTGCATATCTCTGTGTGGCTTGGCCTCGCATGGGGTTGTTATCCCAATCGAAATGGTGTCCTTCCGTATCTGTACTTAAGGATACAAGTGAGAGGGGATCATGTCGTTTTGTGGTTAGTTGATGTTCATGTATCTTGGTGGCTAGTTTTCTACCAGTTTGTCCAACGTTGTGATTGTTACAGTTCTTGCATGGTATTTTGTTAATTACATTAGTGTTGCTTCTTGTCTGTATATGGTCTTTCAAGTCAATTAGCTGCTGTTTTTGTGTGCTGGTGAGTTTGTGGGCTACAATGATGACAAGAGGTCTGAGTAGTCTGGCAGTAATTTCCGAGATGTCTTTAATGTAGGGGAGAGTGGCTAGGGTTTCTGGACGCGTTTTGTATGCTTGCTTGTGTTTGCTGCTGAGGAATCGGCGATTGTGTTCATTGGGTACCCAATATTTTCAAATATACTGTTTGGGTGATTCTCCTCTGCTCTGCGCAGCTCCTCTGTTTTGCAGCTCGTTGAGATAATGTCCTGATTAGTTTAGTTTGTGGATGTTCGATTGATTGCTTCTGTCGTTCAGTATTTGGTCCATATGTGTTATTATCCTGTAGACGCTGGTTTGATGTTTCCCACTGGCTGTTCGCTCTACTGTGACATCTTGGAGTCGCAGTGTGTTGCTGTTCTCCTCGTCTTTAGTCAAAATTGTATACCAGTAAGTGTATTACTGAGGGTCTTGAAGGTTTCCTCTCACTTGTTTCGTTTAATGATGACAAATGTGTCATCCACGTAGCGGACCCAAACTTTGGGTTGGATGTTTGGCGGAGCTATTTGTTCGATTTTCTGTTTTACTGTTTCTACTAAGAAACCATGCGTTTTCTCTTGGTTTGTCTGTAGGTTTTTATGTTGAAGGTGAAGTGGGTAGTAAGGCATAGGTTCACTAGCTTGATGTTACTACCTTTGATAATGGAGTTGGTGGTGTTTAGTGTATGTGTCTTTATGTCTTCTAATAGTGTATTTAGTGGTTCGTTGGCCAGGTTGATGTTGATTGATGTGAACAGGACTGTTACATCAAAGGAGACCATTATTTCTTCATCTTCTATCTTAATGTTTTTGACGGTCTTCAGGAATTATTGGGTGGAGGAGATGGAGTGGCGTAAGTCTTCTACTAAGTGGTTTAGTTTATGGTGTAGCTCCTTGCTCAATCTGTAAGTTGGTGTTCCAGGCATCAACATCAACCTGGCAAAGGAAGCACTGACGACAGTATTAGAAGACACAAAGACACATACACCAAACACCACCAGCTTCATCAGCAAGGACAGTATCATCAAGCTAGTGGACCTATGCCTTACCACCCAGTTCACCTTAAACAACAAACCCTACAGGCAAATAAATCGAACACCAACGGAAGCTCCGATTTATGCGTTCTTAACAGAGACAGTAATGCAGATACTCAAACAAACAGCTCTGCTAACCGACCAATCTGAATGTTGGATGTGCTACATGGATGACCCCTTTGTCCTCATTAAAGGAAACAAATTAGACGAAGTCTTCAAGACCCTCAATAATACAGTCACAGGCTTAAAATGCACTAAAGAGGAGGAAAGCAACAACAAATTGTCATTCCTGGCATGTCATAGTAGAGCGAACAGCCAACTGGGAACTTCAAACCAACATCTACAGGAAAACAACACATACAGGCCAAATATTGAACTACAGAAGCAATCATCCCAACATTCAGAAACGAAGCTGCATCAGAACATATTTTCAACAAGCCACCACAAGCTGCAGCACAGAGGAACTGGGCAGAGGAGACGAAAATCACCTATACAGTGTATTGGAAAAGAATGAGTACCCAATCAATATATTCCACCGATTCCTAAGCAACAAACCCAAACAAGCAGATAAAACGCGTTCCGAAAACCTACCCATTCTCCCCTATATCAAAGACATCCCGTAAATGAATGCCAGACTACTCGGACCCATTGGCACCATGATATCTCACAATCCTACCAGCACACTAAAACAGCAGCTAATGAACTTGAAAAATCCTATAAAAACAACAAGCAAAACTAACGTCATTTTCAAAATAGCATGCAAGAACTGTAACAAACAATACATTCGACAAACAAGCCTAATACTCACCACCAGGATGCATGAACATCAACTAGCCACAAAACGGCATGACTATCTCCCTCACAAGAATCCTTGCATGCAAATAACGAAGGACACCACATCACTGGGACAATACAGATATTCTAAGACAAGCCAAGAGAAAAGCACGAGAATGCCTTGTAGCATGGCATTCCAATCGGAACTCTATCCACAAGTATATTGGAGTTAGACCTCATTCACTACCTCTAGAAAAAGGACAGGAAAAGGCATCACCATAGGAAATGGCATCACCACAGGAAATGACATCACCGCGGGAAATGACTTCACCAGCTCAAAGAAAAAAAAACATATCAATACAAAGCAGGAATCTTCCGCAGTTCTTCGTCTGGAGGCTCACTGAAGATGTTAGCTTGTATGGTGACAAACCGTTTGAAGATGAACCTTCCAGCTCAGCGAGCAAAACTATACCTAGAACCTCAACCTGAGCTACACATATTCTCAAAACTCGCTAACATCTATGGGTGCAATATGCTAAAACTGACCCAAAAATACGAAATGAATGCCATCCGATAGAGTGTCACCTGCGAACGGCTGTTCTTCCTGCACGGGTGTCTCAGAAAACAGGTGCTAATTAAATGTATTCAATACAAAGCTTCGCTTAACTCCCCATTAACCAAGAGAATAGCAGAGGAAAACGGCCGCAGAATGCTTAGAGAAATGATTCATGATGTCCACAACAGACTCCGTAAATAAAACCGGGAAATTTTGCATCACAAATCTTTACTCGCTCCAGCTACAGGCCATGAATGGACAGATACAGTACCACAAGCCATAGATATTAGACAGCGAAAAACACAGAAATTTTAAAAAAAGAAAACTAGCCATGCTGTAAAAACTGGACAAACTTACACAAAGTAACAACACCGACAACATAGAAGCATGGATGAAAAAAATATCTGACCAACCCTTAACAGACACTGAAGCAGCCGTCTTAGAGTGAGGATTAAATTACAACTTCCAGTATGTGGACAAGAAAAAAATTATTAGCAGCATTAGAAACAATACTGAAAGACAACCAACTCACAAAAGAAACCCAGCGAACTAACAGACTGGTAGTTGTCCCAACACTAAGCAGGTAGAAAAGCAAGGAATTACATTCCGTACACAAGAAAGGAAAGCACTAGAAAGACTACAAAACAATGAAAACATTGTTATCCTACCTGCAGACAAAGGACGCTTGACAGTGATTCTAAATGAAAGAGACTACATTGAAAAAGAGAACGCACTACTTTCAGATACCAACACATACCAACAAGTGATGATAGACCCGAACCCACAACGAGAGAACCGAATCACAGCCCTACTCAAACATGTTCAGATATCTGGAGAAATATGTAAGGCCGACTTCCAAAAAATGAATCCAAACCGATATAACACACAACACTTCTCCAGATTATCCAAAATCAGCAGCTATGAACCTCATCAGACCCATACTCTTGCTAGCTGGAAACACCAACTTACAGATTGGCCAAGGAGCTATACCAAAAACTAAAACACTTCGCAGAAGATGCACGCGACTCCATCCACTCCACCCACGAATTCCTCGAGACCATCAAAGACACTAAGATAGAAGAGGATGAAATAATGGTCTCCTTTAATGTAACAGCCATGTTCACGTCAATCAATATCAACCTGGCCAAGGAAACAATGACTGCACTGTTAGAAGACCCGAAGACACATACACCAAATAGCATCAACTTCATCAGTAAGAACAGTATCGTCAAGCTAGTGGACCTATGCCTTACCACCCACTTCATCTTCAACAAGAAAAACTACAGAAAAACTAACGGAAAACACATGGAACCTCCGACATCAGGGTTCTCAGCAGAGACAGCAATGCAGAGACTCGCACAAACAGTTCTGCCAACCATACAACACAATGTTTGTGAGCTCTAGGTAGATGATTGCTTTGTCTTCCTTAATCGAATCAAATTAGAGGAAACCTTCAAGACCATCAATAATACCCTTATTGGCAAAATAATCACTAAAAAGGAGGGAAGTATCTACAAACAGACATTACTAGCATGTCACAGTGGAGCGACCAGCGAATGAGGAAATTCAATCCAGCGTCTACAGGAACAAAACACGTGCACACAAAATATTGAACTACAGAAGAAATCATCCCAACATCCACAAACGAAGCTGCATCACCATATTATTGCAACGAGCCACCACACACGGCAGCACAGAGGAGTGGACACTGAGAAGAGGAAAATCACCTATATAATGTATTCAAAGAGCATGCGTACCGAAGGAACACCATCGGCCGATTTCTCAGCAATAAACCCAAACAAGCAGACAAGACGCGGCCAGAAACCCTAGCCACTCTCCACTACTTCAACGGGGAGACTACCAGACTACTCAGATCCCTTGGGATCTTGGAATCCCACAAACCCACCAACACACTAAAACAGAAGGAAATAACTTGAACGACCATTTCCAGATGATAAGCAAAATTAAATCATTCACAAAATAACGTGAAAGATTTTTAACAAATACTACGTTGGACAAATAGGCAGAAAACCAGCTAGCAGGATACATGAACATCGACAAGTCACAAAACGACCTGTCCCACTCTCACTAATATCCTTTGATACAGATATGGAATTACACCACATCGACTGTGACAACACATCCAATCGAAGAGAAGCCAATCAGTGAAACGCACGAAAATTCCTCGAAGCATGGCATTCCAACCGTAACTCTATCAACAAGCACATTGAGTTAGAGCCCATTTACCATCCAAAGAAAAAAAAGACAGGAAATGAAATCACCATAGGAAATGATATCAACATTGGAACTGACATCACCTCATGAAATGACATCACCAAGGCAAAGAAACTCAAACATATAAATAGAAAACGGGAATCATCAGCAGCACTTCGTCCACAAGCTCATTGAAGATGTTACCCAGCAGAGTGATGGGACGTCTGGAAAATGAACCTTCCAGCTGAATGAACAAACCTATATCCAAAACCAGTGTAGTTATGTATTTCTAAGTTATAATGCCGGAGAAATTATTAGTTTTATCTGTGGAGTCAGCATATTTATCAAAATTTCTCATTAGCTGACAGCAGTCACATTTGCACATGCAAAAGTACTTTATTGACTCTATTGCCGCTTCCATTGCTGTGAGCTTGTGTAAGGCTGTGCTTCAATGGTTACTTTTTCTCTTTTCTTTTCTGTCATTTAGCAACCATATTCAATGGAGAATTGTTTCTTCCAATCTCTACCTCAAAGTGTCTCTGTTTGTCTCTCTTGTCTCTGTGAATCTACCTCACTCTCTTTCGTTTTCTCTGACTTTCTGCCTGTCTATATCCTTCATGCCCCCTTTTTCTTCTACAACAAGTCTGACTTTCGGAGACAGTGTGAGAGTGGAGCTGCTGAAAGGCTTTCTACTCCCCTTGGCTGGAGAGTATATATCTGGGTGCACTTTCACCGGATAATGTGTCTACCACTTAGGCCTGAGGGAAGGAAAAATTTCTTCCCTCGAAATTTTATGAACTTATCGAATTCTAATTAGAATTCATGGTCCACCAGCAAACAATATATCATGACATTTATAAGATTGCAATAATGTCTTTAGTGTTGGTGTGTAATGAATGAATGAATGTTGACATCAGAGAATGGTAATGATCAGCTCGTGTTGTCAGTGCCTTTGACACAACATTCCCAGCCAGTCTGTGGTGTCTCCCGACTCACCCTGTTATTCACTACGAACTTGGAATGAAGTAGTGAGAATAAAAGAGGAGGAGAAGCGAAAGTTCCCGTGGAACAGAAGAATGAAATATTAGTTTCAGTTTGTTAAATCGGCATTCACTGATGTGGGCAAAGCAGTTGTGGGGGAGTAACACCAAATGGCAACAGGCTGAGATGTCGAATTAATCACACAGTATGAGCGCGAAGTTCGAACAAGGAGTCAACAGGTTTATGAACAGGCACCATCAGGACCAGCACGGAGGATGTTCTTGTTACTAAGCAGGTGCATTAACCAACAAAGCCACGACCGCTCACCACAGCTTCATGTTCCCGTCCATCTGAGCAATCCTTCAAACAGTCGATATCAGTAATTCAGAAATGTTGTTTTTATCAATGCTGTTCAGTGAGAATGGCAATCCATCCCCGCTTTAGCAAAAGGCGACAGCACACAGCCGAACATTCTCCACTAAAAAGCACAGAAAGAGACAATCTCTTCTTGCATTGGATTTCACCTGTTTCAACAAACGGAATAAGGAGAACGTGTTCATCTTCTCGGGGCCCATTAACCACGTGAACACACAGAGATAGAACCTCGCGCCAAGAGGAGCAGAGTCATTGTGGTGAATTGTTCAGGCGTGGTGTGTGTCAGTATAATGTGGGCAGTCAAGGCTGACCCATTAGCACCTACACTGACCCTTGTACTACAACTCCACACTCACCTCCTGCCTCATGCCTCCCAGTTATCGTTGCATTTAACTTTTACTTTACTTACCAATTCATTTCTCAACGTTTGACCAACCGATGTCAGGGGCCTGGTTCGAAACTGCAACTTCTGGAAACGGATTCCTGTGACATGGCTGTCTCTCAATGAGATATGAATCAATGCCCATTCCTTGACAGGTCTGGGGTAGGGGATGAGTTAATTTCCTGAACCCTTGACATCCTTAGCACGGAGGTACTGTCATGAAGCCGCTGGGGGAGGGAGTTTCAGAATTTTGATCCAGCGACACAGAAGGAACAGCGATTTATTTCCAACACAGAATGCTGAGGTGATTGGACGGGCATTTCTTGTGCTAATATTCCCTGGAACTACTGCCATTGTCCTTCTCGATGAACGCAATCAGTCACTTAGCAGTTTCTGGTCGGATGAGAGTTGGTGTTCTGTGTACAACCAGGAATTCGGTTCCATTCAGATAATTCACACGAAGAGACATAAATGTTTATTCCCTGATTAGGAGTTGTATGCAGGTCTGGGCGATGCAAACTCGTACTTCAAAGCATGGTACCCCAGTAATGCTGACAGGATCCCTTGCGACCTGACATGCACACATTCTTGAGCCTGTTCTTCACTTCAGAACCACCTCAAGCAGCAATGTTTCTCTCTCCAAGCTTCCAGACAGTTGTTTCTATCGGCCCGATTTTCAATGTGAAGAAAGTAGAGCTGTGATAATCTGGTTCATTTTTTCAGAAGCCGTGTGCAGGAAGGTACAGAGCAGGCTGATGCTGAAACTGGTTCGTTTTGAGGCGCTCAGCTGCGGTGAAGGGGCGATATCTGGAGAGGCATCGTTCAAATTAGTGGATTGTACATTCAGTGCTAGTAATCATCAAATGTTTCTCGCTGACTCCAAGCGTTCCTTACTCGTGTTCATTACTCAAAGTCTTGGAATACGACAGTGAAGGAGAGCAAAAGGTTGGAAAGTTCGAACAGAGAAGAGGGTGATTGTGAAGCCGGCACCTGAGACCAAATACATTTCCTTTGTCAACAAGGGCACATCTTCACAAAGTGGAGCAGTGACTGTGATTATCTTTCATCATTTGTCACCTTGTGTGTATTAACATTGCTGATCATTTCCGTGTAAACATCAGAACTCTGCAGCATGTGGGCGTTTGTTATGCACAGGACCAGGGATAGAACAGGTTTGGCTGTTGGTTGGTTTGAGTGCAGTTTTCAGCTTTGTTATAATTGCAAATTCATTTTCCTTATTACACTGTAACCGAGAGAAGGTTTGCATTGCTGATCCGCAGGAAGGAGAATCCTTTCACTGCCTCACATCAGTAAATGGACGCGAGAATACCAAAGTCAATCTCACAGCGCTGTCAGAGGAATGGAAGCTGAAATAACTGCAACCGCCGTTCGTGCACACCTTTAATTTCCCAAACCCACCGACCCAATCACTGCAGCTCCGGCGAATGAAAAAGAAACAAACACCAAAAGACAATCTCAGCTTTGTGAATCTTGAAGAACTCTGGGGAAGCAGAATCAGGAAAATGAAGTGTGAACTGCCTGACTGAGCAGGGACAGTCTGTAAACTTACCCCTTCTTTCCAGGAGTGCACTGATGTTCTTGGCGAGGTTAATTGTTCTGAGATATTGATTCCCGTCAGACATGCTCTGCTTTTTGCAGTTATGACTGTCAGGAACAATAAATCCACATTTTCCTTCCTGGAATCGGAACCCGGGCAGTGGTGGTAGAAGCGCCGAATACTACATACTGTACCGCCAGGGATGGAGGCAAGAAAGCCTTCAACACTAGTTAACCAAACAACTTTAGGTTTTTAAAAAATATTCATGAGAGACAAGTTTCTAGTTCAAAATGATGGAGTCATCAGGTTTTTGAAACATTGATAGAGTTCCATCATCCCTGTTGCCAGCAATTGGCCTGTAGACTTGAGTGCTCTCTAGTTTCAAGTGGTCATCTCAATAGTATTTTTCCTGGAACATTAGAACACAGAACATAGAAGAATACAGAGCAGTACAGGCCCTTTGGCCCTCGATGTTGAGCCGATCCAAGCCCACCTAACCTAGACTAGCCCACTATCCTCCATATGCCGATCCAATGCCCGCTTAATAATCCATAAAGAGGAAGAGTCCACCACTGCTACTGGCAGGGCATTCCATGAACTCACAACTAGCTGAGTAAAGAACCTACCCCTAACATCTGTCCTATACCTACCACCCCTTAATTTAAAGCTATGCCCCCTCGTAATAGCTGACTCCATACGTGGAAAAAGGTTCTCACGGTCAACCCTATCTAAACCACTAATCATCTTGTACACCTCTATCAAATTACCCCGAAACCTTATTTTCTCCAATGAAAATAACCCCAAGTGCCTCAGCCTTTCCTCATACGATCTTCCTGCCATTTTTTTTTTTTTTAGATTTAGATTACTTACAGTGTGGAAACAGGCCCTTCGGCCCAACAAGTCCACACCGACCCGCCGAAGCGCAACCCACCCATACCCCTACCTTTACCCCTTTAACCTATCACTACGGGCAATTTAGCATGGCCAATTCACCTGACCCGCACATCTTTGGACTGTGGGAGGAAACCGGAGCACCCAGAGGAAACCCACGCAGACACGGGGAGAATGTGCAAACTCCACACAGTCAGTCGCCTGAGTCGGGAATTGAACCCGGGTCTACAGGCGCTGTGAGGCAGCAGTGCTAACCACTGGGCCACCGTGCCGCCATACCAGGCAACATCCTGGTAAACCTCCTCTGCACTCGTTCCATTGCCTCCACATCCTTCCTTTTGTATGGCGACCAAAACTGCACACAATACTCCAGGTGCGGTTGCACCAGAGTCTTATACAACTGCAACATTTTAAATTCAAATGCCACAACAAGTTGGACTGAAGTTTGAAATGGCAAACAGAAACAAAAGTTGCTGAAAAAGCTCACCAGTTCTAGCAGCATCTGGGAGATTTCAGAGCTCATGTTGTGAATTCCGTGACCCTTCCTCAGAAACAGAACTTCGAGCTACATCTGCTTTTGTCTGAGATAGAAAGAAAACGTGTTCATGCGTCCTCGGGGAACTGAGCCTCATTTTCACCGACAGAAAGAATCATGCAGACACATCCCCCCGAGAGTGACAGAGGCCTCAGGAGAAACCAAATCCAAGAAGTAGGATTTCATCCGTTTGGCTTGGCTGTCATATTTCAGACTTCCACAGCAGAATCTGTATGCACCAAAGTGCTCCTTTTGATGTTGATGGCGGCATTTGTACAAAAATTCACGCGTACCTCAGGGAGGAACAAACTCACAATCCCAGGCTGACAAGAGTAATATTGCAATCAATGTGCTACAGCAGCACTCCTGTAAGGTGAGGGTCTCATGAACTAATACTGCAGTATAATAAATGACTTAATAGCCTGTGTATTTAAAATAAGTTGGAACAGAACTGAAGGAATCATGTACTGAAAGATGGGAGGATGTAATATTAAGTCAGATCGTACCCAGGGAGATATCAACAGAGATCTCCTCTGGTCGTTTAATCATTAGGATATATGGCCACCTGTGTCATGGCTTGTTAATAATTAAGATTTACAGTAATCAATATGAAATACTACCTGATCTTTCGAAGCAGAAATAAGCAGTGGATCAAACGTCAAGATCTACACACGCAAAAACATATCCTCTGGAACAAATTGCCCATGCCGACCAGATATCCTAACCTAATCTAGTCCCATTTGCCCTCACTTGGCCCATATTTCTCTGAACACTTTCCATTCATATACACAATCAGATGACTTTTTAAGTGGTTTGGAGATGCTGCTTGTGGACTGGGGTGTACAATGTTAAAAATCACACAACACCAGGTGATAGTCCAACAGGTTTTCTTGGATGCACGAGCTGTGTCTTACAATTTTATTCTCCACAACCACCTGATGACGGAGCAGCGCTCCGAAAGCTAGTGCATCCAAATAAACCTGTTGTTATATGACTTGATTTTTGACGGTTTAAATGGTGTAATTGTACCAGTCTGCACCATTCCTGCCGACAGTTCATTCCATACACGCATCATACCCTGCGTGGAAATGTTGCCCTTAAGGACATTTGAAATTGTTCCCTTCTCGCCTACACCTGTAGCCGCTGGTACTGGACTAGCTCCACCCAAAGGATACGAACTTATCTATTTATCCTATCTACGCACCTCATGCTTTTATAAACACCTGTAAGTTATAAACATCCCTCAGCCTCCGACGCTGCAGGGAAAACAGCAGCATCCTGTTTAGCCTTTCCCTGTAGCTCGAATCCGTTAATCCTGTCAACGTCCTTCTAAATCATTTCTGAACTCTTTCAAGTTTTATAACATCCTTTTCAGAGGAGGGAGACCGGAATTGCACACAATATTCCAAAAAGTGGCTGAATTTGTTTCATGTACTGCAGCAACATGGCCTCCCAAACCCGAGAACTCAATGCCTTGACCAATAAAGAAAAGCATCAGAATGATTTCTTTGCTTATTAAAGTCCCACAGCAGCAGTGTCAGCTGCAATTTCCTGATATGCAGTCGGCTTGAAGCAAGAACAAATGGGATATCAGGAAAATGGAAAGACATTTGTCGTTTGTGAGAGGTGACGGTGATCCGAGTGGAGCCAGGCTCAATGTGAGTGCTGAAGACGGACCATCCTGTTTATCTTGGGACACACATCGCTCCTGATGTATCATCCACAATGACTGCCAATTCTGTGGTCACTTTTGCAAACTTCAGGGGAAATGGTAACCACAGATCCTGGAGATCAGAGTCAAGAGTGTGGCGCTGGAAAATCACAGCAGGCCAGGCAACATTCGAGGAGCAAGAGAATCGATGTTTCCAGCGTAGGTCCTTCATCAGGAATGACGTTGGTGGGCCGGAGAGCTGAGAGATAAATGGGAGGCGGTTGGGGCTCTGTGCAAGCGAAATGAGAATGCAATAGGTAGATGAAGGTGGGGATAAGGTGATAGGTTGGAGAGGAGGGTGGAGCGGATAGATGCGAAAGATGATAGGCAGGCCAAGAGGGTGGTGACGAGTTGGAGGATTGGGACTGGCATAAGGTGCGGGAAGGGAATTGTGGCAAAGGAGAAACCAAAGTCAAGTCCGTAGATTGGCAGGGTGCCAAGGTGGAAGATGAGGCTTCACTCCTCCTGGACTCAGGCAGTTAGGGTTTGGCGATAGAGGAGGGCCAGAACCTGCATATCCATTATGGAGTGGGAGGGGGAGTTGAAGTGTTCAGCAACACGGTGGTGGGGTTGGTATGGGTTGCCCAGAGTGTTTCCCTGAAATGATCCACTATTTGGCGTCCTGTCTGTCGTTGTGGAGGAGACCACATCAGGTGCAACGGACACAGCAGATTACATTTGTGAAGGTGCAACCGCTGGACCAACTGAGGTCTCCTAACCCTGATTCCCTTAGAGCCACGTCTCTGTGATACCCTCAATAACGCACATGCCAATTTCAAGCTCGTTTACCTTGTTTCATGCACCCCGTCTATTTAGATGTAACAACCTCACTCCTGCCTGGACTGCTCCTCTTCTCAGAGATGTCCCTTTACCTGCTGTGCTGGAAGTAGATTCCTTTCCCTTTCCATACGTTCTGTCCAATTACTTGTTGTGGAAACTTTAAACTGTGCAGAGCCCTCCACTTCTTAAATTTTTTCCACAATTTTCTATGCAACTGAATCTAACTCTTGTATTTTACTTTAAAGTCCTCTCGACAGATCCCAGGTATCAGATTTTTCAAGAACTTTGGATCCAGTATCATTAAAGTTGAGACTGTCCCATCGGACAGTTCAAACCTTCGCCGATTTCTGACCCAGAAATCCAAATAAATAGCACGCTTTTCTCCCGCACCAGACTTCCAACATCACAATTATCTCGTTAATCTTGCTGAATTTGTGCCAGTTTGTTTATGGATCATGTAGTATGCAGAGATTATTCGTTTATTGTCTGTATTCAATTTCGCACCAAGCGAAATTCCAACAGCAGAAACTCTTTCCTCAATCGACCTACATTAACATCTGGATCATTCCTCTCCCACTGCAAATGTCCTGAAATCGGGCACCAGACAGGCAATACAGCCTTCGGGACCATTGAGTCGAGCAATAAGGAATAGTCTCTATTTCCTGGTCCCTACTATCCCCGAATATACCGGCATTTCTCTTTTCTCCCTCCGTTTAATTGGCTACCTCAACCACATTTCTGTCCTCTGTTTGGTCATCTTCCCTACAGCCAGCATTCTCATCCACACAGGCAGCATGTATCTCAAACCTGTTGGACAGGCTGAAGGGCTGAGTCTTCTTGAGCACTGCCCTCTGGTTACCTCTACCTGCCTCACTTGTAGTCACACCTTTCTGTCACAGATCACTGACCGATTTGAGGTATTTAATCTAATGAGTGTGACTGTCGCCTTTGCAACAACAAAATGCATGTATCAGTTTTAAAGTTAACGAATCATCCTGTATCCGTTGCTGTTTGGACAAGAGGATTCCAATTTGAGAAACACAGTGTATAGACGTGCTTCGGAAGGTGCACCTTGAATAGTTAGATAATGAGCCATAGTAACTTATGAATACTTTGTTGAACAGCCGAACATGCTGACTAAATGCACCAGAATCTGAGGTGTAAAACAAATCTGTAAGACTCAGAAACCAGGGTTTCGGCGAGTTCCATTTTCAGTCTGCAGTCACTAAAAACTCACATTTCCTCTCGCAGTTTTACTTTACCAAACTGCAGGCTGAGACTTCTATTGTGCAGATTTGAGGAGAGCCTGATCCCAGTCACTGCAAACTCAACCATGTCAAGAGGAAACGACTTTATGTGTGGATACATACAACATAATTCTGCAGGCTGGACAATAATAGGAAAACTTTTATTTAACCCATGCAGAGTCCTTGTCTCTTGTTGTCCGTGTGCTGAATCCACCCAGGCACACGTTTAGAGCCAAATCTATGAAGCAGGAGGAGAAAGGCCAATTTGGGCGGGGTTGAGACAATGGATTGTCGAATGGAGGAACGAGGGAATGAAAGGCAAAAAAAAAAAGACAGACAGAAGGGGACATAGTTTCAAGCCACAGAAGAACAGAGAGCGAACGAGAAAGAAAAATCTTTAATATTGGACATATATTGCTAGCCATAAAGTAAAATTATCGCAGTACGATAAGTTCACTTAATCGAGCATAGCAGCTAGATTGTGGCTGTTGGCGTGTGGCGCGTCTGACTCCAGATCAGGAAGATGCATGTTCAAACCACTGATCAATGTGTCCCTTTCGAACAGGTGAGATGTTTTGCTGACGGTTTTATTGTGACAATGATTCAAGGATGTGGAGTGGCCATTTTTTGCTTAAATGCTCGGTTTCCCAAGTGTGATAAGTAAAATACAATTTGTTCATCATGTGGTATAAGCATACAGCCTCACCCCTCTTGGCAGCCGCTTGGTGACAGCATGATATTAATAACATTTACTGATATTTTATAATAATTCACCCAATTATATGCTTCAGTCTATCAGGAGATTCTACCTACTCCCGTTACAGCGGAGTGACAGGAGTTTCAGAAAGAAATGTTTCCCAGCAACGGCAATTCTTTCCTCTCACTGAACAAAGTTAAAGTGATTTTTATCTCAACAAAAGGAGCGAAAACCGTAGTCTGACGTCACCTTTCCACATGAACAGTGAGCCCGAATTTCACACTATGTCGGTAAAATCCAATTACGGACATTTATTTGGTTCTGTCCGCTATTTATCAAATTTCATTGGCTGGGGAGACGCGGCTGTGTAAAATAGCAGGGGGAAATATTGCAGGGAGTCCTGTCCATGAAATACATGGCAGCTGATTTTTTTAAACAAATTCACGAGCTTATTCCCATCTCAAAGTAGCGAGGCTGTATGAGTTCGATCATTGCAGACCGACTGAGAAAGTGATAAGGGCATTCAGAGCTTCACAAGTGTCGCACCTTCTCTGTGTTAACTTCACCAATGTTGTATGCAATATATGTTTGCATGTACCTACTGGAAGCACAACAATTTGCAGTGCTTGTGGAACTGCCACACAGGAGGAGAAGGCTTTGATTCATTGATCATGGGGTTACACACCTTTAGATTCGAATGTGCCACTCCACACACCTGAGGACAACATCTGTAAAAAAAAAATTCTCAGTGTTTCAGAGAAATATTCAGCTTTTCATCTGGCATGTGGCGTGTAACATTGGGAATTGTGTCATAACTTGTTCATTGCTGTTGTGTAATATGCTGTTGGGCAAACATACATGTTGAAACTTTATTGCTGGAACAGCACAGCAGGTCAGGCAGCATCTAGGGAACAGAAGATTCGACGTTTCGGGCACATGCCCTTCTTCAGGAATGAGCAGAGAGTGTTCAGCAGGAGAAGATAAAAGGTAGGGAGGAGGGACTTGGAGGAGGGGCGTTGGAAATGTGATAGGTGGAAAGAGGTCAAGGTGAGGGTGATAGGTCGGAGTAGGGTGGAGGCGGAGAGGTCAAGAAGAAGACTGCAGGTCAGGTAGGCGGTGCCGGGCTGGAGGGATTCGGCTGAGATATACATGTTGTCAAACGTCCCGAATTATGTTGTTCGAAATCCGATTTCATTCAGAATCACAAATTGTGTCAGAGCGCAGTCGGAGGCCAGGCAGCCTACCTTCTCTCTGCTGGCTCTCCAGTGCCATTCTATTGCTCTCTCCATGTAACTCTTGCCACTGTTCATTTTCACGTAAACATCAAATTCAATTTTGTATCCAGCGAATCTCAGTCTTTGTCACTGTCAGTCAGTGCTTTACAGAAACGTAACACTCCCTGTACATTTCACTTCTATGTATTTTCCTGCTGACCTTCAATCTCTGCCTACTCGTTCTAGTTACTTTCAGACTTTGGAGCATTTCCACTCCTTAATTCCTCTCTCTATGTCTTTCATGGCTTATAAATGGACAAGCAGATTCAAAAGGCTTGAGTCTGGAAAAGCACAGCTGGTTAGGCAGTATCAGGAGCAGGTAAATCAACGTTTTCAGGCATAAGCACTTCGTCAGGAATGGGGGAGGTCTAAGGATGCTTGGATATAAATAGGAGAGTGAGTGGGGCTGGAGTAGGAGTGGAGCTAGCAATCCAATCAGTAGATACAGCCTGCAGGGTGATAGTGATAGTGATAGATCGGAGCAGAGTGTGGAGCTGATAGGTAGGAAGGAATATGGACAGATAAGGCAGTCCAGACGGCGGTGACGAGTTGGAGGGTATAATCTGCGATGGGGGTACAGGGAGAGGAGATGAGGAAACTGATTAAGTTAATGTTGATGCCGGTGGTTGGAGGGTCCCATAAAGGAAGATGAGATGTTCTTCACTCACTCATCGCATATCTTGTATTGATAGTGGACGAGTCCCAGGATTTGCATGTCCATGGAGTGGGAGGGGGATATGAAGTAGTCAGCTACAGCATGTTTGGATTATTTGGTGCATGTGTCCCCAAGATGTTCTTTACAATGCTCTGCATATTAGCGTCCTGTTTCCCCAGTGTCATGGAGACCAGGTCGAGAACAGTTGACACTGTATATGTGGTGGTTGCATGTACTGGAACATCTCTCCCAGATGTGGAAGGATCCTTTGCGGCGGTGGGTAGAGGTGAGGCGGGTGTTGAGGGTGCAGACTTTTCACCTCTTTCGATGTCAAAGAAAGACTTCAGCCTTCGGTTCTCCAAGGATAACTGCCCCAATTTTACAATCTACCTTCACAGCTGCCATTGTACAAACGCTGCATCATTCACATCAGCCTGTTCAGAGCTGTCTCAAAGCACTTAATTTCCACAATTCCTGATGTTTCACGAGCAGAATTGAGCAATAATGCAGCTGGCGGTTTTATCCAGAGTTGGAATGACTAAGTGAACAATCAAAAACACACGTTTTCACTTTGAAGAAATGTTTTCTTTTGTCGTGCTTGCTGCTCTGGTCGCCCTTCCCCATCTCGACTTCAGGCTGTCCGAAGCTACTTTTTGAGATAATCGATCCAACATTTTTGCATAAGTGCAGTCTGGACATTTGGGCCTGTCCGCGATTTGAATTATGTATCAAAACCAGTGAAAATGACACTCCATAACTAATGAGCCAAAGCCAGGGGCATAGTTCACCGTGTCAGTAGCGGACCTTTTTGCCCTCTGAAATCCATTCCACATCGCTCCTGGATTTCCAAACAGCAAAGTGATTTGATAATATCTGCTTTCCATTCTGTCTCTCTGACGCTACTGTTTGTCCCGTATCAAGGACCAATGCTGTCTCCACTGGCGAACAATTAAACCATTTACTTTCTGCTTGCAAGCTGTATTGAGAGAGAACGCTTTTCTGCTCAGTGTCAATCAGCCTCGGCGAGTAGAATCAGTTACACGGCAGGAAATAAGCAACTTTGATTGTGGATTATCTCTGAAAGTTTTTCATCCGAGAAATAGAAAGATACTGAGCTGGCAGGAAAGGCAACAATGGACACTGAAGATTCTTCCTCCAGGTAAACGCATATGAGTTCTCTTGTGTGCAGCCCATTTCGTGTTCCAAGATCGTCTTCACACATAAATCCTGCAGAAATTCTAATTCAACATGGGCGTCCGTTTCTTTCCTGCGACTGGGCAGCAGTTAACATCTGAACGCCAACTTTCCCAGATGAAGAGAATCCAAGAGAAACGCTTTCTCACTGACAGTCATCACCACGACCCTGAGCTGCGCCGCTGCAGACAGTCCAACCCGGAAGGGAGGGTTAAAATTAGTCATTGTTTCTCCCTCTGTCCCAGAGACAGGGAGAGGGACGGCATTTACACCTGGCATCATTCCCGCACAGACAGAAGCCATAGAGCCCATCCATTCCGTTACGACTCTCTGTCACTTGAGTCTCTCTGAGGTTATTCACAGTCGGTGGTAATATATGTCCTAACATTGCGGAAATATGTCTGCGTGGTGATTATGTCTCCCATATGCTGATCCTCTTGCCATTCATGTCTGAAACAGTAATGAATAACGCGCCTGCGTATGCGTGAGGACAATATAGATTCGACTCCTAATGGCTCCAGAGCAGTACAGGTTTTTATTGCAATTGTAACCAATCTCCCTCTTTCTTCTGAAGTCGCATCGACGTTTGAATTCCTGCTCTGCAGGAACCTTCAGTCAATGTCCCCGAGAACATCATAACAATGTCAGTACTTCATCATAGGAGCGGAACTGAAATTGTCTCACACCCTCTTCATGGTCACATTTCCATTTCCATAACTCACTGACCCTATCACTGCGATTTCTGGGAATGACAAGGAACAATGTGAACAGTCAAGTCGCAGCTTTGAGAAACTTTCGAAAGTATGTGGGAAGCGGTAGCAAAGGAGAATGAAGGGCGAACTATTCGGCTGAGCAGGCATTATTGAGGCACATTCCGGTTCTTTAACAGGATGGAGCATTGTCTCTGTTTTTTTGAGGACATTAATTTATCCGAGGCATTGAAAGTACTCCCGTCACTAATGCTTTCCTTTTGTTTGTACCGCTGCTAAAGGAAAAAAAAACAGCAGTCTTCATTCACTGTCCAGGGATCGAACCGAGGCCACAGTGGTAAGAGCACTGAATCATAACCACTAGACCACCAGAGACGACTGCCACTACCTGCTGCACGGTTGGCATGATAGTCCTCAACTGCTTGTAAGTGCTCTTGTCAGAAACAACTGCTTGATTATCGTCTTCCATATTCCATCCCTTAGCCTTGTATGACTTAGCAACACACAATCACATCTGAATACCTCTGAATGTTATGGGGGCTTCTGCTTCTCCGACTCTGACAGAGAGAGGGTCCCCGATGCAAACACCTGCTGGCTGATTAACTTTTACTGCATATCTCCTCAACTCTGTCTCTCACCTTAAATCTGTGCCGCGCGATAATAAATCAAGAAGAGACATTTGTTTTTGTCTATCCGATCCATATCCCTCATTATTTTGTCAATAAAGCAAAGCTGTGATAACCTGATGTTTTTTCAACAAACGTACTGCAGGAAGGTACAGAACAGGCTGATGCTAACAGTGGATCGCTTTGAGGCGCTGAGCTGCGTTGAACTGGGTATCCATAAAAGCATTATTCAACTAATCCGATTTTCGAGCCAGGGCTCGATATGACCACAGATTTCTCGCTGACTCCAAGAATCTCGCTGACTCAAAGTCTTGAAGTAGGGCAGGGACGGTGAATAAATGTTCCAACAAAGAAGAGAGTGACACGGAAGACGGCACCCGAGGCCAAATAATTTTTCTTTGCTACAGAAAGGCACTACTTCCCAATATGGAGTCTTCCGAACTGGAGCAGTGACTGTGATTGTTTTTCCTGGTTTTTCATTTTGTGAGTGTTTCCATTGGTGATCATGTCCCTGTGAACTTCAGAACACTGCAGCGTAGGCGTTTTTGTTGTGCACAGGACCAGGGGTGGAACAGGTTGGGCTGTTGCCTGATTTGAGTGCAGTTCCCAGCTTCGTTATATTTCCAAACACATCTTCCTCATTATACTGAAGCTAAGGTGATGTTTGGATTGCTGATCTGCAGGAAGGAGAACCCTATCACTGCCTTACTTCAGCAAATGTCCCCGAGAACACCAGAAGCAATCTCACAGCGCTGTCAGTGGAGAGGAAGCTGACATAGCCCCACTCTTCATTTCTTTTAGTTTCCCAAAACCACCGACCGAATCACTGAGGCTCCTGGGAATGGAAAGGAAGCAAACACCAAAACGTAATCTCAGTTTTGTGAATGTATCAGAACTCTTTGCGAAGGGAAATTAGCAGAATGAAAAATGTACTGTCCGACTGAACAGAGACACTCTGGAAACCTCCCTTTCTTTCAGATAGAACTCTGATGTTCTCGGCCGCATTAATTGACTGAGATATTGATTCCCGTCCGACCTGTTATGGTTTTGCTGTTATAACTGTCGGCAATAATAAATTCGAATTTTCAGGCCATGACTCAGAACCCGGACAACGGTGGTAGAAGCAACGAATCCTACTCAATCCACAACCAAGGATGGAGACAAGAACATCTCTCTCGTTTGTTGCAAAACAGCTTTAGGCATTATTTTCATTCTTTGGATATAAGCTTCTTGTCCAATCCGATAGAGTAATCGAGTTTTTACTTCAACAGTAGAGGCCCATCATTCCATTTTCCAGCACTTGGCCTTCAACATTATTTGCACTGAAATTTCAAGTGGTCATCTCAATGATATTATCCCTGGAACATTTTAAACTCGTACGACGCGACAAATCTGACTGAAATTTGAGATGGTATAAAGCTCACCAATTCTGGTAGTATCTGTGAGGTTACATCAGAGTGAACGTTACGGGTTCGGTGGCACTTCATCCGAACCAAACCTTTCAGCAACGTCTGCTTTTGCCTCAGATTGAAAAAGTGTGTTTAAGCTCCCTCGTGGAACTAAGTCTCATTTTCACCGAAAGAGAGGATCATGCAGGGACATTCCACCAAGAGCCACATTGGCCTCAGTAGTGACCAAATCCAGGAAGTAGGATTTGACCTGCTTGGCATACTTGCCCCATCTAAGGCTTGAACAACAGAATTTGTTGGCTGCAAAGTGCTCATTTGGATGTTGGATGCGGCAGGTGTGTAAAATTTCACACGTACCTGAGGGAGTCGCAAACTCACAACACAAGGCTTACAAAAGCAATGCTTCACCTCTATGATACAATAGCATAGCTGTAAGTTGGGATCTCACGAACTAAATACAGCAGTCGAATAGATGATTGAATAGTCTGTGTATTTCAAACAAGATGTAACAGACCTGAATGAAACATGTACTGAAAGATGGGCGAATGCAATGTTGAATTAGATATTGCCCAGTCTAATATCAACAGAGATCATCCCTGGTTGTCTAGTAATAAACATTTAGCGCTATCTGTGTCATGGCCTGTTAATGGTTAAGAATTACAGAAGTCAATGTGAAATACTGCCTGACCTTATGAAGGTGAATGACGCAGTGGACTAGTCACAGAGTCATAGAGATTTAAACAACGAAAACCTATACTTTGGATCACCTTGTCAAGGCCTACCATATATCCTAAACTAATCTCGTCTCATTTGCCAGCACTTGGCGCATCTTTCGCCAAACCCTTCCTACTCATATAACTGTTGAGATGCTTTTTTTTGTTTGGCGTAATTGCACCAGACTCCACCATTTTCTCTGACAGCTAGTCCCATACACGCACCACCCTCTGCGTGAGAAACGTTGCCCCTTAGATCCCTTTTAAATATTTCTCTAGATCTCTGGTCTGTAGTTCTAGACTAGCCCTATCCAAGGATAAGAACTTATCTATTTACCCATTCCACGCACCTCATCATTTTATTAATATCTGCAAGTGCATCCCTCAGCCGCTGACTCTCCAGGAAAACCAGCCACAGAATATTCATCCTGTCCCGATAGCTCAAACCCTCCAATACTGGCAACATCCTTCCAAATCTTTTTGGAGCTCTTTCAAAATTTGCTCATCATTTCCATCGAAGGCAGACTGGAGTTGCACACAATGTTCCAATTTGGTCTAACCTTCGTCTTGTCCTGCCGCAAAATGACCACTTTATACTCACTGCCCTGCTGCAAGATAATCTATTTACTCTATACTTACCGCCCTGAATAATAAAAGAAAGCATCGGAATGACTTCCCTGCATGTTAAAGTCCTACATAATCAGTGTCAGCTGCAATTGCCTGATGTGCAATCGGCTTAAATCAAGAGCAGAAATCAGGAAAAGTAAAAGTCATTGGTTGTTTGTCAGAGGTGACGGAGGCCAAGTGGACCCAACTTCAATGTTGGTGCTGAAGACAAGTTTTCATGTTTAAATTGGTATAATCATCACTCCAAATGAATCAGTTACAATGACTGTCCATTGTGTGTCGTCCTTTGCAAATCTCAGGAGGAAAGTGAGGACTGCAGGTCCTGGAGATCAGAGTCAAAAGTGTGGCTCTGAAAAAGTGCAGCAGGACAGGCAGCATCCAAGGATCATGAGAATCGACTTTTCGGTCATAAGCCCTTCATCAGGAATGAAGATTGTGGGCAGGGGAGCTGAGAGACAATTGGGAGACGAGTGGAGCTGGGGTCAAGATAGCTGAGAATGCAGACGTTAGATGAAGGTGCAGGACAAGGTGATGGCTGGAGAGGAGGGTGGAGCGGATACATGTGAAAGATGATGGATAGATGAAGACGGCAGTGTCGAGTTGGAGTCTTGGGATAACTTGCGAGGAGTGGAATTGAAATCCACATTAATCCCGTGGGGTTTCAGGGTGGCGCAGCCGAAAATGAGGCTTCTTTCCTACAATTGTCAGATCGTTAGTGTTTGGCGATGGAGAAGGCCTAGAATATGTATGTCGTTGGTGGAGTGGAAAGGGGATTTGAATTGTTCAGTTATGGAGCTTTGTGGTTGGTGCAGGCGTCCCAGACTTTTTCCCTGTAGCGATCCACAATTTGGTATTCTGTTCATTGATCTAGAGAAGACAACAGCGTGAGCAATTAATGCTATCTACTCTATCCGTTGCACTGGTTGTGGTCTCCCAGCTCTGACCCCCTTGCAGCCACGTCTCTGTGATACCCACAAAAATAACATACCTGCCAATTTCAAACTGTGCTTCAAACTAGTTTATCTTTTTTCGTATAGTGTGTCTGTTTAGGTACAACACCCTCACGCATGCCGTGACAGTTCCTCTTCTCAGAGTTGGCCCTTTGATCTGCTGTTCTGTTTTCTAATTTAGCACCAAACTAAATTCCATTAGCAGAAAATCTTTCCTCTTTCTACCCGTATTAACAACAGAATCGATCCTTTCCCAAACTAAGTTTCTCTGCAGCCCAGAATAATATTTTGAATCTGAGCACTAGGCAGGCAACATAGCTATTGGGACATTCGATTTGGTGAATACGGAAGAGTCTCTGTTTCCTGGTATCTACTATCCCCGAATATACTGACATTTCTCTTCTCTCTGTCTTCTTGAATCGCCCATTCTACCACATTTCGGTCTGCAGTTTGCTCATCCACCCTACAGCCAATAAGAAAGCTGGGGAACTGTTCGAAGGGCGGGGAACAGTCACTGCATGGATCTCCTGTTGAAAAAAACAAGAATACCGTTTTGGTTACTGTTCAGGGGACGACTTATCAGGGACGTGCAGGAAGTCGTAGGGCTCTGGCGGAGAGTCTGCCCCTGTTGCAGAGGTACGACGTCGGAAAGGAAGAGTGTTTTAGTCATTGGGGACACAATGGTGAGCGGGCCAGTTAGAAGGTTTGTTCGGAAGGAACGAGACTTATGTTTTGTGTATTGCGTCTGGTGCAATGGTCCGTGTTGTCTCAGATCGTGTCTTTGCGATCCTAATGGGTGGGGATGACCAGCTCCAAATCGTGTCCATATAAGTACGAAATACATAGATTGTAAGAGGGATATGAATGTAAGGCAGAATTTCAGGGAGTTCGGATGGAAGTTCAGAGCTCTAACAAACAGTGTTGTTATCTTTGGTTTGTTACCCATGCCACGTGATAGTGAGACAAGGAATAAGGAGAGATGCAAACTGAAAACGTTGCTGAAGGGATGGTGCAGGAGGGAGTGTTTCAGGAACACAGATAATTGGGATTCATTCTGTGAAATTTGGGACCACTACAAGCAGGACGGACATCACTTGAACCAGATGGATATGAATGTCCTGAGTGGGAAATTTGCTGATGGTATTCGGGTGGTCTTTAACTCGCTCAGCAGGGGAATGGGGTCCTGAGGTGTCGTTCGAGTGCAAAGGAGGATGAGAGTAGGGAGGGTATGGAGAGGAATTCACGGTGACAGTAATGTTATGACTGACTGCAAGCTGGTTAGAAGTGTTTCTACTTCAAAGCCAGAACAATCCGAAATCAGATGTGTAAACTTGCAGCATGGATAGGTAACTGGGACTTCGATATTGTGGCCATTTCGGGGACATGGATCGTGCAGGGTCAGGAATGGATGTTACAGGTTTCAGTATTTAGAATCTTCATTGTGAAGAGAGGATGTGGTAAAATATGGGGAAGTGTGGCCTTCTTAGTCAAGGACAGCATAACGGTGGCTGAAAGTAATCTTGACAAGGATAAGTCGACTGAGGTGGTATGAGATAAGGTTAGGAGCAGCATAGTCGAGGTCACACCGCTGGAAGTTTTCTTTAGACCATTGCAGACTTCCAGGGATGCGGAGGAGAGGTTCGGCAAAACGATTCTGGGTAGGAATGAAAGGAACAGTTTGGTCGTTATGGGGGACAATAACGTCCTTCGATTGAATGGAAACGTTATATCTCTGGTACGTCGGATGGATCAGTTTTCATTCAATGTGTGGAGGAGGGTTTCCTGACACAATATGTCGAAGAACCAAGCACAAGGGCGGCGACAGTGGGTCTGGCGTTTTGTGGGCGGCATGGTGGCACAGTGGTTAGCACTGCTACCTCACAGTCTCAGTGACCTGGGTTCAATTCCCGCCTCAGGCAACTGTCTGCGCGGAGTTTGCACATTCTCCCCGTGTCTTCGTGAGTTTCTTCCCCTAGTTCAAAAAAATGTGCAGGTTAGGTAAATTGGCCATGGGGAATGGGCCTGGGTGGGTTGCGATTTGGAGGGTCGGTGTGAACTTGTTGGGCTGAAGGGCCTATTTCCACTCTGTAAGTAATCTAATGTGCTAGGTGTTGGATTTAGTGGTAGGCGAGTACTGTGGATGAGGGAATTATGGCAGGACTTTGGATGCATAAAATGTGGTCGCAAAGTTCATCGGCTGTGACAATCGAAATGTGGTGCTGGTTCATCAAACATAAATTGCATGCCCTTTTTTAGCCATGTCCCGATAAGGCAGGGAGAAAGTGATAAGGTAAGGGAACAGTGGCTTCCTATATACATTACAGCTCTGGTTAAGCGGAAGAAGGAGGCTTATGCGATGTTGAGATGAGATGTTTCATATGAAGTAATGGAGAGTTACAGATTGGCTGAAAAGGACTTAAAGACAGACATAAGAGGAACAATGAGATCAGGTGAGCAGTCTTTGTCAGGTAGAATAACATCGAACCCGAAAGCTTTCTATAGGTATTTGAGGAATAAAAGGATGACTAGGGTAAGAATAGGGCCAGTCAAAGACAGAAGTGGGAAGTTTTGCGTGGACACTTTGGAGACTGGAGATGTGCTAAACGCATATTCCCCAACTGTTTTCACTCAGGAAAAAGGAGAATGTTGTAGTGGAGAAAAGTGAGATATTAGTGGGATATTAGACTAGAAAGGATCGAGTTAAGTAAGGAGGAGGTGTTATCACTTCTTGAAGGAGTGGAAGTAGACAAGTCCCCTGGGCCAGATGAGATTGATCCGAGGATTCTCAGAGAAGCTAGAGGGACATGTTGTCGCCTTTGCCGTTGCTCTTTGAGTCGTCATTGTTCTACATGCTTAGTACCAGAGTAGTGGAGGATTGCAAAGATTGTGTCCTTGATCAAACAGTGCAGTAGAGATAACCCAGGCAATTATAGACCAGTGAGCCTTATGTCTGTTGCAGGAAAACATTTGGGAAGGATTGTAAGAGGTAGGATTTATAGCGATCTTGCAAGCAATACTTTGGTTCCAGATAGTCAATATGGTATCGTCAACGTCAAGTCATTTCTCACAAAACTCATTCGAGAATGTCGCTAAGCTTGTGGATAAATGTACGGCAGTTGAAGTAGTGTGCATGGACTTCATTACAGCTTTTCATAAAGTTCCACATTGTACGCTGTTGGAGTAAATGCAGAGGCAAGGGAAAGAGGGTGATTTACCAGTTTGCACTAGAAACAAGCCTAGTGAAAAAAGGCAGCGAGAGGTGATGAATGGGAAATATTCAGCCAGGAGTCCGGTTACTTAAGGTGTTCCACACTGTTGTCTGTCACTTCTATAATGACTTGGCTGCAGGCATAGGTGGATGGGTTAATAAGATTTAAAATGACGCTAATGTAAGTGGAGTAGTGGACAGTTTGGAAGTTGGTTGCAGGTTACAAGGGAACTTGGATAAACTGTAGAATTAGTCTGAGAGGTGCAAATGGAATTCAATGCAGCTAAATGTGAGGTAATTCACTTTCGGAAAAAATAACAAGAAGGCAGAAAACTGGATCAATGCAAACATTCTTTGTCGTGTGAATAGGCACAGTGATCTTGGAGTCCATGTGCATAGATCACTGAACGTTGCGACGCAGGTTGATGGTGCTGTTAAGATGGCATAGTTTGCGGTCGGTTTTATTCGTAGATGGATTGATTTCCAGAGCCTTATTGTCGTGTTACAACTATGCAAAACGCTAATGCAGCTGCACTTTGAACATTGTGGACATTCCTGCTCGCCCAATTACTGGAAGGAAATGGAAGCATTGGAAAATGTGCAGAGGAGATTTACCAGGATTTTACGTGATCCGAAGAGAAGGTCACATGAGGAAAGGCTGAGAGATTCCGTTATGTTGTCATATGAAAGAAGAAGGATAAAACGGATTTAATAGAGATATAAAAAATGATCAGAGGATTACACAGGGTTGACAGTGAAGTTCGTTAACCTAGGATAATGACGTCAGATTGTATGAGGGTGAATAACTACAAATTGAGAGGTGTTTGATTTAAGGCAGATATCAGAGGCAGGCTATTAACTCAGACAGTGAAGGGTTTGGAATTTCCTGCCTGTCATGGTAGTTAACTAAGTCCCATTATGAAGATTTAAATAATCCTTGGCGAAGCACATGGATGATGATAAGCCTGTGTAGGGGGGCTGTAAGGGTGTATAAAGAATAACAGGAAGGCAGAATGTGGGTCAATGAAAAGATTCCTAGTAGTGTGGACGTACAGAGTGACCTTGGCGACCATGTACATAGGTCATTGAAACTTGACATGCAGGTCGATAGTGCTGATAAGAAGGCATACGATTTCTCAGGCTTTATAGGTAGAAGGATTGAGTTCCGGATCCGTAATGACATTCTGCAACTCTACAAAACGCTAATGCGGCCACACTTAGAATACTGTGTATACTTCTGGACCGCCACTACAGGGAGGATGTGGAAGCATTAGAAAAGGTGCAGAGGAGATTTGCCAGGATGTTGCCTAATCTGGAGGGAAGGGCTTCTGAGGAAAGGCTGAGATTTGCCAGGATGTTGCCTAATCTGGAGGGAAGGGCTTCTGAGGAAAGGCTGAGAGACTTGATTCTGTTCTCATTGGAGAGAAGGAGGCCCAGAGGAATTTGATAGAGGCATACAAGATGCCCTAAGGTTAAATAGGAAAGACAGTGATAGAAGTTTTTCGAGGATGTTGGCGTCACCTAGTATGAGAGGGCACAGCTGCAAATTAAGCGGTGATAGTCTTAAGACAGTTGTCACAGGCAAGTTCTTTACTGAGAGAGTGGTAAGTGCGTGGAATGACCTGCGTGCTAATGTAGTCAACTCAGCCCCATTAGAGGCATTTAGGCAATACTTGGATAAGCACATGTATGATGCTGGGATAGTGCAGGCGGATGAGTTTAGATCAGTTCACAAAACGGTGCAACATGGAGGGCCAAATTGCTTTGTCTGCACTGTACTGCTCTATGTTCATCCACACAGGGAGTAAGTACTTTAAACCTGTTCAACTGAAGGGCTGAGACACCTTCAGTACTACCCTCTGGTTCCCTCTGTCTGCCTCACTCACAGTCACAACCTTCTGTCCCTGACCACTGACTGATTTCAAATAGTTAATCTACGGAGTGTGACTGTCTCCTCTGCAATAAAAACTGTCTTTCAGATGTAAAGAGAGCAAATCATCCACTTTCTGCTGCTGAATCTCCAAAAGAGCGCCAGGCATCTAACAAACTCAGCGTGTAGAAGTGAATCTGAACATGCACCTTGAGTGGTCTGACCCTAAGTCTTAGATAATGAATCTAAGTAAGTCACTAATATTTTGGTGTACAGCTGAGTGTGCTGACGAAATGCACCATAGAGTCTGAGGTGTAAAAATGTTCTGTAAGATTCTGAAACCTGCATGTCAGCAATTTTTGCTTCATGCAGTTACTGAATTAGCAATTCTCCTCTATCAGCTTACTGTACCAAAATACAGGCTGGGACTTTCATTGTGGAGAGATGGCGACAGCTGGATCCAAGTCCCTGCAAACTCATCCATGTCACTGAGAAACGACCTTTTCTGTTATTACATACAACGCAATTCTGCAACCTGTCAGCCATTTTGTTAGTTTCAATTGTCATCGTACTTATGTCTTTATTAGAAACACGGACAAACCTAGCCTTATAGAATTTTTCTCTCTGTAGTCAGGCTATATTTAGAGCACCATCACTGCTTTAAGTATTGCTTGATCACTTCAAGGTCTGGGTTGAACATTCAATGGGTATCCATGTTGCCAACATTTTTTCTCACCATGTTCAACTTTATGCAAGTGTCCACAGAACTCAGCCAACATATGGAATAAATGCTCCCAAACCTTCCTGAGAGATTTCGGGTGACGGGTTTCAACTTTAAGTAGAAGGAAGGCAAGTTTGCCTCGAGTCTGCTTAATGTGGAGATATGTCCCCATATAAACGAAGGTTGGGATGAACAATCAATCCTTCCCGTTGCAGGCCTGCCTGAACCTCAGGGAAGTTTATTTCATAAATTGTCCCCGGAGCTTCCAGCTGCAATATGACGTCATAGGGCATGAGCTGGCCTCTGGAACATTAATATCGCTGGTCACGAGTCACTTGGTACTGAATCATTCAATGGAATGTTTTTCCATCGACAGGAACTTACAGTTGTACATGTCACTCACAGGTCATTCTGGGACTGGTTTAAGGTTCATCAACAGTTCTGCTACGATTTTTTCTATTTCTGATTTACATGATGGATTTCCTTGGTGAATTTCAAGAACTATTGTGCATAAATGGCCAAATGTACTGGTCAAAAGTTAATGGAAACTAGTCCGCGTTTATTTTACCTCTCACACATTCTTTGTCTCTCGTTGTCTCGGTAGTTGTCTCTGTCAAGAATCCACCCTGTGACGTACAGACTCGAATAGGTCTCCCCAGAGACAAGTTTAGAGCCGAAACAATGAGGCAGGAGGGGTATGGCGGAGGAGAGAGAAGTTGAAACAATTAATTGCAGAAGGGAGGAAATAGGGGAGTGTGAGAGTGAAAGCAAACACAGACAAACAGAAGGAGGCGTTGTTTCGAGAGGCAGGGGAGTAGACATCGATCGAGAGAGTACAAACATTAATCTTTGTCCTCTGTTGTTCGTCATAACGTAAAATTCTCGCAGTAAAATAGCATCACTTTATGGAGCACAGTAATAAGTGTGTGGCTGTGGTCTTGTGCCGCACCTGACTGCAGATCAGAAAGCTGCGTGTTCAAATCACGTCAGGCTCGTGGTGTGTTGCGGATGTTTCCCTCCCTGAGTTTTCCAAGTCAACAACCGTGCTGTGTGCGGATATTCATTGGTCAAAATGTTCTTCCGAGCTCCTTTGGATCACACGAGAAGTGTTGCTGTCAGTTTTATTTGTGAACAATATTTTAGGGAGTTGGAGTGCCCATCGTTTGGGTAAATGCTCACTTCACCCAGAGTGAGAATTAAAACACAACTGTTCAACATGGGGTATAAACACACAACCGCCTTGCTCTGGGTAGTCGCTTCGTTCAGTTGTTGACAGTGTAGTGTTAGTTATATACACTGATATTTTATTACATAATCTGAAGACGCCCAATTTTATGTTTCAGAAAGCAATGTTTCCCAGCAACAGTAATTCATTCCTCTCAATGGACATGGTAAAAGTGATCTTTATTCAACAGAAGGGTCAATAGTCTGACGGCTTTCTCCCAAAGAATCCCAAACATATCAATAGAAAGCAGCAATTTTCTGTATTGCTTCGCATGAGGTCCATTGAGGATGTTATCGAGAAAGGTAAAGAAACGTTTGGAAATGAACCTTCAGCTCAGCGAGCAAACCTATATCCAAAAAAAGGCTTTCTCCACATTAACGGTGAGACTGAATGTCACACTGTGTTGGCAAAATCCAATTGCGGACATTGATTTGGTTCAGTTCTATATTTGTTAAATTTAATCGGCTGGGAGGACGTTGCTGTGTGAAACAGAGTGGGGAATTACTGCAGGGCGTGAAACACATTAGAACTGATTTTTTGTTACCATTTCTCGACTTTATTCCCATCTCAGAGAAGGGAGGTTGTAGACCAACAGAGAACAAAAGAATGGTATTTTGGCATTCACAGGTTTATCACCTCCACTGTGAACATTTCGCCAAAGTTTTACATAATATATGTTTGCATCTACGTACTGGAAGCACAGCAAATGGCATTGCTCGCGGAACTGACACACAGACGAAGTCGGCTTTGATACATTGACCACGGGCTTGCACACTGTTAAGCTCCAAATGCGCCACCCCGATCACCTGAGCTACATAACTGCAAAGAAAGCTCTCAGTGATTCAGAGAAATACTCAGTTTTCCATGTGGCATGTAGCATGTAATTATGAGAATGATGTCATAATTCCTTCATTGCTGTTGGGCAGAATATACGCTTTGTCAAATGTCCCACATTCTGTTGTTCCAAATCCGATTTCATTCAGAAGCACAAAGTGTGTCACAGCGCACAACGAGGCTGGGCAGCCAACCTTCTCTCTGCTGTCATTTCATTGCTCTCTCCATGTAAATCTGAAAATTGTTTCTTTTCACGTTAACATTGAATTCCCTTTTGTATCCATGGAATTTGACTCTTCCTCACTCTCAGACAGTGATTTACGGCCATGTGCCAATCTGTGTGCGGACGCATTCTTCCTCGTGTCAGTTTTAATTCTTTTCACCGTGACTTTCAATTTGTGTCTAGTCGTTCTGGATCCTTTCTGGCGTTGGAGAATTTTCACGCCTTTATTTCCTCCACCGAGACCATTCATGACATGGAAAATGTCAAGCAGATTAAAATAGTCGATGGCTGGAAAAGCACATCTGGTCAGGCATCGTCAGGAGCAGGAAAATCGACGTTTCAGACATTAGCCATTCATCAGGAATGGGGGGTGGAAGGGGCCTGAGATACAAATAGGAGGGTGGGTGGGGTTTGAGTGAAACTGGAGTTAATATCAAGGAGCTGGGAAGTCAATCAGTAGATGCAAGTTGAGGGGAGACGGTGATTAGTCGGAGCAGAGTGTAGAGATGATAGGTGGGAAGAAAGAATGACAGTTAGGACATTTCAAGAGGGTGGTGCCGAGTTGGAGGTTTTGATCTGCGATTGGGATAGGGGAGATGAGGAAACTAGCGAAGTTAATGTTGATGCAGATTTGTTGAACGGTCCCAAAGAGGAAGATGAGGTGTTCTTCCTCCACTCATCGTTCAACTTGTATTTGATGGAGGACGAGGCCCACGACTTGCATGCACTTGATGGAATGGAAGCGGAAGATGAAATAGTCGAATACAGTATGGTGGACTGTTCGGTGCGTGTGTCACAGAGATATTCTCTGCAACGCTCTTCGTATTAGCGCCCTGTCTCCCCAAAGTCAAGGTGACCACGACGAGAACAATGGACACACTGGTACAGGTGTTTTCATATGCAGTAAACTCTGCCGGATGTGGAAGATACCTATGGGGCGATGGACAGAGGCGATGGAGGTGGTGAGAGTGCAGGTATTTCACCTCTTGCGGTGGCAAGGGAAGACCAGCTTTCAGCCTTCTGTTCTCCAGGACCCAGCCAATTTTCCAATCTACCTTCACAGCTGACATTGCACATACACCACACCAACGTACTGAACTACTACCCACTTACTGAAGTTTCACGTGCAGAACTGAACAATAATGCAGCTGAAAGACTGATTTAGAGTGGTACTGACCCAGCTAACAATCCAAAACAAATGTTTTAACTTTGAATGTGCTTCCCTTTGTCGTGTTTGCTGCAATACGTGCTGTTCCCCATCCTGACTTCAGGCAGCCCGACCTCATTTAGAAAAGCTACTTTTTGAGGTTATCGATCGAACATTTTTGCGGAAGGGTAGACAGGACATATGGGTCCCTCCGGAATTTGAACGGTACATCTAAACCACTGAAAGCTCAAAAGAAAAATACATCCCTTGAGCAATGAAGCACAGCCTGGATGGACTGCCCACTCTGTCAGCAGCTGACTTTTTCTCAGTGTAAAATCCATTCCACATTGCTCCAAAATTCCAAGCAGCCAAGTGTTTCCAGAGTATCTGCTTCCCATTCTGTCTGCCTGCTCCCTGATACTGCTGTTTGTCCCGTAATAAGGAACCGGGCTGTCTCCACTGGTGGACAACGTTGTTTCTATGTGTAAGCTGTGCTGGGTGAGGGCAGAGTCCATTCTCTCTTCTGCTCAGTGTCAATCACTTGCGGTGGAAGAAGTCAATTAGACGACAGCAAGTTAGCAAATTTGGTTGTGGATTTTCTCCAAAGGTCTCTTATCCGAGAAAATGAAAGATGCTGAGCTGGCGGGAAAGGAAGAAATTGACACTGGAGTTTCTTCCTTCTGGAAAATAATGAGTTCTCCTGTTTGCAGCTGTGTGGTGCTCAGAATTCGTCTTCCCGCAGCAATCCTGCCGAATGTCTAATGCAAACCTGGCGTCCGTTTCTTTGCTGCGATATCTGAGCCACCACTGTCGCAGATGAAGAGTATCCAAGAGAAATGTTCACTCACTGACAGTCATCAAAACGGTCCGGAGCTGCGTTGCTGCTGACAGCCCAACGCGGTACTTAGGGTAAAAAATGAGCCATTCTTTCACCCTCTGTCCCAGAGATAGGGTGATAGTCGGCTTAAACACGTGGCGTCATTCCCGCGCAGCCAGAAGCCGGACAGTCCATCCGGTCCAAGGCAAATCTTCGTCACTTATATCTCTCTGAGTTTATTCATAATCGGTTACATATGTCCTAACATTGAGGAAATGTGTCCGTGTGGTGATGCTCCCACATGCTGATTGTCTTGCCATTCATGCCTCATACAGCAATGGATAACGCGCCTGACTACGTGTCAGGAGAGTGTAGGTTCGACTCATACATGGCTCGGGAGCAATGCAGGTTTTTATTACACTTACAAGCCAATCGTGCCCTTTGATCTGAAGCCGAGTCGACATTTGAATTCTGGATCTGCAGGAATCTTCAGTCAGTATCCTAACTTTATCACAGGAGCGGAAGCTGAAATAGTCCAACACGCTGCTCAGGGGCACTTTTCCATTTCCATAACGCACTGACCTAATCACTGTGGCTCCTTGAAATGGCAAGGAAATAAAATGAGTAGCCAAGTTGCAACTTTGAGAATCTTTAGAAACTCTTTGTGAAGCGGTTTCAAAGGAAAATGAAGAATTAACTGTCTGATTGATCAGGGATTTCCAAGGCACCTTCTCCTTCTTAAACAGGATGGAAGATTGTTTCTGATGTTCTCTAAGACAATAATCGATCCGAGGCATTGAAAGGACTCCAATAACCGATGCTCCATTTTTGTTGTTGCCGCTGTTAGGAGAAAAATGCCTTCCGGTCTCCCTGGCTAGAAATCGAACTCCGACCAAAGTGGTGAAAGCACTGAATCGTGCCCACAAAACCTGCAAGGATGGCTTCAAGAATCAAGCGCATGGGTGGCGTGACAACGCTCAAGCCCTTTATAAGCGCTCTTGTCAGAAACAACCACTTGATTATCCTCATCTCACTTTCCATTACGAGGCCTTGCATGTCTTAGCATCACAAAATCATATCGAAATACCGGTGAAGGTTATGCGGGTTTCTGCATCTCTGACCCTTCCACAGACTGAGATCCAGATTGAAACACTTGTTGGCTGTTTAAGATTTACTGCATATCTCCACAACTCTTTCCGCCTTTTACCTTAAATCTATGTCCCGCGGTGATCGGTCAAGAGGAAAATTTTCTTTCAATTTACCCCACCCATGTCCCTAGTTATTTTGTATGTCAATCATGCCTTTTCAAAATCTACTCTTCTGTAAGAAAAATAACCACAGTCTGTCCAATCTTTCCTCATAACACTAACTCTTCAATCAGCCAATATCCTGCTGAATCTGTTCTGCACCGTTTCCAGTGCTATTATATACCTGCTGTAATGCGAATTGCAGAACTGCACACGATACTCAGACGAGAGCGGAATGTACAAATGGAATAAATGACGCAGAAAGCTACACAAAATGTTCTTTGCAATAAATTCTCTTTTGCTCAACACTGCGTGGTGTCCCTATCCTGAGCCTGATGCACCAATAATTTCTGGTCTATGTCAGTATAAGCTGTTATGTTACGATTAATCTCACAACTGCGGCAGCTAAATGTATCGACTGCTTTGAAGTTCCCGATGCTGGTTAGGGGCACGTTCACCCAGCAACAGCACCCCAGCAGCACAGACTGCACGGCGTAATGTGAGTGTTAGATTGTGGAGTGCCTCATTGAAATTGCAGGAGCAGCGTAAAGGTTGGTTATCGATTGCAGCGGGAGAGAAATCTCCGAGGAAGGGTGGGTTTGAATCCTGATATCTAAAACTCTGAGATGAGAGAAAGCGGGTGTTTGAAGGCGCGAAATCATCGCCTTGAAGAGTATTTTCATGTAGTATGTGACTGATTCTTCCCCGTGTTTTCTATGCACGGAGAAGCAGGCATTATTGGAATATGAAGCTGGGAGCTCCAACCTCACCTACAGCAGTTTCTATTGACATTGTGGAGGGGACATTGCGACATCAGGCATTACGTGGCATACAACGGGAAAGATGTATTTTGCCATAACTCAGACTGGAACTGAACTTGTGGTGGCTACAAGGCAAAAGACATTCCCGGCGCCGCATGAAAAACACAATGCAAAAGCAATAAGGATAGTGTCAGAGTATATCAGGAACAGCTCCACAGGCACAATAGAAATAGTTGCCAAATATGGTCTGAGATGTGGGTACTCCAAATTTTTAAATTTGTAGTTTTTGAATGTTGAGATTGATGAATTTCTACAAAACTTCAAAGGCTTAGGCGATACTGCAGGGTATTGTTGAAATGTATTTCCCAATAAGAATGTAGTTTAACATCGTTTTTTTTTCCACCAATTTGCTCACAAAAGCAAGTAAACACTGCTGCGTAATACCATGTAATCCCAGTTGTTTTTAGGCCTAGAATCAGAGAAACTGAGTGATACAGCCCCGAAGATTCAACTGGAAATCATGATGGGGAAGACCACGCGTATGTGGCACCAGTGATGTAATCGATGAGGGCGAGGTTCATCTCTGATGGTACAGAGGTGCGTGAAATGTCGAGGCTGGAAGCTCTAACGTCACCTGGAGCACCTTCGATTGTTGTGGAGCAGGGAGCATTGTGACACATGGCTGGGAGTTTGAGCCTCGCGTGGACCAACTTCTTTTGACATGGAGCAGCAGGGATTATTGTAATATCAGGCTGAGAGCTCCATCCTCACCTGCAGCAGTTTCTGTTGACATTGAGACGCGAATATTGAGACATCAGGCTGTGAGGTCGAACCTCACCGGGTGCAGCTCCTGTTGACATGGAGTAGGGAGCATTTGGAATCTGGCCGAGGGAAAGGATACGCAGCTATTTTAATCTGAAGTGAAAAATTCTTAGCAGGACACATATTTGAAAATTGAGGGAATATGTTTCCCAAGGTATATGTATCAGTTATGAAGAGAAATCCTGCCAAGTTTCAACTCGTGGAAGTGTTCAGTGGTTCTCACTGCACCCTACCAAAGCCATGGATCGGGTTTGATTGCAGCATCCAACGAGTGTCTCTGTGGAGTTTGAGCATACTCGTTGAATAAGCGTGGGTTTCTTTCGGGTTCTCTGGTTTCCACTCACAATTCAAATATTGTCAGTTGTATTGGCCATGCTAAATTGCTGATAGTGTTTGGTGTACTAGTCTGAGAGGGATGGGTCTTCTGGGTTACTCTTTGAAATGTCGGTGGGCAATTGTTCGGCCAAATGGTCTGTTTCCACTCTGTAGGGAATCTAATCTGTGCAGAGAGAAACGGAGGCAATGTTTTCTCTCTGTGATCTTTCTCATATGGCTGACTCTGCACTGAGCTAAATTTACTGAAGGGAATTTTGGCTCGTTTCATATTAGTCAATTTCCTGCGAACTCTCACAGGTCGTTAAAGTAATCTAAAACTCCGAAAATTAAGGGGAACATCCATTGTTGTGATTACACTCGAGTTTATCTTGAGTTAACGACGAAAAGGAGGAAACTGGAGTTTAAATTTATCAGATCAGCAGTGATCCCATTGAATGTTTGATCTGACATAGACTGAATTAAAGCATCATCAGGACAGATGTGGTTTCTTAGCGAAATCGCTGCTTCAAAAAATTGGGGTCATTGGCGTGAAGCCTTGACGGTGATTATCTTTGCTAGTTGTTTAACTTGTGAAAATGAATGCTCTTGTTCATATCCGTGTTGACATCACTAATTTGCAGCGTGCACGCCCAAAGCATGCTCGGGGCCAGTGGCGCAATGGGTAACGCGCCTGACTACGAATCAACAACAAGGCTTGCAGGCTTTTCAAATCCTTTTCCAGTGGCGCAATGGGTAATACACCTATCTACGGATTGGGCGATTGTAGATTCGAATACTATTGGCTCGACAGCAAGGCCTTTCGGCTTTCATAAAGTTGTGAAGAGTTGTTGTGAAGCTGAGATGAGGATTCAATTTCTGATATGCAAGAGCAAAAATACGTTCCTTAAATGTCCGTGAGGATCTCAGATTCAATGTCCCAGGGTCATCACAGAAGTGGAAGTTGGATTAGTCCCACACGCTGCTCAGCATAGCTTTCCATTTACGAAACCCAGCCACTCAATTGCTGTGGCTGAAAGGAATGGCAATGAAACGAAACGAATACCCAATCTTCGGTTTTAAAATCATCAGGAACTCTCTGGGAAGCGATATCAGAGGACAATAATGGCTGACCTGACCGAAGGAGCATGTATTATCCAGATATCTGCCCCTTCTGTCAGAGGCCAGTACATTGACTCTGATGTTCTTGGGGCGATTAATTGATCCGAGGGTTTGCAAGGCATCTTGTCATAGATGCTGTGTGTTTGCTGTTGCCGTTGTCAGGAACAATAAAGTTCGTATTCACTGGCAGGGATTCGAAGCCGGGACGTGGTGGTAAAAGTGCAAACTCCGAGCCAATAGACCACCAAGGATGCCTGTAGAACTGGGATGTACTGGTGGGTCGACAGCCATCAGTCTCCTAGACGTGCTCTTGTCAGACACAACCGCTTCCTGATCCTAATACCAATTTCCACCACTTTGTTTATGCCTTTACATCACAAGTTCTTCTCTGAATACTTTTGTAGGTTATGTCGGTTCCTGCCCCTGTGAACCCTGACAGTGAGTTCCCGATTCAACCACCCGTTCGTTAATAAATGCTTTATTTGTATCTCCTGCATGTCAGGATTAATACTCGCTCACGGTTTTGAGCGGGAATTGAGCTCGGACTGTGGCGCTGAAAGTGCTGAATCATAACCAATCCATCACCAGGGATGACAACAGACATCGTTGTATCTTTTCTTCATGACACAGTTTTTGGCTTTATTTCACTGGAGATAAGTTTCTCCTCCAAAATGTTTGAGTCATCAAGGGCAAGCAGCAAGGAAGCAAGCACATCATCCTATTTTTCCAACCCTGGAATGTAGCCTTATGTGCTCTGACGCTCCAAATGTTCATGTTAATGATTTTTTCTCCCTACCATTTTAAACGAAACGACACAAATAATGGGGTGAAGTTTGAGATGGGTAAATTTTGTTCTTGTTACCTTGAGGAATTGAACGTCATTTTGACCCACGGACCGAAATATGAAAACACATTCACCCGACAGTGACAGACGTACGGTGAGAGACAAACCCACAGAAAATAGGGTTTCACCCACTTGGCATATATTGTCCCAATGTCAGACTTCAACACCAGACTCTGTTTACCGCAGTGAAAGGAAGCAAGTGGTCACTCCCCTGTCCGTGCACATCCCACATTAATTCTCTGTAACTCTGCAGTTTATGCGGCCTCACCTGGCTCTTACTGCCTCACTGGCATATTGCTTACGTCAGCTGCTTACTATCCTACCGAATGGTATTCCTCAAATTCCTGGAAAGACAAACCAGAATGCAGTATTTCATGTGCATTTTTACTTTACAAGGCCAATGATCTAACCATTGAGCTACATATCTAGTACATTGCCATGTGAGAGGGAAGATCTCCTGCATTAGAAACTACAAACTGATAGATGAACTGTAACATAAAGCAAGTCAGTGTAACAAATCCCAGACAGAGCCGAAGGGACCATGTACGGAATGATAGGAGGATGTAATTCTAAAACGCCCAGCATGGAGGCTGATGTAAACAGAGATTCTCCATGGAAGTCGGTCATTAGGATTCAAGAATTCCAATGTCGTGGTCTGTTAATTGTTACCAATTATAGTAATTAATAGGACAAGCACACTGGTCGTTAGAAGCAGAATTATGCGTGAAACAATCAGAATCACTTCTCTACATGTCACAGATCCACATCCGTAATGTCAGATGCTATTGCCTGACGTGTATTCGGCTCAAAACAAGAACAAAGGAGGTCACCAGAATATGGAAGGCCGATTGTGGTTTGTTAGAACCGACTACAGTCCTTGCATGTACAAAACACTACATAGGACAAACTGGAAGACAGCTTACGATCCGCATCCATGAACACCAACTAGCCACGAAACGACACGACCAGCTATCCTTAGTAGCCACACACACAGATGACAAGCAGCATGAATTCGACTGGGGCAACACTACTATTATAGGACAAGCCAAACAGAGAACAACCAGGGAATTCCTAGAGGCATGGCACTCATCCACAGATTCAATCAATAAGCACATCAATCTGGACCCAATATACCGACCACTGCAACTGACAGCTGGAACTGACAACTGGAAACGGCAGATTCAAACCACTACAAATGCCTGAGGAAAGATCACAGAAGCGCTTCACAGGAGGCTTCCAAGCACTAAGGATGTCATCTAGACAGGGGAAGAAACGTCTGCATCACAAATTCCCAGCTCGGCGAACAGAACCACAACAACGAGCACCCGAGCTACAAATCTTCTCACAAACTTATAAATCTGTTTCCCAGATTCTTCTTTGTGCTTCGACAAAATCGAAATTCTGGTATGGATAATTTATTTATGAAGCTGTTTTTTAAAAAAAAAATTGCATCTACAAACAGTGTTGTGCTTGACAATTCATGTTAGTCAATGGTTCTCTCAAATAATTAATCACAGCATAGTTGAGCAACCAGATTGAATATGAGATATTCATGCCATGTTCCTGACTGACTGTGTGGATATTCAATGAGTAATTTTGAATCACAGAATTGTTAAGGGAGAGAGGAGGTCATTCAACCCTTTGGGTCAACACGATTCTCCGAATATGCTTTCTGATTTTGTGTCATTTTCCTGACTTCTCCCACTGTAATCCTGTAATTTTCCCTATAAAATAATATTTTAATGCCCTTGACTGAAAAAGCTCAAACCACAGATTCATAAAAAAATTCCACATCTAACTACTCGTTGTGTGAAGTTTATTTCTTGCATCACATTTTCTTCTTTTGTAATTTTTTGAATTCTCCACTCTTACTCTCAAAGCTTTTCTTAATGGGAACACTTTCTCAACATCAATTCTGTACTGTACCCTCATGATTTTGAAAAATTGTTTTGAACTTCTTGTCTGCCTTCTCCAATTTAACGTCATGGCTGAAAATTTTAACTGCCGGAGACTGTTGTTTCAATGTGATTTCTCTAAACCTGCCAGTTTCCCTTCGTTCCTGTTCTCCTGCTTATACTCAATTGCATCTTGAATCCATCTCGGGAGACATCTTGCTTTCTGCTTCACTTCATGCTGATTAATTAACTCTAATAAATACTGGGATGATTTAAGGCAGTGTTTCTGATGTTCAATACTGTCCACAGTCCCTCTCCCTTGTAACTCTACGAGATTCAGCTTGGAGTGTTCACGCTGTGCCTGTTACCGTAAGAAACTATGCAGCTGACGCTAACTCAAAGCAATAAACAGTCTTATTTGGACTTTTCGGCGAACATTGGATATTTCTAAAACTCCCAGTGTTAGTAATCCTTCGGTTCCCGCCAGTATGGCTCTAGCTGGTGGTTTGTGTCTGCACCAACACTTCCCACAATACTGCACATGTACGCTAAACAGGTGATTGACAGCGGCGCCTCTCCAATATGAGTAGGGGGTGGAAAGATTCATGCACCAAACGCAGAGCGAACAGGATGAGGCTAGTGCTGGCGCAGACAAGTTAGGGAGAAATTCACTCTGTCCTCACTATTAACAAGCCAGACTGGAAAGGAGCTACTGATCTCAAAGGTTGTCTCTTTCATGGGGCAGACGGAGGCGTCCAGCACAATCCGTGCAAAAGGTAAGACTGAAACATTGTTAATAATCTCGAGGCAGAAGTGTGGAATGATGGAGACCCTGGACGATTCTACATCGGTTCGGCCACCCCAAATGTCCCCAGCATTGATACATCGGAATAGCAGGTGGACCTTAGGGCCTTCGAGCCTGTCTTTCCCTTAGATCTAATGATTGATGGTCATCATACTCAATGCCCTGCTCCTGCTTTCACAACTGCGTAACCACGACATTCATATTGATACAGGTTTATAAAAAAATGCCCAGTTGTGACGAATCCACAAAAGCAGGACAAAGCCAACCCTTACTCCGGTCATTCAATGCTCAACCATCAGCAAAGTGATGGAAGTGAGTAATAACTGTGCTTTCAGATTGTACTCAGTCAACAATAAACAGCTCGCTGATACTGCGTGTTCCATCAGAGGCACTTAGCTTTTGTCCTCATTACATAATTAGTCCAAATACCGCTCTCACAAGGCAAGGTGAGACTGACTGCCCTTGAATTTAAGGGTGCGTCTGACTGACTAAGACACTGAAGAGCTTTTGCAAAACTGGAGTCAATTGGAATCAAAGGAAACCATTGTTACAATGAGGACGTGGAATGCCTCGTTAATTAATAGCAAACAGTCGGAAAACCTCTCCTCACCTTGTAATCTTATCCAACGTGAGTGAGTGACAGAAATTCTAAGTTCCAATACTTAAAGAAAAAACAACGTTTTATTTCACTCTCTTGCGAATACTTAACAACACAATCAACAAACTAAACTTTTTTCCTTTAACTGAACGCAAACATGCTGTTTCAATAACACAGTTGTGAAACATTTCATCAACTTCATTTCAAGTCGACACAGTTTGTATGTGCTCCGCTGTTTCCAACTTCTATCTGCACATCTCAATTGTTTCAACTTCTTTCATTTTTACAAAGTATGTTTTGCAGATAAAGGTAACTTTTGATAGAGAGTGCTTTCTAATTTCTGAGAGAGGGAAATGTTAGATGGGCGGATAGCTCTCCAGCAATAGCTCTCACTCGAGTTTGAAAAATATTGGTTTTATATACACTCCAATGACGCATTAATTTGCATAAATTGATTAGATTCCAGATGCCAAAGCAAATCAAAAAATGAAAATTTATTAGCTTCAAGGATCCTGGGCATAATTTAGTGCAATTGGTTAAATGTGAGTTGTTGTCGAAACAGCAAGAAAAATTCAGGTTTTCACCGAGAAGTGTTACCCGTATCTAGTTTGGAACAGTCCGTCCCCGAACCTTTTCATTCAGGAAGCAAAGCATGCACTCTTAATTTCCTTCAACATTCAGAAAATACACTATTTTAAAGTGATCATATGTGCTTTCAACAATGTAACACTCTCCACTTGGTGTAATCATTGAGCCCAAATGCTTGCAATCTCTGAATGTCAATCATCCCAAGCCCAGCACATCACTGCAGGGGTCTCGCAGGTTGTTGTCTCAGTCCCAATCATTCTGAGCTGTTTCAATGACTATTGTTCAATCATAAAATAAGAGTTGGTTATTTGACTCACAGAAACATGAAATCCTTGAAACGGGCCAATTTACCCAGCAAGTTCACACCTGCCTTCCAAACACCATCCCACCCAAAATAATTCCCCACCCTCCTTCAGTAACCCTGCATTTCCCATCGCTAAGTATCTAACCTAGACTTCCTTGGATAATTTAGCAATTGCAATTCACCTAACTTGCACATCTTTGGGCCATGGAATGGAAACAATACAAACATGGGGGTATAGTGCAAACTCCACACAGAATGTCACCCAAGGCTGCAATTGAAGCAAGGGCCCTGGTCCTGTGAGAAAAGAGTGGTGACTATTGCGCCAACATGCCAGTCCTGACTGCATATTAGTTAGCACCATTTCTGACTTTTCAGACATGCAAGCAATTCCTGTCCGGACAATGTGGAGAAAATCAGGCACTTCTATGATGATTGAAGAATTTATTTTGAATGAATTAGCTGCCGTAGAACACGTGGAACATGGAACACACCAGTGCAGATGAACAGCCGCTCCACACAGTGAGATGGCGGATGCACAGTGAGTATAATGAACCACTTGAATCCAGGCCCATTTTGAGAGCAACTGACGGTTTCTCATTCGTGTCAACACGTTGATGGGCCAACAGATCCTCAGAGATTATAAAACGCTTTCCACTTTCAGGGCATGTAAAAAATCTTTTCCTATGTGTGGACTTGGGGTTGTTCAAACAGTATGCTGGATCAAGTGAATTATATCCAGCACTCGAAACAGACGAATGGCGTCGACCTTGTCTGACTGTGTTTATGTGCTGACAAGGCAGATTATCTTTTGAATCCCTGTCCACATGTAAAAGACAGTTTCTCCACTCTGTGAATGATGATTTTCTCTATCATGTTCAAAAGCGAATCATATTCAAGCAACAATCAATTGGACAACATCATGAGATGCTGAAATGATATTTGTTTTTAAACCTTTGCACTGTAAATCTTCTTCTTCTAATGCTCGGGAAATTTATTGATAAAGGAAAAACAGAAGCATTTTGAAGTCCAGAAAAATAATACAATAAGATGCAAGGGCAGAAGTCAGCAATTCAACCTATACAGTCTGCTCTCACGATTCAGTGAGATTATGGCTGATTTGATAATTCACAGATTCAGTCTCCTGCAATATCAGCTATCCTTCGAATCCCTTGCTGATTAAAATCTGTTTGTCACAGGGTTCAAATGATTTTCTTGTAGGGACTTCAATAAGATGCAGACCAGGAAGGCAAAGTGGGGATATGAAATTTTCGAATCGGCCAGGGCTGAAGATAATCCGAAGAGGGCATATAGTACATATCTGGCAAGAGAACAACTCGAGAAATAGTACCATAAAGAATAATGAAGTTTACATTGCGTTTGAGCTCAGCAGATGGAAGAGCCATTAAACGAATTTTCCACGTCAGTTTTTACTGCGGAGAACGCAAGATCGAATGTTCACTCTCCATGTGTGAAGAAGACGATTCCTTTTCTTAAACTATTTGACCAAGGATCAAAGAAATTGGCATTAGGTGATATTTCTAGCGGCTGGATTGCATTCGACTCTGTGTTGCTACATGCAACAAATAATTTACATATTCCCAGGACTCGATTGTAATATCGAGACTGTGTAGGCTTTGACTTGTCGGACTGCAGCATCGGATGTCGAAGGGTGACTTCGTGGAGATTCATAAAATCATGAGTGTTCTCAATAAGGTGAACAGCAAAAGTATTTTTCCCTTGGATACGGGAATCCAGAAATCATAAGATTTACACGGAATGACAAGATAACTTTTTCACACAGAGGATGGTTTCTCTGTAGAATCAACTGCTGGAACAATTGGTACGTCGTGATACTGTTACATTATTAGAAAGACATTTGGACATTTAGATGAAGTAGAAATGATTAGAGGGATAAATACCAAATGTAAGCAAGATGGATAAGTTCACTTTGAGATACGTTGCACTTATGCAGACTGCAGAAATTATGGAAATACATGCTGATAAATATTTCATATTACAGGAAAATAATTGCTGAAGGTCTCAGAAAATGTCAAAGGCGGATAAATCTCCAGACCTTGGACTAATGTATTGTTAAGAAGATGTTGTGAAGAAACGAGTTGAAAAATTGCAAGACACAGCACAACCTGTTCTGAGCAAGGGAACAATGTGACATTTGTTCGAAATAGCCAGCAGAGCTGGATTGCTGTCAGGTTAAATTATTAATCCAGATCCCAAAACAAAATCAGGTTTAAACTTAGCATTTTGATAGTATTAAAACCAATGAAATAATCTGTTGTTTTGCTGTATAAAACAGGACATGTTGAACAGCTAGTGAGAGGACTGTGTCAGAAATTTCCAGCTGAAGAGATCTCACAAATGTACCAACCTGGGGAATGTGTTTGCATGGCAGAACATCGATGACAACCTGGAGAGAATCTGCACAGAAAAATCCTCAAATGGAGACATGGCAATGCTGAGTGGTTTTGAAACGTGATTTTGTTTTAAGTCATCATTGGGAAATGTTCAAATTGGAATCCTATTGTGGACTGGAAGATAAAAGATGGGTTTCAGAGAAAGTATTTTTAAATAGTTTTTAGTTTTCATATTCTCTGTTTGACGTAAAGAAAAAAGTTGTAAATTTTCCCTTTAAGTCGTGACCTTTGAGATACGCCTTGCCTCTCAGATTTTCACAGATTACAGCACAGGGCAAATATTTTTTCTGTGTTGCGGGTTTCAATGAGCACAGAGGTTTTACCCTGTATCGGAACTGAATCCAAAAGCATTGTGAGAGGTAAGCGCGGAAATTGCAGGACTCCTTGCTCAAATAATTGTGTCATTTCTAAATATGAGTGAGATTCCAAATGATTGGACTTTGACGAACGTTGTTGAAGAATAGATATAGGCGAAATACTTGGATCTACAGACTTGTGAGTTTGAAGTTGGTGGTTCGCAGGTTTTTAGAGGTGGTTTTGGAAGAGAGCATTTGCAGACCCCAGGAAATATACGGGATCATCAGCATGGATTCGTGAGGTGGAAACTGTGTCTCACAAATTTGTTTGAGTTTTTGATCAAGCACACAAGAGGATTGATGAGACAAGAATAATAGACATTGCTTATCTCAGGCTTTAAGAAAGCGTTTGACAAGATTCCGCATGGAAGACTAATGAGTAAAGTTACATCACATGGGGTTCACAGTTCAACTGCCAATTGGAAACAAAATTCATTAAACAACAAGAGAAAGGATGAGATTGGAGGGTTAATTGTCAGACTGTCAGCTTGTGACCGGCAGTGTTCCACAGCGATCCGTGCTGGCTCCTTTGTTTGTGACTTATGTAAATGTTTTAGATGACAATATGAAAGGCAGGGATCGTCAGTTTGTGGTTGACACCAAAATTAACGGTATGCATATAATGAGATGAGAGCAGAAGTTTTTGTGTGTACATTGAGAACATTAAAAAGGCTTTTGGACAAATACATGGACAGCAAATGATTAGAATAATATGGGCCAAGTGCAGATACATGGGGTTAATGTGGACTGGCATTATGGTCAGTATGAACCAGTTTGTGCCAAAAGACCTGTTTCTGTGCTGAAGGAAAGTATAACTCTTCATGGTGGTACAGTAGACAGAGAAGAAAGTTATTTCAGGTTATCTGAGATTAAAAGAGACATTGATCATTCAGGGATAAGATCAAAGTAATGACAGAGAGAGTGTAACTTGGATAAATGTAAGATGCTGATGTAGCACTTGTACAATTGCAAGTACTGTGAAAGCCGTGTCACATATCGACAGTTCCGTTAAAAATACTGTGAGAATGCTTTCATTCGTTGCTGAGATTTTTGGGTTGGATTTGGGGCGTCAGGCTGAGGTTGTACAGGACAGAGATGAGGCCTCTTCTGGAGTACTGCGTCAAGTTCTGGTTGCTCTGTTAGACTAAGGAGAATAGTAAGCTGGAGAGAGTTCAAAAGAGGTTCACCAGGAATTTGCTAGGAATTAAGGGATTGAGGTTTAAAGGAAGACCGGATAGGCTGGGACTTCTTTCAAAGGAGCTTAGGAGGTTGACGTTTATCCTATAAAAGCTTTGAAAACCCTGAGGGATACAGATGAGCTCAACTGCAACTGTGCTTTCCTTCTTTGGTGGATTTCAGGACAAGTGGACATATTTTTATGATGATGGGAGAAAGGGTAATATAAGACATGAGGTGCACTTTGTTTTACTTTACATGGTATGTTACCTGTGCAAAGTTCCAGAGGAAGTAGTGAATGTGGATAAAATTGCAACGTTTGAAAGACATTTGGATAAGTGCATGAATAAGAAATGTTCAGAGAGATATATGCCAAGTACACGCAGTTGGTAATACGTTAGGTTCCGTAAACGGTAGCATGGACTGGTTGGAACAGCGGTCTGTTTCAGTGAGGCTTGAGTCAATGACTCGATGCCATTGAAAATTTCAGAATGCTGAGAAGCCTGCATAGGGCCAATGTCGCGAAGATGTTTCAACCAATATGACACACCACAACCGAGGGCACAGAATCAAATTGAAGAGATAACAAATTGGAAATGAGGCGACGACCAAAATCTTCAGCCAGAGAGTGATGATTCTGTGGAGATAGTTGCCAAAGAGAGCTGTGGGCACCAAGTCAGTGAGCAAACGTGTGGCATGGAGGCTCGTTGGTTCGCACAGCTGCCTAATAGCTTCAGCGTCCCAGTTTCGACACTGTCTGTGTGGAGTTTGCACGTTCTCCCCGTAAATGTGTGGGTTTTCTACGGGTGCTGCGGTTTTCTCGCACAGTCCAGAATGGGAAAATTGCTAAGTGGATGGCTGGTTTGTGATGCAGTAACAGCACGTGCTAAATCCCTGAACCAGTTGAGGCAGCCATGAAAGTTGGAGTTTCTGAACATTCCCCCTCGCCTAAGGCATGATGACACTCAGTTTAAAGCACCATCAGTCTTCTCTCTCTCTCTCTCTTGCAGCACGTGCTAAATCCCTGAACCAGTTGAGGCAGCCAGGAAAGTTGGAGTTTCTGAACATTCCCCCTCGCCTAAAGCATGATGACACTCAGTTTAAAGCACCATCAGTCTTCTCTCTCTCTCTCTCTTGCTCGTGAGTCTGCGGTCCTATGATCTTCTGGGATAACGACAAGTTTCGTATTAACACTTCTGTTTTGTTATGAGAAGGGAATTGCTGGGAATCTAACTATGTGAAGCACCTTGTGTGAGAGTGATGCACTCTGAATGGTGTACAGTGACAAAGATAATTCTGAGACTGTGGATTAAAATCTAAACGGACAAACCTATCATGGCATGAGACAAAATAATTTGGGAAGATCACATAAAACGATGAAAAATAATTGAAAAAGCCCTTGGAGGAACTGTGACTGTTGTTCCTTCCTGTCAGGCACAACATAAAACGGGAAAGGTGGCCCTGCTTTGGCTCACAAAGAATATGAGTGATAGAAGTGAATCCAACTAAGAGGCGTATCCACCGGCTAAAAAGAGCAGCATACAAGTTAATTGGAAGCAGTTCAGACTGCAACAAAAGAAGACGAAAGGATTCCTGAAGATGGAAATATAAACCTTGAAGGTAAGCTTGAGCTTAACACCCAAATTAATTTTCAAAGCTTCCAAAAGTATATGAAGAGAAAAAATGTCATAAAACAAATTCCTTACAGTCAAGCAGGCGAAGTTATAATGTGGAATGAGGGAATGGCACAAGAAATAATTTCATATCTGGTTATGTCAGCACAAACGATGACAAAAAGATGTCGCTAACATGTTAGGGAATAGATAAGAGGGAGGAACTGAAGGAAACCCGTAATGGCAGGAAAGTGATCTCTGGGAAATTGGTGTTATTTACAGTGAAAAAATCACGTTACCTGTTAATTGGTAACTGAATACATCAACTATTTAAGGGGGATAAAGTGAGGACTGCTGATGCTGGATATCGAAGTCAAGAGTGCGGCATCACATGGCAAAATCGAGACCAGTGCAAGCTTCCCCACACAAAAACTCAATCGCTGCCCAGCACCAACCTACCCACCCCAAAAAGCACCTTCCCCTGCTACCTCAAGAATTGTAAATCCTGCGCCCATACCTCCCGATCACCTATGTCCAAGGCCCAAAAAAGCCTTCTAAATTCGTCAGAGATTTACCTGCATTTCGAAACATGTGATTTACTGTATTCATTTCTCCCACTACGGTCTCCTCTACATTGAGAAGACAGGCCACCTGCGTACAGAACGCTTCAGAGAACATCTGTGGGACTCCCGCACCAACCAACCGTACCACCGTGTGACCGAACACTTATACAACCCGCTCCCACTCGGCCAAGTACATGAAGGTTCTGGGCCTCCCCATTGCCAAGTCCTACCAAAGAACGCCTGTCGGGAGAATGCTTCATCTTCCACCTTAGGCCCATTCAACCTCACGGGATTAATGTGAATTGCAACAATTTCCTAAATGCCCCTCCACCCCCCACCTTATCCCAAATCCAATCTTCGAACTCGGCAACTCCCTCATCACCTGCCCCACAATGTCGAATTTCCTTCTCAACTATCCACTCCACCATCCTCTCTGACCTGTCCCATCATTCCCACCTTCATCTCCCTATTGCACTTTCAGCTCCCATGCCCCGGAACCAGCCCCTTTCAAATATCTTACACTGTCTTGGCTCACCAGACTCATTCCTGGTGAAGGCATTTCGCTCGAAACGTCAATTCTTCTGCTTATCGGATTCTGCCTGAGCAGATGTACTTTTGCAGCACCACAGTCGACAGCAATGATTTAAATCAATAACCTTTGATTTCAGCCCCATGCACACCAAAGACAGATTAACAAATAGTGAAGCGATAACTTAAACGAAAACAAGACAAACTGATCCAAGGATAACGGCGTGTTAGTACAAAGAAGCCTGAGGCTCTCCGCGGCTTCAATCACGGCGCGTAAAAATATTTGTTTGGGGAGAGAGTCCTGCTCACACCAATCATGAAACCTGTATAGCTCCGTACGCTACCCTCCACTTCAACCTTCACTCGCCACCTGTGACGGGAGAGACCAACATTTCTGTCTGGTGATAAATTGTGGTGTGCATGCTCATAATCGACATTGTTTTCCTGCTCCTGCAAGCTGCCCACCGCCATGGTGATGTGGCACAGTCATCAGTAAGCAAACGGGGCTAGTGGCACAGGGACGGAGAAGAGTCGCTGACTAAACAGGAAAAAAGGGCAGGATCGAGCCTCACTCTCCGTGAGTGCGAGTTAAGCCGCGAGCGAGATGTCAGGCTCGCTGAGTCATTGATCATTACTGTTTTGTCACAGCGCTGAGGACCCAGATTCAATTTCAGCTTCTGGCAACTGTCTGTGTGGGGTTTACAGATTCGCACTGTGCTGCATGGTTTTTTTTCAGGGTACTCCATGATCGTCGGACAGTCCAAAGCTGTGCAGGGTAGGTGAATTTGCTGGGCTAAATTGTCCTTAGAGTTCAGTTTTATGTGGGTTTGATGCATTAGACTGAGATAAATAGAGAATATTAGGATATGAGGATTGCTCTGACTGGTTCACGCTTGGGAGCAAAGAGCCTGTTTGCATTCTGCTGGGATTTTTAAAGATGGAATTGTCACATATTCTTCGGTACAGGTTATGAGAGAAAAGTGGAAAATGTCCCCACACACAGCAGCATCTTTGGAACACTGTGTCCATTAACAAATCTTTGCTGCAGAAGTTGGAGAAGAAACAAATTATTTCTCAAAAGAAAAAGTTGAAGAAAGAAATAGATTTGAAGAAAAAAGCAGTCTATTTTAAACCATCGGCGTACAAATTCTCCAAGTTGGGCATTCCGCAAAATTGTTCGAACTTCCCCGCCGTGATCATGCGTTCCCACGTTGGGCCAACATGCACCTGTTTTCTACCAGCTGACCTCACTGCTGACTGCTGCTGCCGAACCTCAATGGTTACACTATACCTCAGCACTTCAATCATCCTTTGCTGTCAATAGCACCATCCGGGCACATGCTCGGCCAATTCTGCTGCCATCCCCATGAAGCTTCCTTTCACCCTTTGTCTGCCCATCCATTCAATTTGATCACTGCTGTTCTGATAAATTTCACCTCTGCTCTCCTGTTGTTCTTCCGTAATTCGAGGGAATCTCGAACTGAATCCCAACATCATATGAATTTTCGGCTGTTCATGTTACATCAATGACCAGACCAGGACAAACTTGCAGGAAATTGAATAACACACAAAAAAAAGATTTTTAAAATACCCTTCCAGAAAATTAACCGACTGCAGTGTCAGAATATGAGAAATGTCAGAGTGCAATGATATTTCGTCCATTTCACAATGCACAGATACTCCTAGGTTAGCTCAGTTTTTGCAAAATGTTTATTTATGATTGTGACAATTCCCTGGGGCAGATCCTCCCTCAATCCACAAAAATGTCTGCTGCGGAAAGCTCTTTTAGTTCAGATTAAAATGGCTCAGGATACTTTCCACCAACCCAATGTTTCCTGCGCCCTGTCAATTCAAGTGTTTCCAGATTAGGTTAGACCTCCCAGCCGCTTCTCCCACTGCTCCCTATTCCATGTCAAAAGTGTTTGCTCCAGCCTAGTTTGGAGCTCCCAGCCTGGGAGTTTCACGCGCCTCTCTGCCTTCATAGAAGGACTGCATGCTCACGGACTTTGTCGCTGGCAGAAAGAGTAAAGATTCACGCGTTCATTCCACTCCCAATTTCCGATCGGATCTTCGCCACTGCGCCACTAAATTTCTCTGCTTCCAGACCTTGGAACAGGTGTGATGTGAGTGTTCAGCAGTAGTTACTACCTTGTCCTGCAGCACTAGTAACGTACCGATGTGAAACTTGGTTGTGATTGAAAACGACATTTGAACAATTTGTGTACTATCACCTGTATATTTCATCTTTTCTAGAAATCTATCAAACTCATTCTTCAACATTCTCAATGATGGAGTCTCCACAGCCACTGAGGACATCGAGGATGACGATACAACGCAATCCTCTTGTGCATGTGGTGCTTTTTCTCGCCCATATCAGCCATTGTATTTATTGCTTTTACTGTTAGGTTTTTTCATGTGATCGTATCGTGGTTCGTCCTCTGCATTGCGGGCGAAGCAACGTCCATGCAAATCCGAGTATCAGTAATGCGCATTTGTTCCATGTTACACCATCTAACCTGTGCAAAACAAACGCAGAAAGGAAACAAACAATTTTTAAGTAGAAAATACTCTCTAAGGTGATGATTTTATTGCTTCAAACTTTATCTGCACCCAATTTCGGAGAATTTTCTCCCTTTCACAATCACTATTCTTCCTTTCCATCACTCCTCCTATGTCACTGAGGCATTGCACAAACTAACATTTACTTTCACATTGACACCGTCAAGTTAGTGCTGCAGCTGTCACTTTTGTTAGGTGAACTTGCCCCAATACCACCATGAGGACCTTTAAACTAATTTATGCAATCAGATAATGTGTTTCGGTTATCAATCCTTATGGATAGTGTTTGATTTGCATGGACCAGAGTTCATTGGAGCACTGAAAAGGACACAGAATGGTATCGAGGGAAAGAGACTTTTTTTTGGAAAAGACCAATGTTTGTGAAGTCCCCACATTTATTTCAAGTCTTTATTCGTCTCTTGCGAGAATATTATGTGCAATTCTGCAATTCACATAAAAGAAGCGATATGACAGCTGTGCAAACGGTGCAGCAGTGATTTGCGAATATGTTGTCTGGATTGACGAACTTCAGCTGTGAAAGAGTTTAGACAGACTGGCCTTGTTTTTGCGAGAGCAGGAGAGATTGAGAGGAGACGGTATTGAGATGTAGGAAATAAGGAGGGGTATGGATTGGGTACACTTAACAAAAATTTTCCGTCTGATGGAGGGATCAATCAAAAGGTAGCCATAGATTTAAGATAAGAGTCATAAAAGTTCGAGTAGCTGTACCTAAAAAACTTTATCAGCCAGCGAGTGGTTGGAATCTGGACATCACTGTCCCTATGTGTCAGAGTGGCAGAAATTCTGATAACCTTCGGAGATATTTAATTGTGAATTTGTAATGCTTAAGGCATACAACTTTAAATGATGGAAAATGGGATGAGGAGAATCAAGCAGGTTTTCTTGACCTGAATATGCACAAGTAGCTTGCAGTGTCAGTTAGCTCTGACAGCCACCGTGTGGCACTTCGTAACCTGAGTTGTCACATGGGAGGCCAGGGTTCATTTTCCCGCTGGGGCGACTCTGATTGTTTCAGGGTTTCAAGGTTTGGGGAAAGATCTATAGTTCCGGCGAAGGGTGCAGATGGTGTGGGGGTGTTCGGTGGTTTTGGGAAGTTGGTTTGCAGCCGTTTCCTCCCCTTTCTCGGTGATATCCTCAAGGCAGATGAAACTCCTGTGAAGCGCTGCTGTCCTGCGGCGTTTCGAATTGGTTTGATTTCCTTTCCACTGCTTTCAGTTGCCGGTTCTTGTCGTTCTTTGCATGTCCCAGTATGTTGGGTCCAGATCAACATGCTTTTGGATGGAGTCATTGGATGAGTCTCTTCATTCTAGAAATTCTCTGGCTGCACTCTAATTAGGTTGTCCTATTATTTATGTGTTGTCCCAGTCGAATTTGCTGCCCTCGTCATCGCTGTGCCTTGCTACTCGGACCATCTGGTTGTGTTGTTTACTGGACCCTCCAGAAATACTTTGCAACAATAGATATTCCCGCAGATTCCTTGCCAAGAACAACGCGAGGAGGACATGCCATGACTCAACACACCAAGCACTCTACATTATAGGTACAAAAATGTCTCGGCACGTATAGCCAGATTCCTCTGAAGACTCGGATTTATGAGACAACATAAATCGAAAGCCACGTTTGACAACAACTCACCAAAAAATGGACCCAATACCCCTCATCTGCAGGACAAATTTGGACAAACAATGTTGCACGCAGTAACTGCAGGAAACATTATACAGGACAGACAACTCAGGATAAGCATTCATGAAGATCAACTTGATACGAAACACCACTACCAGGTGTCCTGAGTAGGTTGACTCATGACACTGAGTGTCGCTGATTCCGTGGCTGGAAGCTCGGATTGTGTGAGAGTCTGCAGCAAAGGAGAGTGAGTTGCTGGAAAAGTACAGCAGGTTCGGCAGCATCCAAGAAGCAGGAGAATGGACGTTTCTGACATGAATACTAAATCAGGCATTCGGCCAAAACGTCGATTATCCTGCTCCTCGGATGCTGCCCATTGGGACGATCCAAGTCTTTTCTAAATTTTCGATGCGACTATTAATTTCAGTTATTTTTCTTTCCTGGGAAACAATCTCTTTCATTGTTAGCACTCGGAAAGGAAGCCATTCTTTTTGTCAGGGAAAGAATATGATACTAAACCTTGTTTGTGCCATGTATAAGATTCCTCTGTATCAGTGGTGCTGGAAGAGCACAGCAATTCAGGCAGCATGCGAGGACAGGCAAAATCGACGTTTCGGGCAAAAGCCCTTCATCAGGAATAAAGGCAGATAGCCTGAAGCGTGGAGAGATAAGCTAGAGGAGGGTGGGGGTGGGGAGAGAGTGGCATAGAGTACCTGGGAGTTGCAGTGAGAGAGAGACTCCATGAGATTCTTGTAGCGAGAGGAGGAAAACTTCTTCAAGGCAGGCATCCTTGCAAGAGGATTCGCAGTAGAGTTAAAATCAACGAGGTAAAAACAATGACTGCAGATGCTGGAAACCAGATTCTGGATCAGTGGTGCTGGAAGAGCACAGCAATTCAGGCAGCATCCGAGGACAGGCAAAATCGACGTTTCGGGCAAAAGCCCTTCATCAGGAATAAAGGCAGAGAGCCTGAAGCGTGGAGAGATAAGCTAGAGGAGGCCCCAACCCCACCGTCGATTTTGCCTGTCCTCGGATGCTGCCTGAATTGCTGTGCTCTTCCAGCACCACTGATCCAGAATCTGGTTTCCAGCATCTGCAGTCATTGTTTTTATCTCGTTGATTTTAACCCTACTGCGAATCCTCTTGCAAGGATGCCTGCCTTGAAGAAGTTTTCCTCCTCTCTCTACAAGAATCTCAGGGAGTTTCTCTCTCACTGCAACTCCCAGGTACTCTATGCCACTCTCTCCCCACCCCCACCCTCCTCTAGCTTATCTCTCCACGCTTCAGGCTCTCTGCCTTTATTCCTGATGAAGGGCTTTTGCCCGAAACGTCGATTTTGCCTGTCCTCGGATGCTGCCTGAATTGCTGTGCTCTTCCAGCACCACTGATCCAGAATCTGGTTTCCAGCATCTGCAGTCATTGTTTTTACCTCGTTGATTTTAACCCTACTGCGAATCCTCTTGCAAGGATGCCTGCCTTGAAGAGGTTTTCCTCCTCTCTCTACAAGAATCTCAGGGAGTCTCTCTCTCACTGCACCTCCCAGGTACTCTATGCCACTCTCTCCCCACCCCCATCCTCCTCTAACTTATCTCTCCACGCTTCAGGCTCTCTGCCTTTATTCCTGATGAAGGGCTTTTGCCCGAAACGTCGATTTTGCCTGTCCTCGGATGCTGCCTGAATTGCTGTGCTCTTCCAGCACCACTGATCCAGAATCTGGTTTCCAGCATCTGCAGTCATTGTTTTTACCTCGTTGATTTTAACCCTACTGCGAATCCTCTTGCAAGGATGCCTGCCTTGAAGAAGTTTTCCTCCTCTCTCTACAAGAATCTCAGGGAGTCTCTCTCTCACTGCAACTCCCAGGTACTCTATGCCACTCTCTCCCCACCCCCACCCTCCTCTAGCTTATCTCTCCACGCTTCAGGCTCTCTGCCTTTATTCCTGATGAAGGGCTTTTGCTCGAAACGTCTATTCTGCCTGTCCTCGGATGCTGCCTGAATTGCTGTGCTCTTCCAGCACCACTGATCCAGAATCTGGTTTCCAGCATCTGCAGTCATTAAGATTCCTCTGTGTCACACGTTTCTTCTACTTTCTCTCGATTTTAATAGTAATCTGTCTTTTGACTCTTCCGACCAAAGTGTATGACCTCCTAATCCGGACATGAAACTGCACCTGAATAGTTTGTCCCCACTCACCCAATCTAACTATATGCCTATGCATATTGCCATGATCTTATCATAACATGCACTCCCACGAGTGTGTATAGTCGGCAAATTTGGACACATTTCACACTGCCACTTGCTGCATGCTATGAACAGAGAGATAATTGAACCCTTGAACATACCCAGTCTTGACAGGCCTGGGCTGTAAATACTTCTACATACTTGCTACCCACTCAATGTGAGAACATCCTCCTCATTTGTTTCTTAAGTGGGTAACGCCTTCACCTGAGATTGGGATCACTGGTCCTGCACTATTCTGGATATAAACAAGAGCAGGACAAACTTTTAAAGTAAAACATAATCTCACTGGCGTTTCCAGTGCCAGTTCTGTGTTTTCCTTTTTGACCTCTGTTTGAACAAACAGCCCTGATTAGCACATTATTATTAACAATGACACATCTGCTTCACAGGTGCTTCAGTGCCTGTGATTAAAGTGGAGCTGAAAAGCGTGATAGAAATGCATCTTTATTACTCGACCATTGCCGTGTTATTAATCTCCCTGCTCATGAAAAGGGATTCTTCATATTCATTCTGTCTCTCAACAATACCGAGCATGTTTCCCTCACAGTTGATTTTAAATGTTTTCTTGTTGGAAGAGTTATCGCTGCAACGCCAGAAAACCCGCCGAAACAACTCGATATGTTCTCAGGTCTGCTCATTTCTTGACATGCAGGAAACTTGCGTTCGGAACAAGAAACGGACCTGACTCAAAACGGACCGGTTTCTCTCTCCACAGATGATAAAAAACGCATAGGATATATGTCGGTTTCACTGAGTTTATTTGAAACAAGTCGTATTTTTCCATTAAACGTCTTCACTCCTCGTCCTCTGGTCAATTACCCTGGTCAGGGGCAGCAGTTCCTCCTGACCATTAATCCACCCATCCACAGCTCTTTCTCCCACATCATTATAAACGTCCCCAAGAAATTTCCCATTAATCTTCTTTGCTCCAAACAAAATATTCCCAGGGTCGTGAATCTCTGTACATGGTGCAAAGCAGAGGATTGTGAAAAAGATTCTGGGAAAATGTTGCCAATTTTCAAGTGGGAAAACTGTCAACAAGCAAAGCAGAAATCCCAGACTCGAGCTTTCTGAATCTTTAGATATTCCTTGGGCCGCGGATTCAGTGGAAAGTGAAGGGTGAAATGGCCGACTGGACAGAGACAGTTTAGAAATCTTTCCGTTCTTTCGGAGGCCGATACTTTGACTCTGATGTTCTCTGGACATGAAATGGTCTATGATAGTGAAGGATTCTCGTTCCTGCACGTCAGGATGTCAAATCTAATCTCAGCTCCAGGGCAATCCGAAAACGCGGAAACAGATAGGACACAGAAAGCCTGGAAGTGAGACAATACCGGTTGGAGGATAACTGATTCCGGTGTCATGGGTGCGTCTATAGAGGGTGGCATCAGACTATTCCCATGTCTTAACCGTGAAGTTCCCTGGATTTACTTAGGAAAAAATGCTAATTAAGGATGATTTTCAATATGGGAGGAGCAGGCTGCAGCTTGCATTCGGGGTCATTGAAGCCGTTGGCTCATCAGTCTCTGTGATGATGTTAGTCAGTGCGTTCGACTCTTCACTGACAGGTTGCTGTTCTCCTACGACCCAGGAAAAGAGCGACAACTGTTCTCACACCATCTGTTTTTTTTTTGTCCGCACAGTTTTGGGTTTTTACCAAGGTCAGGAAAATGTTCCTCAGAAGGCTCAAAGGGAGAAGTTCCCCGTTTTAGGAGAGCTGTTTCCTGGTGACATGTATGCGTTTGCAAAGCATGAGATCAGACTATTCCTAATGTCCACAATGAATGCCCCAGGATTCATTTCGGAAACTTTAACTAACTGGGGACAATTTTCATTCTGCGAAGGGCAGGCGAAAGCTTGAATTCACTGACAGTCTGCTTCAGGAGATCCTGCAAGGGGCCTGCTACAGGGGACTTCCAAGTCTCTATGGAGCAATTAGTCCTCTCGTTTGGCTGTTAACTGAGAGGGTGTACCCACGCATGGAGCGGCCGGTGTTCTTATCCATCCGACTCCTTTGCTGTGCACTTTCGGGTTTTTAATAGGGTCAGGGATATGCACCCAAACGGAAACCAAATCCAGTGAAGAACCACAAATGCGTTACTGTATTGTTGACTGTCTAGTTGTGGACACTCGTAATCTAAAACAAAAACAGAAACTGCTCAAGGAACTCGGCAGGTTTGCCAGTACCTGTCGGAGAAAACAGAGTTTGGAGAAACTCCTGGAGAAGCTCCGAATCGTTGTCTCTATTTGTCTCTCCCCAGATGCTGCCAGATCTGTTTAGTTTCTCCTGCAATCTCTACCTTTCTTTTTAACTGAATGACCATTTCAACCATCGAGATTGATTACACAGACCAAACATGTACTGACATTTAACCCTGTCGAAACTGTTGTGATTGAATTCAAACAAACCGATCAATGATTGCTTGTCCCATAGCTCCACAGGGAGGGAGAACTTGAAACCAGTTTAGTAGCACGCTTCTGCAGATGTTGCCATGTAGTTTAGGCGATGGGCGTTAAATGCAATGTGGATTCCTCATTAAGTTAAGCATCTTGCTGACTGTGATTGAGAGCCGAGAGTGAACTTGAAGAGTGCTTGTTCTCTGCTTTCTTGTTTGAAATTCAATCGCAGGATAAGGTGAAATGGGTAAGACTCAGATAAGGAACGTTAGGAATCTGCAACTAACTGCCTGTCAGGATGGAAAAGGCAGAAAGCTCCAGAGCAGGTAACACCCATTTAGTTGTACACTTCCATGACTGTATACATTTGCCCCTCTGAACCAATGGACGCCAAGTGAGATAAGAACAGTTCAGGGGATTGTGTTGGACTGGTGCAGACATAGTGGGCCAAAGGATATTATTGTGCTAGACACTTCCATGGCCAGCTTCGAGGAGGTCATTTTGTCAAGTAACAGGACATTCTTTGCAAAATGTCCCTCGCGAGGAAGGGATCGAAGCTACTTTCTCCTGATCTTTCTGTCAGTCACGGTATTCATTGGGACATTTCAATTGGTAATAACTGTTGCGTTGCATATTTGTGGACTCAGTCTATATGATAATGAAGACAACGAGAGCGTGATGTTTCATTACCCAGCAGAGAACAAGCCCGTGCAGCTTACATTCCCTGGCTCTGCTTTTGAAATAAATATTACTTTCTCGATGTGCCTGTGTTTATATCAAACAGCTCATTGACATTGGAACTGGACGTTCAGAGGAAGCTAGAGGTGTGACAGCGACAGAAACAGAACAAGACGAGATATGAAAGTACTTAGATTTTGCCGTGTGTCCGTTGTTTTTAGGGAGGAATGTCTGCTGGGCGCTAACCTGTCAGGTCCCAGGAGCCAGAGGGCTTGTTTTGGTGGGATTTGTGTTATTGAAAGTTTCACATGAGAAGCGTTTGGGACCATTTCAGCTCAGTATCCATTTCATATCGCGGCTCACAGCAACGGTGCACATTTTATGGCGAAGTGCCTTGTATTCAACTTAAAGCCGCGTTTCTCCGGAGATACTTGTAGACATAAAGCACATGGAATGGGTATAATCCGGAGGAATCTGTTACTATCGGGGAATGTGCCTGCGTGACTACCTCTGTACTTGAACATGAGAATACGTTCCTCAAAGGGGTTACAACAGTGTCACCAGGTCAACCTTCAGTACCATTGTTATGTCATTTCAGACAATCTCATTGCTGCAAACTGGGACGAGAATACATGGATGCCTGATAACGTACGCTTCACGACGGACGAATGGCACTTCACAACTCCTCCCCCACACGCTTTTTAAACTCGAGGCCAGAAAGAAACTGACCTGACGAGAAAATCGCTTCACAACCTTCCAGAACATTATTATTGTCCATTCTACTACCAATTTTGCAAACTTACTTACCATGCTTTCTATCTTCCCATCTACGTCATTTATTTAAATGAAAAATAAAATGAATGTGCCCTCAGCCAATGGGATACCATTGGTAACAGTCCTCCAGTCTGAAAACTACCTTCCACCACCATTCTCAGCATCCTGCTAGCGAACTAATTTTATATCTAATTGGAATCCTTATATTTAACTTATGCGATTTAACTTTATGAATTAGTCAACCATGTGGAGTAGTGTAAAAGCTTTTATTCAGGCCCAAGTGTGCAAACTCTACCATTATGTCCTCATTGATCTTCTTGTTTACGCCCTGAAAAAACTCAATCAATTTTGTGCAAAACCATGCTGATTATCCCGATTCATTCCTTGCATCTAAAAATTCAAATAAATCCGATCGTTTAGAATTGCATCCAACAACTTACCCACGACCATAACCAGACAAACAGGTCTATCGATCCCTGACTTCTCCATGAATTCCTTTCTAAACCAAGGCACAACATTAGCCATCCCCCAGTCATTCGGCGCCTCACTCGTAATAATAGATGATAAAAATATTTCTATGAAGGGCCCAACAGTTTCAATCCCTAACTTCCCACAATTTTCCGGGATACAGGAGATCCGATCCTAGCGAAATATCCAACTTTATATTTTCCAGGTCCTCCAGTACTTCCCCTTTTCAATGTGAACTACTTTCAAAACATCAGTATTTAGGTGTACCAGCCATTTCGTTCTCCACAGTGTAAACTGTCGCGAAATGAACATTATATGTTTCTCCATCAGCTGAGGATCAAGACATAGGTGAGCTTTTTCATCTTAAAGTGGTCCTATTTGGTCTCAATTTCTTAATGAACTTGCAGAATCTCTTTAGATTATACTTAACTTTATGGTCTGAGGTTATTTAATATTCTCCATTGACCTTTAAGATGTCCTCCTCAAGAATGTCCCTCCACTCCTTATATCGTTCAAGACGTTCACTTGAAACCATGTGTTTATATGGAAGGTGCCACCTCCGTTAAAAAAATTCTTATGACAAAGCCTAAATCCCTGCGATCAACGTTCTAACGGAATACCTAAAATGTGCAAACCTGCGATTCCCTTCGCATGAAACCCCCACTAATCATGCGAAGGTAATCGCACCCAACTCACACCTCTACCCAATTCCTGTAACTCTGAATTTCCCATGACGAAAGAACGTCAGCCACACATCTTTAGTCTGGGGAGGAAACGCAGGCTGAAACGGACAGGATGTGCCAACTCCAAATTCACATTCGTCCTAAGTAGATATTGAACAAACATCGCGAGGGTGCAAGACATTAGTACTCGCCACTGAATCAGCCATTATAAACCTTCTATCCACCACTCAAAACATACCATCACTTAGATATGGGGCCAAAACCTACTCCCAATGTTCGAAATGCAATGGTCCAGAGCCTCCTATTGACTGAGGTCTAAACCTCTGCCCGTGCTTTTTAATTTGCTTGAACTGAACGCCTACATTGTATTTGCCTTCCTAAACACCAACTGAAACTGCATGCTAAACATAAGAGAAAATTAAAGTTGGAATTATTTCTGCTTTCAGAAAATTGTCTATGCCTCTACTCTTTCCACCAAACATATGACCTCATATTTTCCACAAAGTATGGCAACTACAACATTTTTCGAAGCACTCACTCCGTTCAAGTCATTCTGCAGCATGCCCGCTTCATCAATACGATCTGGCCTTCCACCTATTATTGTGTCTTCTTCAAATGGAGCAACAACATCCTCAGTTCCTTTGAATGGATCATTCATATATAATGTGAAGAGCTGTGGTGCCAACACTGACTCCTTTGAATTCCACTAGTCACGGGCTGCCATCCTGGAAGAGACCTCTTTACCCAACTGTCTGCCTTCTGCCAGTCAGCCAAGCCTCAATCCATGGCCTCTTATTTCGCAGTTTGCCATACTGCACCTTGACATATGTCTATGGAAATTCAAGCCGGTCACCTCCACAGGCTTGACTTCGTCTCACTTGCTCATTACCTACTCAAAGCATTCTATTCTATTTGTCAAATGTGATTTCTCCTTGACAACCTGTGCTGATGCTTCACGTACTCTGTACTCCCATCCTTCTAATGACCTTCGATACTGTGTTTAACACAAAGCTGATTTATTTGATTGTTATCTAGAATATTAAAACTTTGCTTTCAGACCTGAATGTGAAGAACAAAGTTCAATCGCTGTTGAGATATGTAAACTCTACTCTGTCTCAGTAGGGTTGATGAGTGAGTGAATTCCATCCCTCAGTGGGATCCCTCTACTCTCTCATCAGGGTCGATGAGTGACCTAACTGCTTTTCTCACATGGAGCAGGTAAATGCTTGCTGACAACTGCAAAACAGATGGTGTGCTGAGAGTCGAGATGATTGCTTGAACCTATTCTTAGAATAAATACACTTGAAACGTCTCTCACAATTCGAAAATATCGATGGGACATCAGTTCTATAGAGACTAGAGAGCACATCCCACAGACTACATTTTGAAAGGTCTCTCCTCTATGTGAAGACGTTCATGATATACTGTCCCCAGGAACGTTTATAGTGATGAATGTCTTTCTTCAGTGTGAACAAGTTGATGACACGTTAGTTTCAGGAACTTGTGCAGCACTTCCCGCAGTCAGGGGCATTGTGAAAGACCTGTTAATACTGTGTGAAAGGTGACGAGCCATTCGGTCGCTCGGACGTTACAGCACGTCCCACAGATTTGGAACTGGAGATGTCTCTACTCCGGGTGAGCACGTGGATCACACGTCAGGTCTCTATGATTCTTAATGGACTCTTATTTATGTGAGAATATTTCTCAAAGATGAAGCACATAGAGGGTTGATAACATTTTCCAAAGTCCGGAGAGATAAAAGGTTCCTCATTCGTATTTGTGTGGTGTTCGGTTCTCCAATCGCTTGACGTTTTAAAGCATTTTCCGCTGTTCAGACATTGAAATAGTTTCTCATCATTTTGAACGAGCAGGTGTCGCAGCAGGTCAGAGACAGAGTGAATCCCTTCCCACACTCTGAGCAGGTGAATAGCTTGTTCCTGGTATCATTGCGTACACGGGCATTCAGCTCAGACAGGGAGTAGATCCCCACATTTCCCCAGTCTATCCTCACTATGACTGCAATTGAGGTGTGTAAGGTCTAATGACATGTAGAAGCCTCGTCCACACACACAATAAGTGAACGATTTATCACCTACTGTAACCAGAGCTTTTTAATTTCACGTTCGAAATCTGATCAAGTTGTATTCAGGATAAACTGCGCGGCTTCATAAGATTATGGTGGAGAGGTTGGTTTGTAAATCTTCCCCTTCTAAAATCCTCCGAAATTGATGTTATCCAAAAATGAGAGTGTGAAACCGTCTTTCACAAGACTCTAGATTCTGTCTGAAGATAAGGTCTGAAGGTAAGGGGTTTTCGACACGAAGAATTTGAAGAGAATTTTGTCAGAATTTTTCATGCACACAGCTTCCACCACAGGGACCAGCGGGTCAGCAGGTGGATATGAATACGATCACCTCCCTGTTCCCTCCAGGTCAAACACTGTCTTGACTTGTCTGACTTTCAGTCCTGATGTAGCAGGCATTCCTTACAATTGAATCATTGCAAAACTGAGGCATCTGACGTCTGTCCCTAACTCAATATCCACTGCCTCGCCGCCACTGAGTTGGAAGTGTGATATTGGAAGAACACAGCAGGGCAGGCAGCATCCAATGAGCAAGACAATCGACGTTTCGGGCACGAGCCTTCATCAGGAAAGAGGCTTGTGATGCGAGAGGGTAGAGAGACAAATGGGAGCGTGTGTGGCTGGAGCAAAGTAGCTGAGAGTGTGACAGGTGGGGTAATGATTATAAGTCGCAGCGCAGCGTGGAGCAGATAGGTGGGAAGGAAGATGGACAGACAGGACAGTTCATGAGAGCGGCAGAAGCCCTGGGCCTGAATGAACTTGGCTGTGTGAGAGGGAGAGTTGACATGTTCGCTCAGGGGCCAGAGGTGTTGTTTGGTGCGGGTGTACCGGAGACGTTTTCCGAAGTGGTCTGTAATTAGGCATGCGATCTCCTCAGTGTCGAGGAGACTGCAAAGGGAACAATGGATACAGTAAATGACATGCGTGGAAATGCAGATGAAACTCTGATGGACATGGAAGGGTCCTTTGGGGCCTTGGACGGAGTTGAGGGCGGAGGTGTGGATGGATGTTTTCCAAATCCCGTGTCGGAATGAGTAGTTTGCTGGCAGCGGATGGGAGGGTGGTTTGGTGGGGGCGTGCACCACCAGGACGTCGAAGAGGGAATGATCTTTACAGAAAGTGGGTAGGGGTGGGGAGGGAAACACATCTTAATTGGTGGGTTTCATTTGCAGCTGACGGAAATACAGGAGGATGACATGATGTCTACAGAGGTTGCTGGATTGTAAAGTGATGTAGAAGGGAGTTCCGTCCTCGTCTTAGTTGGAGGGATGGGTTTTGGGAGCGGAGTTGAGGGAAGTAGATGAGATGAGCTGGAAAGCATCATCGACCACGTGCTAGGAGAAAATGCCTCGCCATTGATTCAATCTCCTCCCTGATAATTGTCTGAGTCTGAACAGGCACGTCATAACCATGGTGACATACTTTACTTCCTGATGTGTATTTAAACACACATCCCCAACATCACCATGTCAGCCGACTGGCACTTCATTAACATCATTAACTCTTCCACGTCTCTGCTCTTCTGCAGCTCAAACTCTAATCCATTCGTTTGGAAGTCACGGTCATAATACACTTCCATCCGTCCTTTTAAATTCCCTCCCTGCTGTTGTGCTCGTGATGCAAGGAATAGGGAGAGTGTGGAGTTGAACACGTGGCTACAGAGATGGTGCAGGAGGGAGTGTTTTGGATTCTTGGATAATTGGGGATCTTTCTGGGGTAGGTGGGACCTGTACAAGCAGGATGGTCTTCATCTGAACCAGAGGGGTACCAATATCCTGGGGGGAAATTCGCGAAGACTATTGGAGTGTGTTTAAACTAATCCAGCAGAGTGATGGGAACCAAAATTCTAGTTGAAGTATCGAAAAGTTTGAGAGTAGGGAGGTCCAAAAACAAGTTTCAGAGACGCAAGATGGCACCGGTAAGCAAGACGTTGGTTTGGAGTGTGTCTACCCCAACGCCAGGAGCACCCAGAATAAGGACGATGACCTTGCAGGATTGGTTGGTACCTGGGAATTCAGTGTTGTGGCTATTTCGTAGACATGAGTAGAGCAGGGACATGAATGGTTGTTGCAGATTCCAGGATTTAGATGTTTCAGTAAGAACAGAGAAGAAGGTAAAAGAGTGGCAGTGTTAGTCAAGGACAGTATTACAGTTGCAGAAAAGATGTTTGAGGACTCGTCAACTGAGGTAATATGGGCTGAAGTTAGAAACCGGAAATGAGATGTCACCCTGTTGGGAGTTTTCTATAGACCTCCGAATAGTTCCAGAGATGTAAGGAAAGTATAGCAAAGATGATTCTCGATAGCAGTGAGAATGACAGGGTAGTTGTTATGAGGGATTTCAACTTTCCAAATATTGACAGAAAACACTATAGTGCGAGTACTATCGATGGGTCAGTTTTGTCCAATGTGTGCAGGAGGGCTTTCTCACACAGTATGTAGACAGGCCAACAAGGGGCGAGGCTACATTAGATTTGGTACTGGGTAATGAGGTCGGCCAGTTGTTAGACTTGGAAGTAGGTGAGCACTTTGGTGATAGCGATCACAATTCTGTTTTGTTCACTTTTGACATAGAAATGGATAGGTGTATACCACTGGGCAAGAGTCACAGCTGGGGGAAAGACAATTATGATGCGATTAGGCCAGATTTAGGAAGCATAGGATGGAGAAGGTAACTGCAGTGGATAGGCACATTAGAAATGTGGAGCTTATTCAAGGAAACGCTACTGTGTTTCCGAGATAAGTATGTACCTGTCAGGCAGGGTGAAAGCTGTCGAGAGCGGGAGCCGTGGTTTCCGAAGGAAGTAGACTGTCTGGTCAAGAGGAAGAAGAAGGCTTATGTTAGGATGAGAGGCGAAGGCTCAGTTCGGGCACTTGAGGGTTAGAAGGTAGCCAGGAAAGACCTAAAGAGAGAGCTCAGAGGAGCCAGGAGGAGACATGAGAAGTTTTTGGCGGATAGGATCACGGTAAACACTAAGGCTTTCTATCGGTATTTAAGGAATAAACAAATGACGAGAGTAAGATTACGGCCAATCAGCAATAGCAGTGGAAAGGTGTGTGTGGAGTCAGAGGAGATGGAGGAAGCACTAAATATACACTTTTCAACAGTATTCAGTCTAGAAAACGACAATGTTGTAGAGGTGAATACTGAGATACAGGCTACTACACTAGGTGGGATTGAGGTTCACAAGGAGGAGGTATTAGAAATCCTGCAGAGTGTGAAAATAGATAAGCCCCCTGGGCCGGATGAGCTTTATCCTAGGATCCTCTGGGAAGCTGGGGGGAGATTGCCAAGCGTTTGGCATTGAACTTTAAATCGTCATTGTCTACAGGAATAGTGCCATGAGACCTGAGGATAGCAAATATGGTTCCCATGTTCAAGAAGGGGTGTAGGGACAATCCTATTAATTTTAGATCAGTGAGTCTCACTTCAGTTGTTGGTAAATTGTTGGAAAAGGTTATAAGAGACAGAATTTATAACCATCTGGAAAGGAATAATTTGTTCAGGGATAGTCAGCATGGTTTTGTGAAGGGTAGGTCGTGTCTCACAAACCTTACTGATTTCTTTGAGAAGGTGACTAAGCAGGTAGATTAGAGTAAACCGGTTGATGTTGTGTATATGAATTTCAGCAAAGCGTTCGATAAGGTTCCCCACAGTAGGTTATTGCACAAAATGCGGAGGAATTGGATTTTGGGAGATGTAGCAGTTTGTATCAGTTATTGGCTGGCTGAAAGAAGATAGAGGGTGGTGGTTGATGGGGAATGTTCATCCTGGAGTCCAGTTACCAGTGGTATACCGCCAGGGTCGGTGTTGGGTCCACTTCTGTTCGTTATATTTTATAAACAACCTGGATGAGGGCGTAGAAGGGTGGGTTAGTAAATTTGCAGACGACACTAAGGTCGGTGGAGTTGTGGATAGTGATGAAGGATGTTGTAGTTTACAGAGAGACATAGATAAGCTCCCGAGCTGGGTTGAAAGGTGGCAAATGGAGTTTAATGCGGACAAGTGAGAGGTGATTCATTTTGATCGGAATAACCGGAATGCAAAGTGTTGTGCTAATGGTAAGATTCTTGGTAGTGTAGGTGAGCAGAGAGATCTCGGTGTTCAGATACAGAGATCCTTGAAATTTGCCACCCAGGTTGACAGGGTTGTTAAAAAGGCATACAGTGTTTTAGCTTTTATTAATTGAGGGATCGAGTTCTGGAACCATGAGGTTAAGCTACAGCTGGAAAAAACTCTAGTGCGGCCGCACTTGGGGTATTGTATACACTTCTGGTCAAAACATTATAAGAAGCATGATGAAGCTTTGGAAAAGGTGCAGAGGAGATTTACTCGTATGTTGCATGGTATGTAGGGAAGGTCTTACGAGGAAAGGGTGAGGGACTTGTGGTTGTTTTCGTCAGAAAGAAGAAAGTTGAGAGGTGACTTAATAGAGACATATAATATAATCAGAGGGTTTAGATAGGGTGGACAGGGAGAGCTTTCTTCCAAAAATGGTGAAAGCGAGCACGAGGGTGCATAGCTTTAAATTGAGGGGTGATAGATATAGGACAGATGTCAGAGGTAGTTTCTTTACTCAGAGAGCAGTAAGAGTATGGAATGCTTTGCCTGCAATGGTAGTAGATTCGCCAACTGTAAGTACATTTAAGTCGTCATTGGACAAACATATGGACGTACATGGAACAGTGTAGGTTAGATGGGCTTCAGATTGGTATGACATGTTGGCGCAACATCGAGGGCCGAAGGGAATGTACTGCGCTGTAATGTTCTCTGTTCTATGTTCTATGGTCTAACTCCCTCTGCTTCTATTCAAGGGTGTACTTGCGTTATGTTCACTGTTTCATTGTGCATTATCTGAATGGCATTTTTACGAACGCCCATTTTCCCAAACGTGCACTGCGGCCTTCGCAGCTTTATATTTCCACAAGGGCTCCCACATGGTGGAAGGGAAGGAGTTTCAGGTTATTCACCCAATGATGTAATCCTGAGGTCTTCCAATACCTCTCCAGCAAGTGGGTGTACTCACAACAAGGGTTGCTCACCCATCACCGTGCGGCTAAATTTCAAATTTTTCATCACTTTCTACAAATCTTTTGACTGTCTTCCCTCTATCTATCACTGTCATGTCCTCCAGCCCACTCAAGAGCAAATAGAGCTTGTCAATAGTATGCCAACCCAGCCAACGGACACGACACCCAATATTATGTTTTAAAGTGCACTCTCAGATATCTGCATTCTCTCGAATTCCAACCCCCGGAGCATGTTCGATTTGAACTGTTTCACGTTTGGTGCCTAAGCGTCACCTGCCAAGGCCATAAATTATGAATTCACGTGGCCACGGAAATCACACCAGGCAAAAGGAAAGGAATTACTCACCAATGGATTAAGAAAAACTGCAATGCATGCTGAAATCAAGGGCAATGAGCTGGTATCAATACTACATCGTGCCTTTTATATAATAGAAGCTTCAAAGCTTTTACTCTGTGTGAGTTTAAACAAATGTTGGTCCCTATCACATTATGAGATATTGGGAAGCTGACAAAGTGTTATATCAAACAAGTGATCAAAGAAGTGGGTTTCAAGTCGTGGGTATCACAAAACTGAGATGACCGAAGTTTTTCTGCTAGAGGTCATCATCTTTTGTCAGTCTCAAAACGCTTCATATGTTAGTGCTGCCATAGCTCAGTGGTTCGAGCCCGGGGTTGGAACCTCGATTCACACTACAGCCTTGCTGAATTTCCTTGCAACTCTTGCAGCAAGCATACGACGGTGCGTTCTCCACGTTGTTAGGAATTATTTTTGAACGAATAGCTGGAAGTCATTTTATAGGCAGAAACCCCCCACCCCCAGGCCCCATTCGTTTAAGTTTGGAAGTCCACTTCCGTGTTTTTCCTTCGAGAACATGAGGATGCCAAGCTTATGATGTGAAGAATGCCTTCGTTTGGCAGGAAGAACAACGTGATTCATTAGAAGCAGAAAAGGAAAGGTGAAACAATGGGGGACGAAAACGAACAGGGATGCGGCTGAATGCTTCTGTTCCTTATGTAGAGACAGGAATCTGCTGGAATCCAATTAAACAGATAGGAAGTTGGAAGACCACAGCGAGCCAGGCTGCCTCAGATTTGGAGAAGTCAACATTTAGCAGGTATCAATTATTGCCGATTGGAACAGTCCTTGAGGGACAGCCTCCCGCCTGTTTACCCCTCTGCTTATGTAAACAGAATCGGATTTTAATGCGAGTCATGAAGAAAGAAGAGGTCAAACGGTTCAATTCCTCATTTTCTGGAAGTTGGGCTCTCCTGAGACCTTCATCACTTTCAAAAGATGTGTCTGTATAGTTTCCTCTATGGGTCAAATTGGGGTTCAGTTCTCCCGCAGTTCATGAACAAATTTGACGGTATCTGACTTCAGTCTCATTCACTGGTTCATTTGAGATTAAAACTTTGCAGGGAAAATCTCATTCAGATGAATACTTCAGACATCAGGCTGTGGGCCAATGAGTGGAAATTGGAAACGAGAATATTTGGATGTTTGATGACTGGCACTGACATAATGTATTATTCTGTGCTGTAAAAGGACGGTGTCACAAACACACTTTTTTGGATGGAATTTCTCATCGCAGGAAAAGAAACCTATGCTGTTAAGAGAAGACGCAATTGCACATGCTGTCCTTCCTGGCCGACTAGTGATGACGATACAGCGCTTTCACCGTTGTGGTTTGGGTTAATTTCTTGGTCAGGAAATCTGTATTTATTGTTCCTAATAAGGGCAACAACAAAGTCGAGCGTCTTTGACATTTCAAAGGCGTCCACATGTGCCTTGCATAATTGTGCAGGGCCGCAAGGTGGCTCACTGGTTATCACTGCTGCCTCACAGCGCCAGAGATATGATTTGCCTACAACTGGGTCGACTGTCAGTAAGGTGCCTTATTCAGGAGCAAATAAAGAGAAAAAGGGTAAGGAATTGTTCTGTGAGGGTTAATCTCCGGAGAATTGTTGTGCATTTGTCCCATCAAATAGGCAATTTCTGAACTGTTAGCATTCCATATTCCCTTATTGTGTTGCTTTAGCACATGTTCAGACAGGGGAGAAAAGTGAGGAAAAACAGTCACGACCCAATCAGTGATTGATTCCTTGTGCAACAACCAACGGATTCACTTTTGACTGAACTAGCTCCCATTTTCCCTACATTGGTAATGGTAGTAGGCAGCATTAGAGCGGGTTTTCATGTGTTGTTTTGGCCCCAGCATCCTTTCTCAACATGGACTATAGTGGGACATAAAGAGATGATAAAAGACATGAATGGCAATGACTGGAATGAAACGACATCAGGAAGAATGGACAGCGTTTACTTGGAAACAGAATAATGGAAAGGAAGCCAACGATGTAGTGGGGGATAATGCCATTTGAAAAGACAAAGTGGGATTTCATGGGATGGTGTAAAAGACGAATAGATCATGTGGCGTGAAACCAGGTAAAACTGAGTTGTGTCCGTATAGAAGATTTCTAGGCGATTTGAATTTGGTGAGAGCAAACAGGAGGGAAATTCCCTCATTCGGATGGATCTAAATCTAGAGTATAGAACTTGAAAACCAGCGATAAATGATAAAGAGAAGTTTGGAGCTCGCATTCTTTTTCTTTCTGCAGCTATTGAATTCGAAAATGATTACTTTTTCTCAGGAAAAATTATTCAGAAGCTGATTCTAAAATATTTGTAAAGACGCGTGGAGACACACAAGGAGTGAATTTCACCGGGACAGGGACACTGGGCGGCTCGAATGGGGACAAAAGGTGCACACTCTCTAGTTGGTTAGCGTTCATTGGAAAGAAACCTCATAACACCTGCAACTGAGCACGACTACGCGTAGAATGAGCTGATTGTGAGGAAAGGTTTCGCAGCTTGTTCTACGTGAACTTCTATAAATTGTAAAAGAACTGAGCTGTTTGTGTTAGCTCAGCATTAAAGGGAAGCCGGTTAGCTCAGTCTGCTGCATAACTGGTTTATGATAGAAAGTGATGCCAACAGTGTGGGAATAATTTGCGCAATGTCTCAGCATACCTTCAGGATCCTGATCTCCCAAATCAGCTAATACTTTAGGAGATGGCGAGAATCAAAGTGAAAATATACTATTGTGTGTTTGAACTGACCTGCCGATGTGATGCACCTCTGTTCTTTCATCTGTTGCATTAGAAAATTTGGCTGCAATCACAGAGAAGGGAGTGAGTTCAGTTGCTGCTCACTCATCTCCCCCAACCATATCTAGTGACAAGACACGAAAAAAATTCCTGTTTGAATTCTGTAATCTTCATAGCAGTACTTAAAAACATCTTTGTCATTTCTATTCCAGTTTTTCTGATAACAGGCAAAATGTCCAATGAGATAAACCTAATAATTTTTCGAATGTTTTAATGGACTGTGCGAGTTTGCAGCAAAATTAGTAATATGATACGAGCTAAACATCCTTTCCAGAATTTAACACAGCGCAGGATCAGCGACATGAGAAACGACATCGACTTCAAAAATTGCCTCTATATCTCTAGTGAGTGATGGATATTCACTCAGGGGGTCTTTATGGTTGGTCTTAAGTAACTGAGGTATTACCCAAGGACAGAACACTCCACAAAATCAGATATTTTTTGAATAAATGCTGTTTTACTCAATGTTATTTTGTAACTTATATATATATATATATATATATATATATATATATGCACACACACGCATACATGCATGCGCACACACATTTATTTTTATATGTACATACACATATGTACATACATATAGCTCGCACATACGACGGGAAGAACATTCAAATGGCCGACCATCCATTCCAAATATTCTAAATTGTGTGTATGTGTGAATTCAGAATATTAGGAATGGATGGTCGTCCATTTGAATGTTATTCCTGTAGAATGTGCGAGCGAAGAGTTTACAGTATTGTCTCTGACATTTGAATCTACGGGAAGTGCACCCAACTCCATCTCCTTGGTAACAGCTTTAGGGAACTGGAGCTGTACATTGGATCTTTCGGAAGTCTGAGGTGAATTGAGATGAGTTATAGGGAGGCAGTTACACTTCAGGTACAATAAAAAGATCGATGGGATACAGTCGGGAGACGATAAGGGAACAGGCATCCAGTGCAGGCATCCACTTTGGCTGTGCCCATCTGTAACAAGCATACTGTATTTGTTACTTTTTGGGGGGATGACATATGAGGAGTAAGCCATGGGGGTACAGATCTCTGGCACAGTGTTTGTCCCGTGATCAGAAGGGTAGGGGAGAGGGGAGGAGAGCAATAGTTATTGGGGACTACATAGGGGGACAGATTGCAGTTTCTGTGGGCACAGGGCAGGCTCATGATTGATGTGATACCTCCAAGTTACCAAGGTTTGTGATGTCTCGCAGCGTGTTTTCAGGATCCTTTAGGGGAGGGGGAGCAGCCCGAGGTCATGTTTCACAGATGCACTAACAACATATGTAAGAAAAGTGATGTGGATGTCTGGCAGAAATTCAGGGATCCAGGGTGACATCTTAGATCTAGATCAAACAGAGTTGTTCTCTCTGATTGGTTACACATGCCACGTTGTAGTGAGTGAAAGAATAGGGAGAGAGCAGATGAACACGTGGTTGTAAGGATGGTGCAGGTGATAGGGATTTGGATATCTGGATAGTTGGGGCTCATTCTGGAGTCGGTTGGATCTCAACAAACAGGATGGTCTTCACCTGACCCGGAAGGGTACCAACATCCTGAGTGGATAATTTTCTAAAGCTCCTCAGGACGGTTTAAACGAACTCAGCAGCGGAGTGCGAACCTCAATTTTCGCTGCAGTTTGCTGGAAGTTTTGAGTGGTTAGGACATAAATAGGTTTTCGGGTTTGCGAGTGAATGCTGGCAAGGATGAAGGTGGTTTGAAGTCTGTCTACTTCACCGCTAGGAGCATCTGGGATAAAGCAGGTGTCATGGGTTGTTAACTGGGACTTCAATATTGTGGCCATTTCAAAGACATGAATGGAACACTGAAATGAATGGTTGTTCCTGGCACCTCAGTTTCGATTTTTCAGTAAGAACAGGGAAGTCGTTACAGAGGGGCAGATGTGGCATTTTTAGTCAAAGGCAGTATTATGGTAGCAGAAAGAATATTTGGTGAGGACCCGACTCAATCTGCTGAACTAGAATGGGCTGAGATTAAAATCAGGCAAGTAGAGGTCACCACCAAAATGTTCTAGAGATATGGAGGAAACCATTGCAAAGATGATTCTGGATAGGAACAGAAGTAACAAGGTAGTTGTAGTGGTGAAGTTTAACTATCCAAATATTGATTGGAAATGTTATTGTTTGAGGAGCTCTGATTGGTCAGTCTTTGCCCAATGTGTGCAGGAGGGTTTCGTGACGCACATGTCGACAGGCCAACAAGAATCAAAAACACATTGGATTTGGTACTGCGTAATGAAGCAAGTCAACTGTTCGATTTGGAGATAAGTGAACACTTTGATGATACTGACCACAATTCGGTATGTTTATTTAGTGATGGAGAGGTATATATATATATATATATATATATATATCGCAGAGCATGAGGTACCGCTGGCAGAAAGGCCTGTATGATGCAATCAGGCAAGAGTTAGGATGAACCAGATGGGAAAGTAAACGCAGAGGTTTTGCACACCTGAAATATGGAGTTTGTTCAGGGAAGCGCTCCTGCATGCCCTTGATAAGTATGTGTGCGTCATGCAGGGAATATGAGGTTGAGACAGGGAGTCATTTTTGCTCAACAAGTTGAATTTCTTGTCAAGATGGAGAAGGCGGTGCATGTAAACATGTAATATGAAAGCTGAGTTAGGGCACTTGAAAATTAAAAGCTAGAAAGGAAGGGCCAAAAGAGAGAGCTACTCAGAGCAAAGAGGAGACATGAAAAGTCTTTAGTTGGCAGGGTCATTTAAAACCCTGAAGCTTTCTCTTATCATTTCAAGAATAAAAGAATATCTAGGATATAATTCGGGACTATCAAGAACAGTAGGAGGACGTCGTCAACGGAGTCCGAGGATAGGAGAGCCGCTGAATGTATATTTTTCATCATATCTCAAATGAAAAATACAATGCTGTCGAAGAGAATTTTGAGATGCAATCTGTTAGAATAAACGAAATTGATATTCGTAAAGACGAGTTGTTAGCACTTCTTGAAAGCCTGAAAACAGATTTGTCCCCTGGGCTTGATGGGATGTATTCTAGGATTCTCTGGGAATCGTGGGAGGAGTTTGCAGAACTTTTGACTACCAACTTTATTTCGTCAGTGTCTATGTGATTAGTGCGAGAAGACTCGAGTTCAGCAAATATTGTCCCCTTCTTCACGATGAGGAGTAGGGAGAACGCTGGAAATTATAGAACAGTGAGCCGTATTTCCTTGAAGGTGAAGTTTTGGGAAAGGTTATGAGGGATATGATGTATAATCACTTAAGAAGGAAGAAGTTGATTCGCTACAGTCAACACGATTTTGCGAATAGAAAGTTGTGCCTCACAAACTTTATTGAGCTCTTTGAAAAGGACAACAAACAAGTGGATGAGAGTAAAGTGGTTAACATGGTGGATATGATTTTCACGAAGGTACGGTCGGCTGTTGCATAAAATACAGAGACATGGGATTGAGGGTGATTTAGCGGTTTATATCAGTAATTGGCTTGCTGAAAGAACACAGAGTATGGTAGTTAATGGAAAATATTCATCCTGGAGATCGGTTACTCATGGTGTACCACAAGGTTCCTTTTTTGGGTCCACTGCTGTTTGTCACCTTTATAAATTACCTGGGTTCGAGCATGGGATGATGGATGAGTAAATTCGCAGAACACACTAAGTCGATGGAGTTGTCAACAGTGCCGAAGTCTGCTGCAGGTTACAGACGGACATGAATAATCTGCAGATCGGGGCTCAGCGGTGGCATATGGAGGTTATTGTGGAAAAGTGTGAGGTGATTTACTTTAGAATGAGCAACAAGAATAAAAAGTTCTGGGCTAATTGTAATATTCTTGGAAGTTTAGATGAGCAGAGCGATCTCGGCGTCCATGTATATAAAACTATGAAAGTTAACACACACGTTGATGGATTTGTTTGCAATGAGCACAGTGTGTTCGTTTTTATTGGGAGAGGAATTGAGTTTCAATTCCAAACGATCCCTTTGCAGCTGCAGAAATTTGTCTGGTATGGCCAAACTTGTGGAGTTGCGTGCGGTTCTGGTCGCCACATTATAGGATGGATGTGAAAGCATTGTAAAGGGTGCAGACGAGATTACCTAGGATATTGCCTTCTGTGAAGGGAAGGTCTTACGAGGAAAGGCTGAGGGACTTGAGGCTGTTTTTGATTGAGATAAGAATTTTGAGACGTGAATTAATAGAGACATAAAAGATGATCAGAGGTTTTTTTAGATTAGATTAGATTACTTTAGATTAGATTAGATTATTAACAGTGTGGAAACAGGCCCTTCGGCCCAACAAGTCCACACCGACCCGCCAAAGCGTAACCCACCCATACCGCTACATTTACCCCTTTACCTAACACTACGGGCAATTTAGCATGGCCAATTCACCTGACTTGCACATCTTTGGACTGTGGGAGGAAACCGGTGCCCCCGGAGGAAACCCACGCAGACACGGGGAGAACGTGCAAACTCCACACAGTCAGTCAGGTTGCTTTAAGGTAGACAGTGAAGGCCTTTTTCTTCAATGGTGATGGTTGGAAAAATGGCACATCGATGTAATGTGAGTGTGATAGATGCCGAGGTCGATTCCTTTCTCAGAGAGTAGTAAAGGTGCAGAACGCCTTGCCTTCAACAGTCGTAGACTCACCAACCTTCAGGGCAAGTAAATGATCATTGGATAAACTTACGGTTTATAATGCCAAAATGCTGGTCAGATGGACTTCAGATTGGCATCACAGGTCGGTGGAACATTGGTGCCAAAAGCACTTTATTGCGGTGTAATATTCCGTGTTTGAACTGTTCTTCAGCTTGAAGTTGCCATCATCTCTGTTCACTATCAGTAAAACAAACACCTGGCGAGAATCCAATGCGCAACTTTGGCAGCTCATGTACTGCCATTCTGTCATTCAAGTACAGCAAGCTAACTAATTACACAGCTGGATCTGTAGTCTAATGATGACGAACGTCTCCTGATCTTACCACTGGGACCCTCAACCCAATTACTCATTTTTTTTCTGTGGACCTGAAATGAAACATAGTGCAGAGGAGGTTATACTGATAATAGATAATCGATTATTAAGCATCAACTTCAGGAAAATGGCACAGATAAATGTGGTGAAAATCGATTTTATTGAATACTGCGTACGTTTTCTGTGGCTTCCCGCGTTGATCACAGGAAATGTTATGTCGCCACTGTACTGGGATTTTCCTTCTATCGGCTTCAATTCGTCAGAGAACTCTATTCACTGACATTTCACTAACTTCCTTTGGCATGTTCATATGACACATCCACTCACACTGCACACAACATCAACAATGTTCAGCATACTACATCCACGAGCACGTGGCATGGTTTTTATTAACAGTGAAGATTGAATAATGTTATGCAAAGGCAAATTGAAATTCAGTTTAATTAGTAAAGTCGCAAGAATCCAGAGTAAGATTCAAAATGTCAGAAAATCACGTTCATTACCTTGGCCAGAATTCCAGCCCAGCAAAGGGGAAATCTGCCCCTGAATCCCCAGCAACCATGCAATTGCTTGCTCCATCTGTCCACATGGAAACCTATGTCGAAGAATATTCAGCCTGAAGGAGAACTTGTGAGAATCCTCCGCTGTCTGATCTAAAGCTGAAACAAGAGCTGTCTATTCCAGCTGGGAGGGAAGCGAGGTGGAGGTGAGACCAAAATATTACTTGGTGTTTAATTCATATTGTCCTCATTGTGATTATTTAAAAACTCGGGACAGAAATAGCACAGACACAAAGGAGCAGAAGGAGGCCATTCTTAACACCGATCCTGCCCCGCCACGTCATTCGATATCATCATGGCTGACACAACAATGTTAAGTCTTTTTCCAGCCCATCCACAGCATCCTGTTGCCTAGTGGCTAACAGATATTTATCGATCTCTCCCATACATAGACATCGAAAATGTAAATCTGTGAGAGGAAAATGTTCCGTTTCGAAACAGTTGGGTTTATGCACGAATATTACTGGTTTTGCAGATGAGCAGCCGAGTCTGGTCTGACCACTTTGCAATACATAAATTAAAACTCGACTCTGATGGGAGTCGAACCCACAACCTTTGCATAGCAGCTTGCAGAGAAATGTAGAAGTCTAACGTGCTTTCCATGGCGCCACAGTGCCGCGCATGCAAGAAGCTTTAAGCACACAAGTTTGCCTTTGACGCATTGCGTTCAGGACACCTATCTCGTGCCTGTCTGTCCTCGTCACACTTTCCAGTACCTGGTCCTTCTCCACTAGTCCTCTGGCTCATCAAGTGTTCGGTTACAGACTGCTGAAACGTTCTCATGATACTTAGCTTTACCACATGTTCAGATAATGATTTCCAGATAATCAATACTCTATAGGTGAAAGCATTTTTCCTAAATCTAATCCTTGTCTCCTGTCTTTCATTTCTGTCACTCTGTTCCTTCCCAATACAGGCTTATCCCTGTCACACATATCTATCCTCTTCAGAAAATGAGCACGTTAATCGGTTTCTCATTCAGACTTCTCTGCGCTTAGATAAACATCCCCAGCCTAGCTCGTCTACCTTCACAATGGGAGTGATCAAGCCATTGCCTTTCTTTTCATCTCCAGCGAAATTCTCCTCCTGCAATCAGACGCTTCCAGCAGTCTGGCGATTACAACGGAAAAGCAAAGTTCTCAGAAGAAAAGCCAAAAGGTCTGAACAAAATCAGCAGGTCTTGTCCATCTCTGATGAGAAAGGAAAGAACGTTTCGAGTCCAATGATCCGTCTTCGGAACTGATGGGAAGGGCGGGTGCACGAAGAATGTGGAAGAGGGCGGACGGTTTCTAAAATGATTGAACTCGAGGTTGGGTCCTAATGTTTGCATGGTCTGTTGGTAGAAAATTAGTTGCCGGTCTTCCAGCTTGTGTTGTGTCTTGAAGAGCACAGCAGCAGACCAGAAACTGAAATGATTGCCTTGGAACACAGTGTCTCGATTAGAGTGGGGCTGGAAAACACCGCAGTTCAGGCAGCATCCGAGGAGCAGTAAAATTGACGTTTCGGGCATCAGCCCTTCATCGGAAATACAGGCAGAGACCCAGAAACGTGGGAACACTTTGTAATGTTGAAGTACATGAGACTGGAAGATCGGGATAGATTTGTTGATTCTGGACAGAACGTAAGTGATCTCAGTTTTGTCACCGACACCATTTTCCTCTCTCCATTGGAGAAAGGTTACATTCTGAGCAGGAAATACAGTTGCCTCGATTAAATGAAGTGCAGACAAATCTCTGGAAGATGTGACGAGAAGCTTCCACAGTAAGGAGAGATATCGGAAACCAGCAGGAAATGTAACTTACAACATAGAACGTTACAATGCAGTACAGGCACTTCGGCCCTGGCTGTTGCCGCGATCTGTAAAATAATGTGATGTCCATTGTAATGGAAAACCAACATTTATTTTGAAACCAATAAAAGCACAGGGAAACAAATAAGTAAGTACCTAACCTTGCAGAGGCAAGTGTTGCAGACAGACTGAACAAAAATGTGAAGTTAAGCCGAAATAATAGCAGATTTACAAGGCCAGTAAACTACCATATCAACAGTCAAGGAATGAGAAAAAAAACTCCGTATCTGGAAAGTAACTCGAATGTTTGAGGCCCCTGAACTTGAGGTTTTGATAAGAAGAAGCGAATTCTACTATGAAGGGAAAATGTATTATTTGTGGAAGGTGAGCTAGTTACCTTTTTGGTAGATACAGGAGCAACATAGTCAGTCCTTAAATCAACACAGTTGAGAGAGTCGACTCAGTGGATGCATCAGGAGTCGTGATACGAGAGAGCTTAACCACACTACTATTGTGCGGACCCAGTAATGGTGAAACATTCCAATTCTCATTACTATTGTCGAAAATCTGTCCTTTAAATCAGGTGGCTTGCAATCAAATTGTGAGATTGGGGTCGGGTTGTGCAGTACCCTGAGAGGCTTGCAGGTAATACGAAAAGAAGATTTACCAGCTCAAGCTGTAAATTACGATTCACGACCCCGATGCATGTCTATGAGTGGCGATTAAGCCAGAGAACCAAACGTTTAGGAAGCGATTCACTCGCCCAGCAATCAAGTGACCATGTTAATTCCATTAACTCAGATTTTCTTGCTGGGGTTATGCTGCACTGCACAGCACACATACACCGTGATGGCCCTTACAAATCATATGAGAAGGATTGTTTGAGGAGATTGGTTAAACCAGATCAGTTAGTATTGTGCGAAGTTTATTGGAATGATCACAGTTGTGCAGTCAGTGTAAACTTATCCAGAGTATCTGTGACGGCAAGTAGACCCTATCCTTTTGATGTGTAAGGCACCTTTCCTCACGTACCATTGGCGAAGGCATCCAGCGAGAGGTGGCAGGATTTGAGACGATGGGTACTGCAGGCACAAAGAAACGAAAGATTGTGTCTTCAGCGGCGATGTGTGTATCTGATTCAATGCAGATATAAGGACAGATATGAAGAAACTAAATTGGCTAACTCAGGCAGATAGAGCAGTCCAGGTAACCCCCGCCAAGAGGGTCGCCTGGCGATTAGCTATGGTAGATGTCTCGGACCCAAGATGAAGAAGGGTCTCGACTGAGTGCTGGGCAAAAGGCAAACGTGATGTGGGGTTCATACGAAGCTGTGAACCCCATAAGAATTCCTCCGAAGTCTGAGTATCGTTCTTGCAGAACACAAGACTCGTTAAAACCGGAGGCTGTCAAAGGATACGACTTTGCATCCCTCCTTAAGGCTTGAGTGATAATTCCCTGTGGATAATCACCGGTGAGAGCCCCCACTGTTCTGGTCAAAAAGGCAAACATTCCAGGTGATTCAGGGAAACGAGCTTTGTTCAAGACCTGCAGGTAGTCAATTATGCTCTTGTTCCGCCCGCCGCAAATGTTCCTAACCCTTGTACTATATTAGCTCAAATTCCACCGGACAGTAAATGGTTCTCTGCTATGGATTTAGCAAATGTCTTCTTTAGTGTACTGGTACACCCAGAAAGTCACTTCTGGTTCACTTTTCCACTCAAAGGCAAATCGTGTACATTCACGCGACTTTGTCAAGATTACTGTGAGTCCCCACCATAATTAATGAGGCTCGATGCTGGAGTCTGGAGATTCTTGTTTTAACCCCGGGGTCAGCGCTTCTGCACTATGTAGACGAATGCTTAATAGCAGCACCAACAGAGGAACAATGTGAGAAAGATACGCTTGCGTTGCTCTGCCATCTAGCCAGGAATGGGCACAAAGCTAGTTTCGCAAAATTTCAATTTGTGCAACAACAGGTGAAGTTCTTAGGTCACTTCTTGTCTGAACAAGGGAAGTCCATTGGTCAAGAGAGAGTTCAAGCGATCCAGCAAATTCCAAAGCCTCACACGAAGAAACAATTGCTATTCTTTTTGGTCATGTGCTCCTACTGTAGAATTTTTATCCCACATTACACAACCCTTGAGGCCCCCCTAAATGAAATTTCCGATGGCTAAGAGTTGCAGTACCAGAGACCGGAGCAGTTGAATTGAAAATGGCGCTCCAAACCATACCTACACTGAGGATTCCGAATCCAAACAAGCCTTTTGTACAAACGGTCGATGCATGACATCTGTGCTGATGCAGGATAATGTGGGAAAATTGAGGCAGGTAGCTTACATTTTGGCTTAACTTCGACCCCGTAGCGGCAGGATTGCCTATATGCCTGCGAGCCGTGGCTGCAGCTGAATAAGTTTGTAGTAGCGTCCAGGGACACAGTCGGCTTTGGATAATTAACCCTCCTGGTCCCACATGCATCCTTACTGGTTTCCGAGCAAAACACAGCACACATGTCGGCAGCACGTTGGCTCAGAAACAATACTGTGCTATTGGAGATGCCTAACATTACAATAACGAGATGTAACGTCGGTAATGCTGCTAGCCTTCTCCCCACAGAAGGAGACGGAGACTCACATGACTGTGTCGCTGTAACTAATAAAATTTGCAGCCCAAGACCAGACGTGCAGGATTCACAAACTCAGAATCAGGATATGGCGTTTTTTTGTGAATGGGTCAGCATTCAGGTGCAAACGGACAGGCCAGAATTGTGTTTGGTATGCTGTCGTAAGTACGCATGAGGTAGTCAAAACGGAATCACTCCCTTGTCATCTGTCAGCTCAAGCAGCGGAGCTGATTGCCTTGACTGAGGCATGTAAATTAGCTGAGTGAAGGATAGTGAATATTTACACCAACAGCAGATATGCATACGGGGTTGTACATAATTGTGGAACTCTGTGGAAACCCAGGGGCTTCTTGACCTACTCTGCAAAGCCCAAAATACACCGTTGCCTGAGTTTCGACCTCCTGGAAGAGGTCCCACCGCCTAAATCATTCACTGTCTGTAAATGTGAAGCCCACACGAAAAAGTACGATTCCATTTCTCAAGGCAATGCGAATGCAAACTCAGCGGGAAGGACGGCAGCCCAACAGCCGCCAAGTGATCAGTTGACATATGTATGTCAAATATTTGTAATCTAAAGCAGACTAATGGGAGATCGAGTCGCAGGCCATGCCGAACGACAAGCGTGAATAGACAATGGCAGGGTGCAGAATGAGGTAATGGGTGTGGTGTGGCCCCATTGGTAAACCCTGTCTACCGCGATCATTATTCCCATTCCATGCCAATTAACACACAGTGAGGACCATGTGTCAAAAGGGGGGATGTACCGAATAAAGTGGTATGATTTTATCTTGATATGTAATTGGTTTCCGTGGTCAAATCTGTAACTCCTCTTCTGACATGGTGCAAAATAATTTTCCAAAGGTCATCTCAGACAGTCCGGGACTGAGGTTCAGAAAAGAACAAATATTTCTGTTTTTTTTTGGAGCTTGCTGTGTTTACATTATCCCCGCCTCACTCTATGGAGAAGGACTTATAAACTCCATTCCTGTCAGTCCAGGTGAGACACTTTGTGACGCGGGTAGTTTCATTGGCAAAGAAAAGGCATTTATCCCCATGAAGCTTCCTTTCACCCTCTGCCTGCCCATTCATTCAATTTGATCACTGCTGTTCTGAAAAATTTCACCTCTGCTCTCCTGTTGTTATTCCGTAGTTCGAGAGAACCTCGAACCGAATCCCAACATCATATTAATTTTCGGTTGTTTATGTTACATCAATGACCAGACCAGAACAAGCTAGCAGGGAGTTGAATAACACATAAAAGATTTTTAAAATTCCTTCCAGAAAATTGACCGACTGCAGAGTCAGAATATGAGAAATGTCAGACTGCACTGATATTTCGCCCATTTCACAATGCACAGATACTCCTAGACGAGTTCAGTCTTTGCAAAATGTTTATTTATAATTGTGACAATTCCCTGGGTCAAATCCTCCCTCAATCCACAAAAATGTATGCTACCAAAAACTATTTCAGTTCAGATTAAAATCGCTTAGGATACGTTCCATCAACCCAAAGTTTCCTGCGCCATATCAATTAAAGTGTATCCAGATGAGGTTAGATCGCCGAGCCTCGTCTCCCACAGCTCCCTATTCCATGTCAACAGAAGTTGCGCCGGCCGAGTTTGGAGCTCCCAGCCTGGGCGTTTCACGTGCCTCTCTGCCTTCATAGAAGGACTGCATGCTCACGGACTTGGTCACTGGCAGAAAGAGTAGACATTCACGCGTTCATTCCATTCTCAATTTCCGATCGGATCTTCGCCATTGCGTCACTAAATTTCTCTGATTCCAGACCTGGAAACCGGTGTGATTGAAGTGTGCAACCTTAGTTGCTACCTTGTCTCGAGGCACTGGTAAAGTAACGATGCGAAACTTCGTTGTTATTGAAACTTACATTTCAACTATTTGTGTGCTACGCCTGTACATTTAATCATTTCTTGAAATCTATCAAACTCAGTCTTCAACATTCTCAATGATGGAATCTCCACAGCCACTGAGGACATCGAAGATGACGATACAACCCAATCTCAGTATGTTATCCTCTTGTGCATGTGGTGCTATTCCTCGCCAACCTCAGACATTGCATTTATTGCTTTTACTGTTGGTTATTTATTCATGTGATCGTATAGTGGCGCGTCCTCTGCATTGTGGCCGCAGCAACCTTCATTCAAATCCGAGTATCAGTAATGCGCATTTGTTCCATGTTACTCCACATAACCCTTGCAAAACAAACGCAGAAAGGAAACAATCAATTTAAGGTTAAAATGCTCTCGAAGGTGATGATATTTTTGCTTCAAACTTTATCTGCACCCAATATCGGAGAAGTTTCTCCCTTTCCCAATTACTATTCTTCATTTCCATCCCTCCTCCCATGCCACTGGGGCATTGCACAAACTAACATTCACTTTCACATTGACACCGTTAAGTTAGTGTTGCTGCTGTTCTCTTGTTGGGTGAACTTGCCCCAATACCATGATGAGGAACTTTAAGCCACTTAATGCAATCAGATAATGTGGTTGGGTTATCAATCCTCATGTAAAGTGTTTGATTTGCATGGACCAGAGTTCATTTGAGCACTGGATTCAGGAAAAAGACACAGAACAGTATCGAAGAAAAGAGACTTTATTGGAAAAGACTAATGTTTGTGAATTCCCCACATTTATTTCAAGTCTTTATTCGTCTCTCGCTAGAGTGTTATGTACAATGCTGCAATTCACATAAAGGAAGCGATATAACAGTTGTGGAAACGGTGCGGAAGTGATCTGCCAATATATTGTCTGGATTGAAGAACTTCAGCTATGAAAGAGTTTAGACAGACTGGCCTTGGTTTTGTGCGAGCAGGAGAGATTGAGAGGAGACAGTATTGAGATGTAGGAAATAAGGAGGGGCATGGATTGGGTACACTGAACGAAATATTTCTCGATGATGAATGGATCAATCAAGCATAGATTTAAGATAAGAGTCATAAATGTTCGAGTAGCTCTACATTAAAAAAACTTTATCAGCTAGGGAGTGGTTGGAATCTGGACATCACTGTCTGTATATGTCAGAGCGGCAGAAATTCTGATAATCTCCAGAGATACTTAACTGTGAATTTGTAATGCTTAAGCCATACAACGTTAAATGATGTAAAATGAGATGAGGTTAATCAAGCAGGTGTTATTGACAAGAACATGCACAAGTCGCTTGCAGGCTCAGTTAGCTCTGACATCCACCGTGTGGCGTTTGGTAACCTCAGTTGTCACGTGAGAGGCCAGGGTTCATTTTCCCGCTGGGGCGGCTCTGACTGTTTCAGGGTTTCAAGGTTTGGGTAAAGATCTGCAGTTCCGGTGAAGGGTGCAGATGGTGTGGGGATGTTGGGTGGTTTTGAGAAGTTGGTTTTCAGCCGTTTCCTTCCCTTTCTCGGTGATCCTCAAGGCAGATGAAACTCCTGTGAAGCGCTGCTGTCCTGCAGCGTTTCGAATTGGTTTCATTTATTTCCGACTGCTTTCAGTTGCTAATACTTGTCGTTTTTTGCATGCCCCAGTATGTTGGGTCCAGATCAATATGTTTTTTTGATGGAGTCATTGCATGAGTCTCGTCATTCTAGAAATTCTCTGGCTGCCCTCTGTTTAGCTGGCCCTATTACTTTGTGTGGTCCCAGTCGAATCTGTTGTCCACGTCATCGCTGTGCATTGCTACTCGGGACAGCGGGTTGTGTTGTTTAGTGGATCCTCCAGAAATATTTTGCAACAATAGATATTACCAGAGATTCATTGTCAAAACCAATGCCAGGAGGACATGCCATTACCCAACAAACCAATCTCTCCACATTATAGGTAAAAGTATGTCTCAGCACGTACAGCCAGACTCCTCTGGCCACTCGGATGTTTGAGACAGAAACCGAAAGACAATATTTGACAACAACTCACCAAAAAATGGACCCAATACCCATCAAAGGCAGGACAAATTTGGACAAACAATGTTGCCTGTAGTGACCGCAGGAAACATTATAACTCACGATCCGCATTCTTGAAGATCAACTTGACACGAAACACCACTGCTAGATGTCTGCAGTAGGTTGACTCATGACACTGAGTGTCGCTGATTCCGTGGCTGAAAGCTCGGATTGTGTGACAGTCTGCAGCAATGGAGAGTGCGTTGCTGAAAAAGTACGGCAGATTGGGCAGCATTCAAGAAGCAGGAGAATGGATGGTTCTGACATGAATACTTCATCAGGCATTCGGCCAAAACGTCGATTCTGCTACTCCTCGGATGCGGCCTGACCTGCTGTGTTTTCCAGCACCACACTCTTGACTCTGATCTCCAGTATCTACAGACCTCACTTTCTCCTCCGTCTGTAGCATTATTTAATTCCTTGTGTTGATATCACCAATGTAAAATTCGATTGCTGATTGAGAAATACAACCAGGGCCGCAGCCCAAGAGTGTTTCTGTTGTTTTGAGTTTCCTGGCTGCTCAATGTGTGCTTTCGTGATCGCGCAGTTGGCAGTACTCTGGGGAGCGGCTGCAGTTATCTGCGTTTGGAACCTAGATGCTATTGATGCTGTTTGATTTGTTCTTGATTTGTACAACAGTAACACAGTGATGGCTCAATTAATATTGCAAGAAGGCAGACAGACGCGGAAAATATCGAGGTTCTGGTGATATTTGATCAGAGATTACCGAGATTCAGGAGAAACGAATGTTGAATTCTTTCGGGTCGTGATGAAGAACAACCAGGGAAATAAGTCATCAGCGGGTACAGTTTACAAGGGCACTCACAGGAACCAGAATGCGAAATAAAACGTACAAAATGACGAAGACAGATGAAGGATGAGAGTAATCATGGGTAATCTGACTTCCACTCCCCAGCTCCCCTATTTCCCACACCCAGCCCCATTGTAATGAAATGTTACAGAGCCATAAACATCAACGTCGTCCATTGGAACGATCCAAGTCTTCTCTAAATTTTCGATGCGGCTATTAGTTTCACTTATTTTTATCTTTCCTGGAAAACCATCTCTTTCGTTGTTCGCAATCGGAAAGGAAGCCATCCTTTTTGTCAGGGAAATAATATGATACTAAACTTTGTTTGTGCCATGTGTAAGATTCCTCTATGTCACACGTTTCTTCTCCTTTCTCTGGATTTTAACAGTTCCTTGTCTTTTGACTCTTCCGACCAAAGTGCATGACCTCATAATCCGGACATGAAACTGCATCTGACAAGTTTTTCCCCACTCACCCAATCTATCCATATGCCTATGCAAATTGCCACGATCTCATCATAACATGCGCTCCCACGCGTGTGTATTGTCAGCAAATTTGGACACATTTCACACTGCCACTTGCTCCATGCTTATAACAGAGAGATAATTGAAACCTTGAATATACCCAGTCTTGAAAGGCCCCTGCTGTAAATACTTCTACATACTTGCTACCCTCTGAATGTGAGAACATCCTCTTCATTCATTTCTGAAATGTGCAACCCCTTCCCCTGAGATTGGGATCTCCAGTCCTTCACTATTCTGGATATTAAGTAGAGCAGAAAATCTTTTAAAGTAAAAGATAATCTCACTGGCGTCTCCAGAACCAGTTCTGAGTTTTCTTTTTTGACCTCTGTTTGAACAAACTGCCCTGATTGGCACATTATTATTTACAATGACACATCTGCTTCACAGGTGCTTCAGTGCCTGTAATTGTAGTGGAGCTGAAAGGCGCGTTAAAAGTGCATCTTTATTACTCGACCATTGCCATATTATTAATCTCTCTACTCATGAAAATGGATCCTCATATCCATTCTATCTCTCATCAATGCCGAGTATGTTCCCCTCACAGTTGATTTTAAACGATTTCTTGTTGGATGAGTTATCTCTGCAACTCCTGAAAAACCGTCTCAACAACTCGATATGTTCTCAGGTCTGTTCATTTCTTGACATACAGGAAACTTGCGTTCGGAACCCGAAACGGATCTGACTCAAAACGTTATCTCTGTCTCTCTATCAACAGATGATAAAAAAAACGGATGGGATATATATAGGTTTCACTGAGTTTATTTGAAACAAGTTGTGTTTTTCCATTAAACGTCTTCACTCCTCGTCCGCTGGTCAATTGCCCTCTTAAGAGGCAGCAGTTCCTCCTGACCATTTACTCGCCCATCCACACCTCTTTCTCCCACATCATTATAAACGTCCACAATAAATCTCCCATTAATCTTCTTTGCTCCAAACAAAACGTTCCCCGAGTCGTGAATCTCTCCAGAAAAGGAGGTTTATTTGTCTCTCTACATGGTGCAAAGCAGAGGATTGTGGAAAGATTCTGGGAACATGTTGCCACTTGTCTAGTGGGAAAACTGTCAACAAGCAAAACAGAAATCCCAGCCTCGAGCTTTGTGAATCTTTCGATATTCCTTTGGACGCGGATTCAGAGGAAAATGAAGGGTGAAATGGCCGACTGGTCAGAGACAGTTTAGAAAATTTTCCATTCTTTCGGAGGCCGGTGCTTTGACTTGATGGATTCACGTTCCTGCACGTCAGGATGTTAAATCTCATCTCATCTCCGGGGCAATTAGAAAACGCGGGAACAGATAGGACACTGAAAGGCTGGGAGTGAGACGATCCCAGGAGGAGGATAACTGATTTCCGGTGTCTTGCGTGTGTGTATAAAGGGTGGGATCAGACTATTACCATGTCTTCACCTTGAATTGCCCAGGATTTATTTCGGAAAAGTCATACTAATTAAGGACGATTGTCAATATGGGAGGAGCAGGCTGCAGCTTGCATTGCGGATCAGTGATGCCGTTGGCTCATCAGTCTCTGTGACGATGTTAGTCAGTGCGTTCGGCTCTTCACTGACAGGTTGCTGTTCTCCCACGAGCCAGGAACAGAGCGACAGCTGTTCTCACACAACCTGTTTTTTTTTGTCCACACAGTTCAGGGTTTTTACTGAGGTCAGAAAAGTATTCCTCATAAGGCTCGAAGGGAGAAGGTTCCAGTTTTAGGAAAGCTGGTTCCCGGTGACTTGCACGTGTCTCCAAAGTGTGAGATCAAACTGTTCCCATTGTCCACAATGAATGCTCCAGGATTAATTTTGGAAACGTCAAACAAATTGAAGACAATTTTCATTATGTGAAGGGCAGGAAAAAGCTTGAATTCACTGACAGTTTGCTTTAAGAGATCCTGCAAGGGGCCTCCTACAAGGGACTCCCCAGCCTCTATGGAGCAATTAGTCCTCTCGTTTGGCTGTTAACCGAGAGGGTGTACCCACGCATGGAGCGGCCGCTGTTCTTATCCATCCGACTCCTTTGCCGTGCACTTTCGGGTTTTTAATAGGGTCAGTAATATGTACCCAAACGGAAACCAAATCCAGTGAAGAACCACAAATGCGTTTCTGTATTGTTGAGGGTTGTGGACACTCGGAATCTCAAACAAAAACGGAAACTGCTCAAGGAACTCGGCAGGTATGACATTACCTGTGAGAGAAAATAGAGTTCTGAGAAACTCCTGGAGAAGCTCCGAATCGTTGTCTCTGTTTGTCTCTCCCCAGATGCTGCCAGATTTGTTTAGTTTCTCCTGCAATCTCTCCCTTTCTTTTTAACTGAATGACCATTTCAACAATCGACATTGATTACACAGTCCAAACATGTCCTGACATTTAACCCTGTCGAAACTGTGGTGATTGAATTCAATCAAACCGAACAATGATTGCCTGTCCCTCAGCTCCACAGGGAGGGAGAACTTGAAACAAGTTTAGTAGCGCGCTTCTGCAGATGTGGCCAAATGGTTGAGGCGATGGGCATTCAATCCACCGTGGATTCCTCATGCAGTTAAGTATTTTGCTGACTGTGATTGAGAGCCGAGAGTGAACTTGAAGAGTGTTTGTTCTCTGCTTTCTTGTTTGAAATTCAAATCGCAGGATTAGGTGAAATGCAGATAGCTCAGATAAGGAACGTTAGGAATCTGCAACCAACCGCCTCTCAGGATGGAAAATGCAGAAAACTCCAAAGCAGGTAAGACCCATTTAGTTGTACACTTCCATTACTGAATAGGTTTGCCCCTCTGAACAAAGTGACGCCAAATGAGGTAAGAACAGTTCAGGGGACTGGTGCAGACTTAGTGGGCCAAAGGTCATTTTTGTGCTAGACACTTCCATGGCCAACTGCGAGGTGGTCAGTTTGTGAAGTAATAGGACATTCTTTACAAAATGTCCCTCGGTGAGGAAGGGGTCGAAGCTACTCTCCCCTGATATTTCTGACAGTCACGGTATTCATTGGGACATTTCGATTGGTAATAACTGTTACGGTGCATATTTGTGGAATCAGTCTATATGATAATCAGGATGATGAGACCGTGGTGTCTCATTACCCAGCCGAGAGCAAGCCCTTGCAACTTACATTCCCTGGCTCTGCTTTTGAAATAAAGATTACTTTCTCGATGCGCCTGTGTTTATATCAAACAGCTCATTGATATTGGGACTGGACGTTCAGGGGAAACTGAAGGTGTGACAGGGACAGACATAGAACAAGACGAGACGTGAAAGTGTTTAGATTTTGCCGTGGGTCCGTTGTTTTTCGTGAGGAATGTCTGCTGGGCGCTATCCTGTCATTTTCCAGGAGCCAGAGGGTTTGTTTTGGTGGGATTTGTGTTATTGAAAGTTACACATGAGAAGCGTGTTGGACTATTTCAGCTCAGTATCCACTTCATATCACGGCTCACCGCAATGATGCACATTTTCTGCGAAGTGCCTTGTATTCCACTTAAAGCTGCCTTTCTCCGGAGAAACTTGCAGACATAAAGCACATGGAGTGGGGAGAATCGTGAGGACTCTGTCACTATTGGGGAATGTGCCTATGTGACTGACTCTGGAAGTGAACATGAGAATACGTTCCCCAAAGGGGTTACAACAGTGTGACCAGGTCAACCATCAGTACCATTGTTATGTCATTTAAGATCACAGGGAGAATCTCATTGCTGCAAACCGGGACGAAGATAGATGGATGCCTGATATTGTGCGCTTCACGATGGACGAATGGCCCTTCTCCACTTCTCTCCCACACGCTTTGTAAACTCGAGGCCAGAGAGAAACTGACCTGACGAGAAGATCGCTTCAGAACCTTCTACTACCAATTTTGCAAACTTACTTCTATCTTGCCACATAAATCATTCATTTAAATGTGAAATAAGTGAATGTGCGCTCAGCCAATGGGACACCTTTGGTAACAGTCCTCCAGTCTTAAAACGACCCCGCACCACCGTTCTCAGCATCCTGCTATTAAACTAATTTTATATCTAAGTGGAAAACTTACATTTAACTCCATGCGATCTAAATTTATGAATTAGTCAACCATGTGGAACCGTGTAAAAGCTTTTATTAAAGTCCAAGTGAGCAAAGTCTGTCACTTTGTCCTCAGTGATCTTTTTGGTTACGCTCTCAAAAAGTCAATTTTGTTCAAAACCATGCTGATTATCCCGATTCATTCCTTGTACCTAAACATTCATATAAATCCTATCGTTCAGAATTGCACCAAACAACTTATCCACGACCATAACCAGACACAAACGTCTATCGCTCCCAACCTTCTCCACGAAATCCTTTCTAAACAAAGGCACATTAGCCATTCGACGCCCCACTCGTCATAACAGATGATAAAAATATTTCTACGAAAGGCCCAAATATTTCTTTCCCTAACTTTCCACAGGTTTCCGGTATACAGGAGATCAGATCCCAGAGAAATATCCAACTTTATATTTTCCAAGTCGTCCACCCCTTCCCCTTTTCAATGTGAACTACTTTCAAAACATCAATATTTAGTTATACCAGTTGTTTCCTTCTCCATGGTGTAAACTGACGCGAAGTGAACATTATATCTCTCTCCATCTCCTGAGGTTCAAGACAAACGTGAGCACTTTCATCTCAAAGTGGTCCTATTTGGTCTCAAGTTCGTAATTACTTGTAGATTCTCTTTAGACTATACTTAACTTTATGTTCTGATGACATCTCATATCCTCGATTGACCTTTATAATGTCCTCCTTAAGAATGCCCCTCCACTCCTTATATCGTTCAAGAGATTCACTTGAAACCATGTATTTATGTGGAAGCGGTCACCTTTTTTAAAAAAAAAAATTCTTATGACAAGGCGTAAATCTCAGCAATCAACGTTGTTCTAATGGAATACCTACAATGTGGAACCCGGCCATTCAGACCAAGAAGCCCCCACTAATCCTGCGAAGGGAATCATACCCAAACTCACACCTCTACACAATTCTGCATTTCCCATGACCAAAAAACGTCAGCCACACATCTTTACTCTGGGGAGGAATGTGCAGACTCCACATACACAGTCGTCCAAAGTAGATGTTGAACCAGCATCTCTGAGGCCGCAAGACATTAGTACTCACCACTGAGTCAGCCATTATAAACCTCCTATCCACCACTCAAAACATATCATCACTTAGATATGTGGCCTATACCTGCTCCTAATGTTCCAAATGCATCTGTCCAGAGCATCCTATTGACTGAGGTGTAAACCTCTGCCCATGCTTTCCGATTCGCTTCAACTGAACGCCTGCATTGTATTTGCCTTCCTAAACACCAACTGAAACTGCATGTTAAACATAAGAGAAAATTGAACTTTGAATTCTTTCTGCTTTCAGAAAATTGTCTATGCCTCTACTCTTACCACCAAACATACGACCTCACAATTTTCCACAAAGTATCGCAACTGCAACTATTTTTTCAAAGCACTCCATCCGTTCAAGTCATTCTGCAGCATGCCCGCTTCATCAATAAGATCTGGCCTTCCACCTATCATTGTGTCTTCTTCAAATGGAGCAACAACACCCTCAGTTCCTTTGACTGGATCCTTCATAAACAATGTGAATAGCTGTGTTGCCAACACTGACTCCTGCTGAACTCCACTAGTCACGGGCTGCCATCCTACAGAAGACCCCTTTACCCAACTGTCTGCCTTCTGCCAGTTAGCCAAGCCTCAATCCATGGTCTCTTATTTAGCAGTTTGCCGTACTGCACCTTGACATATGCCTGGGGAAATTCAAGCTGGTTACCTCCACAGGCTTGACTTCATCTAACTTGCTCATTACCTACTCAATGCATTCTAATATATTTGTCAGACGTGATTTCTTCCTGACAATCTGTGCTGATGGTTCACGTACTCTGTACTCCCATCCTTCCAATGACCTTTGATACCGTGTTTAACACAAAGCTGATTTGTTTGATTGTTATCTAGAATATTCCAACTTTAATTTCAGACCTGAATGTGAATAACAACAACGTCCAATTGCTGTTGAGATTTGTAAAGTCTACGCTATCTAAGTAGGGTCGATGAGTGAGTGAATTCCTTCCCTCAGTGGGATCCTCTATTCTCTCAGCAGGGTCGATGAGTGGCCTAACTGTTTTGCTCACATGGAGCGGGTAAATGCTTGCTGCCAACTGCAAACCAGATGGTGTACTGAGAGTTGAGATGATCGCTTGAACCTATTCCTGGAATAAATACACTTGTAACGTCTCTCACACTACGAAAATATCAATGGGAAATCAGTTCTACAGAGACTAGAGAGAAAACATCCCACAGGCTACATATTTGATAGGTCTCTCCACAAAGTGATGACGTTCATGACGAACTGTCCCCAGGAACGTTTATAATGATTAATGTCTTTGCTCAGTGTGAACACGTTGATCACACGTAAGTATTCAGGAACTTGTGCAGCACTTCCCGCAGTCATGGCATTTAGAAAGATCTGTTAATATTGCGAGAAAGGTGATGAGCCATCCGATCGCTCGGACTTTACAGCACGGTCACACAGATTTGGAATTGGAGAGGTCTCTATTCCGGGTGAGCACGTGGGTCAGACGTCAGGTGTCTATATATCTTAATGGATTCTTATTTATGTGAGTATATTTCTCAGAGATGAAGCACATAGAGGTCTGATAACATTTTCCAAAGTCCGGAGAAATAAAATGTTTCTCATTCGTATGAGTATGGTGTTCAGATCTCCAATCGCTGGACGGTTTAAAGCATTTTCCGCAGTTCAGCCATTTAAATCGTTTCTCATCATTTTGAACGAGCAGATATCGCAGCAGGTCAGAGACAGAGTGAATCCCTTCCCACACTCTGAGCAGGTGAATGACTTGTTCCTGGTATCATTGCGTCCATGGGAATTCAGCTCAGACAGGGAAATGAATCCCTGCATTTCCACAGTCATTCCTCACTATGACTGCAATTGAGGTGTGTAAGTCTGATGACAGGTGATGAAAGACCTGTTCCACACACACAATAAATGAACGACGTATCTCACACTGTAACCAGAGCTTTTTCCATAAATGTTCGAAATCTGATCAAGTTGTATTTGGGATAAACTGCGCAGCTTCATCAGATTATGGTGGAGAGGTTGATTTATAAATGTTCCCCTACTAATATCCTGCGAAATTGATGTTATTCAAAAATGAGTGTGGGAAACCGTCTTTCAAAAGAGTCTAGAATCTGTCTGAAGGTAAGGGATTTTTGACACTAAGAATTTGACCAGAATTTTGTCAGAATATTTCATGCACACAACTTCCACCACAGAGAACGAGCAGGTCAGCATGTGGATATGAACACGATCACCTCCCTGTTCCCTCCAGGTCAAACAATGTCCTGAATTGTCTCACATACAGTCCTGTTGGAGCAGACATTTCTTACAATTGAATAATTGCAAAACTGAGGCCTCTGACTTCAATCCCAACTCAAAATGCAGTGCCTCACCACTGAGTTGGAAGAGTGATGCTGGAAAAGCGCAGCAGGGCAAGCAGCAACGAATGAGCAGGACAACCGACGTTTTGGACACGAGCCTTCATCAGGAAAGAGGCTTGTGAACCGAGCGGGTAGAGAGACAAATGGGAGCGGGTGGGGCTGGGACAAGGTAGCTGAGATTGTGATAGTTTAATGGAGGTGGGGATAATGATGATAGGTCGCAGCGCAGGCTGGAGCAGATAGGTGGGATGGAAGATGGACAGATAGGATAGTTCATGAGAGCGGCGGAAGCCCTGGACCTGAATAAACTTGGCTGTGTGGGAGGGAGAGTTGACTGTTCAGCCAGGGGCCAGTGGCGTTGTTTGGTACGGGTGTCCCGGAGATGTTTTCCGAAGCTGTCTGTAATTAGGCATCCGATCTCCTCTATGTCGAGGAGACTGCAAAGGGAGCAATTGATACAGGAAATGACATGCGTGGAAATACAGGTAAAATTCTGATGGACATGCAAGGGTCATTTTGGGCCTTTGACAGAGTTGTGGGTGGATGTTTTGCAAATCCCGTGTTGGAATGAGAAGGTGCTGGGAGGGGAGGGTGGTTTGGTGGTAGCGTGCACTTTGTAAGTGAGTGGAAGAGGGAATGATCTTTATAGAAAATGGATCGGGGTGTGGAGGGAAGCACATCTTAATTGTTGGGGTTCATTTGCAGCTGACGGAAATACCGGAGACATGATGCCTACAGAGGCTGCGAGATTTTAAAGTGATGAAAAAGGAAGTTCTGTCCTCGTCATATTTGGAGGGATGGGTTTTGGGAGTGGGGTTGAGGGAAGTGGATGAGATGAGCTGGAAGGCATCATCGACGACGTGACAGGAGAAAATGCCTCGCCACTGATTCAAACTTCAAATTATTGTGTTGCTTTAGCAAATGTTCTGACAGGAGAGAAAAGTAGGGAAAAAACAGTCACTTCCCAGTCAGGGATTGATCCATTATGCGACAACCAACAGATTCACTTTTGACTGAACTAGCTCCTATTTTCCCTACATTGGTAATGGCAGTATACAGCATTATAGCGGGCTTTAATGTGTTGCATTGGACCCAACATCCTTTCTCAGCGTGGACTATACTAGAATATAAAGAGATAATAAAATACATGGATTGAGATGACTGGAATGAAAAGACGTCAGGAAGAATGGACAGCGTTTACGTGGAAACAATAAAATGGAAAGGAAGCCATCAATGTATTGAGGGGTAATGCCGTTTGAAAAGACAATGCGGGGTTTCATGGGTAATGGAAAAGACGAATGGATCATGTGGTGTGACACCAGGTAAAACTGAGTTATGTCCATATGGAAGGTTTCCATGCGATGTGAATTTGGTGAGAGGAAACTGGAGGGAAATTCCCTCATTTGGATGTATCTATATCTCGACTATGGAACTTCAAAACCAGTGACGAATGATAAAGTGAAGGTTGGAGCACGTTTTCTTTTTTCCTTTGACAGCTTTGGAATTCGAAAGCCATTACTTTTTCGCAGGAAAAATTGTTCAGAAGCTGATTCTAAAATATTTGTGAAGACGCGTGCAGGCACACAAGGAATGAATTACACCGTGACAGGGAGTCTGGGCGGCCAGGATGGGTACGCGTTATGTGCACACTCTCTAATTGGTTAACGTTAATTAGAAATAAACCTCATAACACCTGCAACTGCGTACGACGAAGTATAAAATGAGCTGATTGTGAGGAAAGGTTTAGCAGTTTGTTCCACGTGAACTTCTAGAAATTGTAAAAAAAAACTGAGCTGTTGTGTCAGCTCAGCATGAAAGGGAAGCCGAGTAGCTCAGTCCGCTGCATTACTGGTTTATGAGAGAAAGTGATTCGAAAAGTGTGGAATTATTTCTCGCAATGTCTCAGCATACAGTCAGGATCTTGATCTCCCAACTCAGCTTATACTTTAGATGATGGCGACAATCAAAATGAAACTATACTATCGTGAGTTGGAACTGACCTGCCGATGTAACGCACCTTATTTCTTTAATCTGTTGCATTGGAAAATTTGGCAGCAATCACAGAGAAGGGAGTGAGTCCATTTGCTGCTCACTCATCTCCCTCAAAAATATCCAGTGACAAGACACGAAAAATATTCCTCTTGGAATTCTACAATCTTCATAGCAATACTTAAAAACATCGTTATCATTTCGATTCCAGTTTTTCCGATAGCATTCAAAATGTCCAATGAGAGAAATCTAATACTTTGTGGATTGTTTTAATGGCCTGTGCGAGCTTCCAGCAATTTAATAGTATGAAACGAGCTCAACATCCTTTCCAGAATTTAACACAGCGCAGGTTCAGTGGTATGAAAAATGTATTTTTTCAATAGTCACCTCTGCATCTCTTTTGAGTGATGGATATTCACTCAGGGAGTATTTATGGCTGGTCTTAAGTAACTGAGGTAGTCCCCAAGGACAGAACACTCCACAAAATAATATTTTTTTTCGAATAAATGCTGTTTTACTCAATGTTCTTTTGCAATTTTAAATATATATGCACACACACATATATGCATGCGCAAAATATGCACATATATATGTGTGCGTGTGAATTCAGAACATTAGTAATGGATGGTCGGCCATTTTAATGGTCTTCCTGTAGAATGTGAGAGCTTAGAGATTACAGTAATGTCCCTGAAATGTAGTTAAAATATGGCATAGTAAAATGTGGTGAAAATCAGTTTTATTGAATGCTGCGTATGTTTACCATGGTTTCCTGCGTTGATCACAGGAAATGTCATGTCGCCACTGTACTGGGATTTTCCTTCCATCGGCTTCAATTCGTCAGAGAATTCGATTCACTGATATTTCACCAACTTCCTTTGGCATGTTCATACGACACACCGACCCACACTGCACACAACGACAATAATATTCAGCATACTGCACCCACGAGCACGTAGCATGGTTTTCATAAACAGTGAAGATTGAATAATGTTATGCAAGGGCAAATTGAAATTCAGTTTAATTAGTAAAGTCGCAAGAATCCAGAGTAAGATTCAAAATGTCAGAAATTAACGTTCATTACCTTGGCCAGAATTCGAGCCCAGCATAGTGAAAATCTGCCCCTGAATCCCCAGCAACCATGAAATTGCTTGCTCCATGTGTCCACTTGGAAAACTATGTGGAAGAATATTCAGCCTGAAGGAGAACTTGTGAGAATCCTCCGCTATCTGATCTAAAGCTGAAACAAGAGCTGTCTCTTCCAGCTGGGAGGGAATCGAAATGGAGGTGAGACCAAAATATCAAATGGCCTTTAATTCATGTTATCCTTATTGTGATTGTTTAAACACTTGGGCCAGAAATGACACAGACACAAAGGAGCCCATTCTAAACACTGATCTTGCCCTGCTCCCTGATCCGATATCATAATGGCTGACACAACACTTTTGTGTTTTTTCCAGCCTATCTACATCATCGTGTTGCCTACTCTATCATAAATAGACATCGAAAATGGAAACCTGTGAGAGGAACATGTTCCGTTTCGAGACATTTGGTTTCTGCACGAACACTGTTGGTTTTGCAGATAATCAGCCGAGTGTGGTCTGACCACCTTCCAAACCATAAACTAAAACTCGACTCTGATGGGACTCGAACCCACGACCTTTGAATAACAACCAGAGAAAAAACAAAGAAGTCCAACGCGCTTTCCATTGCGCCACAGAGCCGTGCCAACAGGCGCTTTTTAAGCACACAAGTTTACCTTTGACCCATTGCGTTGAGGACTCCCATCTCGCATCTGTCTGTCCTCGTCACAGTTTCCAGTACCTGTTCCTTATCCACGTGTGCTCTGGCTCTTCAAGTGTTTGGCTACAGACTGCTGAAAAGTTCGCATGACACTTAGCTTTACCACATGTTCAGATAATGATTTCCAGATAAGAAACACTCTATTGGTGAATGCATTCTCCCAAAATCTCCTCAAAACATCTTGTCTCCTGTCTTTCATTTATGTCACTCTTTTCCTTCCCAATACAGGCTTATCCCTGTCATACATATCTATCCTCTTCATAAAATGTGCACGTTAATCAGTTACTCAATCAGCCTTCTCGGCGCTTAGATAAATATCCCCAACCACAGCGTCTGCCTTGCCATTCTTGTCAACTCCTGTGAACATCTCCTCCTGCAATCAGACGCTTCCAGCAGTCTGGCGATTACAACGGACAAGCAAAGTTCCCTGAATTAAACCAAAAATGTCTGAACAAAATCAACAGCTGTTGTCCATCTCTGATAAGAAAGGAAAGTTAACGTTTCGAGTGCAATGATCTGTCTTCGGAACTGATGGGATGGAAATGTGGGTGAAGAATGGGGAAGAGGGCAGACGGTATCTAAAATGAATGAACTCGATATTGGGTTATAATGTTTGCATGGTCTGTCAGCACAAAATGAGTTGCAGGTCTTCCAGCTTATGTTGTGCCTTGAAGGAGCACTGTAGCAGACCAGAGACCGAAATAGTGGCCTGGGAACACAATGTCTCGATTGGAGAGGGGCTGGTAAAGCACAGCAGTTCAGGCAGCATCCGAGGAGCAGTACAATTGACGTTTCGGGCATCAGCCCTTCATCAGGAATACAGGCAGAGACCCAGAAGAGTGGGAACGCAATGTGATGTTGAAAGTTACAGGAGACTCGAAGATCGGGATTCTGGACAGAACTTAAGTGATCTCAGCTATGTCACCGACTCTGCTTTCCTCTCTCCATTGCACAGAGATCACATTCTGAGCAGGAAATACTGTTTCCTCGATTAAATGAAGTGCAGACAAATCTCTGGAAGGTGTGACTGGAAGCTTCCACAGTGAGGAGAGACATCAGAAACCAGCAGGAAATATAGCTTACTAAATAGAACGTTACAATTCAATTCAGGTACGTCGGCCCTCGCTGTTGCAGCGACCTGTAAAAATAGTGTGATATCCATTGTAATGGAAAAGTAGCATTTATTTTGAAACCAATAAAAGCAAAGGGAAACAAATAAGTAAGAACGTGACTTTGCAGATGCAAGTATTGCAGACAGACAGAAAAAAATGTAAAGTTAAACCGAACTAATAGCAGACTTACAAGCCCAGTAAATTACCATATCAACAATCAAGGAATGGGGAAAAAACAACTCCATATCTGGAAAGGAACTGGAATGTTTCAGGTCCCTGACATTGAGATGTTGATAAGAAGAAGCGAATTCTAGTCTCAAGGGAAAATGCGCCAGTTTTTGGTAGATACAGGGGCAACATATTCAGTCCTTAAATTAAGGCAGTTCAGAGAGTCGACGCAATGGATGCATCAGGATTCGTGACACGAGAGAGATTAACCGCACCTCGATTGTGCGAATGCAGTAATGGTGAAACATTCCAATTCTCGTTTCTGTTCTCGGAATTCTGTCCTTTAAATCTGATAGCTGGCGATCTCACAGTGAAACTGGGGTCGGATTTGCGCAGTACCCCGACAGGCTTGCAGGTAATACAAAAAGAAGCTTTACCAGCGCAGGCTGTAAAATACAACTCACGACCCCTGATGCATGGCTATGAGTGGCGATTAAGCCAGAGAGCCATAAGTTCAGTGAGGGATTCGCTCGCCCAGGAAGCAAGTAACCATGTTAATCCCATTAACACCGCTTATCTTGCTGGAGATATGTGGAACTGCACAGCAAGCATACACCATCATGGCCCTTACAAATCATATGAGAAGTATTGTTTCAGGATATTGGTCGAACCAGATCAGCTATTATTGTGCGAATTTTATTAGAATGATCACAGATGTGCAGTCACTGTGAACTGATGCAAAGTATCTGTGATGGCAAGTAGACATTATCTTTTTGATGTGGAACGCTCCTTTCCTCATGTACCACTGGCAAACACATACAGTAACAGGTGGCAGGAGTTGGGACCATGGGTACTACTGGCACAAAAAAAACGAAAGCTTGTGTCTTCAGAGACGATGTGCATATCTGCTTCAATGCAGATATATGGACATATATGGAGAAACTGAATTGGCTAACTCAGGCAGATAGGGCAGTCCAAGTAACCACCGCCAAGAGGGTAGCCTGGCGTTTAGCTATGGTAGATGTCTCGGACCCAAGATTAAGAAGTATTCCTGCTCAGTGCAGGGCAAAAGGAAAACGTGATGTAGGGTTCACGCGAAGCTGTGAACAAAAAAGAATAACCCCGAAGTCTGAGTATCGTCCTTGCAGAATACAAGACTCGTTAAAACCCAAGGTTGTAAAGGGAAATATTCCAGTCTTTGAATCCCTCCTGAAGGCTGGAGTGATAATCCCTTGCGGATAATCACCGGTGAGAGCCCCAATTTTTCTGGTCAAAAAGGCAAACATTCCAGGTGAATCGGGGAAATGGAGATTTGTTCAAGACCTGCAAGTAATCAATTATGCTGTTGTTCCTCCCGCTCCAAATGTTCCTAATCCTTGTATTATATTTGCTCAAATTCCACCGAACAGTAAATGGTTCACTTTTCCATTCAAAGGCAAATCGTATACATTCACGCGACTTTGTCAAGATTACTGTCAGTCCCCCACCATAACTAATGAGGCTCTGTGCAGGAGTCTGGAGACTCTACTTTTCACCCCGGGATCTGCGGTTCTGCAGTATGCAGACGAATGATTAATAGCAGCACCAACAGAGGCACAATGTGAGGAAGATAAGCTTGCATTGTTCTGCCATCTAGCTAGGGATGCGCACAAAGCTAGTTTCGCAAAACTACAGTTTGTTCAACAACAAATTACGTTTTTAAGGTCACATCTTATCTGAACAAGGGAAGACAGAGATCAAGCAATCCAGAAATTCCAAAGACTCACATGAAGAAACAATTGCTATCCTTTTTGGTCATGTGCTGTTACTTGTAGAATGTTTATCCAACATTACGCAACCCTTGAGGACCCCCGAAGTGAAATTTCCCATGGCTAAGAGTTGCAGAACCAGAGTACGCTGCAGTTGAATTGAAAATGGCGCTCCATACTTCACCTACACTGGGGGTCCGAATCCAAACAAGCCTTTTGTGCATACGGTAGATGAGGAGCGTGGCTGCATAACATGTGTGCTGATGCAGGATAATGCGGAAAATTGAGGTAGGTAGCTTACATTTCGGCGAAACTTAGACCCCGTAGCAGCAGGATTGCCAAAATGCATGCGATCCGTGGCTGCACCTGAAAAAGGTTATTGTTGCGTCGAGGGACACAGTCGGCTAGGGTGAATTAACCCTCCTGGTCCCACATGCATCCTTACTGTTTTCCGAGCAAAACACAGCACACATGTCGGCAGCAAGTTGACTCAGGCACAATACTGTGCTATTGGAGATGCCTAACATGACAACAAAGAGATATAACGTCCATAATGCTGTTCTCCTTCTCCCCACAGAAGGAGACGGAGACCCACATGACTGTGTCGCTGTAACGAATGAAATTTGCAGCCCAAGACCAGACGTGCAGGATTCAAAAATTCAGAATCAGGATATGGCATTTTTTGTGAATGGGTCAGCATTCAGGAGCAAACAGACAGGCCAGAATTGTGTTGGGTATGCTGTAGTACACCCACGAGGTAGTCAAAACGGAATCAGTCCCTTCTCATCTGTCAGTTCAAGCAACAGAGCTGATTCCCTTCAATGAGGCATGTAAATTGGCTGAGGGAACAATGGTGTATATTTACATCGACACCAGATGTGCATTCGGGGTTGTGCATAATTTTGGAACGCTGTGGAAACACAGGGGCTTCTTGACCTACACTGGAAAGCCCAACATACACCGTGGCCTGTTTCCGACCTCCTGGAAGCGGTCCTATCGCCTAACTCAATCGTTGTCTGTAAATGTGAAGCCCACATGAAAAATTATGATTCCTTTTCGGCAAGGACGACAGCCCAGCAGCTGCCAAGTGCTCAGTTGACATGTGTATGTCAAATATGTGTAAGCCAAAGCAGACTTATGGGAGTTACAGACGGAGGCCATGCCGGAGAAGAAGCGTGAATGAACAAGGCAATGAGGTAATGGGTGTAGTGTGGCCCCATTGGTAAACCCTGTCTACCGCGATCATTATTCCCATTCTATGCCAAATAACACACAGCGAGGACCATGTGTCAAAAGGGGGGATGTACCACAGTATTTAGGAGCACTGGTACACTAAGGGATTTACTCATTACTCCTGAAAATATTTTGAATGATGGGTTATCTGTGCGACTAATAATGTGGGGAGGGGAATACAGATGATTTAGGCAGAACACCCCCAATCCTGAAGACCCGTTGAACATTTACAGATGTATTTTATTGAACTAATACCCAGCGAAGGGAAAATGCATTGTCTGGTATTAGTTGATATGTTTCCCAAATGGGTGGAAGCGCTCCCCAAGTCTAAACAGGATGCCATTGCAGTAGTCCAGGCTTTGCTAACTGAAATAATTCCGAGATGGGGAATTCCTGAATGGATTAGCAGCGACATTGTGACACCATTTGTCAATATTTCCCTCGAGTGATTACTTGGGAATAAACGTGAGACAACGCTGTGCCGACCATCCAGCGAGCGGTGGCAGTGGAAAGAGAAATGCTACATTAAAAAATAAATTGACAAACGTCGTGAGGATTTTGGGGGTGATATGGACAAAGGCACTTCCAATTGTGCTAAAGTACATGAGATCCAGAAGGGGAGGAAGAGCTAATCTTGTCCCGTAAGAAATTTTGTTTGGTAGGCCGCCCAGGACAGGAATTAGCCGAAGACGTAAGGTAAGACCGATAACAGATCACTGTCAAGACAAGATAAGATTAGATTACTCGCAGTGTGGGAACAGGCCCTTGTGCCCAACAAGTCCACCCAGACCCTCCCAAGAGCAACCCATCCAGAACCACTCCACTACATTTACTCCTACACCTAACACGATGGGCAATTTAGAATGGCCAATTCACCTAACCTGCACATTTATTTAACTGTGGGAGTAAACGGGAGCACCCGGAAAAAACTCATGCAGACACGGGGAGAACGTGCAAAATTCTCAGAGACAGTTGCCTGAGGTGGGAACAGAATCCGGGTCTCTGACGTTGTTCGGCAGCAGTGCTAACCACCGTGCCATCGCACAACTGTCTGCACTTTTGTCTCAAATACAGAATCAAGTGAAGGCAGCACTACCCAATCAGCAGAAGGAAAGATGCACGACCTAGAACCTGGAGACTGGATAGTGGTGAAAGACATCAGGAGGAAACGCTGGAAGGCAAAGAGGTGGGTGGGACTGTTTGAAGTGCTCCTTACAACAAAGTCAGCTGTTAAGATCGGACAAAGAGCAACGATGATACACACCAGCCATTACAAACGTGTAGCTGGACTTGAAGAGACATCGGACAACACCGGAATCGAGTACGTGCAAGTAATGATTAGAAGATTCACACAAATATGGGGCTTCCCTGGCAGGACGATTCGTGAAGGCAGGGGTGTGTGGGATACATCCGCAGACGGTAGTCTTAACCGAGGATGGTTAGTTGACCTTTACATGGTCGTTTAGTAACCAGTACAACTATAAATGGGACAATAAATATTTATGGAGGGATCCTTACGGTCCCAGTGACTGACACTTAGTAGTAGCCACCATGGCTGCAGGGACACCTCACACGGGATATAGGTATTCAATTATCAATGAAGGAGGTGCTATGGCACAGGTAATAATAACCAAGTCTCAGAAGAGGGATGAGGAAGACTGGTGGTGTGGAATGGATAGACCCTTCGCCGATATATATGGTGAATATAGTGGCACAGCCCCCTCCCCCCGCGAGGAACATTACAGGAAATTGTAGCAACAGGGCACAGCATCCATCCAAACCAATTAATGGACCAAAACCCGCGGTACTGTCTACTAGCACGACAGTGTTCGTCCCAAATGCCAGGAACGGGCGAACCCAAATTGACATCCCGCAGAATTGGAATGGCACACACTCGCAGACCCCGAGACTCGACTAGGAGCGAATATTGCGTGGTCTATTCTCTTGTGAGCAGGGACAACGATGGCAATAAAAATGATGAATGGCCTCGCATGTAGGGTATAACTGTCAGCAAATGAGACGGAGGAAGGTCTGACCCTCAATAATACTGAGTTAACGGCAATAAGGGAAACGGTGATACTAAAATGATTAGTACTAGACATACTGACGGCCGAGAGAGGGGGCGATTGCAAAATGTTCGGTACCTCAAGCTGTTTTAATATTCCTGATGAGTTCCAGAATATCACTAGTGTAATAAATCATATGAAAGTGGCAACTAGACTGCCTCCCCAGCAGATGACTCCTGCTTCCATAGGCTTATCTCCCTTTGGGGCGGATGGGGATATTGAATCCTACACGCTCTACTAGTTGTCGGACTGGTCTTACACATAGTGTTTTGCGTAGGACCCTGCTTGTGTACCTGCCTCCTGCATTTGCTAATGAGTGCAGCGGGATAACAAATGGTAAAACGATAAGAGGCCCTACAGCAGGAAGGTCCGATCACATGGATCACACCACACCGTAATGTTGACGTGTGTTACATGTGAAGTTTGGGCTATGTACAGGGCACAACAGAGCAAGTGTTGATACCAACATAAAGCTGTGTTACTGGCAGCTGATGTCCGAGTAAATGTCTGGTGCTCCCTAAGCAGTTTGATATATAGCTGTTAGGCTCTGTACTTTTTTTTGTTGTTATAAAATACCAAAAAAAGGGTGGAAATGTAATGGAAATTTGACATTTGTTGTGAAATCTATAAAAGCATAAGGAAAATAAAGAAGCAAGGGCCTGACCGAAATTAGGGACACGTATTGCAGACAGACAGAAAAAATGTAATGGCAAACCGACCTATCAGCAGACTTACAAGGCCAGTTAAACCACCATATCAGAACTCAAGGAATGAAAAAAGCAATTTCATATCTGGAAAGGAAATCGAATGTTCCTGCCTCCTGGCCTTGAGGTGTTTACAAGGAGAAGCATTATGAATCTAATCTAATCCAGATTGCAATTGGCAATCTTCACTTTGTAGCATTATTGTATAAAAGGAATATTTGAAAGTTCTCAGGCGTTCCTTATATGAGTCGTCTTGCCAATGTGTCATGTCCCTTTGCAAAGGTCTCAAATAAACCTCTCTTTTTGCACTTGCTAACATTTGAGTCGAGTCGATTTAATTTCCACGACAGTACAACTGAGCTGCTTCAGGACGAAGCAGAATCCTGAGTAGTTTGTTGGCAAGAGCAGACGGCGCACGTTATTTATCCTACACGCTTTGTTAGTGTTTTTGAAGATGGTTGGTTCGAATCCAACCGGAGGTTAAGCTTTTCCGAACTTTTGCTGCCAATGACCATTCTTCTTGACACATTCCCAAGTTCTGCGTCAAACATTTTGGCTGCAGAAAAGACGTCACAAACCGTGTTACCCCCTCAGCTCTCCAGCGAATCCAAACACTACCGCTGTTAACGTGGAACAGAAACACAACTGACAAAGATAACTTAATTCCTGGCACACCGAAGCATGACCGCTCTCTGTGAAGCAGTTGAGTCATCTGGGTCATGAACAGCTCGCACAAATGGTAGCGAGGCAATTCCAAACTGTGCTCACAAGCTCACTGGAGCTTTAGTGCACAACCCTTACTTAGAAAGTGCGAAAGTAACATAAAACAGAACAGACTAACAGTGAACCACGAAAAGTGAAGATTACCATTTGCAATCTGTTTTAGGTTAGGTTCACAATGCGCAGGTCTCACAACCGGATCAGTGGGCCGATCACCAGCCGCCCTGTTGAGGACAGAACTGCAGGAAATTAAAGGAATGGAACTCAGTTTCAGATTGCGCTAGCCCTTCTTTTAGCCCCAACAACAAAAAACGGTGAGCGGATTCAGTGCAGGATCTGGTTTAACATCATCGGTGAAATAACGATCTCTATTCACTTTCAGAGAAAATGGCGAAGCACGCAAACACCTGGAATATGACGGGGATATCTCGGTCCCGTATTATGCTGGGGGCCTTTCCAGCTGGATGCTAATGTGATAACAACAGCGTCAGGGGAACACTGCGTGAATACTGCCACATTGGTGGCTCTGTGTTCTGCCACATCGCAGCGTGGTTTAGAAGGAATGATTACGTTTTATTCTCTTTAACTTCAAGACAGCTCATCCCTGCCAAACGTTGCCAGCTTAATCCATTCATACAAGTGTCAAAGCTAGCATTCAATGATAAACGTTCTTAAAAACTAGGACCTGAAACGTAGCTTCTCAGCTTGCTCAGCCACCCTGTCAGACAGGCTAAAAGCGGAAAGCAAATACCGTGTACCTGATGATACCTTGTGGCATGCTCACAGCGAGTGAGCGTATTCTGCAGAATAAGCAGCAGAAAGGTATTCCTCCACCTGAACACCTATGCTAGCTCTGGAATCCAAGAATGACAGACCACGTAGCGAGGATATTCGAAAATTAGTGCCGTAACGAGTTGCAATTTTCCTTTTCTTTCTCATTAATCGTGAATTTTCCAGCAGAGCCATGAGCAACTGGAACCTGGCTGTCAGGAGAGTTGGAAACCTGTGTGGGAATCGAGGAGATGCGACTCACTTGCTGTTAGTAAATCCAACAGTTCTTATTTAGAGACGTACAAAACTCTACACATATTTAGGGAAGTTCAAAGGCGATCTGAGATGTGGAAGCAGTAATAACTGTACGTTATTGATCTTTGTTCAGTGTGCGAAATGATCTCCCTCTAGTCTCATTCTTGACTCTTGTTCATAACTGAATCAGACAGAAGGCGTTTCAACAGAGTTGCATTTGACTTGCGTTCCTCCACGTCCGTCGTCATACTTTTCTGCAACTCTGTGATATCAAGAAGACAAAATGGATACAATGACATTCGGCACCCTGACCGTAGTTTCCTCAATTTCAGTGGATGGGTTTCAAACCACATGGTAATATGAGTGACTGTACGAGATTGTGAGTCAAGCAGTTCACCTGAATCTGTAAACCTTTTCATTCCTCATCATGACTGAAAGAGGTATAAGCATGTCCAGTGCTTCGACACTCGAATGTGTGAACTGCTCCAAAACATGACTGAGGATGTCTGGTTTTGGTTCACACAGGTTGAGTTACACCAGAGAGGATCCAAATGCGGCATTTCAGATCTTACGTCTGGATGCATTTGACGGAGACTGTACATCAGGATTCCAGTGTTCGCTGTGACAGGAGCAAATAGCTGTTCTCCTTGACACTGAAGCAGAACACATTGACACATTGACATGTAAAGCACATGCCTTGGTACAGGTACAGAAAGGATCAATGTCCGGTAACTGTGCCTTGAAAGTGGACGCCCATCGAGGTATACAAATCGAAACATATTGTCAACCAGGGAGAAGAGAATTTCACTTGAGAGCGTGGTGCCTGAAAAGCACAGCAGTTCAGGCAGCATACGAGAATCAGGAGAAACGGCGTTTCTGGCAGTAGCGCTTCATCATCTCCAGTCCTCACTTTATCCGAGGAGAGAAGCTGAACAACGTTTCACTCAACAATAAATTGGAACTGTAATTCTTGTCAGCGCAGCGGCAGACATGGGCGAGCAAATTCAAAGCAGGTTTGTTAATGAGAACAACAAGCAGGAATGCTCCGTTCCCAACAATTCAAAAACTTCTGCATGTAACAGGGAACAAATCAAACTCCTGCTTGGTTTGAACCGAGGACGTGTAGGGTGTGACGTGAACGGACATACGACGTCACAACCGTGCAATTGTGCCGTCTGACATTCGTTCCGCACTGAAACTGGCAGCCGCTCAATGCAATACCTTGCTGTTTCGAGTAGATCGATGTTGTCCGGGGTTATTAGCATGATCAAAAATTTTTGGAGAGGAAGTAACAAAAGAGAAGCTGAGCATAAAGTTAGAAGTCGGGAAATATTCAATAAAAAGAAGTGTGCAGAAAGGCAGAGAGATGGAAATCCAACAAGAAGTGTCACTAGTTCTGAGGTGTTAACTCTGTTTTACTTTCCAATATACTCTCAGACCTGCTGAGATTTTACAGGAATTTCTTTTGTTGGTACAGAAACAGAAGATGGGAGAATGATACTGGACGGATCCACTGTGTCTGCTCTGTGGATATTTGACTTCCCTGTCCAACCAGATCACTTCTGTTCCACAGTGAAGCCTCACAATCCTGCCCCACCCCCACTCCCTTTACTGACAATAAACTATTCATTACCTAAACCCACATTGGCACACAACAAAATCATTTTCCTTGTGAATTGGGAACCTTCCAGGAAGAGTTTCCTTCGCGTTCAATCAGAACATTCTGAATGAGTTAATTTTAGTTCAGGACAATCTGACATGGAACCATCACTGTCAGTCCCCCCAACAAGTGGCCATTCCCATTCAGTGACTCTGAGCACATTGGGTGATGTACGGCTCGAGTGGAACATGACGTTTTGAAAGGGTCACTGATCGGCTTGTATCTGTCACTTCCAGTTAAGTCGAGATAGCTTTCACTCAGAAAGCGACGTGTTATCCAAAACAAGGGAACAGACGTGCCAACATAAGTAGCACTCTATTGTCATACTGCAAGTGGAATGGAGAGCAAGGATTGTATTAACGAGGAAAGGCGACCACTATGGGGCATGTCCCCACGACACTCTTGCCAACGCAGGGGCACAGTGGCTTAGTTTATCATTTTATACTGAGCATAATTCACGTGGCACTGCAATTTGCAAGGATTCATTCATTCCTCCCAATCACAAATGACATCATTCATACCTTTCACGTCTCACTGTTATTTCAACAGAAAATTACAATTTATTTCGCACTTGTAGCGGGATTTAATATTCAATATTAATACTTTAATATTTTTACCCTCATGTTTACGTCGCCGATGTGATTCCATCACTCTGGCAGACGGCAAATCAATCGAAAAATTACCTAAGGGCACGCAATCATTTCTGATTTGAATGTCGGACACCCAATCTGCCTGACGAGACACAGTCCTCACAATCAACACTTCCTTTGTTTTTCCTGCCTACAACTTTTACCATTTGTCATTTCCGAGACAGAAGTTTTGATTAAAAACCTTTCCATGAACAGGAACAATCTTCCAATTTTCTGAAGCTGTTTACAAACGAGACTGGATTGTTTGCTCCTTTCACACGGGAAGAGCCGTTGCTGAGGAAGGGGTTTCTCTGAGCTGTGTCCCAGAGCTGAGCAGGAAGCCGCTGATTGAAGCTGTCGTGGCTGCTTTCTGCTGGCAGCGAAGTTTGCAGAGAGTGTGCTCGCATTCTGCTGCGAGTTCCCGTCTCACTCCACGCGGTTTCGGGGTGAAGGTTTGATGATTGCAATGTCGGTACGTGATCGGTCTCAATGATTGATATGAAATAATTGAAGCTCTGTGCCTGGGTGAGGTCGAGTCACCAACATTTCAGCCAAATGCGCTGACCATTTCAGACACAGAACGTGGCAGAAAAATCGGCTCTCTATGTATCCGAAAGCGAGCTTTTCGAATGGATTTGAGAAGGTTTTGTACAGAAGGAGCACTCACTGTGTTCACAGGCAGTCAATACTTTTCTCACTTTTATCACCGAAAGGACCAGAGGCCTTCGGTGCCACAAACACTGAAATGAACAATATGAGTGCCTGTGTTTGCGGCTCCTAAGGCCTCTGGTCATTTCAATGATAAAAGCGAGAAAATTACTGACGTGTTTGTCATGAATCACTCACACAAATGGCAGAGAGACAATTTCAAACGGTACTTCCAAACACCCTGGACATTTAGCACATTGCCAAGTCCCAGAATTTGCTCAAGTAACAGAAAACAAAACAAAACAACAATGAACCATGAAAAGTGAAGATTTCCTATTCCATTCGTCATTAAATTCGGCCAACAATGGTGCCTCCATCTGATCGAGACAGCCAATAATCAGCCTCCCTCATCAAGACAGTAATGAAGGAAATTAGAGAAGTATAGAAACATTTTATAACGCGATTGCCCACCGTCTCGCCACAGCAACAAAAATCAGCGAGCAGATTCAGTGCAGGATGTGGCTTCACAACAGCGGTGAAAGAACGACTTCCATCCACTTTCAAGGAAAACGGTATACAACACAAATAGTCTGGAATAATAACACCCAGCACAGGCTGCTTGGGCCTCGTATACTATGAGTGCCGAGACTTTCATATGAAAAGAGTGTGTTTGTGGTTGTCCATATGATAGTGACAGATGTTGGCCTCGCTCTAACTACTATCCTTGATAGTGTAGGGCTTGGTATCCTCACCTTGCATGCGGGAGTTGAGGGTGCAATTCTCTGCGGCAGAAAATCATAGAGTTTTTGAGCAGAAAGATGTGAAGCTCGTGTCTCGGAGTTGTTAAAAACAATGACTGCAGATGCTGGAAACCAGATTCTGGATTAGTGGTGCTGGAAGAGCACAGCAATTCAGGCAGCATCCGAGGACAGGCAAAATCGACGTTTCGGGCAAAAGCCCTTCATCAGGAATAAAGGATGAAGGGCTTTTGCCCGAAACGTCGAATTTGCCTGTCCTCGGTTGCTGCCTGAATTGCTATGCTCTTCCAGCACCACTAATCCAGAATCCTCGGAGTTGTTGTTGGAAATTTCAACGGAGCTGGGAAGAAGGTTTGCAGCCTTTTCCTTCCCTTTCTCGATGATATTCTCAGCGCTGCATAAGCTCCTGTGAAACGCTGCGGCCCTGTGGTGTAATGAATTGAATTAGTTTCAATCCCGCTGCTTCCGATTGTTGGGGTTGCAGAACATAAGACCCAATATCCATCAGGTGCAGGACAAATGTATTTGATGAGATTCCAACAAGGGACTGCAAGAAACAATATATAGGAGAAAGAGGCGAACTACGTGCGAGCTGCATTCCGAAAGTTAATCTAGCCCATAAACGCCATGGACAGCTCTTCCTTATATCGATATGCAGGACACTGAGTATCTCTGATTGTGGGAGTTGGAACTGGGATTATCTGACCGTCTGCAGCACAGGTTACTTCCTTGTGTGAGGTAATTCCTGATGGAACACATGTATAAGTCTATTGATCATTGAGAAATACATGCAAAATAGAAGCCCAGAGCAGTATTTCTGTTGTGTTTCTGGTGCTGCTCTAGTCATACCCTACAACATTGTACGTATTGTGTGCTTCCTGAAGGTTAAGTGAGTATTTTGGGCGGTAATCTGCGTTTTAACTTCAATAACGTGCGTGTGAACCCAGGTACACCAGGTACACCAATGTCTTTTTGTCTTTCTCTTATTATGTGCAATTGCAACACAATACAGAATCAATTAATATTGGAAGATGACGCACAGAGGCGTGCGAAAGGCCAAGATTTTAGTGATATATATGCAATTATTAGAGATTGCCTTGATTCAGGACATAAGGATGTAAAATGTGTTTTGTGTCGAGATAAGGAACAGTGAGAAAAGAAGTCAGCAGCAGGTGTAGTTGACAAGCCCACTCGCAATAACCAGAGTGAGAAATAAGACGTACAAGAAAAAGTACTGTGTGTGAGTGCTAAAAGATGGCAGTAATCATGGGTGATCTTAATTTCCCCTCTCCCACTCCCGGTTCTATTGTAAAGATTGTTTTGAGAACAATAATCAATAAAACAAGACAAATGAACAAGACGAGCCATATCTTGGTCATCGATTACTTTACTTTACAGGCGACTTAGTTTCTGTCTTTTCTTGGAAACCACCTGAACCACACTTCATTATTGGGTTTCTTTCCATATTAATATGAGTCTGTCTTTTGATTATTCCTAACAAAGTGCATGACCTCACACTCGCAACATGAAACTGCATGATTTATCCAATCACTCATACTGTCGGTATCTTTTTGCAGATTTTCACGTCGTCATCAAAATAAGGCCGCTCACTGATTGCGTATCGGCAGCAGAACTGGACACATTTCTCTCTGCCACTTCCTCCAAGACATTAAGACAGAAAAATCATTGACCATTCTGGATTTCACTAATTATATGTTTTCAATTTGTAAAGTGTTCAATTATCACGATTTGGTGACTTCTTATGAGTGGACAGTGGACAGTTAATGCTGATTTATTACTCAACACCGTGAACTCTCTTATTGTGCAATGACCATTTATATGGCTCCTAATTGAGTGCTTGATAGAAATTCGAAAGGACTATACCGAATAGCTCCCTTCATTAGCTCTGCTGGTCATGTTAGCAAAGAAATCCGGCAAATTGGCAAGTGTGATTTTCCTTTCAATAAATAATGTTGACTCAGTTTGACTGCAAACATCTCTTCCAAACGTTGTGTTTTTTTACATTTTAAATGGTGTCTCGCATTTTCCAAATGACAGCAAAGGGATTGGAGCAGATAGATGCAATTTAGCCCAACAAGTCGGCGACAGCTTTCAATGGTATCACGGCTTATTTGTATAATCCTCAACTCCACTTTTCAGCCTTATCTCCGTAGCCCTTAATTGCAGACTAACTAAATGACTGTCTATTTCAGCTTTGAATGCACCCCGTCTTGACAGACCTCTGTTGGATGCATTTGCACAGACTTGCTATCCTCTGAAAGAGAGAATATCTTCCTCACGTCAGTCTTACATATTTGACCCCTTCCGCAGTGATAAAGCCCACTGGTCCCACATCCTCCACATCTGTAAATCAGAGCAGAATAAACACCTGAAGGTGGGGCTTCACTCTGCAGAGCCAGCTGTGAGTATTTGAAACATTTTCATATCTTGACCTGAGATTATTCAAACAGACATGAATTGCACATTAGATTTGCCAAAAGTGAATCTTCTTCAATATCACTTAGAGACATAGAGTCATAGAAATGTACAACATAGAAACAGACCCTTCGGTCCTACCTGTCCATGCCGACCTGATATCACAACCCAATCTAGTCCCACCTGCCAGCACCCCGCCCATATCCCTCCAAACACTTACCATTCATATGTCCATGCAAATGCCTCTTAAATGTTGCAATTGTACCAACCTCCACCACATCCTCTGGCAGCTCATTCCATACACGTACTACCCTCTGCGTCAAACACGCTGATGTTTGATTTGGAGAGAACTGAGGAGTTTCGTTGAGGGAACTGCAATCATGGATTACCATAGTCATTGAGTCCCCCAGCACGGAGAAAGACTCTTTGGTCCAAACTGATACATGCTGAGCAAAATTTTCATCCACTCTCATCCCACTTCCGTACACTCGACACATATCCGGGCGGCACGGTGGCACAGTGGTGAGCACTGCGGCCTCATAGCGCCAGAGACCCGGGTTCAATTCCCGCCTCAGGCGACTTACTGTGTGGAGTTTGCACATTCTCCCGTGTCTGCGTGGGTTTCCTCCGGGTGCTCCGGTTTCCTCCCACAGTCACAAAGATGTGCAGGTCAGGTGAATTGGCCATGCTAAATTGCCCGTAGTGTTAGGTAAGGGGTAAATGTAGGAGTATGGGTGGGTTGCGCTTCGGCGGGGCAGTGTGAACTTGTTGGGCCGAAGGGCCTGTTTCCACACTGTAAGTAATCTAATCTAATCTAATCTAATCCAAATATGGGGACGGCAAACACGAGGATACACAACTTTAAGACAGATGTCAGAGGTAGTTCCTTTACTCTGAAGGTAGGAAGGGTATGGAATGATTCGTTGTATCGGTAGTAGATTCGCCAAGTTTAAGTGCATTTAAGTCGTCATTAGACAGGCAAATGGACGTACAGGTGGGATGGGCTTCAGATTAGTCTGATAGGGCGGTGCAACATCGAGGGCCGAAGGGCCTGTACTGCGCTGTCATGTTCTATGTTCTATGGTGCTCTCTCGTCCTTGATTCCAGAACCACAGGAAAAAAGATTACAGTACCGTGTTCACCGTATCCATACCTCTCATAACCTTATGCAAGTCTCAGCCTCCTGCACACTAAAGAATAAAAAAAGGCCCAGCTTGTCCAGACTCTCCCTATTACTTCCCTCAGATGATAGTGGCCTGGCAAAATGCTTGTAACTTTCTTCTACTCTCTTTCCAGTTTAACAACCTCCTTCGTTTCACAAGGTGACCAAGACTACAATTGTCCAAGTGCGCCCCTCCCAAAGTCTTGTACAACTGCAACATAACTTCCAAGGAGCAGGAGAACCGACGTTTCGGGCATTTGCCCAAAACGAGCATTCGCCAGCTCCTCGGATGCTGCCTAACCTGCTGTGCTTTTCAAGGACTACACGCTGACTCTGAACTCCAGGATCTGCAGTCCTCCGTTTCTCCACCCTGCAACATCTCTCTGGCACTTCACTCATCCCTGGAACATCTGGATAACAAGGACAACTACATCAGACTTGTGTATATTGGCTTTCGCTCTTTCTTGAACACCATAATGCCAACAAGACTCATCAACAGAATCTGAGTCCTTGGACTCTTTCCTCACATCCATAACTGGATCCTTAACTTTCTGACCTGCAGATCACAATGAATGAGGTTAGTTGTTTACTCCTCCTCTACAATAATCCCCTCTCAATTCAGCTCTAACTCCATTTACAGATTTACTAATAACACCACCAGAGTGGGTGGGTCAAAAACAACAGTGAGCAGTGAACAGGAAACAGAGCTGAGTGACATGGTGTAAAGACAACAATCTTTCCCTCAATGTCAGCAAAACAAGGGAACTGGCCATTGACTTCAGGAGTTGGCCTGAAGGACCGATACTGGTCTCTGTCATTGGTGCTGAGTTGGAGGTGATGGGCAGCTTCAAGTCCGAGGAATAAATATTACAAATAATCAGACTATCCATGTCAACTCTACAGCCAAGAAAGCACATCAATGCATCTACCTCCTCAGACGGGGAAGAAAAGTTTGCATTTTGGCAACGACTCTGACCAATTTTTACATTGCACTGCAGAAAACATTCTATCCAGTCACTTCGTTTGGTCACTGCTAAGCCCGTGCTGCAAGAAATTACAGAGATGGTGTACCTAACCCAAACCATCACACAAATAACTTTTCCTTCCATCGACTCAATCTTGACTTCCCACTGCTTCAGGAATGCAGCAAACACAATCAAAGGCCCCTCCCACCACCGCAATGCTCTTTTCCAACCACTTCCATTGGACAGAAGATGCAAATGTTTGAAAATACGCATCAATGGATTCAAGAACAATTTCATCCTTGCTGTTATCAAACTTGTGAATGGACCAGTCACATATAGAGTTGATCCTTCTCTGCACCTGGTCAAAAGCTGTGAAATTTATTAAACTGATGTCCTTATGTAAGGTATGATTTGTACTGAAGAGAATGCAACACAATATTTTTCACTGTTTCTCAGAATGTATGCCTATCATAAAACAAGCAAAATCAATCTGCATACCATACGTTTGGGGCTGGTCTTCTCGATAACACCTTAAAACTATGTCTCCTGTGGTCTATGAAAAAGACTTCCACTATCCATTACTTCCATGACTGTCATAATTTCGAAAGGATCTGTTTAGTCACCCTCAGCCTCGATGGTCATGTGAAAGAAATGATTTATTATATTGTCCCGCATCATTTATGTTGGGAGCTGGCAGGACTGCAGAGTTGATGTCTGATCCGTGAGTGATGAAGTCAATTAGCCTTGTCTATCCGTTGCTTCTTATGGTTTCTGGCATGCAACTATTTCTGTGTCGTAGCTTCACCAGGTTGACACCTTACGTTTAGATATACCCAGTGTATGCACTCATAGAACATAGAACATAGAAAAGTACAGCACAGAACAGGACCTTTGGGCCACGAGATTTAATCCTAATGTCAAATATAGTAACTTAATCTGTGCACCCCTCAACTCACTGCTATCCATGTACATGTCCAGCAGTCGCTCAAATGTCCCCAATGACTCTGCTTCCACCACCACAGCTGGCAACCGATTCTATGCATTCACAACTCTCTGCGTAAAGAACCTATCTCTGACGTCTCCTTTGTACCTTCCTCCTAATATCTTCAAACTATGACTTCTCATACCAGCCAATCCTGCCCTGCGGAAAAGTCTCTAGCTGTTGATTCTATCTATTCCTCACATTATTTTATACACCTTGATCTTGTCTCCTCTCTTCCTCCTTCTCTCCAGAGAGCAGCGCCCGAGCTAATTCAATCTTTCTTCATAAGGCAAGCCCTCCAGTCTAGGCAGCATCCTGGTAAACTTTCATTGCGCTTCCTCCAAAGCTTCTGCATCTTTCCTATAGGAGGGCGAACAGAACTGGACACAATATTCCATGAGTGGTTTCACTCGGGACTTGTAGAGCTGCAGCAAAACCTCGCAGCTCTAAAACTCGATCGCCATTAATGAAAGCCAAAACACCATATGCTTTCTTAATAACCCTTTCCATTTGGGTGGCTACTTTAAGGGATCTATGTACTTTCAAACTCAGATCCCTCTGTTCCCCCACACTGCCAAGGATCCTGTCTTTCATCCTATATTCTGCATTCGTGTTCCACCTTCCAAAATGCATCACTTCGCGTTTATCCAGGTTGAACTCCGTCTGCCATTTCTCAGCCCAGTTCGACATGCTATTAATGTCGCGCTGCAGCCTGCAGTAGTTGTCCATACCGTCAACAACACCTGCAACCTTAGTGCCATCTGCAAATTTACTAACCCACCCTTCAAACTCCTCATCCAAGTCATTAATAAGAACTACAAAGAGTAGAGGCCGAAGAACAGAGCTCTGCAGGACCTCACTCAACACTGACCTCCATGCAGAATACTTCCCATCTACAACGACTCTCTGCCTTCTGTCAGCCAGCAAATTCTGAAACCAGATCGCCAAATCTCACTGTATGCCATACTTGCTGACTTTTTGAATCAAACTCCTGTACTCTTCATTTGACCAGGTTTGATCGCTGGCTCAAAGTCATAACCCTCCCATTCATCTGCTTCCTCTGCCCTTCATTTTCTTCGTAGCCATGTCTTTGGAATGTACTTTCTTTCGAGCCTTCGTAAATTTGTACAGTGCATCCTGGCGGCTGTCATTGAATTACACCATGCAGAAGGACTGGTAAATAAGGTGCCTCACGTGTGGCACCTTATCAAAGGCCTTTTGGAAGTCTAGATAGACCACATCCACTGGGTTTCCCTGGTCTAACCTACTTGTCACCTCTTCAAAGAATTCCAACAGCTTTGTCAGGCACGACCTCCCCTTACTAAATCCATGTTGACTTGTTCTAATCCGACCTTGCTCTTCCAAGAATTTAGAAACCTCATCCTTAATGATAGACTGAAAAATATTCCTCTTGTGGGAAGATATAGGGGCAGAATGCAGGAAGAGGGATGGAAAGGTTCTTAAGCAGTTTTACATAGGGACTGAGGAAGTGTTCGTGGTTCTGACCGGATTGAAGTGGGCATATTCCCAATTCAGGACGGACTTGTATCTTGTGTTCCTCTCTGTGACAAGGGAGGAAATTACATGTGTTCTGAGCAATGGTTTACTTTCATCTGTGGGTTTGTAGTGGACTGGACGAACGCAAGATTGGGAGAGATAAACCAGAGAATCTAGAAGGTTTGCTTTTAGAGCAAACCTTGAAGGAGAGAGTTAACTGCCACTTGTCCAGGCAAGGCTTCATCAGGGAGAGTCATCACGGTTTTGTTACAGAATATTATACCTAACAGATTGGATCAAATGCATTTTATTGGCAAGTGATCAGGTTTTTTTTAACGAGGGTAGTAAAGTTCATGTTGTTTGTGTGGATTTCAACATAGCCTTCTACATGACACCACTCTGGAGACTGGTAAGAGGATAAAAGTGAAAAGGGATTTAAGGTCTCCTGGCAAGTTGGAACCAAACTTAAATTGGTGGTGGTAGGAGACACAGGATGGTGATAGAAGGCTGTTTGTGTGACTGGAACTGGTATTAATGGTGTAACACAAGGATGAATGCTGGGTCCCATGTCGTTTGTGAATGTATGTAAAGAATATAGAACAAGTTAGGATGAAATGATAAGCAGAGTTGTCGATGATACGAATATGAGCAAAGTGGTTATTGGTGAGGAAGATCCTTTTAGAACGGAGGAGCTCTGAAATTGATTTGTCAAATGTCAAATTCAGAGAGGGGATGTTGAAACTAACCATGAAAAACATGAGGTGATGCACATTGGAAGTAACACGTCAACTGATTACTCAATGATTGGCAGGACACGAGGAAACCTACAGGAACAGAGAGACTTTGCATGTTGGGCCACATATCCATGAAGGCAGTAGAACATAGTGACAATCACAACTTTATCAGTCAAGGTAAAATTTATAAAAGCAGAAAAAGTGGTGTCACAAGTAGAGAAGTCGGTGAAGAAAGTATTTGGCACGCTTTTTGTCATTAGTCAGAAAGTCGATTATCCAAGTTGGAATGTCATGTTGTGGCGATATGGAGCATTGGTGAGATCACATTTAGAATACTGCTTACAATTATGGTCAACTTCTACAGGAAAGATTTTGAGAAAATTGAAACTGTGCACAGATGATTTACAAGGATGTTGCGGGGAGCTGAGGGCTTGACATAACATGGAGATGTGGTAGGCAGGGGCTTTTTCGCTGGAATGTTCCAGGCAGCGCGTCACGTTCTCGCCGTTTATAAAATCATGAGGGACATGGATAGACAACTGGCCTAAATCGATTGCGCAGAATGGTGAAGTTCAAAACTAGAGGGCACAGGTTTAAGGTGACAGGCACTGAGACACACTAAACAAGAGAGTGACAGAATGGTGGTTGATTTCCAACAGGTATTTGTTCAGCTCAGTCTTCGGTTTTAAAAATAAGCAATTTCTTCGTGAAAGCAGTTTGGTAGATAGATCTTGAATGGAACATCAGGGGTACTAAAATTGAGTGATGTACCGATGGGTAAGTGAGTGGGTAAAATATTGTCCAATGCACTATGAAATGGAGAATACCATATTTATAAGGAACATTCAATAAAGATCTTTTAAATAAATGTGATGTTGCAGGACTCTGAAATACTCTGAAATGGCTGTGCTGCGATATGAGTCACATTGACTTTTCTGCAGGAGCATCAACTGTTTCGGAAGTCAAAATGATATTTTTCATCTGTTCAGCAGTGGCGAAGCAAATATATATTCCTCCATTCCCAGCAGCACTTGACAAGGTGAGCATGCATTGCCTGATCGAAACATTCCAGTTCATTAAACTCGTTTTTCTTTTGAGAAACATAATGTAGCAGTTATTATACTCAGCTTTCTCTTTTCCTTTATCAATTTTAATATTCAAACATTCAGTTGAACTGAGAGAATGCTGAATTCTACAACAATTATTTTTTTCTCTCAGATATTCAGCCTCTGCAGTTTTCTTTTCTTTAGTGATCTGAATGACATGATATTTATGGGGAACAGAATGTTGCAGTTTGTCTCGCATGCGACAGAAGAATAAACTGAGCGGTGACTGGTGCATCTTAATTTTCCTATGCAGTTGAGCTGAGTTGGTGTCGAGTTAAAAGTGTGGATCTGGAAAAGTACACCTGGTAAGGCAGCATCCATGGAGTAGGAAATTCGATGTTTCAAGCATAAGTTCTTCGTCAGGAATGTTCGAAACATTGACAATTCTGGTCCTCAGATGTTGCCTAACCACTGTGCTCTCTAGCGCAATCCTTCCTGACTCTACTCTCTCGCATCTGCAATCCTTGCCTTCTACTTAGGTGTGGTAGTGTCAGATACTGTTCTTGAGATGTAAAAACATGTTCGTAATGATAATTTGGATATGCAGTTGGAAGCTCATCTTTGATGCAAATCATTCTCTACCTCCCAATCTGCCAAGCACATGCAGGTCCTGCGCCTCCTTCATGGACATTCCCTAAACACCTGACGCCTGAAAGGAGAAGGCCTCAACTTCCGCTTGGGACCTTGATGCCACATGGGATCACCAGTTTCCTCATTCGCCCTCCCCTCACATTATTCTAGTTTCATGACTCCAACTCAGCAAAGCCCTCATGACCTGCACATCACTTTTCCAAACTACCCGCTCCACCTCCTGTCAGAACTTGTATCTTATTTTCCACTTTATATACTCATCGCATTCTCAGCTTTCACGCCCCAAACCCCCAAACCGCCCATTTATCTCTCAGCCACCACGGCCACAAACCTCATTCCTGATGAGGTGTTTATTCCCGAAACATCAACTCTCCCGCTCCTCGCATGTTGCCTGAACAACTGTGTTTTCTATTGCCACACTATCAACTCTGAGTTCTGGCATCTGCAGTTCTCACTTTCTCCACGGCGCAGCATTGTGTAAAAGTCACATTTTTGGAAAAGTGCAGTTTCTGTGGCTTTCTCAGTTGTTAATTTCATTTGCTCAATCGGCTCTAGCTGGAGTACTGTGTGTCTTTCTGCAATTATCATTATAGCAGGGATGTGATAGCATTGGAAACTGTGCAGAACAGATTTACCAGGATATTGTCTTTTCGAAGAGTTTCACTTATGAAGATTGTTTGGACGGACTGCGCTGTCACAAAGATGTTCTCTTTTCTTAAAAAAAAAACGGAGCTGTACTTTTTCTCAAGGATAATGTGTCTTGATATACACATTAATGTGTCTTGATATAAAACAGTTCAGGCTCAGAACCGGATGGAGTGTAACAGTGACGAAAGTGTTCGCTGTGAGGCCTTTTGTTTCTCCGTCAACAGCTGAGGCTTGAGGCCAAAGACTTTATGTTTTAGTAATGAACTGTTTCATGGTAAAAGAGTGGTCTTTCTGGAAAGCTTTATTCCGGTTTTTAGATCCTGCAGCAGTGGTGCACTATCTAATAACCTTCATCACGGTTTTGTTACAGAATATTATACCTAACAGATTGGATCAAATGCATTTTATTGGCAAGTGATCAGGTTTTTTTTAACGAGGGTAGTAAAGTTCATGTTGTTTGTGTGGATTTCACCAGTCTCCTTCTGCCCTTCTACTTTTTCCCCGTAAGCTTCTGTTTCATTTTTACTGTGTTTAAAGTGCTTGTTTTTATTAGGATTATTGTTTACTTTCAGAACAGCATAATTAAGTCTACTTTGGATAGACTAAGTTCTGTAGGTATTCTATATTCTATTTTTTTCTTTTTCAATCGGTCATTTTGTGAATATTTTTTGGAACTAGCTGACTCGGGTAATTTTCACTGTACACTTAACGAAAAAAGAATATAATGTTACGATCTGAGTTGTCTGCTTAATAACGTTTTGAATGGTTTAGCCACGTCCATAACAAATTGGAAGATAGCTGATGGATTAAAAGAGCAACTGATATGTGCTTGCATCTTTATTTCTGATGTTGATTTGAATTGGGGTAGACAATTCTTGGGAAAGCCATGTCTCATTTAGGTACAAAGAGTTGTCTGGCTATGGACAATGTAATGTTGGTAGTTTTACAAAAAAACCGAATTCAGGCCAGACTTCTGGAATTAGCAGAAATGCTGGGGTTGTATTTGTCTTTTTCTGTGAGGAAAGGAGAGGTCATTTCCCGCAGTAGCTCAACATTTAACTAACCCGAAAAATCATGAGAATCTGTAGAGATGTTTAAACGTCAATTGAATATGAAGCAGCTTGAATTAGACGCGAGAGATAAGGAAAAGTCACCAGATTTGAAGCATTTTGAGATACGATTCGAAGTAAAGAGAGGGAAGAAGAGAGACCAGCGGAGCAGAGAGAAAGGGAGACAGAGTTTGAAATTCAGAAATTGGCAATTATTAAAGGAATTCACCTTAAAAGGCTGGAGAGAAAGGCTGAAGATAAGCTTACTCTGGAAGAGTATATTGTTAAAACGACAAGGTTAGCAGCTGAAATGGCTGATTGTTATGAACTGGTCCATAAAAGAAGGATGGGCTTCCCGAATCATTTTAAGTCTGAGGGATAGAAATTGGGCAAAGACAAATCCTCACGTGGAAAGGGAAAGATAAATCTCAGTTAAAATCACGAGGATAACTTATCACAGGGTAAATAGGAAAACCTTGAAGGGAACGAAACCTTGAAGGGAACGAAAGTAGGCCACATGAAATCAGTGTTGGAGAACTAAGGAAAGCACTGGAAAGTCAGATGCAGGAAAACAAAACAAGCCTGGATGTTTTGTTGCCATGGTAATAGATAGCACAGTGGAGGGTGGAAAGCTGCATCAGAGTGCACAGGCCGATCAGAAGTTGGTAAGGGGGAAGTGCCAGATGTGCTTTAAAAACATACCTGCAAAGTTAACGTTTATTTAACTTGGCCAGGAGAAGCAGATAGAGAGTAACAATATTAAGGGACACAGGATCGTCTCAGTCTGTGATGCAGAAGAATGGGAAATATGTACTCCTGAAGAACTATGTGTACGGGAATTCATGGTGGGACGAAACGTTGCTCAGTGATGTACAGTGAGGCGAGAGTGGGCAGAAAAGAGTTTGGAAATTGTGGTGGGAGTTCTGGACAAACTCTTAGCTCCAAGAATACAATTTGTGCTTGCAAATGATATAGCTCAATCACTGGTAAGATTGCTGCATACTCGAGTTGAAAATCCAGTCGAGATGCAGGCAAGAGTCGCAATGCAATAAAGGAATTTTCCCAGATTGTGTCTTTTCGCGATCACAGAGTCACAATCTGAAGCAGAAGAAATCAAAAGGCATGGATTAGGAGGCTGAAATGTGATTCCATCCATTTATGTTAATTAATACTTATTCCCATCTTTTATTGGATGTAGGGAACCTACACAATGCATCAAGATTACAATTTTTTTATTGTCAGATAAGTGGGACACAGCAGGGGACAAACGTTAAAAATGCAAGTATATTCAGCTCAGCTATGCTACTGGGTTACAGCAGAAAGGTAAAAAATTAAAGCAGCTGGATCAGAAGACATATATTTGGAAGGAGAGTAAATGCATCCCTGTGTGATATTACTTAGCAAATGATATGCTAAGGAGGAAATATAGACCAACACATATTCAGGCACGTGAGAAATGGGCAGAATGTTTTTTTTTTCCAGTCGGGTACAGAAAGATAGTGCTGAGAGTGCCGCATGTGCCACAAATTGGATGTCACTTAGGAGTGAGGAAAACGGAGGCTAAAATAAAAAGACGTTTTTACTGGCCTGGAATGCCGAGGAATCTAGTTGAATTTTGCCAGACGTGTCATACATTTCAACTAAATGCAAAACCATGGGAAATAATAAAGCCTGCACCTTTAATACCTATTGCAGCGTTTAAGGAATCTGTCTTAAGTGTCTTGATGCACTGTGTAGGTTCCCTACATCCAATAAAAGATTGGAATAAGTATTAATAACATAAATTGATCTATTGACGAGATTTCCAAATGTTGTTCAATTGTGCAAGATGAAAGCTAAAAGGATTGAGGACGAATTACGATTTTTAAAAAAAACTAGATTAAGACTATCATCAGAGATACAATTAGATCAAGGGTCAAACTTCACATCCAAACTTTTCAAGGAGTATATAGATAGCTTGCGAATAAAACAATTCAAATCTACTGTGTACCATCCAGAATCACAGGGTGCACTGGAAAGGTGATGCCAATTATTAAAGACTATGTTGAGGTTTTATGGTTTGGAGTAGCCAGATTATTTCCATAAGGGAGCTGCGCCCGTGCTGTTTGCGATCTGAGATATATCGAAAGATTCCACCAAACTAAGACCATCTGAAACCAAGTTTGGGCATAAAGTAAGAGGATCATTAAAATTTAATAAGGAAAAAATAATAAGCCAGTTTAGTTAAAAATCACACAACATCAGGTTATAGTCCAACAGGTTTAACTGGAAGCACACTAGCTTTCGGAGCGACGCTCCTTCATCAGTTGATAGTGGAGGGCTCGAACGTAACCCAGAATTTATAGCAAAAAATTACAGTGTGATGTAACTGAAATTATACATTGAAACATTGATTGTCTGTTAAGCTTTTCATCTGTTAGAATACAGTGATAGTTTCATTTCTTTCATGTGTAAATCACAAAAACGTTTTTTTTTTAAATAGCATTCTCGGATTAGCTGTTAACAATGGTGATAGGTAGACAATATGTTGAAGATGTTAGCCCTCTGTGTTTTCTGTCTATGACCTGATGTTTAGATTGATTCTAATCTAAAAAAGTGAGATAACAGAGTTTTACATTAATTCATGCAGTTTTTGAGCTCAGAGTTCTACAGGAATGTATGTGGTTTTTGAGCAAAATACAATGTAACTCTGCAAGTACAAATTCACCCCACAAAATATATGTGTGCATGTGGGTCTTTGTCTGACTGTGTGTGTGTGTGTCTGTTTGGGGTGGGGGTTGTGAGTGTGAAAAAGTGTGTGTGTGTGTGTAGTGAGTGCAGAGTGTCTTAAGTCTGTGTGGGGGTGCATGTGTGACTGTCGGAGAGTGTGTCTATAAGGGTGTGTGTGGGTGTCTGTGTGCGTGTCTGTGTGTACCTGCATCCGTGTGTATGTGAGAGTGTGTGTGCGTAGGAATATCTGTGTGTGTGCGTAGTGCAATGGTGATCACCTGTCATGTGGCATGAATTTGTACTTGCAGCGTTACATTGTACTTTGCTCAAAATCTGCATTCATTCATGTAGAACTCTGAGCTCAAAAACTGCATGAATTAATATAAAACTCTGTTATCTCACTTTTTAGATTAGAATCAATCTAAACATCAGGTCATAGACAGAGAACACAGGGGGCTAACACCTTCAACATATTGTCTAGCTATCACCATTGTTAACAGCTAACCCGAGAATGCAATTTAAAAAACAAGTTTTGTGATTTACACATGAAAGAAATGAAACGATCACTGTATTCTAACAGATAAAAGGCTTAACAGACAATCAATGCTTCAATGTATAATTTCAGTTACATCACACTGTAAATTTTTGCTATAAATTCTGTGTAACGATCGAGCCCTCCAATGTCACCTGATGAAAGAGCGGAGCTCCGAAAGCTCGTGTGCTTCCAATTAAACCTATTGGACTATAACCTGGTGTTGTGTGATTTTTAACTTTGTACACCCCAGTCCAACACCGGCATCTCCAAATCATGTCAGATTACAGAGACCACGCATTTGGACGATGTGTCAAATTTTAGAGTTGGACTAAATAATGTTGGGGAGTTGTCGAGACAGCACTTAAAAGTATCGCAGCCATTGGTGAAGCAGGAGGGTTGTATGAGAAATAAAAAAAAAACACAATTTTGCCACTGGGAACAATGAATTTATTTAAATTTCATTAATTGGTGAAACTTTAAAGCAAGGTTTAGGAGACCTTTTCAAATTGAGAGGAAATTGAGTGAGGTTAGCTACTTGATAGGGAATCCAGGCATGAAGGAATCTCACAGAATGTGTGATGGGAATATGCGCTAATAGTATTTTGGCAGAGAAAGAACGCAAGAGGAGAATGTATTATTGACTACAACACACTGGGAAGAACCAGTTTCAGTGAATTCCGAATTGGACGTTCCTGAAATAAAATTGGACAATGCAAAAGTTGTCCAATATTGGTATAATTATTCAGTTATCTTCCAGAAGAAAATCGTAAGAATTATAACTCATGCATGGGGAGATCTGCTGAAATATACTGGGAATTAATAACCTAATTGTAGATGATGTAAATATAGGAGATGCTATTCTGATTTTGTAACATCCTTGCAGGCATAACCTTATAAAGTTGGTGCAAGTTCATAAGGAGATGTAACGTATGCTCCAAAATGGCAAAACCGAAGTGAGTTTCAATGAATGGAGTTCACCCATCATCATGGTGCGAAAGCCAGGTAAGACCCAACAGTTATTTGTGGACTATCACAAAGTCAATGTTGTTAGAAAGACTGGTGCATATACGTATCTGCAGTTGAAGGACTGTGTGGAAGAGATTGGACGAGCAACTTACATTTCCAAGTTGGACTTCCTGGCAGTCAACTTTGTCGGAAAGATCAAAGGCAATGTTCTAACGCCAATTGGACAGCAGAAATTTAAAGTAATGCCGTTTGTACGAAAAACAGTTCGTCCACATTTCAGAGGTTAACTGACAGGGTAATTGCCGGATACGCAACTGATTGGTGTATATTGTGCCTGGTGCCTAACAGTCTCTCATGGATTGAATATTTACAGCATTTATCGGGCTTGTTTGATCGAATTCGGAAGTCAAACTGGTTTATAAACCTCGCTGAAAGTGAACCTGCCAAAGCCAAAGTCACCTTCCTGGGATATGTCGTTGAACACGGACAAATAGCCCCACAGGATGCGAAAACAAAAGTTACAGGGGACTTTTACACATTGCTGACGAAAAGAGCAGTACTATGGTTTACCAGATTGAGTGGCTTTTACTGAAAGTTTGTGCTGACTGTTAGCAGTGGGACTGCTCCACTCACCGAATTGCTAAAAACAAGTAAGAAATTTTGTGAACACAAGACTTTCGAAAGGTATTCTACAGCCTAAATACTTTGTTAACCATTGCCAAAGTATCAGCCACACCTAATTACACGAAGGTTTTCAATGTGCCTATCGATGCCAGTGATGTGCATGTCTCTCTTCTTTTGCCCCTCTAATATCGACCTGTAAACCTGTTCCATTTGTACTCTGTGTTTATGGGGTTTAATTACCAGGATTGTTCTGTATTTTTGGAAAAGCATAATTAAGTCTACTTTGGACAGCTGAGTTCTTTGGGTATTCTATATTCTGTTCATTGTGTTTCATTCCTTAGTTTTGTGAATAATTTTCTCTTTGTTTTAAAAACTGGAAGTCAACCTCGCTGAAGTATTCCGAGTAAATTTTACTATACATTCACCAAAACAAATAGCGACGTTACGCTCTGGATTACCTGCATAAGAATGTTTTGAGTGGTCTGGCCTAGGCAAAACGGGGGTTGTTTTTCTCAGAGCGGAGCTGATTGTGAGGAGACATGATTGACGTGTACGAAATAATGACGACCATGGAATTACAGATTGAAGGAAATATTTGCTCTTGAACGATCACCAGTGTTTGTAGATTTTAGAAAAGATGCAGAAAGCTTTGAATAGATTTGTAGGAAAACTTTATCAGTCTGCGGGTGGTAGACTCTGGAACTCGCTCTCTATAAAGTTTAGTTGGACATTTAACTCTTCATTCTTCTCTGATTCCATTGCCCAAAGAGTTTCAAAAAATGCTCAAAGCCTAGCATTCCCGCGAGCAACAATGATGTTGTGAAATGGAAAGGTGCCTATGACCAACGTGTGCGACTATTCGACTTCCCTCCTGTGATGACGCTGGAATATTGACTCTTATGTTCTCGGGGACATTTAATGAAGGCATTCTCGTTGCTGCAGATTAAGAACTCATACCTTATGTTGGCTGCAGAAAAATCAGTTTTTAATGCGTACCAAAAGTCTCGATTGCACTCGAGCTAGGTTGGATTCAAACCCACAGTTTACTAATTCGTAGTCAGGCGCGTTATCCATTGCGCCACTGACCCAACACACGGGCTAAGGCTTAAGAGCCGTGATGTTAGCACGGACATGATTAATAGCAGTGTAAGTCACCAGTTGAACAAGCAGTAAAGATAATCACTGTCACTGCTTCAGTCCAAGCTTCATCTCCTTTCAAAGCAGCGAATTTTCCACAAAAAAACACATATGCCCTCATGAAGGTTCCATTCACCCTTTCTCTGCT